>NC_141685.1:253626516-254226516 GCF_964263255.1 Lissotriton vulgaris
ACAGGGGTATTTTAAGGGTTCAGGGGTAGGTTTGGTTTTTGGGGTACAGGGGTATTTTAGGGTTCAGGGGTAGGTTTGGGTTTTGGGGTACAGGGGTATTTTTAGGGTTCAGGGCTAGGTTTGGGTTTTGGGGTATAGGGGTATTTTTAGGGTTCTGGGGTAGTTTGGGTTTTGAGGTACAGGGGTATTTATAGGGTTCAGGGCTAGGTTTGAGTTCAGGTACAGGGGTATTTTAAGAGTTTAGGGATAGGTTTGGGTTTTGGGATACAGGGTATATTTATAGGGTTAAGATGGGTTAGGGTTTAAGGGTGTTGTAGTATTTTAAGGAGTAAGGGTGGGTTATGATTATGGGGTGCAGGGGTATTTAAAGGTAGCAGGGTGGACACCCGGAGCTGGAATGCACAGAACCTGGGAAGAAAAAACAATGAAATATTTGGCACAACGCTCACTTTCTTTCCCATTAATCCTGCGCCCCGCACACACCCACAGCACACGATATGAGACATGGCATGAAGGGCGGAACGTAAAAACAACAGTTGATTGACAGATGCGGAACAATGTCATACAACCCTCTCAGTACAGAGATCTGGGCATAAATCCATCATTTTTATGCACTCCACTCCACCCCAGTTGAGACATGACCATATCCAAATCAGCCTTGACCCTGTGCCTCATGGGAACAGTCGAGTCCGAACTGCCAAGCCATATCTTTCCTGGACCGGAATCACGCCTCTTAGGACTGGTTTCTGGCTATCTGCCAACTTTAGCAAGGATAGCTTGACTCCAGTGGTTTGGAGAGCATGGAACTCATGTCTGAGCATACCCATCCCACTCGGGGTGACAAATGCAAAAACAACAGTTGATGGACAGAATGCAGAACAATGTCATACATTCACCCCAGTACAGCGATCTGGGCATAAATCCATCGTTTGTTTGCACTCCACACCACCCCAGTTCTGACATGGCCATATGCAAATCAGCCTTGACCCTGTGCCTCATGGGAACAGTCCAGCCCGAAGGGTGGAACTACCACACGCCCCCAGCGTTTGTCACGCCCCAGCACTCGCCCACAGCACAATGCAGACACACCCACAAGGGACTACTTTGCTGGCACGGTTCTTTTACCTTTTAAATGTATACGGTGAGCGTCTGCATATCCTATGTCCTTCTCCTGCAACTGCCCTTTCCAACGCTGTATTGGGTGTTGTGATTGGTGCTGTGGTTCCTGAGATTACCCGCCTCAAAGTTTTGGGCTCTCTCTTTATTATATTAGTACTAGCAGCCCGTCCCGACGTTGTCCGGGTGTGAATTGCTGCCGGCCAGTAGTATATTGTTTCGTAGGATTTCATTTTGATAGCATTTCTTATCTGTGACAGGCCTGTGAAACGCTCCGATTCACAGTGCACTGCTGATGCACTTAAGAGTGCGCGTTCAGTAGTGTGTGAACTCGAGTTTCCCTACTTTATTTTCCTTGCAATATTATATAGCGTGAACTCGACAACATGGCATGAGCACAATTTACATTACAGAAGAACACATTGATTTGTGGTAGGCACAGGGAGACAAAGCGATTTGCCTGGAATCACAGGATGTTGAGCTGATGCCGAGATTCTAACGTAGCTCCCCATCTCTAAAGTTCGCAATTCTAGAACTTGTGGTGGGAGGTGTGTCTAAAAGTGTATGTCGGTGCTGGGCATCAATGAGAGAGACCTGTGCATTTTTCCATATGGTGGTGAAAAAATATGAGTATGTTGCTGGAGATGTGGGCCGCCGTGCCACCAATGTACTTACGGGGGAGGGTAAACACCCATTATTCCGCAAATTTCTTTCTGCATACCATCAGTCTGCATACTTTCATTACGAAAGTATCATGACTCCGCAATGCCATTATAACGCATGGCATTACATTTTATTTGCTTTTACCACGCATACATTTACAATAAAATTTGTTGTAAATGCATGAATGGTAAAAGGATGTTTTTTAAAAATGTTTGGATAAGGCAAGTATTGGTATAGGGGTATATGTTTTGGGGTACTGAGGTTTATGCTTTGGGGTGTTTGAGTATTTTAATGGTTCAGATATAGTTTTGGGTTATGGGGTACAGGGGTATTTTTAGGGTTCAGGGCTAGGTTTGGGTTTTGGGGTATAGGGGTATTTTTAGGGTTCAGGGGTAGGTTTGGGTTTTGGGGAACAGGGGTGTTCTAAGGGTTCAGGGCTAGGTTTGGGTTTTGGGGTACAGGGGTATTTTTAGGGTTTAGGGGTAGGTTTGGGTTTTGGGGTCCAGGGGTATTTTAAGGGTTATGGGCTAGGTTTGGGTTTTGGGGTACAGGGGTATTTTAGGGTTCAGGGGTAGGTTTGGGTTTTGGGGTACAGGGGTATTTTTAGAGTTCAGGGGTATGTTTGGGTTTTGAGGTACAGGGGTATTTATAGGGTTCAGGGCTAGGGTTTGGTTTTGGGGTGCAGGGGTATTTTTAGGGTTTAGGTATAGGTTTGGGTTTTGGGATACAGGGTATATTAAAGGGTTAAGATGGGTTAGTGTTTAAGGGTGTTGGGGTATTTTATAGAGTAAGGGTGGGTTATGATTATGGGGTGCAGGGGTATTTAAAGTAGGGGTGGGCGGAATTGGCGCGAACTTGGTACAATAAATCCGCAATATTTCGTTCCGTCAGATTTCCAATTATTAAAACAGAAACCTCATATATTCAAGGTAAAATAACAAGTATTTCTACATGCTAAAATGCAGATAGTCATTTCACAAAAATGAAATTAGCTTCCAGCAAGCAGTGAGAGAGGTGATGATTTTGAGATTAAGCCCCTGCAAACCATTATGGGACGAGATTAGCAGTGGTAAGTGAATATTATAGTATCCAAATAATTCTACAAAGAGCTGCAGTTCACCTCGTTCTCCCCAGTTGTCCCCAAGAGGCAAATGCAATAGCATTTAAAATATTATACATCAAGCTGCAGTTCACCTCATGTCCCTAGATGTCCCTGATGATGCAAATGCGATCGCATTTAAAATATTATACATCAAGCTGCAGTTCACCTCGTCGTCCCAAGATGTCCCTGATGAGTAAAATTCAAAAACATTGAAACCCTTTCATGAATGCTAAAAAGTTATGCTAAGCTTATCCCATAATGCTTTGCAGGGCCGTTTAGTTGTATTTTTGCCCATAACTGTGCTTGGGGTGGTTCTAAGAGAATGGGACCACCACTGAATTACTATTTAAAGGGAGCAGGAATGTATAGAACCTGGGAAGGAATAACAACACTCGTGACGGAATGCCCCCAGCGATTGTCACGCCCCCAGCACACACCCACAGCACAATGCAGACACTCCCACAAGGGACTACTTTGCTGGCACGGTTCTTTTAAATTTTAAATGTATATGGTGGGCGTCTGCATAGCCCATGTCCTTCTGCTGCAACTGCCCTTTCCAACGCTGTATTTGGTGTTGTGATTGGTGCTGTGGTTCCCGAGTTTACCTGGCCAAAAGGTGCAAGTTCTCTCTTTATAATAGTACTAGCAGCCCGTCCCGACGTTGTCCGGGTATGAATTGCTGCCGGCCAGTAGTATATTGTTTTGTAGGATTTCGTTTTGATAGCATTTCTTATCTGTGACAGGCCTGTGAAACGCTCCGATTCACAGTGCACTGCTGATGCACTTAAGAGTGCGCGTCCAGTAGTGTGTGAACTCGAGTTTCCCTACCTTATTTTCCTTGCAATATTATATAGCGCGAGCTTGACAACATGGCATGAGCACAATTTACATTACAAAAGAACACATTCATTTGTGGTAGGCATGGGGAGACAAAGCGATTTGTCTGGAATCACAGGATGTTGAGCTGATGCCGAGATTCGAACGTAGCTCCCTATCTCTAAAGTTCGTAATTCTAGAACTTGTGGTGGGAGGTGTGTCTACAAGTGTATGTCGGTGCTGGCCATCAATGAGAGAGACCTGTGCATTTTTCCAATCGGTGGTGAAAAAATATGAGTATGTTGCTGGAGATGTGAGCCGCCGTGCCACCAATGTACTTACGGGGGAGGGTAAACACCCATTATTCCGCAACTTTCTTTCCGCATACCATCACTCCGCATACTTTCATTACGAAAGTACCATGACTCCACAATGTCATTATAACATGTGGCATTACATTTTATATGCTTTTACCACGCATACATTTAAAACGAAATTCGTTGTAAATGCATGAATGATAAAAGCATGTTTTTTTTTAAATGTTTGGATAAGGCAAGTATGGGTATAGGGGTATAGGGGTATATGTTTTGGGGTACTGAGGTATATGTTTTGGGGTGTTTGGGTATTTTAAGGGTTCAGATATAGTTTTGGGTTCTGGGGTACAGGGTTATTTTTAGTGTTTAAGGGTGTTGGGGTATTTTAAGGAGTAAGGGTGGGTTTTGATTACGGAGTGCAGGGGTATTTAAAGGGAGCAGGGTGGACACCCGGAGCTGGAATGTACAGAACTTAGGAAGAAAAAACAATGAAATATTTGACACAACGTGCACCTCCCCAGCACACGATGTAAGACATGGCATGAAGGGCAGAATATAAAAACAACAGTTGATGGACAGAATGCAGAACAATGTCATATATTTAACCCAATACAGAGATCTGGACCTACATCCATCATTTTTCTTTCACGCCACACCATCCCAGTTCAGACATGGCCATATGCAAATCAACCTTCACCCTGTATCTCATGGGAACATTCCAGGCTGAACTGCCAAGCCATATCTTACCTGGACCAGGCTCAAGCATCCTAGGACCAATTTCTCATTATCAGCCGTTTTCAGCTAAGATAACTTGATTCCAGTGGTCTGGAGAGCATGGGACTTATGTCTGAGCATACCCATCCCACTCGGGGTGTCAAATGCAAAAACAACAGTTGATGGACAGAATGCAGTACAATGTCATACATTCACCCCAGTACAGAGATCTGGGCCTAAATACATCGTTTTTTTGCACTCCACACCACCCAAGTTCAGACATGGCAATATGCAAATCAGCCTTGACCCAGTGCCTCATGGGAACAGTCCAGCCCAAAGGGCGGAAAGTACCACACGCCCCCAGCATTTGTCACGCCCCCCAAGCACAAGCCCACAGCACAACGCAGACACGCCCACAAGGGACTACTTTTCTGGCATGGTTCTTTTACTTTTTAAATGTATATGGTGGGCGTCTGCATAGCCTATGTCCTTCTGCTGCAACTGCCCTTTCCAACGCTGTATTGGGTGTTGCGATTGGTGGTGTACTTTTCGAGTTTACCTGGCTCAAAGGACACAGTTCTCTCTTTATAATAGTAGTATAGACTAGCAGCCCGTCCCGACGTTGTCCGGGTATGAATTGATGCCGGCCAGTAGTATATTGTTTCGTAGGATTTCATTTTGATAGCATTTCTTATCTGTGACAGGCCTGTGAAACGCTCCGATTCACAGTGCACTGCTGATGCACTTAAGAGTGCGCGTTCAGTAGTGTGTGAACTCGAGTTTCCCTACTTTATTTTCCTTGCAATATTATATAGCGTGAACTCGACAACATGGCATGAGCACAATTTACATTACAGAAGAACACATTGGTTTGTGGTAGGCACAGGGAGACAAAGCGATTTGCCTGGAATCACAGGATGTTGAGCTGATGCCGAGATTCTAACGTAGCTCCCCATCTCTAAAGTTCGAATTCTAGAACTTGTGGCGGGAGGTGTGTCTAAAAGTGTATGTCGGTGCTGGGCATCAATGAGAGAGACCTGTGCATTTTTCCAATTGGTGGTGATAAAATATGAGTATGTTGCTGGAGATGTGGGCCGCCGTGCCACCAATGTACTTACGGGGGAGGGTAAACACCCATTATTCCGCAACTTTCTTTCCGCAGACCATCACTCCGCATACTTTCATTATGAAAGTACCATGACTCCGCAATGCCATTATAACGCATGGCATTACATTTTATGGGGCAGATTTATGTTAACTGGCGCATCCCCAGGGATGCGCCAGTTAACGTGCGCCACAGTGCGCTACAGCTCCGCCACCCATGGTGCGCCGCATTTATAATGCGGCGCACCATGGTGCAAAAACGGCACAGATGCGTGACGCATCTGTGCCGGAAATGTGGCGCATTGCCGGAGTTGCGTCGTAAGCGAGACGCAGCTCCAGCAAGGCACGGGGGTGCCCCATCTACACAATGCTGCATCAAGACCTACGCCTGCTTCAAGCAGGCGCAGGGTTTTGATGCAGCATTGGCCTGAAAGTGACTGAGTGAAATCTCATAGATTTCACTCAGCCACTTTCAGGAGGCGTTCCTGCGCAGGAACGCCCCCCCCTGCGCAGGAACGCCTCCTTATGGCGCAGGGCTTTACAACGGGACGCATCTCCTAGATGCGTCACATTGTAAATAGGGTGCATTGTGTGCGCCGCAGTTGCGTCAAATAAAGTGACGCACTTGCGGCGCAAGGGCATCATAAATCTGCCCCCATATGCTTTTACCACGCATACCTTTACAACGAAATTAGTTGTAAATGCATGAATGGTAAAAGCATGTTTTTTTAAAAATGTTTGGATATGGCAAGTATGGGTATAGGGGTATATGTTTTGGGGTACTGAGGTATATGTTTTGGGGTGTTTGGGTATTTTAATGGTTCAGATATAGTTTTGGGTTATGGGGTACAGGGGTATTTTTAGGGTTCAGGGCTAGGTTTGGGTTTTGGGGTATGGGGTATTTTTAGGGTTCAGGGGTAGGTTTGGGTTTTGGGGTACAGGGGTATTTTTAGGGTTATGGGGTAGGTTTGGGTTTTGTGGTACAGGGGTAATTTAAGGGTTATGGGCTAGGTTTGGGTTTTGGGGTACAGGGGTATTTTTAGGGTTCAGGGCTAGGTTTGGGTTTTGGGATACAGGGGTATTTTAGGGTTCTGGGCTAGGTTTGGGTTTTGGGGTACAGGGGTATTTTTAGGGTTATGGGGTAGGTTTGGGTTTTGTGGTACAGGGGTAATTTAAGGGTTATGGGCTAGGTTTGGGTTTTGGGGTACAGGGGTATTTTAGGGTTCAGGGGTAGGTTTGGGTTTTGGGGTACAGGGGTATTTTTAGGGTTCAGGGGTATGTTTGGGTTTTGAGGTACAGGGGTATTTATAGGGTTCAGGGCTAGGTTTGGTTTTGGGGTACAGGGGTATTTTTAGGGTTTAGATGGGTTAGTGTTTAAGGGTGTTGGGGTATTTTATAGAGTAAGGGTGGGTTATGATTATGGGGTGCAGGGGTATTTAATGTTGGAATGGGTGGAATTGGCGCTAACTTGGTACAATAAATCCGCAATATTTCGTTCCGTCAGATTTCCAAATATTAAAACAGAAACCTCATATATTCAAGGTAAAATAACAAGTATTTCTACATGCTAAAATGCATATAGTCATTTCACAAAACTGAAATTAGCTTCCAGCAAGCAGTGAGAGAGGTGATGATGTTGAGATCAAGCCCCTGCAAACCATTATGGGACGAGATTAGCAGTGGGAAGTGAATATTATAGTATCCAAATAATTCTACAAAGAGTTGCAGTTCACCTCGTTCTCCCCAGTTGTCCCCAAGAGGCAAATGCAATAGCATTTAAAATATTATACATCAAGCTGCAGTTCACCTCATGGTCCCTAGATGTCCCTGATGAGGCAAATCCCCTTGTTGTAAATATTTTTGTCCACCCTAAGCGTGGAAGGGTATTCTCAGATGTGAGACCCTTGCTCATTGCACCATCAGGATTCAAGCAAACCGGGCCAAAGTCGGCTGTAATGCCAGAAACCGGTCCCCGGGAGCTTGTTTCCTTCCCAGTGTAAGAATTGGCTTTTGTAGTTTGGTTTGCCCTGTTCCCATCATGCACTGGGACAGGAACAGACTAATTTGCATACAGCCAGGTTCTGAAACTGGGATGGTGCAGTGAGCTAAAAAACGGTGTTGGATCTAGCCCTGATCTCTTGACTGGGTGAGAGCTTTCTGCTTAATTCAGAGACTCTGTCCCTCACCACTCCTTGTTGTAAATATTATTGTCCACCCTAAGCGTGGAAGGGTATTCTCAGATGTGAGACCCTTGCTCATTGCACCATCAGGATTCAAGCAAACTGGGCCGAAGATGGCTGTAATGCCAGAAACCGGTCCCTGGGAGCTTGCTTCCTTTCCAGTGTAAGAATTGGCTTTTGTAGTTTGGTTTGCCCTGTTCCCATCATGCACTGGGACAGGAACAGACTAATTTGCATACAGCCAGGTTCTGAAACTGGGATGGTGCAGTGAGCTAAAAATTGGTGTTGGATCTAGCCCTGATCTCTTGACTGGGTGAGAGCTTTCTGCTTAATTCAGAGACTCTGTCCCTCGCCACCCCTTGTTGTAAATATGAGGCAATTGCAATAGCATTTAAAATATTATACATCAAGCTGCAGTTCACCTCATGTCCCTAGATGTCCCTGATGATGCAAATGCAATAGCATTTAAAATATTATTTATCAAGCTGCAGTTCACCTCGCCGTCCCTAGATGTCCCTGATGAGGCAAATGCAATAGCATTTAAAGTATTATACATCAAGCTGCAGTTCACCTCGTCGTCCCAAGATGTCCCTGATGAATAAAATTCAAAAACATTGAAACCCTTTCATGAATGCTAAAAATTATGCTAAGCTTATCCCATAATGCTTTGCAGGGTTTTAGTTGTATTTTTGCCCATAACTGTGCTTGGGGTGGTTCTAAGAGAATGGGACCTCCACTGAATTACTATTTAAAGGGAGCAGGAATGTATAGAACCTGAATATTACACATCAAGCTGCAGTTCACCTCATGTCCCTAGATGTCCCTGATGCTGCAAATGCAATAGCATTTAAAATATTATTTATCAAGCTGCAGTTCACCTCGCCGTCCCTAGATGACCCTGATGAGGCAAATGCAATAGCATTTAAAATATTATACATCAAGCTGCAGTTCACCTCGTCGTCCCAAGATGTCCCTGATGAGGAAAAATCAAAAACATTGAAACCCTATCATGAATGCTAAAAATTATGCTAAGCTTATCCCATAATGCTTTGCAGGGCCTTTTAGTCGTATTTTAGCCCATAACTGTGCTTGGGGTGGTTCTAAGAGAATGGGACCTCCACTGAATTACTATTTTTAGGGAGCAGGAATGTATAGAACCTGGGAAGAAAAAACAACACTCTTGACGGAATGCCCGCCAGTGATTGTCACGCCCCCCAGCACACACCCCCAGCACAATGCAGACACGCCCACAAGGGACTACTTTGCTGGCACGGTTCTTTTACATTTTAAATGTATATGGTGGGCGTCTGCATAGCCTATATCCTTCTGCTGCAACTGCCCTTTCCAACGCTGTATTGGGTGTTGCGATTGGTGCTGTGGTTCCCGAGTTTACCTGGCCAAAAGGTGCAAGTTCTCTCTTTATAATAGTAGTATAGACTAGCAGCACGTCCCGACGTTGTCCGGGTATGAATTGCTGCCGGTATATTGTTGTGTAGGATTTCATTTTGATAGCATTTCTTATCTGTGACAGGCCTGTAAAATGCTCCGATTAACAGTGCACTGCTGATGTACTTAAGAGTGTGCGTTCAGTAGTGTGTGAACTCGAGTTTCCCTACTTTATTTTTCCTTCGCAATATTATATAGGGCGAACTCGACAACATACATGGCATGAGCACATTTTACATTACAGAAGAACACATTCATTTGTGGTAAGCACGGGGAGACAAAGCGATTTGCCTGGAATCACAGGATGTTGAGCTGATGCCGAGATTCGAACGTAGCTCCCCAGCTCTAAAGTTCGCAATTCTAGAAATTGTGGCGGGATGTGTCTCTAAAAGTGTATGTGGGTGCTGCCCATCAATGAGAGAGACCTGTGCATTTTTCAAATCGGTGGTGAAAAAATATGAGTATGTTGCTGGAGATGTGGGCCGCCGTGCCACCAATGTACTTACCGGAGAGAGTAAACACCCATTATTCTGCAACTTTCTTTCCGCATACCATCACTCCGCATACTTTCATTACGAAAGTACCATGACTCCGCAATGCGATTATAACGCATGGCATTACATTTTATATGCTTTTACCACACATACATTTACAACGAAATTCGTTGTAAATGCATGAACCGTGAAAGCATGTTTTTTTTTATGTTTGGATAAGGTAAGTATGGGTATACAGGTATATATTTTGGGGTGTTTGGGTATTTTAAGTGTTCAGATATAGTTTTGGGTTATGGGGTACAGGTGTAGTTTTAGGGTTTAGGGATAGGTATGGGTTTTGGGGTACGGGGGTATTTTAGGGTTCAGGGGTAGGTTTGGGTTTTGGGGTACAGGGGTATTTTTAGGGTTCAGGGTTAGGTTTGGGTTTTAGGGTACAGGGGTATTTTAGGGTTCAGGGGTAGGTTTGGGTTTTGGGGTACAGGGGTATTTTAAGGGTTCAGGGCTAGGATTGGGTTTTGGGGTGCAGGGGTATTTTTAGGGTTCAGGGCTAGGTTCGGGTTTTGGGGTACAGGGGTATTTTAGGGTTCAGGGGTACATTTGGGATTTCGGGTACAGGGTTAGTTTTATGGTTTAGGGCTAGGTTTGGGTGTTGGGCTACAGGGGTATTTTTAGGGTTTGGGGTAGATTTGGGTTTTGGGGTACAGGGGTATTTTAAGGGTTCAGGGCTAGGTTTGGGTTTTGGGGTACAGGGGTATTTTAGAGTTCAGGGGTAGGTTTGGGTTTCGTGGTACAAGGGTATTTTTAGGGTTCAGGTCTAGGTTTGGGTTTTGGGGAACAGGGGTATTTTTAAGGTTCGGGGTTACGTTAGGGTTTTGAGGTACAGGGGTATTTATAGGGTTGAGGGCTAGGTTTGGGTTTTCAGGTACAGGGGTATTTTTAGGGTTTAGGGATAGGTTTGGGTTTTGGGGTACAGGGTATATTTATAGGGTTAAGATGGGTTAGTGTTTAAGGGTGTAGGGGTATTTTAAGGAGTACGGGTGGGTTATGATTATGGGGTGCAGGGGTATTTAAAGGGAGCAGGGTGGACACCCGGAGCTGGAATGTACAGAACCTCGGAAGAAAAAACAATGAAATATTTGGCACAACGCTCGCTTTTTTTTCCCCTGAATCCCGCGCCCCGCACACGCCCACAGCACACGATATGAGACATGGCATGAAGGGCTGAACCTAAAAACAACAGTTGATGGACAGAATGCAGAACAATGTCATATATTCCGCCAGTACAGAGATCTGGGCCTAAATCCATCGTTTTTTTTGCACTCCACACCACCCCAGTTCAGACATGGCCATATGCAAATCAGCCTTGACCCTGTGCCTCATGGGAACAGTCCAGCCCGAACTGCCAAGCCATGTCTTTCCTGGACCGGAATCAAGCATCTTAGGACTGGTTTCTGGCTATCAGCCATGTCTGAGCATACCCATACCACTCGGGGTGACAAATGCAAATAAAACAGTTGATGGACAGAATGCAAAACAATGTCATACATTTACACCAGTACAGAGATCTGGGCATGAATCCATCTTTTTTTGCACTCCACACCACCCTAGTTCAGACATAGCCATATGCAACTGAGCCTTGACCCTGTGACTGATTGGATCAGTCCATCCCTGAACTGATAAGCCATTTCTTTCCTGGACCAAAATAACACATCTTAGAACTGGTTTCTAGCTATCAGCCATCTTTAGCAAGTATAGCTTAACTGCAGTGATGTGGAGAGCATGGGGCTCATGTCTGAGCATACCCATCCCACTCGGGGTGACAAATGCAAAAACAACAGTTGAAGGACAGAATGTGGAACAATGTCATACATTCACCCCAGTACAGCGATCTGAGCCTGAATCCATCGTTTTTTTGCACTCCACACCACCCTAGTTTAGACATGGCCATATGCAAATCAGCCTTGACCCTGTGCCTCATGGGAACAGTCCAGCCCGAAGGGCGGAACGTACCACACGCCCCCAGTATTTGTCACGCCCCCCCCAGCACAAGCCCACAGCACAACGCAGACACGCCCATAAGGGACTACTTTGCTGGCACGGTTCTTTTACTTTTTAAATGTATATGGTGGGCGTCTGCATAGCCTATGTCCTTCTGCTGCAACTGCCCTTTCCAACGCTGTATTGGGTGTTGTGATTGGTGCTGTGGTTCCTGCGATTACCCGCCTCAAAGGTTTGGGCTCTTACTTTATTATATTAGTATGGACTAGCAGCCCGTCCCGACGTTGGCCGGGTATGAATTGCTGCCGGCCAGTAATATATTGTTTTGTAGGATTTCGTTTTGATAGTATTTCTTATCTGTGACAGGCCTGTGAAACGCTCCGATTCGCAGTGCACTGCTGATGCACTTAAGAGTGCGCATTCAATAGTGTGTGAACTCGAGTTTCCCTACTTTATTTTTCCTTGCAATATTATGTAGCGCGAACTCGACAACATGGCATGAGCACAATTTACATTACAGAAGAACACATTCATTTGTGGTAAGCACGGGGAGACAAAGCGATTTGCCTGGAATCACAGGATGTTGAGCTGATGCCGAGATTCGAACGTAGCTCCCCAGCTCTAAAGTTCGCAATTCTAGAAATTGTTGCGGGAGGTGTGTCTAAAAGTGTATGTCGGTGCTGGCCATCAATGAGAGAGACCTGTACATTTTTCAAATCGGTGGTGAAAAAATATGAGTATGTTGCTGGAGATGTGGGCCGCCGTGCCACCAATGTACTTACCGGGGGAGGGTAAACACCCATTATTCTGCAACTTTCTTTCCGCAGACCATCACTCTGCATACTTTCATTATGAAAGTACCATGACTACGCAATGCCATTATAACGCATGGCATTACATTTTATATGCTTTAACTACGCATACATTTACAACGAAATTCATTGTAAATGCATGAATGGTAAAAGCATATTATATTTTTAATGTTTGGATAAGGTAAGTATGGGTATAGGGGTGTAGGTCTTTGTGGTACTGACGTATATGTTTTGGGGTGTTTGGGTATTTTAAGGGTTCAGATATAGTTTTGGGTTATGGGGTACAGGGGTAGTTTTAGCGTTTAGGGATAGGTATGGGTTTTTGGGTACAGGCGTATTTTTTAGGGTTCAGGGCTAGGTTTGGGTTGTGGGGTATAGGGGTATTTTTAGGGTTCAGGGGTAGTTTTGGGGTACAGGGGTATTTTAGGGGTTCAGGGCGAGGTTTGGGTTTTGGGGTACAGGGGTATATTTAGGTTTCAGGGCTAGGTTTGGGTTTTGGGGTACAGGGGTATTTTAGGGTTCAGGGGTAGGTTTGGGTTTTGGGGTACAGGGTTATTTTTATGGTTCAGGGTTAGGTTTGGGTTTTGGGGTGCAGGGGTATTTTTAGGGTTCAGGGGTAGGTTTTGGTATTGTGGTACAGGGGCATTTTAAGGGTTCAGGGCTAGGTTTGGGTTATGGGGTACAGGGGTATTTTTGGGTTCAGGGGTAGGTTTGGTTTTTGGGGTATTTTTAGGATTTAGGTATAGGTTTGGGTCTTGGGGTACAGGGTATATTTATAGGGTTAAGATGGGTTAGTGTTTAAGGGTGTTGGTGTATTTTAAGGGTTAAGGGTGGGTTTTGATTATGGGGTGCAGGGGCATTTAAAGGGAGCAGGGTGGACACGCGGAGCTGGAATGTACAGAACCTGGGAAGAAAAAACAATGAAATATTTGACACAACGCGCGCCCCGCACACGCCCACACCCCCAGCACACAATATGAGACATGGCAGGAAGGGCAGAATGTAAAAACAACAGTTGATGGACAGAATGCAGAACAATGCCATAAATTCACCCCGATAGAGAGATCTTGGCCTACTCCATCATTTTTTTTGCACTCCACGCACCCCCCCAAGTTCAGACACAGCCATGAGCAAATCTGCCTTGACCCTGTGCCTCATGGAAACATTCCAGGTCAAACTTCTAAGCTAATTCTTTCACCAATTTCTGGATATTCACGTCTCATCATACCCATCCAACTCGGGGTGACAAATGCAAAAACAACAGTTGATGGACAGAATGCAGAACGATGTCATACATTCACCCCAGTACAGAGATCTGGGCCTAAATCCATTGTTTTTTTGCACTCCACACCACCCCAGTTCAGACATGGCCATATGCAAATCAGCCTTGACCCTGTGCCTCATGGGAACAGTCCAGCCCGAAGGGCGGAACGTACCACACGCCCCCAGCATTTGTCACGCCCCCCCAGCACAAGCCCACAGCACAACACAGACACGCCCACAAGGGACTACTTTGTTGGCATGGTTCTTTTACTTTTTAAATGTATATGGTGGGCGTCTGTATAGCCTATGTCCTTCTGCTGCAACTGCCCTTTCCAACGCTGTATTGGGTGTTGCGATTGGTGGTGTGCTTTTCGAGTTTACCTGGCTCAAAGGACACAGTTCTCTCTTTATATTAGTAGTATAGACTAGCAGCCCGTCCCGACGTTGTCCGGGTATGAATTGCTGCCGGTCAGGTGTATATTGTTTTGTAGGATTTTGTTTTGATAGCATTTCTTATCTGTGACAGGCCTGTGAAACGCTCCGATTCACAGTGCACTCCTGATGCACTTAAGAGTGCGCATTCAGTAGTGTGTGAACTCGAGTTTCCCTACTTTATTTTTCCGTGCAATATTCTATAGCGCAAACTCGACAACATGGCATGAGCACAATTTACATTACAGAAGAACACATTAATTTGTGGTAGGCACGGGGAGACAAAGCAATTTGCCTGGAATCACAGGATGTTGACCTGATGCCGAGATTTGAACGTAGCTCCCCAGCTCTAAAGTTCGCAATTCTAGAACTTGTGGCAGAAGGTGTGTCTAAAAGTGTATGTCGGTGCTGGCCATCAATGAGAGAAACTGTGCATTTTTCAAATCGGTGGTGAAAAAATATGAGTATGTTGCTGGAGATGTGGGCCGCCATGCCACCAATGTACTTACCGGAGGAGGGTAAACACCCTTTATTCCGCAACTTTCTTTCCGCAGACCATCACTATGCATACTTTCATTATGAAAGTACCATGACTCCGCAATGCCATTATAACACATGGCATTACATTTTATATGCTGTAAACCACGCATACATTTACAACGAAATTCATTGTAAATGCATGAATGGTAAAAGCATGTTTTATTTTCAATGTTTGGATAAAGTAAGTATGGGTATAGGGGTGTATGTTTTTGGGGTACTGAGGTATATGTTTTGGGGTGTTTGGGTATTTTAAGGGTTCAGATATAGTTTTGGGTTATGGGGTACAGGGGTAGTTTTAGCGTTTAGAGATAGGTATGGGTTTTGGGGTACAGGCGTATTTTTAGGGTTCAGGGCTAGGTTTGAGTTTTGGGGTATAGGGGTATTTTTAGGGTTCAGGGGTAGTTTGGGGTTTTGGGGTACAAGGGTATTTTAGGGGTTCAGGGCTAGGTTTGGGGTTTGGGGTACAGGGGTATATTTAGGGTTCAGGGCTAGGTTTGGGTTTTGGGGTACAGGGGTATTTGAGGGTTCAGGGGTAGGTTTGGGTTTTGGGGTACAGGGTTATTTTTATGGTTCAGGGTTAGGTTTGGGGTGCAGGGGTATTTTTAGGGTTCAGGGGTGGGTTTGGGTTTTGTGGTACAGGGGTATTTTAAGGGTTCAGGGCTAGGTTTGGATTATGGGGTACAGGGGTATTTTAGGGTTCAGGGGTAGGTTTGGTTTTTGGAGTATTTTTAGGATTTAGGTATAGGTTTTGGTTTTGGGGTACAGGGTATATTTATAGAGTTAAGATGGGTTAGTGTTTAAGGGTGTTGGGGTATTTAAAGGAGTAAGGGTGGGTTTTGATTATGGGGTGCAGGGGTATTTAAAGGGAGCAGGGTGGACACGCGGAGCTGGAATGTACAGAACCTGGGAAGAAAAAACAATGAAATATTTGACACAACGTGCGCCCCGCACACGCCCAGCACACAATATGAGACATGGCATGAAGGGCAGAATGTATTAATAACTGTTGATGGACAGAATGCTGAACAATGCCATAAATTCACCCCAAAAGAGAAATCTTGGCCTAGTCCATCCTTTTTTTACACTCCACGCACCCCCCCCAGTTCAGACACAGCCATGAGCAAATCTGCCTTGACCCTGTGCTTCATGGAAGCATTCCAGATTGAACTGCCAAGCCATTTCTTTAACCAATGTCTGGCTATCAGCCATTTTCAACCAGGATAGCTTGACTCCAGTGGTGTGGAGAGCATGGGACTCACGTCTCGGCATACCCAATCCCACTCGGGGTGACAAATGCAAAAACAACAGTTGATGGACAGAATGCAGAACAATGTCATACATTCACCCCAGTACAGAGATCTGGGCCTAAATCCATCGTTTTTTGCACTCCACACCACCCCAGTTCAGACATGGCCATATGCAAATCAGCCTTGACCCAGTGCCTTATGGGAACAGTCCAGCCCGAAGGGCGGAACGTACCACACGCCCCCAGCATTTGTCACGCCCCCCCAGCACAAGCCCACAGCACAACACAGACACGCCCACAAGGGACTACTTTGCTGGCACGGATCTTTTACTTTTTAAATGTATATGGTGGGTGTCTGCCTAGCCTATGTCCTTCTGCTGCAACTGCCCTTTCCAACGCTGTATTGGGTGTTGCGATTGGTGGTGTACTTTCCGAGTTTACCTGGCTCAAAGGACACAGTTCTCTCTTTATAATAGTAGTATAGACTAGCAGCCCGTCCCGACGTTGTCCGGGTATGAATTGCTGCCGGCCAGTAGTATATTGTTTTGTAGGATTTCGTTTTGATAGCATTTCGTATCTGTGACAGGCCTGTGAAAGGCTCCGATTCACAGTGCACTGCTGATGCACTTAAGAGTGCGCATTCAGTAGTGTGTGAACTCGAGTTTCCCTACTTTATTTTTCCTTGCAATATTATATAGCACGAACTCGACAACATGGCATGAGCGCAATTTACATTACAGAAGAACACATTAATTTGTGGTAGGGACAGGTAGACAAAGCAATTTGCCTGGAATCACAGGATGTTGACCTGATGCAGAGATTCAAACGTAGCTCCCCAGCTCTAAAGTTCGCAATTCTAGGATTATTTTTATGGTTCAGGGCTAGGTTTGGGTTTTGGGGTGCATGGTATTTTTAGGGTTCGGGGTAGGTTTGGGTTTTGGGGTACAGGGGTATTTTAAGGGTTCAGGGCTAGGTTTGGGTTTTGAGGTACAGGGGTATTTTAGGGTTCAGGGGTAGGTTTGGTTTTTGGGGTACAGGGGTATTTTTAGGATTTAGGAATAGGTTTGAGTTTTGGGAACAGGGCATATTCATAGGGTTAAGATGGGTTAGTGTTTAAGGGTGTTGGGGTATTTTAAGGAGTAAGGGTGGGTTTTGATTATTGGGTGCAGGGGTATTTAAAGGGAGCAGGGTGGACACCCGGAGCGGGAATTTACAGAACCTGGGAAGAAAAACAAATGAAATATTTGACACAACGCGCGCCCCGCACCCCCCAGCACACGAAATGAGACATTGCATGAAGGGCGGAATGTAAAAATAACAGTTGATGCACAGAATACAGAGCAATGTCATACATTCACCCCAATACAGAGATCTGAACCTAAATCCATCATTTTACTTGCACTCCACACCACCTCACCCTTGACCCTGTGCCTCATGGGAACATTCCAGGCCGAACTGCCAAGTCATGTCTTTCCTGGACATGACTCAAGCATTCTAGAAATACTTTCTAGCTATCAGCCATCTTCAGCCAGGATACCTTGACTCCAGTGGTGTGGAGAGCATGGGACTCACGTCTGAGCATACCCATACAACTCGGGGTGACAAATGCAAAAACAACAGTTGATGGACAGAATGCAGAACAATGTCATACATTCACCCCAGTACAGAGATCTGGGCATAAATCCATAGTTTTTTGCACTCCACACCACCCCAGTTCAGACTTGGCCATATGCAAATCAGCCTTGACCCTGTGCCTCATGGGAACAGTCCAGCCCGAAGGGCGGAACGTACCACACGCCCCCAGCATTTGTCACGCCCCCCAGCACAAGCCCCAGCACAACACAGACACGCCCACAAGGGACTACTTTGCTGGCACAGTTCTTTTCTTTTTTAAATGTATATGGTGGGCGTCTGCCTAGCCTATGTCCTTCTGCTGCAACTGTCCTTTCCAATGCTGTATTGGGTGTTGAGATTGGTGGTGTACTTTTCGAGTTTACCTGGCTCAAAGGACAAAGTTCTCTCTTTATAATAGTAGTATAGATGGATTCCCTAGGACTCGACACTTGCAGTTCTAGAACATGCCTTGCAGAGTGTTGACCCATGGCCATATGAAACCAGCATCACATTTATTTGTGACTGTGCCTCTCTAGCTATCAAAGAGGTCTACCAATTTCAAAAGGAGGAATTCCCCTATCACTAACTCTAGCTCTAGACACATCTTATCTCAACTAGAAAAAGTTGCAGAATGTTCTCTTGTTTAGGAACAGCTACCATCCATTGTGTTGACATTTAATCTTGGGAGCACTGGCACTGGACCTTCTCTTTTTTCTATAATTGCTCCCTGCTCCTCCCTTTTGTAATGTGTTACTAATGAGTACGGCAGCCAGCTGCGGGACACTATTTTCTAGTTTTTTCTTCTAGATTCACTTTTTCTCACCTGTTAGTGCCCATTAGACATTCCTTAGTGGGTTCCATTCAGATACACTTACAACATGGACAATCCAGGGCTCAGCTTTGATGATGACATAGAGGCATAAGGGCATCACCCCTTCTTTCAGGTGCTGGCAGTGTAGCATCAGGTAGCCGGAATGAGGACTCTTAGACGGTTTGACCTTTCATCGTGAATGGGCTAAAATTGCATGGAAATGCACTCGCAGTTGGCTTGTGTTGATTATCAACACAGCCAAGCGCTTATCAGATGAGCTTTTGATCCAGATTACCCTAGCAGAGAATGGGTTTAAAGCAGGCATCTCCATTTCTTCATTTAAATCACGACTCGCTGAAATAAATGAAGAAATGGATGATCATAAGGAGTATCTAACTATACAGAAAATTTCAAAACTCCAAAAAGATATTAAACGCTTTGACCAAGGTAAAATGTACCCTTACATTAAAGAGGACTATGTCTTTCAGAGTTATGACATCACATCTGACGAGGGCAGTGAAAAGTCCATCAGATCAGGGTCCACTAGTAGTGATTCCAGTCATGAAAATAGGAATTATACACAGAGGAGGCCTTAGACAAAAACCTCCACCTTTCTTTCAAGGAATCCCACCACACTCCTTTCAACCACCAATGTACCCTGGACAGTGGATGGGACCGCATCCAATGTGGAACAAACCACCTGGACATTGTCCCCAAATGCCTCAATACCAACAATTCCCCCTCCGCCCCTCCTTTTTACAACAGAGGGAGGGCAGAGGAAGAGGCAGAAGAAGAGGCGGACCCAAGAACGTCCACTGGCAAGACTCATAACAGATAGTTCTGAGGAGCAAGACAACGAAACCCGAGTGGTTAAATATTCGTCCCATCCCATGACCAAGGATGAATCAAAGCTCTTGGAGAAGGGCCTTGGTGTTGTCCCGACCCCCAAAGGAGGACACCTTCAGACTTCATCAAGAACTCTATCAACTATTTCACAAAATAAGACTCAAGGCATTTTTTCAAGACAAGAGAAGGAGAGAATGGTTTTTAGATGTCAATCTGGCAATGGGCGCACTGCCTGTATGGAAGCACTAATAGACAGTTATTTGTGGTGCAACTGGGTGAGCGGAAAACCATATAACCACTCAACGGTTGTGTCAGCAAGCTGGCAAAACCTCACAATTACTACATAGACGTACCCTATGCACACGCACAATATTGTTGTACACGTAGGTGGTAGTACACAAAATTCATAGAAATGCAACACATACAGAGAAACAGTTATTATTGACAAAAAAATGGAAAAGAAGAGTGTGACAAGGGATGATCCTTTGGTTATTTTTTAATTTTCAAGGCTTAACAACAGCCAGCCGACACGTGTTTCATCGCTCACGCGAATCTTCAGGGCTCTAGGTAGCTGTGTTTGAGCCAAAGGTCGCTCTGCAGGTGATACTTCCGACCCGGAAAAGGGGCCCAAGACCGTCTTGGACACGTGTCCATTAGCAGGAACACGGCGACCCGGGAACAGCTCCTCGGAGTTCAAGAAGAAACAAACAAAGACATACCATGAGGGTATAGAGCTACCTCTGATCTTCCGTCTCTTTTCAGCGCTTTATTAGACCATAAGAATTTTGGAGTGACTGGCTCCTTTTAGATATTAACTATAGTTCCCGGACATAAGCAAGAAGCGCACTTCACTTCAAGTCCACGTCCTCTCATTCATATTGGAATTTTAAGACAAATTTTAAGTCACTGTCCCGTGGTGGTAGGTCCGTACCAGCCGCAGTGTATTCTGTGCCACCAAGTCTGTGCAATGCAAGTGGTGCAGAAGCCATAACATCCCCTCCAGCTGTGGGGAATGTGAAGTGGTAGTGCCCTAGGCCACAATGCATAAATAATAACAAGTATACACCCAGGTGCATGTGCTGGATGGGTGTGAACCAGCCGTGAGAGAGTGGCTGGGGCATGCTGACAACTAAAAGAGCTTGTAGCTGGCACAAAGCTGATTTTTGTGAAGTGGTTACATGTTTTGTAGCAAGTAAAGGTTAATTTGTCTTGTCAATAAAATGTGGGTGCAGTAGATTATTCCAGAGTTTTTGCATGAGCTACGTGGTAGTGTATTAATAAACGGTTTAAGCAGAAATTTCAAATACCTTTAGTAAAAGAAAGATTAATTATCTTTGCAAGTTTTTATACATATAGCCATCTCACAAAAATGAAAATATAGCAAGCAGTGCCTTTGTTTAAGCAATAAATAATTCTGTCGTTACATGCCAAAATGCAGATAGTCATCTCACAAAAGTAAAATTGAAAAATAGCAAGCAGTGAGAAACGTGATGATAGAGAGAGGACCAAGCAGATGCCTTGAACACAAAGAGCACATCATGCTGAAATGATTCGGTGGTGGTCCTATCCTGCTAGGACCACCCCAAGCACAGGTATGGGCAGAAATACAATCTCAACCAAAGGCCCAGCAAAGCATTATGGGACGATACTCTAGAATGCAGTGAATATTATAGTATCCAATATCAAAACATTCCTCAAGGGGCAGGTGCTGGGGCTCAGCTGAGAGCTAATCCAACAATATTCACTAAACCCTGTACCCCAAAACCCAAACCTATCCCTAAACCCTAAAAATACCCTTGTAGCCCAAAACCCAAACCTAGCCCTGAACCCTATAAATACCCCTGTACCTCAAAACCCAAACTTACCCCTGAACCCTAAAAATACCCCTGTACCCCAAAACCCAAACCTAGCCCTGAACCATAAAAATAACCCTGTACCCAAAAACCCAACCCTACCCCTGAACCCTAAAATACCCCTGCACCCCAAAACCCAAACCTAGCCCTGAACCCTAAAAATACCCCTGTACCCCAAAACCCGAACCTAGCCCTGAACCCTTGAAATACCCCTCGACTCCAAAACCCAAACCTACCCCTGAACCCTAAAAATACCCCTATACCCCAAAACTAGCTCTGAACCCTAAAAATACCACTGTACCCCAAAACCTATACCTATCCCTAAACCCTAAAACGACCCCAGTACCCCATAACCAAAACTATATCTGAACCCTTAAAATACCCAAACACCCCAAAACATATGCCTTAGTATCCCAAAACATATACCCCTATACCCATACTTACTTTATACAAACATAAAAATAAAATGCTTTTACCATTCATGCATTTACAACGAATTTCGTTGTAAATGTATGCGTGGTAAAAGCATATAAAATGTAATGCCATGCGTTATAATGGCATTGCGGAGTCATGGTACTTTCGTAATGAAAGTATGCGGAAAAAAAGTTGCAGAATAATGGGTGTTTATCCTCCCCCGGTAAGTACATTGGTGGCACGGCAGCCCACATCTCCAGCAACATACTCATATTTTTTCACCACCGATTTGAAAAATGCACAGGTCTCTCTCATTGATGGCCAGCACCGATAAACACTTTTAGGCACACCTCCCGCCACAAGTTCTAGAATTGCGAACTGTAGAGCTGGGGAGCTACGTTCGAATCTCGGCATCAGCTCAACATCCTGTGATTCCAGGCAAATCGCTTTGTCTCCTCGTGCCTACCACAAACGAATGAGTTCTTCTGTAATGTAAATTGCGCTCATGCCATGTTGTCGAGTTCGCGCTATATAATATTTCAACGAAAAATAAAGTAGGGCAACTCGAGTTCACACACTATTGAACGCGCACTCTTAAGTGCATCAGCAGTGCACTGTGAATCGGAGCGTTTCACAGGCCTGTCACAGATAAGAAATGCTATCAAAACGAAAAATTACAAAACAATATACAACTGGCCAGCAGCAATTCATAACCGGAAAACGTCGGAACGGGCTGCTAGTTTATATATAAATTTATAAATAAATAAATTGATTTATTAAATAAATTACCAAAATTATAGAGACATAACATGCTCAAAACCATTTCTTACTGTCTCTAGTCCCCCCTTTCTATCTTCAATCATCTCTCACTTTGCTTTGTTCTTGCTCCAAGTGTCCCCCTACCTCTCGCTTCTCTGTTTCTCCTTCTGTCTTTCCCTACTCCTACCAATCCGGTTATAGTCCCCTTCCACCTAGTTGGTTCTCTGTTTCTCCTTCTGTCTTTCTTACTCCTACCAATCCGGTTATAGCCCTCTTCCACCTAGTTCTTTCTTTCTGCCTCCCTTCCCTCTGTGCTCTATCACCTCATTCTCCAAGCCCCCTGGGTGCCGTTTTTTTTTAGCCCGTGTCACACAGGCTTTTTGCATCTTGATCGCGGAAGTAGATGCAGACACTGAGCACCCTCTAAACCGGAGCACCTGGAGGGGCCTGGAGAATGATGTGCCAGGGGGAGCATGAATGCAGAGGGTGCAATCCACAGCTTCTGGGCTCGACTCTCTTTAGGCTCGAGGCACCAAGCAGAGCTATGGAGGCAGGGGGTGGGGCATCTGAATGGAACCATGCTCAAGCCGTCATTGGCTCGCTCACCACTGCCCCGAAAGAGGGGAAGGCCTTGGTTGAGTGTAGAATACACGCAGATCAGCTTCGGATCAGCTCAATCTCTACTCCTATCTACTACTCACTCTCTACTACTCTATACACTTTGGTAAGGCTCTCCTTCAATGAGCGTTCTTCTGAACTTTCTGAAACTTGTACATAATGAACATGGGACAGGTCTTTCCATAGGTTTTGGGATGAAGCGAGTGGGTAATTTTCTAATAGTCTCTGAAACTATTCTTTCTTACATTAAAGGTGAGGCAGCATCCTTGATTATACACTAGTGACATTCCACAGTGGCAGCTGCCGACCATGTTCATGAGTTGCCTGTTATTTTTTCCAAAATTTAAAGCATTTTGGGCCGTAATAGTTTGGGGTCCAGACCATCTATGCAATCTCTTGGCAAACCGCCGCCTGAAAAAGGTACTCACCCGGTTTCTCCTAAGGAGTATTGGGATAAATCTAGGTAGCAGCAACAGAAGCCCAGGTCTCACGGTGACCCACTGCCACCAGGCTTCTGAGTGACAATATGATTTGAGTGATCGTGCTAAAATTAAGACTCCGGAGCGTTTTCAGGTTCTTGATTATCGTTCTCCTTGTTCCTTTCAGGAATAGTCTGATTAACAGTACCACAGAGGCTAGCAACAGGATCACAGGCAAGGTGAGTCCATGCAGCCTAAATAGGACATGCAGAGCTCTTTTGACACTAAACCCAAGAGGACGGAGCCATCTCCATATAGAATCCCCTTCCAAAAGAAGAAGGTTAGTGCTTTAACAGCGAAATATGACCCAGACAGGGAGAAGCCTCCTTGACAGCTGGGCAGAAGTCACCGTAGTGCGGCAGGCACTCCGCAGTTTTCCTGGAGGCAAAAGCAACTGAAACATTTGTTACAGTAGGGATTGCGGATACCCACGTTGCACCTTCGGATGGACTTTATCATTAAGACTTTCAGATTGAAGGTGATATTAAACATACAGTTAATGCTATTTTTTGGGAAAATTTGACTTCTTGATATGGCATTTTATTGGTAGAGGATGATTGGCCACCTGCCTTTGGTCTTGCTTCTCCTCGTAGGGAAGATATAACCCTCCCTTCTTTTTCACATCTCGTCCCTGAGGAGACGCAGAATGCTTCTGCTTCATCTGGTCTTTACCACAACCATGTTGGTTGGGATGAGAACTCTCCACATCATTCCAACACATTCCACCCCTCAACGGCAACCTTAATATCTGATTAAACGTGATGTGACGGTGTCCGTTTAAGACATCCTTAGTCAGCTGGAGTAGTAGGGTGTTCATTAGCCTTGTGTCTCTTCCATGGATAATCCTCTTTTTCCGATTTTGAAATGTATGTATGTGAGCTTATATAGCGCACAGCTACCCACAAAGGGTTTCCCGGCGCTTGCTTAGGGAACCCGTCCTGGTATTCCCCTGTGAGATAACCCCGGCAGGGTATCCACAAGGTGAAAGCCAGGCATCCCGCCGCGAGGGGCCGTTGTGGAGATTAAGCAAGCTATTGCCCAGAGTCGCAGAGTGTGAACCCGTGAGTTGAGAAGGCACCGTAGCAAGAATTATCGAGTCCGTGGAATTTTTGAGCCCAAGACCCGCCGAGGCGTGGAATTGAACCCTGGTCCAGGGCCGATCTCAGCTTCCGGGTCTGCCGCCTCTAACCCCTGAGCCACACTTCTCCACTGGTGGTTCTTATCACATCGTCTTAGATTGTAGACATTTGAATAGTCATACACGCAAATTTGCAGTGCATAACATACACATTAACAATATCACAGTAAAACGTTTAAAACTATGCTAGACATATCTAATGGGTTTTACTCACATATTGGCTCCTGAGAGCTCAGCAAATTAAACCTCTTTATGCTTTGATACACCTGACTTTTTCCTCTTCCACTTGGCTTCAGGAACATACTGCAGTCAACACGACTTACAGACCAGCCTTAACCTCACTAATTCGGTCATCGGTACAATACCGGGTGCCCTTGGTTTTTGTTACAAATGGGGGTCTCTAGTTGGTGGAGGTTTGTCCAAGTCCAAGTAGGGAGCCTTCTTCCTAGTCAGGATATGTGAGTTACATTCCTAAAATAACACCTGCTCACACACTTGGTAGCTTGGCAGGAGCAGTCAGACTTATCTTAAGGGCAGTGTGTAAAGCATTTGCACATAACCAAGAGTAATGCAGTGAGAACACTACAAACGGACACCACACTAGTTTTCGGAAAATATCCGATATTTTATATACTTAGACAAGGTCAAAATGATTAAAATCCTCATTACTGTACTTAGAAATGTTCAGTAATCCAAATAGATTTGATATACAGTTCCTTGAAGCCAACAACTACCTCTGGGGCTATCACGGGGTCGTGAACAACAAAATCCAAACAGTTCTGGCTGATCACAGTGTCGCGGGCCAGCTACAGTGTCGGGAAGATCCAGAAAACAGTACCTTTGAAACTGTAGGTCAATGGCGACCTCTCATTGAGCTCTGATGAGCCGGCATCGGCAGGCGTCGATTCCAGAGGTCGGTCCAGGAGTCGTTGAGACCTTTAAGTCACACGCGTTGCAGATTGAACTCCTCACGGTTGGAGGCGGGAGCGCCGGCATTGGCAGGCGTTGGGTGCTGTGGTGAGAAGTGCAGCGGTTCAGTGGCTGTCGCCCAGTGGTGTCGGTGAGACCAGGGCTGCTGTGCAATGTGATGCAGTGCTCATCGCGGTGGTGGCAGTACAATGGGCAAGCAGGGGCATCATCATTGTTGGCGCGCTTTTATCAGCTGACGAACTGGAGTCAATGGCGCTGGGGTCGGTAGGCCAAGGCTGCGGTGCGGGATGAGGATGGTGCTTTGTGTAACGTACGAGTGGTGCCCTCGAACCACGGTGCAAGCAGCGGTGTCGATGTCGGTGTGGAGTGGCATCATCTGAGACACCAAGGTTTAGTCATGAATCGATGTGGTGCGATGTGTGGTGCCCACAGGTCGTGGTGCAAGCAATGGCTGAGTGGCAGCATCAGGTGATATCGTCAGTGAGACCATGGTTGCGTTGCAGCATGTGGTGGTGCCCCCTGAGGTGCTTTCAGGACACAGGGTCGGCAGCGGCATCGTAGATGGCGTTGGGTTGCTTTTCTTCTGTTTCAGCACAAAACACACAGTTCCCAGTGCTGATGGCAGAAGAACTTGAAGTCTTTGCTGTTACTGAGCTTCTTGAACAGGGAGCAAGATCTACCTAAAGCCCTTGGAGAAACTCAAATAAAGAAGTTGTAGAAAGTTCAGTCCCCTCCTTTTACTGGCCAAGACAGAAGCAGCCCCTGTAGGCCAACACAGCGAAGCACTCAGCAAAGTGGAAGTTCCTCTTCATAAGTTCTCCAGTTCTTATTGGCAGCCTTCTTGGTCCAAAAGAGTTCAAAAGTTCTGTGGTCTGGGCCCCAGTACTTATACCCTTGTTCTCTAGTGGCAGAGAAGCCCTGTGCCCAGCCAGAACCAGTTCTGTACTCTCAGTGTAGCTTCCCAGCAGAAGGCAGAGGTAGCATTGTCTCTGGCAGACCAGGCCCATTCAGGTGTGAAAGAAATCTCCTCCCCCTACTCTAAATGCAGACCAGGCCTATTCAGGTGCTAGATAAAACTCCTCCCACTACTCTGAATGCAGCCCAGGTCTACTCAGCCCAGCCCTGACTCATCAGACTCTCTGGAGCCACTGCGCATCCCCAGCTCCTGTCATCCCCAAAGCCAGACAGGCAATCCACATCCTAGCAGAGACACACTGGATGCCTAAGCAAAACAATACCTACTTTCTAAAAGTGGTAGTTTCAAACGCAGATCTAAAAACCACCTGTACTAAAAGATGTATTTTAACATTCTGAGTTCAGGCATACTAAACTTTATTTTCCTACCTGGTTCCCAGGGGTAGTTATGTTTTCTAAGATGTTATAAATAAACTCCCCATTCTGTCCTATGGGAACCGGTAGCCTTGCTATATTGAAACATTAAATTGGCAGTATTTCACTATCAGGACATGCCACACACACCAGGGCATGTCCTACCTTTTCACATACACTGCCCCCCGCCCACAGGGGTACCTTGGGCATACCTCAAGGGTGACTAACATGTAAGTAAAGGGAAGGTTAGGGCCTGGCAAGTGGGTGCACTTGTCAGTGCGACATGGCAGTTCCAAACTGCGCACAGACTCTGTGGTGGTAGGTCTGAGTTACCGTTACAGGGCTACTTCTGTGGGTAGCACAATCAGTGCTGCAAGCCGACTAGTAGCATTTGATTTACAAACCCTGGTACCCTCAGTGCACTTTATTAGGGGCTTACTAGTAAATCAAATATGCCAATCATGGAAACACCAATCTATAACACAATTTCACAGAGAGCATGTGCACTTTAGCACTGAATAGCAGTGGTAAAGTGCACACAGTCCTAAAACCAAAAGCAAAAGGTCATGGAAAAATAGGAGGAAGAAGCAAAAAGTTTGGGGATAACCCTGCAAAAAGGGCAATTCCAAACACAACCCCCTTCCAGCCTAAAGCCAGGGTAGTCCAATCCATACCTTGATGGGCTTCACAGCTTGGGGCAATAGAACATGGAACCTGGCCAGCAATTACAGGGGTCTATTCTCATTCTACGCCTTCCTGAACTTAAATGGATGCCTCTATCCATTGTCTCAGGACCCACTAAGCTGACACATGGACCATGGGGAACCCTTCTCCTCACCTGTGGACCTCATCTGCACCTAAACTTACTTTGCTCACAGATGTGTCCCAACAGGCAGACAGTACCCACATGGCCAACATAGTGGTGTGGCCCAGTCCACCCTTGTGGTGTGACTCCTGCCCCTCCCCCCCCCCCCCGGGCCACTCTGTCCATCAAGTCAGCACTCCACTGTGGCTACTGACAGTAGTCAGTGATGAGACCCAGGCCTTATGCCTCTCAGGGCTCTCTAACCTCTGTGGCATCAGAGAGTGGGGGCGGTAGCTCCAGGTGCCTGGCACCCTTTGTCCACTCTCCCTCTTGTCAGGTCAGGGGTGACATCCTGACACTGACCCACCAGCCCAGCGTCTATACCCGGTGGCTGGACAGGAGATTGGGGTGGGCTTTCCCATGTTCCTCCTCCTGGAGGTTCTGTACCCTCCCATATGGAGCAGTCCCCCTCATTTACAGAATTGTCAGGGCACCATTGTCAGGTGTTCTGCACAATTCTCACACAGTTCAGGGGTGCTATCCTGCATCTTGTCCACCAGCCCAGGGTCTGTACCTTGAGGCTGGACACAGGACTGGGGCGGTTTCTCCCACACCAGGTCCTCCTCCCTGGGGCTCTGTACCCTCACTCCTGGAGTGGCCCCCCAGGAAATAAACCGGTAGTAGAACTGTTAGCAGTCGCCCATTTCTCCAGGTCAGGGTGGATACCCTGAGCCTGAGCCTCCAACCCTGGGTCTGTACCCTTAGGCTTGACCTGTGCCTGGCAACCCAGGACTTCCAGGGGAGCTCACCAACCCCCCTCAAGGGAAACACACTCCTCATGAGCTGTACGAGAGTCTGCCTAGCACAGGTCTCCAGCCTCCTGTCTACCTAACAGAGCATGAAGACCCCCCCCAAGCCAGAAGTGGCCTCACTGGAGTCAGTCCTGTGGTCTGAACTCAGAGCTGGCAACCCCTGACCCACTGGTCGTTCCAATGGGGACTGCATCCCACCCTCGTCCCTCTCTCTGGACTCATGCAACATCTTACCTGGAGAGGTGCTGCCAGACCCCAGAACTGGTGGTATGCTGGTTACAGCTAAACCCCCCCAGCTCACCGGTCACATTGGGATCCCCTCAGGGAATGGCCGCAGGTTACAGACTAGGCCCCTCTCCTGGTGTTCCCTCATGGAACCAACCAAGCTCTGGGATGGGGTCTCAGGGAACTGGGGACTCAGTCTGCCTCCACTCCCTCTCTTCAGAGACAGGACATGGGACCCCTCACCCATCCCACTTCACTTGGACCTATCTGGGTCACTACCAACCTCCTGTACCTCACCTGGTTGAAGAAAACCTGAGCCACTTTCTTCAGGATCACCCCCAGATGCTTCTCAAGACCCTCTGGAATCCACCAAAAGGTCTGCATCCATTGTGAGCTCCCTGGGGTCAGAGAACTCACACTCCACTGGTTGTTGACATAGCTCTGGAAAACAGGGACTGTATATATGCTCTCCGGCATACAAATTACACAGCCCCTCACATGTGTCACCCAAACTACCCTCCAACCAACCATCCATCCAGTGCCTCAGAAAAGTACCCCACATCATTCTCACAAGACTGGTGAGACAGTGTCTGACTGTTACTGTCCCTCAACCCATACTCTTCTGGCTGGTCTCCATACTCACTTACCAGGGCTTTTACCACGGGGAAACCCCTCTCCATGTACCTTTCTTCTAGAGTCAAATTTCCTACCTGATTCCCAGGGGTAGTTATGTTTATAAGCTGTTATAAATAAACTCCCCATTCTGTCCTATGGGAACCGGATAGCCTTGCTATAGTGAAAAACGAAATTGGCAGTATTTCAGTATCAGGACATGCCACCCACACCAGGGCATGTCCTACCTTTCACATACACTGCACCCTGCCCACAGGGGTTTCTTGGGCCTACCTTAAGGGTGACTAACATGTAAGTAAAGGGAAGGTTAGGGCCTGGCAAGTGGGTGCACTTGCAGGTCGACATGGCAGTTACAAAGTGTGCACAGACTCTGCGGTGGCAGGTCTGAGTTACCATTACAGGGCTACTTCTTTGGGTAGCACAATCGGTGCTGCAAGCCGACTAGTAGCATTTGATTTACAGTCCCTGGCACCCTCAGTGCACTTTATTATGGGCTTACCAGTAAATCAAATATGCCAATCATGGAAACACCAATCCATAACACAATTTCACAGAGAGCATATGCACTTTAGCACTGAATAGCAGTGGTAAAGTTCCGAGATCCTAAAACCAACAACAACATGTCAGGGAAAAATAGGAGGAAGAAGCAAAAGGTTTGGGGATAATCCTGCAATAAGGGCCATTTCCAACAGTTTTACTTATGTCACACTCAATGAAGGTAACACTGTTCCCTTTGCTTATAAATCGCATCTGTACACTCCTGCTGAGATCCGTTTTTCAACTACTGAATGTTTTTTTGACTGCGGTACCGATGGCCATTGTTAAAGAACGGCCTCTTGTGCAAGGTATACACATCTTTATTGTTATTGTTTCATCTGTGCCTGCCTTAGAAGCGATCACAAAGGTTAGTGTTCCTAATTCTAAAGCCCTACATCCACGTTGGATTCAATGGGCTACGTCTTTGACATCTGTTGATATTTTCTTTATCTTTGACCCATCTTTAGAGACACAAGTGTTCCTTCAATATGATCATGTTCATCCTCTGTCTTCTATGCTTCTTCCCATTGACCAGTATGAATGTAAATGTACAGGAATTTATATAGCGCAAATCACCGAGCGGTTTCTAAGCGCTTGCTTAGGGAACCCGTCCTGGTATTCCCCTGTGAGATAACCCCGGCAGGGTATCCGCAAGGTGAAAGCCAGGCATCCCGCCGCGAGGGGCCGTTGTGGAGATTAAGCAAGCTATTGCCCAGAGTCGCAGAGTGTGAGCCCGTGAATCAAGTAGGCACCGGAGCGAGAATTGTCGAGTCCATGGAAATTTTTTGGACTCAAGACCCCGCCAATCCGGGAATTGAACCCTGGTCCCGGGCTGACCTCTGCTTCCAGGTCAGCCTCCTCTAACCAGTGAGCCACACTTCTCCAATGTATCATTTATTCTGATGGTTTGGAATAACCAGCTATTGGTTCTAAGCAGAATTATTCTGCAACTTGTGCTATAGTTGTAGGCGCTATGATCGATGGAGTTTACCACTCCACTTTGATTCATACTCAGTCCTTGTGTGACTGTACGGCGCAACTGGCGGAATTGGAGTCTTTGCTTCTCGCTCGCGAGCATTCTGATCCTGAGTTGCTTATCCTTGTGATGTGTGACTCTTTTTATTGTGTACAATCTTACAATGACAATTTAATCTTTTGGAAACAAAATGATTTCTGAGATTCGAAAGGCAGCACAATAAAGCATAAAATGCTTTGGGTAAAGCTGGCTGATCTTAAAGATCGCCTACCACTTACACACGTTGACGAACATTAGGCTATCAACATGCGGGAGCACACGCTGTTGGTAATTCGATGGCTGATGAAGCAGCCAAATCTGCAGTAACCACGACAAGAGTAGCCCCGATTACACGATCTACGAATAAAATTGATGATGACATTTTGGTTGTGATAGCTGCATGTCGGGAGGGAACAGCTTTTCCTCAAGGATTTCCTTCTAAATATATGTATCAGTTAACTACTGACAAGTTTTCCTTTTTAACGATTCCTGGAGTTGGTGATCACCTGATACCCACCCTCGACTGCAGACACTCTTTAATAATGCAGCTTTCCTCTGTGCCATAATTTTTTTATTTTTATTCAAAAGATCTTTATTGACAGCAAAGCCATTGACATCGCCAAATGTATCACACATGCATCGTGTACCCCCATATACAGTTCCAACTTCACATAGGCAGCTAATAATCAGTTCGTACACAGCCTTTGTGCCGGCATCCCGGAGGCCCGGCGGCGAGGTAATGCATTAATAGTAGAACCGAGTCATACTGGGGGTCATACCGCCAGCTACGCGCTGTTATGGTGTGTCGACTGGCAATCAATTTTTGTAAGCGCGATAAAACGATCCAACATCAAGGCGAGAACAAGAAAAGAAACAGTTCCCGCCAAACACCCACCCCACCCTCTAGAGTGTGTCTGTGTGTCTGCTTACCCTGTCCCAACTAACAAGTCCCCGTGTGTACCTACCCTGTGTCCCGTGCCAATCCCTCCATAGATATCCATCCCCCCTCAGCAGCCACTCTCTAATAGGCCCCAGTCTCTCACAGTTGCCCCCACTTAACCAGGAACATTCCCCCCCCTCCCTCTCCTGCATCACATTGAACATTGTCAGAACCGAGCTCTTCTATTCTATCTTGCAATTCCACCGCCTCTGTGGTGTCAGAGCTGTCCTCCTCCCCTTTTTGTATATGCTCTTTGTAAAGATCCCAGAAGTTCTTGCGTCTACTCCTGGGCGGGAGTAGGTCGCTGTACAGTTCTGTCTGGGTGCAGCAGTACTGTAGATCCCTCATCCATCTAGACTTGGTGGGGAGGGGTCCTCTCATCCAGCAGGCCGCAACGACCCATCTTACCAATAGCAGCGCCATGTCCACCAGGCGACGCAGTCCCGGGGTCAGAGGCTTAGAATAACCGATAAGCGCAAGGGCTGGAGTGCGGGGCAGGGGTTCCCCTAGGATCTGGTCAAGTTCCGCAAAGACCTCCCCCCAGAATGCCTGCACCCCAGGACACTGCCATGCCAAGTGGAAAAAATCTGCCACCTGTGTCCGGCAGCGTTCGCATTCCGCTGTGGTGCGGAGACCATAGCGATGAAGACGTTCAGGAGTATAGTACACCCGCTGTAAATATTTGAAATGCACCAAACGGTGCCTGCCGCTCAGGGAAATTTTAAGCGTGCTAGAGCAGCAGTATCGCCACATCCCATCGTCAATAGGGGTTTGAAGGTCAGCCTGCCAGGCCTCCCTTGCCTTAGACGGCTGCAGTTGTTGTTGCGTCACACCCAGCTTATTCAGTTGTGAAATAAGCTTCGCCGACGAGGTGGATTTAAGTACATAGGTCAGTTCTGGGATCTCCTCCGGTTCCTCCAGGTCTGAGCCCAATATTTCACGGAATGCCGATCGGAGCCTGTGATACTGGAATTTCTGCAGCAGGGTGTGGCCTGTCGCGGTGGCTGTCAACTGGTCCCAGGATTTAAGTATGCCATCCCGCAAACAGGTCTTCCATTTTTACTACGCCAAGAGACCGCAATGCTTTAATCACACCTTTTTCCCCCAGAGGATCAAGCCAAAGAGCCCATTCCACAGGCAGCAGTGGGGAGTACAGCAGAGTACAGTTACGAGAACTCACCAAGCAGTTCCAGGCATGATTGGTCGCTTTCAGCGAGTCCATCCTGCCAACCGCATGGTCCGTGGGCAGGCAAACAGAAGCGGGCAGTGGTAGCGGGTCTGCAAACAACCGCTCCAGTATGAGGTGTGGGATCCGAGCATCACCGTGTACCCACGAGTGTAGGTGCGACGCCTGAGCGACCTTATAATAGCGTTCTAGGTCCGGTGCTCCCAGTCCCCCCATCTCGCAAGGGAGTATCAAAGTCGTCCATCGGACTCTAGGCTGCTTGCCCCCCCAAGCCAGCCGCACCAACACCGAGGTGAGCTGCCGGAAGAAAGCCTTCGATAATACCACAGGCAGATTTAGAAAGAGAAACAGAAAACGGGGAAGCACCACCATTTTCATTAGAGCTATTCTGCCTGAAAGGGAGAGCGGTAGCCTGATCCATTTATCCACGTCATCAACCAATTTGCTATAAGCCACCCCGTAGTTGTCTCGGACTAGGATCTCAGGGTCCGTATGTAGGCGAATGCCTAGGTAGCGGACCGAGTCGGTGGACCACTGCAATGGGTACTCCATAGCGTATGGTCGTGTCACCGGGTTGAGCGGGAACGCGATCAATTTATCCCAATTCACTTTCAGGCCCGACAGTGAGCCGAAACGGACCACTTCGCGTAGCAACGCGGCCAAGTTGGTTTCCGGGTCTCTAACGTACAGTAACGTATCGTCTGCATATGTCGATATCCCAATTTTATAGGTGGGGAAACTAACACCCTCCAGGCTGTGGTACTCTCGCATGGCACACGCCAAGGGCTCCGCCACCAGTGCATAAAGCAACGGCGACAGGGGGCAGCCCTGTTGCTTGCCCCTCCCAATGTATATCGGCTCCGTCACCCTATCTCCCAGACGCAGCCTGGCAGAGGGTCGATGGTATAGCGCCCCAATCTGCTGCAGGAACGGCTCGCCTAGACCCAGTTTCCGCAGCACACGTACCATGAAGGGCCACTCCACCGAGTCGAACGCCTTTTCCATGTCAAGGAAGATTGCCAGGGCGCTGTTCTCCTGCCTGACATGCTGCATCGTGCCTAGCACTGTGCGTATGTTGTAAGTTAGATTCCTGCACGGGACGAAGCCGGATTGCTCCGGAGCGACCAGCCCAGGGACTAGTAAGGCTAGTCGAGTGGCAAGGACCTTAGCATAAATCTTGGCATCGACATTGAGCAGGCTGAGTGGCCTGTACGAGCCGCAAAGGTCAGGCGGTTTTCCCGGTTTGGGAATAGTAATGAGCAGCGCCTCACGCATAGTAGTCGGCATTTCACCGTTCTCACAGATGGTATCAAATAGGGCGACCAAGTGTGGCAGCAGCAAGTCCTTAAAGGCCTTATAGAAACCAACTGTGAGGCCATCCGAGCCCGGTGCGCTTCCCGAACGCATACCCGCCAGCGCCTCTAGGATTTCATCCTGGTGGAAGGGGGCCATCAAGAATTCTCTATCCGAGTTCTTGAGGAACGGCATAGCAATATGATCTAAGTAGTCTTCCATCTCGCTCTCCACTCCCTGCGTTTTGGACTGGTATAACTCCGCGTAGTATCTCCTAAAGGTCTCCAGTATCTGCTCCTCATCCGTCACTGTGTCTCCCTCCGGAGTCCTCAGCTCCTCAACGACCAATGGGCGTCTAGTGCTGCGGACCATGCATGCTAGCAGCACGCCAGGCCTTTCCCCCTCCCCATACTGCCTAGCTGTGGCATATTTGCCCATATAGAGGACCTCCCTATCCGCCAGCGCCTGAAACTCTGACAGAAGTTGGGTAATCGCTTGTCCCTCCGAGTCGCCGCCTAGCCGCAGTCGCCTAGCCTCTAGTTCCGCTATTCTATTCTCCAGGGTAGCAAGATCCCGCCGAATGGATCGCAACACACTCGAATGCTTCGACATCGCCACCCCCCTGATGTAGACCTTAAAGGACTCCCAGACCGTAAAGAAGTCGTCCACTGTGCCTATGTTTGTCGCGAAGTAATGTTCTATATCTTCAGCAAGTTCCCCCCTGAACGCTTCATCTAACAACGCAAAAGGCGGGAACCTCCATGTGAAGGCCGGGATCCCCTTCCTGGCTGTTGTGAGGCGGAGAAGAATAGAGGAGTGGTCCGAAAGTGTGCGTGGGAGGACTGCGCATGCGCTGATGTTGCCATGTACCAGGGGAGGCGCCAACCAGTAGTCTATCCTAGTATGGACATCGTGGAATGCTGAGTAATGTGTAAAACCACCCTTCGTTGGATGTTTCTCCCTCCAAACATCCACCAAGTCAGACTTGATCATTTCAGCTGCCATGTACGAGGCCGAAGCCACAGGGTGCCGAATAGAGCCCGCAGAGCGGTCCAGAGTTGGGTCGAACACAAAGTTAAAGTCCCCTCCCCACAACATCCAAGGTTGAGCATGTGTTCTAGCTAGAGCGGACAGAGTCGCGTAAAAGTCAGGGTGGTCATAATTAGGGCCATACACATTCACTATCATCAAGTCTAGTCCCTTACCCACACATCTCGTGAGGACATACCTGCCCTCCGGGTCGGAGTGCACAGGAATGAGCCGCAGCTGTGACAAAGGATTGGCCCAAATTAACACCCCAGGGGCATGTGTAGTGAACCCCGCAGCAACTATGTTCCCGGCCAGACCCCTGGATTTTAGCATTCTGCTGGAGAGAGGCAGGTGTGTTTCCTGCAGCAGGGCAATGTCTACATGATGTCTACTGAGATAGTTAAGGACCTTTCTTACTTTTCGGTAGTCGTTCAGGCCCCGCACATTCCATGTCATTAGGTTCAGCTCACTCGGGGCACGTGCATTCAAATTCGGCACAACATTAGCCATTACCAGGGTTCGTTATTGCATAATCATCAAGGGTAAGAGAATCAGGACACAGTAGATCACTTAATCTTAAAGCTGCCAGCCGGCGCTTCCGAACAGGTGCAGCACTACACTGCAGTTCACACTCCACACAATCAAACCCCACAAACAAGCCCAAGCAACCGCATACCCCAACAGTCCAAATGGCAGTTCCCACCCCTAGAACATCAACCCACCCACAGCCGACCTCCCCCAACCTGGTCAGACAGGCCCCAAGAATCCCTCCCATGTACCCTCAATCAGCGTAGTGTTCAATAGTCCAACACTAACCCCTCGGAGAGTGAGACAACCAAAGGCACCGGGGCAGAGCGCGCCAAAATAGTACACCACGAACTGTTCCGAGAGAGTGTCTGTACAGCGCCCCCTTTCCAGCCCCACTCGTATGTCAGTGCCCTACATATATCAAAAGGTACAGCCCTTTCCCACCCCGGCTGGCCCCCCCAGGCTCGCCTCGTTAGTCCAGTGTACTCTCCCCCATCGCCTCCATCACCTTACCAACAGTGCGCGGGGCCACGGTCCAATCAATGTGTCCACCCCCAATCAATAAGACGAACGCAGGCCCTCCGCCTCTGCAAACTTTGAGTCTTGGTGTCGTCAGGCCCCATGTACTACCTGCGGTGAAGAGTGTCCAGCCTCACTGTTGCCGCCCCTAGTCCTGTTCTTCCAAGTTCGATGTCGAGCCGGCTTCGTCTTCTTGGCTGCGTTGGGTCTCTTTCCGTTCCCCGCGTCCAAGTCTTGAGGGACTTATGGAGTTCCTTAGGGTCTGTAAAATAGTACGACCTCCCACCGGTATTGATCCGAAGCTTGGCAGGATATAGCATCGCATAGTCCAGGCCCAGAGTGCGGAGTTGTTGCTTATATGGCGCAAACTGTCGCCTTTCTTCCTGCACCCTGGCTCTGAAGTCCGGATAGAGGGATATATTCATACCCTCATGTTGTAGTTTGCCTTTCTCCCTCGCCACTCGTAAAGCAGTGTCCCTGTTGCGATAGTTAAGCAGCTTCACGATAATGGGGCGAGGTGGTGCGCCAGGTTGAGGCTGTGGGCCCAGCGTGCGGTGCGCGCGTTCCACAATGAACATGGGGGAAAAGACCTCCTCACCCAGTAGTAGTTTCAGCAGTTTCTCCACGAATAACTCCATCTTCCCCGTTTGTGTGGATTCCGCCACTCCCGTGATACGGAGGTTGGATCTGCGTGATCGCGCCTCCAAGTCTTCCGTCTTGTCCCTGATAACAGTCAGGAGTCTATCAAACTGCTTTCTTTCTTTGTCCCACTCCGTTTGGGCTTCCTCAGCCTCAGTGAGGCGGCGCTCCGCCATGTCTAGGCGCTCCGCATGCTTGTCCACGCGCTCCGCCATTCGATCCATGCGGTAGGACAGAGCGTCTATCTTAGTGCCCACCGCGGCAATGCTATCCTGAATGCCCTTCTCCATTGCAGCCAACATGTCCCGGAGCTCCGTGGGCGCCGGGGCCGACGCCGCAGCTCCCTTCGGCGACGTGTCCGGCGCCGCCACCTCCGAACCTTTCAGCCTACGCCGTTCAAAGGAGATCTTCCCCTGGGTTGCATCGTTCTTCCCCATCGTAGCCTCCTACGTGTGACAGTACATAACAAGGGGGCAGACTGATCAGGCAGTGACAGGATCTTCGCTGGCAGTCGGTACGCTGCTACCAGTGTTCGAGTGTCCGATGCGCCCAAGATGGCGTCAGCAATGGCGGATAGAACCCTTCCGTTCACCTGCACAAGTCTCAAAGCCTCCCTGCGCAGAGTGCGGCCAAATCCACAATGTCAGCCCCGGTCAACCTAGCCCCTAGAAGGATAGGAGCAGTCGGTAGGGCAGTACGTCGGCGCTGTGAGACGATCAGGCTGTGGCTCCGAGTTAATGGCCGCCCCACCTCGTGACGCAGGTCTCCGGTGTCGTGTGCTTTACCACTCCGCTGAGTCTCCAGGCTCTTCTCTCACGGGGCCTTCACCGATTCGTAAGCAGAGGGCAGCTAGATCAGTGATAAGACCCAACTGTGAAACAGGTCGCACGTAGTCCGACACCTGCCAGTGCTGAAGCCGCACGTCCGATGACGTCGCCCGGCCTCTATTCCAGGATAGTGCGCTGCTTTCGGCCTAGTTCTCCACAGCCGCGCTGCCGGGAGCAAGACCCCGGGATGGTTGGGAAAGCTAGCTCGTAATCAGCCAAAAAGTTCCTCAAGTGCGGCCGGGGGTGCCAGCCGGTGTTCAAGAGTCCGCCACGGCTATTACGGCACAGTTAAGGATAGTTAAACAGGATTATTCTGGGGCTTTGCGAGGAGCCGAAGGCTCACGCGTCCGCCATCGACGCCGGCTAGCTCCGCCCCCCTCTGTGCCATAATTTCTCTATCGATTTCCGATGCTTCAACTCCAAATCATTACTGCAATACTTTGCATATCTCACAATAGGACTGTCTTTAAGGCTGGCAGTATCATATTTAAGCCCCTCTGCAGAAAAAGACCGGCCTTTTTATCAGCCAGAATTCAAAAATACACCCCCAATAGAATCCTAAGAGCCACACAAATGAATCTCCTGACAGTCCCCAATTTCAAAAAGAAGAAATTAGGTGGCTCCAGATTCTAAGTACTTGCCCCCCGCATATGGAACTCCCTTCCTCTTGAGATCAGAACTACCTCCAGCTACATAAGATTCCGGCAACTTCTAAAAACATGTCTCTTTAAACAGGCTCATGACTAAAACCATGTCCAGTGTGATGCGCTCCTGTTACGCAAGAAACCGGAAACCATCCCGCGTATGTGTGCTCAATAAATACTAGCAACATAACATAACAAGTTAGCTTCCCTGAAGTCTGGCTATTTGTACCTTTAGCTACAGGACTAAAGCTTATTATACTTACTTTATTTGCAGTGTAACTCCTTAACATAATGAAAAAATGAAAGAATATATAAAATGTATTTATCACTATTGATATTTTATGGAGTGATTGTCCCTTTTTAAGTCGAATCCCACCAGACAGAACAGCTGTCTGGTTGCGAAAATACTTCTTGTGGGCATTCTGAAAGCTACCGTGGGAATCCATTCCACCCATTGCTTACCATTGGCGTTGTGGTCTGTAACTCACATTTGCTTGTTTTCTATTTGCTGGCTTGTTTTGTTGTAGGCTGTCCAGAATGTCTTTGTTCCTGTCATGGAGAAAAGCTTGCTTATCATCACTCTTAGCATTCTTCTAATAGTCCTCAGTTTCTGTAAACAAGCCTTTAAGTGTTGTTCTAATCTTGTCACATTTGTTGTGTGTTCAAAGGCAAAGGTAAAATATCAGGCTCTGTCTTCCGAGGGAACCTGGTGTTTTCTTTTCTTTCCCTGACTTCAAATTAAGAGGATTTATGTGACAATCTTGCTGAGTACTAGGTAAAAAAAAGAAAAATGTTCTCGCATACAACAACATATTTATTTATATTTATATAGAGTTTTGTATAGCGCGATCAAGACCCTTGGGTATCAGAGCGCTTCACATTACATGAGGTAGTTATAGTCTGTATAGTTGTAGTAACTTTCACAACATTATGAGGTAGGTACATATATGTGAAACAATTGCCTGCGCACACCCTACACCAACACCAACAACTTAAACAACTGGAATTCATAGCCAAAAGGGCATTAAGCCAACGATTACATTCTTCAACACTTATACAGTACCACAAGGTACAAAGAATACCTTGAGGATTACGTTTACCTATTAAGCCTCTATTATACAAATTTCAATACAATGAAAGATTCATGGAAAAATGGCAAGCAGTATTAAACAAATGCTCACTTGATTTAATTCTACTTCTGATTGAGGAACTTTCCAAAACTATCAAAGAGCTGGAGGAAGAAATTCACATCATTAAATCTGACCTGTCTACTCACTGTGAAGCTGATTTTTGGAAAATCACATTGGAGGATCTTAATACAAAACTAGACGCTTATGGAAAAGACATTCAAAAAAGGAAACTACGAACATTCCGTAGAGATACTATTGATTACAAGCTAAACAAGGTTTACATCTGGGCAGAGGTGTATGCCAAACGACGTCCTTACCAGAAACCAGCAACTTCATCACAAGAATCAATAGTATCTGACACTGAATTAGATCCTTCTTGACAACCAGTGGCTTCTGGTCAAGAATCAACAACATTGGGAACCAAAGATGGAGCGAGTACATCATCGACAGCACCGTTTTTTTTAGAGAAGGGCCAGGGGGCAGGCAGACCTCCAGACGTCACAAAACAACAGGGAGGAGTCAAAGACAAGGAAAAGGAAGCAAAGGAAAAGGAGGCCAAAGAGCGAGAAGCAGAAGCACGGAGTTTGAGGAGCAAAGGCACACCCTCGTGATTAACATTTCCTCAAAACAACTCACCAGAACTCAAGACTGGTATTAAACAAAGGCACCTCATTTGTACCAGTCTATCATACAAACAAACTTGAAGTAGAGGTTTCTGTTTTTTGGTTTTAAGAAACCTGAGGTGAAAACACTTCTTTTCTAATGTAGTACCACTCCTATACACACCGACACCAGAACCGGACAGTGAAGATCTTGAACTAAGAACATTCAAGCCTAAAAGTACCTTCATGCCGCCAGTGTCTCATAAAATTTTGGACACTTTTGAATCACTGGTACGAAACGATTTGACCAAACTTAACTTAAGACCTCGAACACGCTCCAATCTAAGAAAAGATGAAATGGACATTCTACATAGATTGAGAAAGGATGAACAAATAACCTTTCAAATGGCAGACAAGGGAGGCGCCCTAGTCATTATGGACACTAGTTTCTATGTCAGTAAAGTGAATGAACATCTTGCAGACACTACAACGTACATCCAGTTGGAAGAAGATCCCACCATGAACTTCATGGAAACTCTCAGTCAAATTTTAGACAAGGCAGAAAACATGTCCTGGATTACATCAACATTATGACATTTTTTGACTGTTCAATACCCGAGAAGACCGAAGCTGTATATGCTTCCAAAGGTGCATAAAAATTTGAACAATCCACCTTTCCGGCCGATAATTTCCGGCTGCGATTCAATCTTTGACCAGCAGGACAGCTGATTGACCATTTTCTCCAGAAATTTGTGCAATCTTGGCGAAGTTATGTTAAAGACACCACTCACTTCTTAAATTTGCTACAACAACTGCAAGATCACTACAACCCCAATTGGTTGATGTGTACTATTGATGTCACGTCATTATATACGTCAATTCCATTGAAAGAAGGAGTTGAAGCCTATGAGTGGGCCTTACTTCAATTACCAGAATTACCTGCGAATAAAGTGTTCATATTGGAATTGTTGATTTTTTGTCTTCAGCACAGCTACCTAACATGGCAAGAAAAGTTTTTTCTACAGGTAAGCGGAACTTCAATGGGCTTTTCAGGAGCACCGGCGTACGCGAATACATTTATAGCGCAGTCTGAACACTTCCACATTTTTGGTCAGGAAATTTGGTCCAGCAATTTAGTGTTCTACACAAGATTCATTGATGACATTTTTCTTGTGTGGAAAATTTCCCAAACTATGTTAGAACAAGCAATTAGTGAACTCAATAGCATGAGAGAATCAAATTTACACATGAGATCAACCAACAAAACATTCACTATTTGGATGTATTGATCAGTCAACAAGATAACAAATTGGAGACGTCGGTATATACAAAACCAACAGACAGAAATAATTTGCTGTTGTACACAAGCTTTCATCCACCGTCATTGATCAAAAACCTACCTTACTCACAAATGCTCAGGGTGAAACGAATTACCTCTAACACAACTAATTTACAAGAGGCATTAGACAAACAGCAACTTAAATTCTGTGCACGTGGCTATCCTCCTGAAACTTTGTCAGAAGCACTCAGTAAGAGTGAGTCTAAAGAACGAAAGACGTTGCTGACATCGAAGCCTAAAGAAAAAAACAATCGACATGTTTTTGTTTCTAGATATTCATCTAGGTCTCATGCAATTAAACACATCATCAAATCAAGATGGGAATTACTTAAACAAGAACCAGACTTCAAAGGCCTGTATGATGAAGAAACCTTGTTCGCATACACACGTAGCAAAAATATCAAGGAAATTCTTACAACCAAAGAAGCAGCTGAGCAACAATACCAGGGAATGCGCAAATGTTACAACTGCATGCATTGCAATAATGTAATGACAGGGAACATGATACACCATCCATATTCAGGGAAGGCAATTTCATTGAAATACAATGGGGACTGCAACAGCTCTAATGTAATTTATACCATTAAATGCCCATGTGGATCATTATATGTTGGCAAAACTTCAAGAAAAATCAAAGTACGAATAACAGAACACAAAAGCACATTTCGTACAAAGTCGACTAAGTCTTATTTCGCATCGCATTGGCTCGAACATCAGCACACTAATGCCCAGTTAAGGTACACGATTTTGGAAATAGTAACAGCTAAGTCAGAGTGCAATCACACAACACTATTAGCTCAAAGGAAAGCTTGGTGGATTAAACATCTACAGACTCTTGTACCAGGTGGGCTCAATGATAGAATTGAATTGCAATGTTTTCTATGATATATTTGTATCTTTACAACAGAAAGGCTCTTCCTGTCATCTGCATTACTTTTGTAAATGAGTTTATTTCGAGGTCAACAATTATTTTCACAAGTTTTCTGGGTTTCGTGTTATTAGGGTATACACCTGTTACAACGCAACTTTTACAACTACCTACCATTACAACGCAACTTTTACAACGCATACCATTACAACGCATTGCGCTGGGGGGCGCTCTAGGATAGGGAATAAGTTTAATTTACTATCCAACACCTTCCCTAGTGTCCACGGGGACTGGAGTTGGAATAGTAAATTATACTTACCACTATCCAGCACCTCTAAGCGCTATGCGTTGTAATGGTATGCGTTGTAATGGTCGCGTTGTAATGGTAGGTAGTTGTAATGGTATGCGTTGTAACGTCATACATCCGTTATTAGATTCCTGATCACTTTTCGGGTTCTTCTTTTTTCTTTTTATCCCTGCTATTTATTATCTCGATCAGACATGACCAACAACAGTGGCACGTTTTTATTTTGCACTTTTCTTCTCTAGTATTAAGAGTTTCCATAATTCAGATTAAGTTTCACCACTATTCTGTCAGATCCCCACATTTATGCCAATACATGACACGATCTAAGTATCTACATGTTACAGGGAATACTATAGCAGTTTTGAACACTATCATAGCAGTGAGGATTAATAATCATCTTCAGGTATACATAACAGCGGTAAAAAATATAGGTGCTCTTCCGGGTAATTTATTCTACACGGAGACTCTGGTGTCTCATTGAACACAGCGCAGTAAAGCATACTTATTTTGCGCATTTTACTAGATTGTTAGATATGCACGTTCTAATTACATTGGCTAAACTTCATTTATCTACATACTGCAAGATAGTCATCCTTACATAGTGGTATAACTAGGAAATTTCTTGAGTCTTACACGCTGGCGGCTTATAGGATGCAAACCAGGTTCCAATCACGGCATCCGGAATTTTACCGTTTTACTGAGTTTGTTTTAGCTTTAATAACACAGCGGAGTACTAAACAGTCATGTTGAATTGTGTTTTTGTGTTATTGTGTTATTAGATTCGCAATGTACACTTTACAAATAGGCAGTGAAGCACACATAACACAATTTTATTTACTCGTGAAGATAATAAAAAATAGCATCATCTCGCACAATGGTATAACTAGGCTCTAGTAAAGCAATTCTACACAAAGAGGCAAATAACTATCAAGATTACGAGTTTGTCGTTACACCATTCTAACATGGCGGATAAACTCAGTCCTCTTTCAGTGACAGTCAAACACGCTGTTTGTTTATTTAACACAAACGCTTGAAATTATTCGCGTTTGTGATTTGCGTCTCAGGCAGAGAAAGGCACGTCCTCCTGACTTGGTGAGTGCAATATTTACCAGTCGAACTAGTTAGATGTAACGAGAATGTTTAGAAAATCTCTCATGTTTAAGCGTGTTTCGTAACACTAGCGCCTTCGGTTTTTTCTAGAGTGCGCCGTCCATCAAGTTCACACCGCGTTGTAGTGGACCCAGTTCCTCACTATTAGGTGGAGAAGTGTGGCTCAGGGGTTAGAGGCGGCAGACCTGGAAGCTGAGATCGGCCCTGGACCAGGGTTCAATTCCCCGCCTCGGCAGGTCTTGGGCTCAAAAATTCCACGGACTTGATAATTCTCGCTCCGGTGCCTTCTCATCTCACGGGTTCACACTCTGCAACTCTGGGCAATAGCTTGCTTAATCTCCACAACGGCCCCTCGCGGCGGGATGCCTGGCTTTCACCTTGTGGATACCCTGCCGGGGTTATCTCACAGGGGAATACCAGGACGGGTTCCCTAAGCAAGCGCCGGGAAACCCTTTGTGGGTAGCTGTGCGCTATATAAGCTCAAATACATTTACATTTACATAGGTGAGTGGCTCATTGGAAATAGAGGAGCGACCACACAGAAGTTAGAGTTTACTAGTTCAGAATTTAGACGCCTTTATGCTCATTTGATTTTCACCGTTTTCTTTACAGAAGACGTTTGAATATCGCTCTTGACATCGTTCCAAGCAGGAACGTTTTGTGACTTACTTGAGAGCATCGTGAATAGTTTCATCAGGTGAGTTAGGTTTTCAATAATATTCTCTTCAAAAGCATGCCATTTAAGTTGGTCCATTGGTTTCTAAACTAATTGTGCAGGAAACTCTCTTTGACACTTTCAGGCATAAAGAGAGTGAACAACAATATACAACTGCGGTAGTTGGTTTCCATCCTTTCAGCTGCACCACAGAGTTTTTTCTCATTTAAGTAAGTTGTTATAGGTGACAATTCAACGTGTCATTTTTAAATATATAGTCTTCTGTGCACTGATACCTACCTGGGTATTTGTTCTTCTGGTTCCATTACAGAGGTGCAGATCCATAAATTTCTTCACATATTAATCGAATTCATCACAACTTAATCCAAATGTGAGTACGCTCTTTACTAGAAGGAGTTTATCTTTAGGCCTGCTTGGTGTTTCATCCACCATAGTGGGTACAGACTAACACTAGAGTTTACATCAGTAGGTGCACTTTAAATTCTTTCTGTAAGGTGGTGGTTTACTTCAGAAGCTCTCTCCAGCGTTTTCTACTTTTGTGGGATTCTTACAGTTTTTGCTTTCTTGACCTGGAAATAAATTCATTAGATAATCAACACAGCATTGTAATTAATTTCACTATCAGCATGTTCTATGAATTATCACTGAGTGCATGTAGGCATTGATTCATTGGGCTGCATTGATCTATTAACAAGTTGTTACATTCAGCTATTTAAGTAACAGTGTTGATTAAGTTTTTTAATTTTTTTCACAGTGCCCCTGAGGAAGGGAGTTTCCCGAAATGCATCGGGCCTATTTTAAGTTGTGACCAAGTCATGATGAGTTCATAATCGATTTGTACTTATGTTCAATCATCTTGATACATCAGTTTGAATAATTGCAATTTTGTTTTCGATTTTGACAATCATTGGGTGTATAGACACTATCATGAGATTACAGTTAATGTTGATTATTCCTGAAATACAATCAAAGATTTTTCATCAAATGTAAATATTGTCTGATTATTTGTGAATTCAACTGGTTGATTTAAATAATAGAATCATTGATATACTTTACAGCATGTAGTGCGTTTGGAATACTAGTGGGATTTCCACCAGATGTTGTTCTTCGTAGGTACATATATGGCACATAGAGAGAAAAAATGAGGACAAATTTCTACAAGAATATCAACATAAAGTAAGAACCACGGTATAGTACATAGCAAAATATAATGTGTGACTGAATCCCAACGATCCTGTTTATTTTCTGAGTCTGATTCAGTTCCACTCATTGAACATGCATTCTGACTTCCATGTTTTGACTATGGAAGGAATTTACTCATTAGGAAGATCTTAGTTTCCCTCTTAACCTCATAGATGCTAATAAACATTCCTCCCCAGTGCTGCGCTGTCCATTGGAACTAGTGCTGAATGGACGTCCAATGGTCGTGCGCAGCACTGGGGAGGTAGTGCTGCCGTCGGCCAATGCACCGAGGCAGCACTTAAGGGGTTAAAGGATATAGTGTTTTCAATATTTCTAATGTTTGAAGGAAGTGAATTCCAGATTCTAGGGGCTGCTCCTGAGAAAGCTCTGTCGTAAGTTTTCTTCTTCCGGAAGATGGCTGGTCTCAACATTAGCTCCTTTGTGCTCCTGGCTGGTCTGTTCCCTCCAGATAGTTTAATTTTCTGAGCAAGGTAGCTGGGTGTATGGTGGTGGAGCACCTTGTGTGTTATGCATGCCATTTTTAGCTGGATTCTGGCTTCGTACGGTAACCAATTTAATGCCTTCAAGTGTGGCGAAATATGGTCAAATTTCCTTGATCCAGTGATCAGTCTTGCAGCTGCATTGAGACATGCCTTCAGAGGTGCTGTTGGAATTTTTGGTAGCCCCGCTAGCGTCGTACATCCATATTCAATCCTCGCAATAACTAGAGACTGAACTGCCAGTTTGAGGTCTGCTTTGGATATGAATGGTTTCACTTTTCTGATGTAGTTCAGATGGTAGCGGGCGCTTTTTGCCATTGAGTTGATATGGGATTTCATGTTTAATTTCTCATCTAGTGTGATTCCTAGTGATTTCGCTGATCCCACTAGGGTAGGGGTGCAATTTAATGATGTGATCATGTTGGTCCATTCCTTCACATCTGTGTGTTTCTTTGGTGGGGATATTAGTAAGAATTCCGTTTTTTGTGTGTTTAGTTTTAGATGGTTGTCAGCTAGCCATCGTAATGCCAATTTTAAGGTCTCATTCATTCTCATGATGTCTTCCCTGGATGTGATCTTGATATATATCTGGGTATCATCCGCGTACATGTGGTAGGAGATTTTCGACTTTCGGAGGATTTCAGTGAGAGGTTCGATGTAAAGGTTGAACAGTGATGGCGGTAATGTAGAACCTTGCGGGACTCCAGTTAAATTAGGGCATGCAGGTGAGAGTGATTGGTTGACCAGGAATCTTTGCGTTCTATTCTGCAGGAATGATTCAAACTATTTTAGCACATTTCCAGCCATTCCCATTCTCTCATGAAGCCGTTTCAGTAGTTTTTCATGATTTACCGTGTCGAATGCTTGTGGTAAATATTTTACCGTATTGTTTTTGCCATATAATTATAAGTACAAGAATAGCTCAATTAAATGAAAGGCAGAGTCCGGGGTGTCTGAGTCTGAAAGGGCTTTAATTCAGAAATGACTCGAGTCAATGGAGATCTATTCCATCAATACAAGGGTTCGGGTACGCAAGGTAAGATGTCAGGAAAGATGTCAACGATTTATTCACAGTACATGGCATATATAGTAAAATGACACAATAGCATTGCATACAGTAGGCGTGACTAGTGAAATGTATATGATAAGAACACATGTGCGTAGCAAAAAGGCGTGAACATGGGTGTGTACAGAGGCGTGAACTAGATACGTCACAGAAAAGTGTCATAAGTGGGTGGATGCTTAGTGAATTCTTGCAGAGTCAGCTGAAACCTATGGCCTGGATGCGCGCGCAGCTAATATGACGTGTGATTGACGTGCGTCTGGAGGAAGCTAAGGGTCTGACTTTTAACACTAGTGGAGGGGACATATGTCTGGCATGTCAGATCGACCTGTTCCTGAAACATATCTGATATCTTGTGTTTGGAGGATGTTTATACTGAAGGAAAAGGTCTTTCGGGCAGAGGCTGTGCTACACTGAATGTATGCATGTCTAGGTGCAGATGCGCGGAGCCAGGGCCTACCATGGTAACGGGAGCAATGAATTACATGAGGAGGACAGGAAGGCTTGGCCCTTTACTCTGCAGCCGGGGAGCTGTTTACTTTTTTTTTTACTAGACAGGAATGTGTTTTCGAGGAGGCTGATCTGGCTACGCTGATAACTTGAAGGCAAAATACTGTTTTTGGCAGGCAGAGCAGGCCGAGCCGGGCACCGCTCGCTTGGCAGGAAGTAAGGTAGAGGTCAGGGATGCATTTCATCTCCACGTTGCAGCTTCCGGAGACAGAGACGGAAAAGTGGTTCAATGGCAGGAATCAGGGCCTAACTCGGCAGAGCCAGGAAAACGTGAAAGTGTACCATGTAAAGACGGTGGCACGGCAACTTAGGAACTGAACTATCAATCCATTCATGGTGGATCTGAAAGAGGACATGTTAACGTTGGACGCAAATGTATTTGCGTCTTCAAATTCGGTTGCGGAGGGAAGTTACATGCACTTTAACTCGTACATGGAGACAATGGGGTACTCGGTAGGGGACATACCTGACCATAAAAATTCCAATTACCTCATTCCCTCCTTGTCCCCTACGGACCCATTAGGATATATCTATTTTCATGAGGCCATCTATTTGTTCGTATAACATCATTTGTTCTTCTTTCTTTAATCGAGAACGGGAATGTGCACTTGAGCGGGGAATACAAGATGTGGCGCACAAGCCGCAAATCGCTGGCCCACATTGAAGACATAAACAGCAACTGAATACAATGGCCAATATAATCCCTAGGAATGACAATAGCTTCCATCCCCAGGCTGTTACTACACCCCAGAGCCAACCGGACCAAGTCCAGGAGCCTGGGTTCTGGTGTATCTGATGGGCAATTTCGTGAAGTCTGGTGATGGCCTTATAGACCGAAGGCGCGTTATTAGGAATAAACACGCAACAACTGGATCCGATGACTCTACAAGCCCCGCCCCTATCAGCCAGGAAGACGTCAAGGACAAGGCGGTTCTGAAGAACAACAAGTCTCATAGCAGACTGCTCCTCTGTTAAGTTGCCCAAAGCTGAAGTAGTCTCATTCACTACTGCTTCGAGAGTTCTGGTTAATTTCTCTATGTGCCATATATGTACCTACGAAGAACAACAAGTACCTACGAAGGAGTAACAAGGGCATGAGGAACACTCTCTGTGTCAGAATAGGATTCCATGTGGGTTCTGCCAAACCTACCGCTGAAGCAGTGACCGCCAAACTAGGCTTCAGAGACAGAGTGGGAGTCACCGTACAGCTCCGATAGGTGATCGGAGTGCGTGGAGTGACCCCCAGAAGCTGGTCTGAGTGATTGACAGTCAGCTGAGTCAGTGGCAGGTGGGAGAAAGTGTGAATCGTGTTTCTGAGAGTGGGACAGCGTCCAACTTGGTTCTATCACCATCCACTCACATCTCTTTGCATAGAACCTTCAGGGTGGGAACATTGTAGGTGTTTGAGTGTGTCCATTTCCTCATCGTCTGACACTACATCGTTTAACTTGCCAATGTTTCGTGCAGGCCCACACACAGTTCAGTTAAATCCCCAACGTGAATGGTGAACTTCCATGAGGGCTCGCTGAGTCTTTTGGTCCACAGGTCTTATGCTGGCCCGCAAGTCCAGTATGCGTCTAGTCAATACCTATGTTTGCCACATGGTGTGGGCTTAGTGCTGGTTTGAGTGCCTTCCTGTTCCCTTTCTCTGATGCCTCATCGTTCACTCCACCTTGGCAATCCCTTTTGGTATTGTGCTCCTGTCTGCTATTACTTGTACTGACTTCTCCATCCAGGTGAGTGACCACGGCTTTAGAATCCTTTTTCTTGGGATATTTCCAGGACCATAATGTACTGCGTCTAAGCCTACGCTTACTTATACAATGGGTGTCCCTCACGTTGTCACCCTCGGTGGTAGGTCTGACGTCAATTCTCTTGTTGTACTCTGTACCAGTGTCACTTGTACTTTCTTTTCCAACAACTCTCACTCCTTCAATACATGCATCCACAAAGACCTGTCCTCCTTCCAATTTCATCAAGTGAGTTCCACTAGAGAATGTGGTTGTGTCCTCTGTGTCTCTTAACTCCCATTCTCTCCAGCGTTCCACCAACCTTTTGTTTTTCCATAACTGAGCTTTGGGGTGACGACATAGTACGTGTTTGTGAGCCTCTTTACTTTCATTCCCTGGCTCTACATTATATAACCAGTCATAGTACTCTCCTAGCATGTTACACCTAGACTCCACCAGACACTGACCATAATCTTCTTCCTGATCACTGTCATCAGCATCATTCTTTCTTGTGATGGGTTTTGACTTAATCAGTGCAGTAGAGTGCCACACTTCCTCATCTTTGTGGCAGGTAGATTTACAAAGGTCCTCCACTAGCACCGTGGACTGAGAAACCATACATGTTCCTTCATAGGCCGGTTCACTTTTATCTACCAGAACTTCTTCACTAATATTGTCCTCAACATCATAACTCATGAATGCATTTTGTTTTATTTTGAATTTGTCAATGGCCGCTTCATTTTTCCATTCTTTACTCCATGCAGCCTTTGTCCATCCACTTTTGGTCGTGGACGATGGCTTTCTCTCACTCAACATCTTGGAGCTTGTACTGAGTTTGTTGTTGTTTAGTGCCAGCCTATTCAAAGGTTCAGTACAGTTGGGATCTATCATTATTTTACATTTCTTCTGTTCTTCCCACCCCAGTACCGAGGGTCCTTCTTCTGAAATATAAACTATACTCCATGTACTTCTCTTCATATAGCTCAACTTTGCTTCTCTACAACCTATTAAGTTAATGTTTTCTCCTGTGTATGTCTTAGGGGATGTGTCAGCTTCATCGAATTCATTCCCTTGTGTCATAGTCAATTTACTCTTCCAAATATCTTTGTTTATCACTGTACAACTTGAACCTGAATCAGCGATGACGTCGATTCCAACTCCACTTATGTCAATTGTACTTTCAGGTTTGGTTTCACTTATGTCCAATTCATTTTTACAATCACCATTTCCCTATTTAGCATAGAGGTACGGTAGTCATTGGTGTTCTCCAGGTGGAATTTGAGGTTGCCGAGGAAGATGTAGTCAGTGGAGGCGAGAGCCTGGGGAGCGAGAACGTTGATGATGGAGTTGCTGAAGAGAGGGTGGTAATCGGGAGGTCTGTAGATGAGAGTGCCAGGGAGGGTGGTGTACGCGTTGGTCTTGACCTGGAAGTGGAAGTGCTCCATGTCGGTCGAGTGGTCGTCCATTTGGGTGGTGAGGCGGAAGGTGAAGAGAAAGAAAAGAAAGAGAGAGAGAGAGAGACAAAAGACAGAAGAAGAGAAACCCATAATGAAATATATGGGCTAAAACATCAGAAAATCATCACGTTTCTTAGGCATGCATTTATCTATTTTGAGTCATTCTAAATTATAGTCAACTTTTACCAAAGAGGGCGCACGTATAGATTCAGTAGTGACACCACAGTCATCCTCCCCAGTGCCAGCTCCATCCCACTGATTTTAAGTAGCGTGACTAAAGGAAAATTAAAAAGATAATAACTGAATGTTATTATCACTTTATTGTTTTCAGCTGCTTTGCGGGTGGATCTGCTCTGCTCTCAGAGCAGGGGAGGAGTGATTTGCCCACTCCAAGTGCACAAGAATGCTTGGATGTCCCTCTGGAGGCAGCCAAAGAGTCATGCGCACTTTGCATGTTCTCCACAGAGGCTGCGTTACAGCCTGCCTAGAGACCATGCTCAGGCCCCCAGTCCCTGTCTGAGCACCGAATCACGGCACTCAGACCAATCACAATGCTGCATTGCAGGGTTGTGATTGGTCAGAAGAGCCTGGTTGTGCTTCCTGGTTCCTGTTCCTAGCCCGAGTCCAACAGAAGAGAGACGGAGCAGATAAGTGGCGATAAGTTTGTGGGGTTTTTTTTACATTCCCCTTCCTCCGCACCCCGCCCTGCCACCCCACATCCGTGCCAGCCGCCACTGTTCCTCACTTAACTCATTCAAACCTGAGATCCAGACTTATAAGCATAAGCATCATTGGATTCAGGACAACTTGATTTTCAGTGTTGGCCTGTTTTTTTTCGAGTGATGCCCACTGATAGTTGAACCAGATTTCACCCAGAGAGCTGAAAAAGAAGACAAATGTGAAATTCAAACACATCCATCCCTGCCTCTTGAACACACCAATTACCCAAACCATGCTTATGAACGTTTGCTAATCTTTTTAAATGCCACCAAGAATTAAGTTTTTTAGTTTAGTCCATGTTTTTCGCTTTAGGCAATTTTGAATTTTTTTTTAATTTAGACTCCCCTTTCTTAATATGAAAAGGCAATTTCATTTTAACAAAATCAGCGACAGATAAACCTTAATTTCTTAAAACGTAGTTAGTGTTAGACTCTGAATGAGCATGTTTGGTAATAACTTTTCATTTTTGTTTTAGAAGATTTGTGATGAGTTTTAGAAGCTTAACTAGCAGCCCGTCCCGACGTTGTCCGGGTAGGAATTGCTGCCGGCCAGTAGTATATTGTTTTGTAGAATTTCGTTTTGATAGCATTTCTTATCTGTGACAGGCCTGTGAAACGCTCCGATTCACAGTGCACTGCTGATGCACTTAAGAGTGCGCATTCAGTAGTGTGTGAACTCGACTTTCCCTACTTCACTGCAGCTCCATGTCCGTCGCTCGTCATGACGCACCTGAGCCATCGCTTCTCCCCGCGCTCCTCACTTCACAGCCGCTCCATGTCCGCCGCTCGTCATCACACACGTTGCGGCCAGCGCTACGTCGCGGCCAGCACAGCGTCGCGGCCTGCGCTACTTTCAGGGCACTACTTTTTTTTAAAAGTTATATTTTTAAATGTACGTTTTCTTTTTAATTTTTTATCGCCTATGTCCATCTGCACACCCTGACAATTTCTACAATGTATCGGGTGTGTGGATTGGCGCTGTGGTTCCCGAGTTTACCTGGCTCAAAGGTGTGTGTTCTCTCTTTCTAATAGTAGTATAGACTAGCAGCCCGTCCCGACGTTGTCCGGGTATGAATTGCTGCCGGCAAGTAGTATATTGTTTTGTAGGATTTCGTTTTGATAGCATTTCTTATCTGTGACAGGCCTGTGAAACTCTCCGATTCACAGTGCACTGCTGATGCACTTAAGAGGGCGCAATCAGTAGTGTGTGAACTCGAGTTTCCCTACTTTATTTTTCCTTGCAATGTTATATAGCGCGAACTCGACAACATGGCATGAGCACAATTTACATCACAGAAGAACACATTCATTTGTGGTAGGCAAGGGGAGACAAAGCAATTTGCCTGGAATCACAGGATGTTGACCTGATGCCGAGATTCGAACATAGCTCCGCAGCTCTAAAGTTCGCAATTCTAGAACTTGTGGCGGGAGGTGTGTCTAAAAGTGTATGTCGGAGCTGGCCATCAATAAGAGAGACCGGTGCATTTTTCAAATCGGTGGTGAAAAAATATGAGTATGTTGCTGGAGATGTGGGCCGCCGTGCCACCAATGTACTTACCGGGGGAGGGTAAACACCCATTATTCAGCAACTTTCTTTCCGCAGACCATCACTCCGCATACTTTCATTATGAAAGTACCATGACTCCGCAATGCCATTATGACGCATGGCATTACATTTTATATACTTTTATCACGCATACATTTACAACGAAATTCGTTGTAAATGCATGAATGGTAAAAGCATGTTTTTTTTAAGGTTTGGATAAGGTAAGTATGGGTATAGGGGTATATGTTTTGGGGTACTGAGGTATATGTTTTGGCGTGTTTGGGTATTTTAAGGGTTCAGATATAGTTTTGGGTTATGGGGTACAGGAGTAGTTTTAGCGTTTAGGGATAGGTATGGGTTTTGGGGTACAGGGGTATTTTTAGGGTTCAGGGCTAGGTTTGGGGTATAGGGATTTTTTAGGGTTCAGGGGTAGGTTTGGGTTTTGGGGTACAGGGCTATTTTAAGGGTTCAGGGCTAGGTCTGGGTTTTGGGGTACAGGGGTATTTTTAGGGTTCAGGGCCAGGTTTGGGTTTTGGGGTACAGGGGTATTTTAGGGTTCAGGGGTAGGTTTGGGTTTTGGGTACAGGGTTATTTTTATGGCTCAGGGCTAGGTTTGGGTTTTGGGGTACAGGGGTATTTTTAGGGTTTAGGGCTAGGTTTAGGTTTTGGGGTACAGGGGTATTTTTAGGGCTCAGGGGTAGGTTTGGGTTTTGAGGTACAGGGGTATTTATAGGGTTCAGGGCTAGGTTTAGGTTTTGGGGTACAGGGGTATTTTTAGGGTTTAGGGATAGGTTTGGGTTTTGGGGTATAGGGTATATTTATAGGGTTAAGATGGGTTAGAGTTTAAGGGTGTTGGGGTATTTTAAGGAGTAAGGGTGGGTTATGATTATGAGGTGCAGGGGTATTTAAAGGTAGGAGGGTTAACACCCGGAGCTGGAATGTACAGAACCTGGGAAGAAAAACAATGAAATATTTGGCACAACCATTGCTTTTTTTCCCCGTAACCCCGCACCCCGCACACACCCACGCCCCCAGCACACACCCACAATATAAGATATGGCATGAAAGGCAGAACACTAAAACAACAGTTGATGGACAGAATACAGAACAATGTCACACATTCACCCCAGTAAAGAGATCTGGCCCTAAATCCATCATTGTTTTGTACTTCCACACCACCCCAGTTCAGACATGACTATATGCAAATCAGCTTTGACCCTGTGCCTAATGGGAACAGTCCAGCCTGAAATGCAAGCCATGTCTTTCCTGGACCAGAATTAAGCATCATAGGACCAGTTCCTGACTATCAGCTGTGTTCAACCAGGACAGCTTGACTCCAGTGGTGTGGAGAGCATGGGACTCACGTCTGAGCATACCCATCCCACTCGGGGTGACAAATGCAAAAACAACAGTTGATGAACAAAATGCAGAACAATATCATACATTCACCTGAGTACAGAGATCTGGGCCTAAATCCTTCGTTTTTTTGCACTCGACACCACCCCTGTTCAGACATGGCCATATGCAAATCAGCCTTGACCCTGTGCCTCATGGGAACAGTCCAGCCCGAAGGGCGGAACGTACCACACGCCCCCAGCATTTGTCACGACCCTCAGCACACGCCCACAGCACAACGCAGACACGCCCACAAGGGACTATTTTGCTGGAACGGTTCTTTTACCTTTTAAATGTATATGGTGGGCGTCTGCATAGCCTATGTCCTTCTGCTGCAACTGCCCTTTCCAACGCTGTATTGGATGTTGTGATTGGTGCTTTGGTTCCTGAGATTACTCGCCTCAAATGTTTGGGCTCTCTCTTTATTATATTAGTATGGATTGTTGAAGCTCAACACACGCCACAGATAACAAACTGCCAAATCGTAAAGTGACGAAGAGTCGACCCAATAAATGCTGGTGCAGAAGTGATTTATTCAATCGATGCCAGCGCTGCCGCCATGACGCGTATCGGCTCCAAGGAGGCTTGATCACATGACAATATATTGTATGTATATGTTTAATTCATGTTTTATTACATTATATATATATATATTACTTATTGATTTTAAACATTATAAAATATTTATAACTATGTTTATTTTATTTATAAGTATTATTTAGTTTATTTTAGATTACTTTTTTAAATTTTTTTATTTTTTTTCCAAAAACCTTTATTGCACCTTTACGTTTACACAGCTGTAGGCCTACAACCCGTGGGGCTGGCCGCCATCACAGTTCGGCAATCATCATGCATTAGTGTCAAGATGGAGTCAAATGTTACTCTTTTATAATCCTTATTACTACATCAATTTAAAGGTACAGTATCATCATTATTCTGCTGATCAGTACATGTTCTTGTTTTTTTGTTTTTTTGCATAAAACACTAACAAAACACAAAAAGCTTAAGGAATCACATTGCGGTCTTTCAGTTTGGTTGTTGGTCGCATTGACTGAATAACGACGCATCCCCCCGTGTCAAATCAACCTAACTCCTTCCTAACTACGCTAAGTCGTGGTAGTGTGAGTGTTCAGGCTCTCCCGGTCGCGGCCCCCTTGGTATCTCCCCAGGCGTATCTCTGGAATCCATCCTCTAATGCCGTGGTCTATCCTGTTTTGTGGCCACCCTTCCCTGCGGGATCTGTGAAGTCTACTAATCCTCCTCCCCCTCCTCATCCGACTTAGCTTGATCGTCTTCCAGCAAGGGATCACAGATCTCCCCTCTGTACACGTTCCACTTGGTCCAGATTTTGTTCCATTTCCCCGGGCAGGCTCAGTTAGAGTATACCGCCCTTTCTGCCACCATTACTCTGTCCATGTTTAGGCACCATTGTGTTTTTGTTGGCACTTCCGCCGCTCCCCAGCGCTGTGCGATATCTCGCTTGGCTACTATCATGCCTAACGTGACCCTTAGCTGACCATGTCTGGATAAATCATTAGTTTCCCACACATTTAAGAGGCACCTCCGTGGTTCAGGTAGTAGAGAGATCTCTAGTGTCTGTGATATTGTTCGCAATATTTGTTTCCAATACTCCTGGATACGGGGCAGTCCCATATAGTGTGAAAGAACGTGCCCTCCTCCCCACACCCACGTAGGCAGTAAGGGTGTTGTGCTCTGTGAATGCGGTGTAGTGTAGTCCTAGTGTAGTATACCCTATGTAAAACTTTTAGTTGTACGAGTCTCAGTCTGGCGGAGATGCCGACTTCCTTAGGCGACGCCATCGCCTCATTCCATTCGTGCTCGTCCATTTCGTGAGTGTCACCCTCCCATTTCTCCTTCAATGGAGTCATTGGGTCCGGTAAGTTGTTGAGTAGTTTACGGTATGTGAGCGACGTCTCACGCTCTATCATGAAATCTGTGAGAAGGCGGTCTTCAAGCGGGGACGATTCCGGCAATTCAATGTCAGGGGGTATGGCGGCGAGCAACGCATGTCTTATCTGAATATATCTGTATAACTCCCTCTCTCCCAAGTCGTATAGCTCTCTCAGTCTGTCAAAAGGCACCACGCCTCCCCTTTCCCATAGATCCCCCACTGTAGATATCCCTATAGCATCCCAGTGTGAGAATCCTCTGCTGTTTCTCATGTTACCCAGGGCTCGTGAGTCCCATAGTGGTGTAAGCTTGGTTATTCTCCCCTTCCATCCTAGTGCCGCTGTCGCCGTATGCCATAGCATCACGGTTAGTCTGGTGGGTCCTTCCAATTTACGCATTTTACGTTGATCGTACAACTGAGCCAGTAGGCTGTTTGTGCCTAGCTGTGCTCTATCTGCTTGAAATGCTGGATAATTTTGCGGAGTGTGCAGCCAGTGGTTGATGGGTTTCAGTTGTGCCGCCCAATAATACAATTTCAGATTTGGCAGCACGATTCCGCCATCGTACCAGCCCCTGTGTAGTTTGGATTGCGCAATGCGTGCCGGTAGGTTCCCCCACAGAAGATTTGACACCAGTGCCGCTACTTTTTTAAAGAAACTCAGAGCCACCGGATATGGAGTATTTTCAAGTATATATAGAAATCTCGGCAAGAACATCATTTTATATAGCGCTGCCTTCCCCAGTAGCGTCAGAGGCAGCCCCTCCCAAAACTTAACATCCTGTTTAAGTCGTTCCATGGGTGGCCCCAGATTTTTGTCCATAAATTCCGTTGGGTCCCTTGTAACATGGATACCCAAGTATTTAAAGGAAGATCCTGCTGCCTTTAGAGGGCATTCTGTACTTAGCGCCGGGATTGGACCCTTCAGGACATACATCTCCGATTTGTTCCAGTTTAATGTGTATCCCGATATTTTACCATGGCTGTCGCAGAGATTCAAGAGTGCCGGCACCCCGTGTTCTGGGTCTGTTAGGTATACCAGCATGTGATCCGCATAGAGGGAAAGCCAGTCCTCCCTGCCCTCCACCCAGCGTATTCCCGTCAGTAGCGGTGTAGTTCTAATTAAAGTGGCTAGTGGCTCTAATGAAATTGCAAACAGCAATGGCGAGAGTGGGCATCCATGACGAGTGCCTCTCCCCAGAGGGAATGGTCGCGAGATATGGCAGTTTGCTACCACCTGCGCAATAGGGTCAGCGTATAATAATCTAATCCGTGCAATAAATTTGGGGCCAAATCCCAGCCGAGTCAGAACCTCAAACAAGTAGTTCCACTCTACAAGGTAAAAGGCCATTTTGGTGTCCAGGGCCAATATTACTGCTTGAGTAGGGATCGACTCCGCCTTAGCCAGCACCCCGTGTAATCTGCGCAGATTGAGCGCCGTGTTTCTATGTGGCATAAATCCCGACTGGTCCGGATGTATGAGGGTGGGAAGATGAGGCAGAAGTCGGGTCGCCAGGAGTTTGGTGAGGATTTTGACTTCTGCATTAAGTAGCGAGATAGGGCGATATGAGGAGCATTCCTCTGGTGGTTTCCCCGGCTTAGGGATTGCTACTATACTGGCCAGTCTCTGATCTGGTGGAAGTATTCCTTTCTCTAAAAACTCCTTGTACATTGCTAGTAGGTGTTTGCCTAGTCTCCCCGGCGTCGATTGATACCATTCTATAGGTATGCCATTTGGTCCAAGCGCCTTGCCCGGGTGCAGAGCATTAATAGCCAATTGGATCTCCTCTGTGGATATATCTGCATCTAGCTCTGCAGCCGCTTCCGAGGGAAGTGTCTGTACCTCAATATGCTCTAACGCCGCTCTGGCCATTTCAGGTGTCACTACTCGTTCAGGGGTGTATACCTCTTCGAAGTGTGTCTCGAGCGTCTCGACTATTTGTTCCGGGTTTGTGTGTATTTCCCCCAGTCCATTCCTCACCTGTTGTATACCTCTAGAACTACCTCCCCTCTTATCGAGCCATGCCAGCATCTTACCCGCCTTGTCTCCTACTTCATAAATCCTATTCTTTGTGTCCGTTATTTGTCCTTTAACCTGAGTCCGCACATGATCCGTGTAAAGTTGCTGTTGGAGGTGAAGTGCGTTGGACGTGGCCGGAGTGGGGTGCAGTTCATGCGCTGTTGACAGTTCCCGTAATGTTAATTCCAATCTGGTTAGTTCCTGGGCTTTCTCCCTTTTGTAACCCGTAATTGAGTTTATGGCTTGACCCCTAAATACCGTTTTATATGCCTCCCAGACAACCTCTGAGGAGCGTACTGAGTCTACATTCTCAGCGAAATACTGTGTCGTCACCTGTTTAAGAGCCTTGCGGACTTGGGGGATCTTAAGGTATGTAGCTTGTATAGGGTATATTCGTTTGCGTGACTTCTCCTGGGTGGATATCGTTAGGGTGATCGGGGAGTGGTCTGATATTCCTCTTGGGTGAATTTCTATGGTGTCTGTGTGTTGGATACCATTGCCTAGGGCCAAGAAGTGATCTATTCTCGACATGCTGCCGTGCACAGCAGAGTGGAAGGCGTATTGCTTAGCCTGGGGGTGTATATGCCTCCATATAGCGATGAGACCCATAGCTGTCAAAAAACGCTGGAAGTGGGAGGGCCCCCAGCGGGAGCCACCATCGGGAACCTATCTAGTTGTGTATCTACAATGGCATTGAAGTCTCCCCCAAGAACAACATCCCCCTCGTGAAGAGTCAGCAAGAAGTCTGCAAGTTTCGGGAGCTGCACCGAGTGTAGCACTGGGGGGATGTATATAGAAACCAGATTAAGGAGCCTACCCTCCCACTGTCCCTGCAGGGCAGGGAAGCACCCCTGACCGTCAGTCTTAGTGTGCACTGGAATGAATTTTGAGGATTTCTGGATTAGAATGCCAGTCCCCCGAGATCCTGACGTAAATTCCGAATGGACTACCATTTTGTAACCTCTCCTATCCATGGCCTTGGATGCCCCTCCCGTTAAATGTGTCTCTTGTAGGAGTGCTATGGCGGGTTTCAGCCTTTTCAGTGCGGTCAATACCAGTCCACGTTTCACCTTATCTCCCAGCCCTCTCACGTTCCATGACAGTATTTGCAGGGAAGCGCCCCGCGAAAGTTGTTCAACCCCTTCCGTTCTGAGTGTCGGGTCGGCTGCCATATACGGTTATGTGGACATTGGTGCATCTAACATGCTTCGTATCTAGAATGTTATCTCTCTACCTGTTCATGAGACTGCATAGTGTCATTATATAGGAGCTAGACCTTTCGTGTATGTACCAAACTTTAGTTAAACCGCCTGAATGCATTACATTATTCCTCGACCATACATGTGTATTCTGAACAATACCAAAACAGTCCCCCCCTCACCCCCCATCCCTGCCCCCCTGCTTAACGGACTTCCAACTGCCCGCCTCCCCAACTGAGCAGAGTGCTTAACCCATCCCAAAACCAGAGTACATGCGTGTAGGGGGAGAGTGTCTCCCCGAGCAGGCGGCATCCCTGCTCACAACCGGGGCCAACCAGGCCAGCGTCCATCTGCAACAGTAAAATACTAGTTCCAGTCACAATAGACAGCGTTCATTCTTGTTCCTTCTGTTCCGGGTCATTCTTCTCCGTCAGCCTCCGTGAGTTCAAGTGTCGGGGATCTTCCCGCTCCTCCTCTGCCCGATGTAGTCTGAGAAAATGACACCCTGGAGTTCTGAATCTGGATGGCTGGTTCCACTCTAGCCGATTGTAAAATAGCGTCCCGGTCTCTAAAGTTAAAGAGCCTCGCTAGTATCGGCCTCGGCGGGCCTCCTGTCTTCGGCTTCCCCCCTGGCACACTATGGGCCCTTTCCACAGAGAAGAAATGCGAGAGTCCTTTGGGCTGGAGTTGATTCTTGATCATATCCTCCACGTAGAGGTCCATAGCTCCTGTAGTTTCAGACTCCGGCACACCTAAAATTCTGACGTTGTTCCTCCGAGAGCACCCCTCCTGATCATCCAGCTTTTCTCTAAGTTTTTTGTTGTCTGCTTGCAATTTACCCATTTCTATTTGTAACTCAGAGACATCTTCAACTAAGGATTTGGTCACTACTTGGACTTGTTTTACTCTTTCGTTCATCTTCTGGAGGTCTGCGCGTATCAAGGCAACTTCGGTCGCCGTCGCCCCCACCGTCTCCTGTACCTGAGCCAATGCCCCCAGAACATCGTCCAATGTTGCTTTCTTTGACCCCTCGGCGTCCGCCACTTTCCCCGCAGGCTTGCATTGTTCCTGGGGGGGATGTCTGTTTGTCGTAGGCGAATTTGTCGAGTTTGGCTTGGGTGGAGCTGTGCCTGGGGCCTCTGTTCGCCATGCTGTACAACCCGTGATTGTATGATCAGGGAAAAGGACTCCACTCGTGCCTCCTGGGTGGTATCTGCGTTTCAGTCGCCGCAGCCCCACCTTATGAGGCGACACCGGCCTTCTCACTTGCGGGCTTATCTGCTGGTTCATCCACCGTGGGCGGTGCGGGTTCGGTCAGGGTCCTCTGCAAATCGTCTGCGGCCGGGGTATTCTACTGTCCCCCTCCCGGTGTCAAGCTCGATGCACCTGAGTCACGTCTCGGCGCACTAAGCCTTCTGACCATACAAAGGTATATTGTTTAATGTCCGCGCCCATGAGCACACACAGTGCTCGCTCTTATTGCCGCCCAGTGTGTCTGTGTCCTGCAGGCCCAGAGCATACCCATTTAGATCCGCTTTTAAGCCTTTCACTTTGCCAGGTGTTGCCTCTCCTCCTGTAGTGGGGGGGGGAGTGACCCCTCGCGGTCCGACGGCCTGTTGACCGCCGCGCCTTGCTGTTGGTACGTCCGAAGTTCTGTGGGGATCGTGGATCGCCCCTCTCACCCTTGGTGCCCTTCTCCCGGTCGTGTCACTTCAGGTGTTTCTGCCAAGGGGTCCAGCACTTGCCTGGCCGTGTTGCTGTAGTCTGAGCCGATCCGCCGTCCAAGATGGCGGTTCCGCCCTTGAGTCGCGGTTTCTTCCGTGAAGACTCACCCTCTGTTATCGGGGCCGCGCCCGATACGCCGACCCTCTGCAAGCCCGTCTATTTGTACTGCAGTCTTTCCGGGTTTTTCTGATGTTCCGGGTGGAGGTCCGACACTTCCGGTGAATGTCGTCCGCCAATGCTGTACTTCCGCCCGGGCTCAGTCTGCCGGCCACTCCGCTGCATTGAGGAGGACAGTAGGCCCCTCCTCTCACCTCGCCGTTACTTCGATTACCATGCCGCCGCTGCCTCGAAACTGCTCCGTTGGGTGTCGCACGGTCGCCAGACCCAGTCCGCCCGACTGGATGATGAATTTAACGGATATTACCTCCGGATTAACGCGGGATGCCGCCTTACAGTGGGAGCCTCTCTAAGGTGCTGCCGCCATCGGTGGCTGCTAGCCACGCCCCCGAGATTACTTTTTTTTAAACGATAATTTTAATAACGATATTTTGGAATTCAACATTTTTTCCTGATATTTTTGAACTTACCATGTTGTAGATAGGATGTTGATATTCTTGACATCGATATTCTTGTTCCGATATTTTTGTAGGTCGATTTTTTGACCTTCAAAATTTTTGTCAGTGATCTGTTTTGCACATTTTGGGGGTAATCCCACACACTTACCTGCTCTCTGCATTGCACTCCTTGCTTCTGCAGGCACAGGCTCCCAGAGTACACTGTAGTCAATTCCAACGCTGCCTCATGCTGCTGAAAGCAGCATCAAGATTGTCCTGAGCCAATGATTTGTGCTCCCACTGGAAACCTGTGCCTGCTCTCTCCAACCCACCAATGCAGCTGGGGTGTGAGAGAGTTTCACTGCGCATGTGGTTTTGGCCAGCCAACCAAACCCACATGTGTAGTGAAGGCAGTTCCCACCACTCCCTACCCGGCCTGTCACCAACCTGGCCCTGCCCCCAAGCCTCAGCTCCAATAGGAAAATAAAATGATACTAAACAAGAGTTTGTTGTAGTTTTATTTTCATTTTTGCTTGGCTGCTGGCAGGTGGAGGAACGCTCCTCCACCATAGCGGAGGAGTCACTGCTGGTTGTGAGTTGCAACATTGGTGGATTCTCCCAGACCAAACCTGAGAGCGATATCATCTTTGGGTATCTGTAACATTACTGAACAGAGCCTGCCGGTTGACACTCTAGCTCTCCATGTTCATGGTCATCGTCCTCTTCTCAGACTCTCTGTCGCTAATACAGTGTTACAGCTATTCTCAAACTAACAAACCATGTCGATGAACCTGCAAGGAAAAGATATGCAAGCCAAAATCGACAAGCGTTTCTTATGAAAAAGAAATACAGGCCAATTCAAGTCAATTTAACCGTGCCATTTGTGCACACATAGCTACAAATAAATGAAAATGTCAGCACGTAAATTCAGCAGTAGGTTCACGCTACACCTTAAGTAAATGTAAAGTAACTTTAAATGCATGGATACAAGTGTAACTGAGAACTGTATTATGAATACCAAAGCGAAAGCATTAGTACACATGCTATATCAATCTCCCTCGTTCCTAAAGTAAGTACATTGTAAAAGTGTAAAGATGGTTTATCAAATCTCTAAAGACTACATTTCATTTAATAAAATTAAGGCTCACAGTGTATACATGAATCTCTAATTCTACATTGAATGCACTTCACTACTAAATTCAAGTGCAACAATTCACATTAATAATGTTAGGATACTCAGGATATGTAGTGATAAATGCATGTATATATTGCGTATTTGTCACTTGTAAGGGGGGAGCCAAAATTACACGGCTCCATTACCCCCTCTGATGGCCCATCAAGCCATCATATCATGATAAAGATCTCTTATCAGAGGGACCATTCTAAACCTCATGGGCTTCCTAAATGCTCATCTGGATTCCTCCAGATGCTTCTATGTCTGCTCTTCTCCTCTTTACTACACTCCTCGCTTGTGCGCGTTTGTATTCATTATAAATTGCAAACAGGAATAATCTGCAAAGAGCAATTATCTATAGAAGCTTAAAGATACTTCCAACAATCCACTCCCTAAGTTTCCAAACCATCTGCCTGTTGCAGAAAATCAATTTCCAATTGTTCCTCAAGCACATGTTGCCGTAACACCTTCAAAACTCCCTTCAGTCAATGATGTTTGTGATAAAGTTCTTCAAGTCCTTACTTTTTTTGCTCCTGGACACTCTCGCAGTAGCCGTGCACTTTATAAATCCTACCATTCATTCATTTTTACAGTGATGTAACTAAAACAGTGTTGAACTTTTGACATCCATGTATCAACATATAGGGGTGTGCCCTAAGGACACCACTATACCTGGGCCTGAAATAAGTTAAACATAAATATGGTATATTGTGGGTAAAGATCATACATATGTCAGATCCTCAATGAATACTTCAATTAGTCACTGGTATATAGGCGTGATTTTAAAGTACATGATTTTTCTCATTGGTAGCGTAATAATCTTCACTCTTGGCACTGGTACCTGGAGAGCGCTTTACATTTTTTATTAAACATCAAAGAAAACACAGAAAAAAAGGAGCCATCCAATCTTGAAAACACTAAATTGCCTTTTGGACTCATACCTAAGGACAGGATTATCCTCCATGTGAAACCATTTAAAGGAGGACTTCCTATGTGGACTGCACAGTAAATAAAGAGTGCAGCCACATTGTTCAAATCATCTGGAAGACTGAAGCTGGCAAATGTCCAGTGCAGGCCCATTGCCGTTTTCCCTATGTTAGCATGTGCACACTGCAGTCTTCACTTTGCTTGGCCCACGTTGCACATGTATTTTGCTTTGTTCCATGCTGTACTTTCACGCAGAACCTAATGAAGTTTTTGCACTCTGTACTTTCCTGAGATTTAGTCTGAACACAATAGACAAGGTCAAACAGCAGTGCCCCTTGTTATTTTGTTTTGGACAGGCTTTCTCAAACTGACAAAACACACAAATACAGCTGTTGTTTGGGAACATGTACTCTTTGTCATATGAGTATGCACAGACATCCAAACACACAGACAAGATCGTGACGACACCTGAGATACAGAACCTTTATCTGTGCATGCTAAGATATGGGGTCTGCTGCAAACACCCAGAGCTCTTTTGATATATAATTACTTTGCTTCTGTAGAAGGGGAGGGAGTTAGCTTACCCTATCTTATACATTGACAGCTCCCTTTATGATTAATGGATTACTTACTATGCTGACCATATTTGTGTCAGGCATCTTCTTACTTATTGTGGCATGTATACTGCATACTAAAGCGCAATAGTTAAAATAAATATTTTAAACTTTTCTCATGTCTCTGTCTTCTTATTGTGGACAAGTACGAGTGCGAGAGCAAAGGGGAGTGTTCTGTCTCCGCAATACCTGAGAATATTAGGAGTGTTAAGCTCTGGGGTGGTAATCACTTGTTCCTCTGTGAGTGAGTAGGAGGGCAAGTGAGACACTATAGCTAGTCGGTCCAAGGCTCATGTCTACTAAGGTGGTAGGAAATCTCAGTCCCTGCCTACTAAGGTACTATGGTCCCAAGGCATTGTTCTGTGATTTCACAGAATCCCTGCAACATGGTGCCCAATGTTTGCTCTAGTACTTATTTGGGGAACCCCTGAATAGCACTTGAGCACGTGGTGTGGAGACTTTACCTCCTCAGTTTGTAGGTTTTTCCTATTGCTGTAGGTTTTTCAAGCTTGGATTGTAAAAGGTTAAAACCCACTTTTGTGCTGCGGTTGGAAACTCTTCCATTTCCATATGGCTCAACCGGTTGTGATTTCGCCTCATTGCAGTGCAGCAGTTACTCAATACTTGTTACAGCATGGAGTCCCCAATGCGGGGCTTTCTGTTGTTTTTGTGGTCGAAGCGGATCCTGTATACCACTTCCAGGTTTTTTACTCCTGGGTTACATTCCCCGCCCTTAATGCAAATTATATTACTTTTTATTCTTATAGAGTAGCTAATGTTCTTTCAGCTTATCACCCTTATGCAATCATTGAGCTTCCTCTTACACACTGGGAGCACCAAATTTGGTTTAATGGTACCCTTACCCATCCTCTTGATTATGTTTACATGGTCCACTTAAGAATTGACTGGGCCTCGTGCCTATCTTGGCAGACTTTACTCTGTGTTTGCTCAAGTGGTCCATTTATATAGTCATTTTATTCAGTTTCTTGCCTGTGCCTCTGTGGCAGCTGCACCTGGGGCTGCACCTCCTGTGCTTGTTATCAACTCTGTTGATATAAACTCAGTTATAGTGAAGATTTTCTGTAATGGATTGTTAAAAAATTGATCAACTTGATGCTGTTTTTTTCCTTACAGGTCCTGTGAGAAATCATAGGCTCCTTATATATATGTGTGCCTACTGGCCTGGTCCCCCACTTTGCTGACTGTAACACCTGGGGGATGCTTAAGGTAGTACTAGTACAGTACCACAACTGTGTAGCAGCTGAATCAAAAACATCCTTGTGTACTTTGAAGAAACAATTTTACATGTTTAAATGCACATAACCAATTCACAAAAGTAAACTTTTTCAATGACAATATTAGGCAATGAGAGAACTGATGATTTTGGGGGTCCCCCCTAACCTAGGGGGAGGACCAAGCAGATGCCTTGAACACAAAGAGCATATACAAAAAGCCCATTTTGTTGAACTTCAGTGGTGGTCCCATTCTCTTCGGACCACCCCAAGCACAGTTATTGGCAAAAAAAACAATCCCAACCAAAGGCCCTGCAAAGCATTATGGGACGAGATTAGCAGTGGACAGTGAATATTATAGTGCCAATTATCAAAATAATTCTACAAAGAGCTGCGGTTCACCAAGTCGTTACTACATGTCCCTCATAAGTGAAATGCAAAGCATTGAAATTATTCTTACATCAAGCTGCGGTTCCACTAGTCGTTACTAAATGTCCCTCACAAGTCAAATGCAAAACCATTGAAACCCTTTCATCAAGCATTTGCATGCTTAAAATGTAATCGATCTATGCGGGTAAAAAGCAGCGCGGTACTATAAGGCCAGCAGGGAGTGAAGCGAAGCCCGATCGCGCCGCCAGTGTTATATATAAAATGCCCTGCTCCGGGCACGAGCGCCCCACAGATTAGGCCGCTTACAGTGGGAGCCTGTCAATGCGCCCGCAGGCCAGCGAGAATTAAACCATGCCCGAGGGGGGCCATCCGCGGTAATTACATGCACTGCCTCCAGCGTGATCGACCCCTAGATCCCGCCGCTCCCAGGGGGAGCCCTTCAACACGCCCGCAGGTTGATAACGATAGCGCCAGCAAGCACTAAAGTGGGTAAACATATGGCAACAAGCGCAACCTGAAAGGAATACATTATTGCGCACAGACTGAACACAATTATTCAACCTAGCGCGATATAAGCGCAAACATAATTGCAATATTGTCTAAGGCAATTTAACAGTCAAATGAGACATTCATCACAATATAATGTTCTGAGCACTTACTGCATGAGCAGCAAAGAAAGAGGAGCAGAAACAGGATACAGTGGCTCTTACAGGGCTGTACATGATGTGATGAATACAAAATTTTCCAGCTATCGCGACAAGAATTTTAGATTCTATTAAGGACACGGAGGCGAGGATTATGCTTTCTCTATTTCTTTACTGCAAACACAGCAGCCAATTAGAGTAAAACTACAACAATAAAAAACATCAATACCCATGAGGCTTTGAACCACGCCTCCTTTGTAACAGCCAATCACTGCAGTATCAAGTATACAAAGTAGAGAGACACTAAACTGTCTTCCTCTTTCTTTGCGCGAACTCAGTCCAATAAGAACAATCAAAGTCTTAAACTCCCAACGGAGAGATGAACAGTTCCATAAGAATTCTCAGCGGAGAAAAATCCACAGCAAACAAAGAGTTCCTCTTCTGTCAGGAAGGCGAGACGGCTTCATCCGGAGTATGCAATCAACTCTCGTTGGAATCATGTCCTAAAACAGAAAACAAGGTTGAGAAAGGGAGCCCACTACTTCATTTCTCATCGGGTGGGCATCAAAGTTGTTAAAACATTTATAACATCAAAAACAACTTTACAGTTGCATAAACTGTCCCAACGGGTGGGATAATCCTCGCCTCCTTGTCCTTAATAGAATCTAAAATTCTTGTCGCGATAGCTAGAACATTTTGTATTCTATGGCAGGACTGGAGGCTTCTGATTATGCTGGTTCAAAGCTCATCAATCACAGCACCAGAAACACGAGGAATTAGTTTATAATAAAACACTTTAAACATTGAAACAGAAGACCAGTCAGCTGTTTGGAGGATATCTTCCAAACTGGAACCCAACAAATAGGTTTTGGAGGCCATAGCCCCTCTGGCAGAGTGGGCACCATAAACAGAAATGTCAATACCTGCCTCCGACATCACCTATCTAACCCACCCAGCTAAGGTGGCAGCAGAGACTGGTTGGAAGGGTTTCTGGACAGAATTAGCAACTGACCTAAGGATCAGACCTGTGACCCAAAGAACGTTCTTCATAACACTTTAAACATTGTAAAACACGTAACTTGTTATTATAAGGAAAGGAAGGATACTCCACTGTCTGAGACATAGTCTTAGTCCGTCGTGTGATCACAAAAGAGACACCTTGAGGAGAAAACATCTTACCAGCCAGGTCCAAAGCCCGGACATCAGACACTCTTCTACATGAAATTAGGCAAAGCAGCATAGTAAGCTTAGCAGAAAGCTGTTTTAAAGATAAATCAAGATTATCCGGCCAGGATTCCAACAGGGAGAGAACTTTAGAAACATCCCATAACGTGGAATACCTAGGCCGAGGAGGCTTGGCCACTCGGACACCCTTAAGTAACTTACAACCAGGGGGAGCATCCCCAAGGGCTTACCCTCAATTTGATCATGTCCAGCAGAGATGGCAGACCTAAAATTATTAACTGATCTATACGCAAGGCCTGACTCTGCACATACTGACAGGAAATTCAAAATTCCTGTTAAATTCTTGTCCTTGAAGGCACCAACTCACCCATCTGTTCCATGAAGCAGAATATAGTTTTCTGGTGGAAGGAGCCCACGCTTGGTGCATAAGCTGGCAGCATCCTGCGAAAGTCCTGCAATGTTCTCATGTGGCCTGAGAGCGTCCATACCATTAGTACTAACTGATTCTGGGGGACCAGAGGATGGCATGACCCCGCTGGGTCCTGGAGGGGAGTCAGGAAAACTGGAAGCTGAAACGGAAAATCCGCAGAAAACTCCAATAGTGTGGGAAACCACGACTGAGCCATCCACAAAGGTGTCACCAACACTAATGAAGCTCACTGCCGGCGGACAAAGGCCGCCACTCTTGGGAGCAGAGTAAACGGAAGAAAGGCATAGATCCTCAGATGCCTCCAATGGTGAAGGGACGCGTCTGTTCCCATAGCCATCGGATCCGGTCTCCCACTGAAGAACAGGGGAAGCTGGGCATTGAGGCGAGAGGCAAACAGATCTATCTATCAATGGCCTCGCCTATCCATGATCTGAGCAGACAACGAGGGGTGAAGCCTCCAATCGCTGAACTCTCTGAGAAATCTGGAGTTCCAGTCCGCCACCTGGTTGAGCTTCCTCGGAAGGTACTCTGCCACAACCGAAATCTTGTGGTCCAGGCAAAACTGCCAGAATTCCTTCACTATGTACACAAGCATGCGGGACAGTGTACCCCCTAACCGATTGATGTATCTCACCGCTGATACTTTGTCCATTCGAAGGAGGATGCAACAATTGCTCTTCAGGGGTGAGATAGACCTGATGGCACAAGAGCCGGCTAACAGAGCTAGGCAGTTTAAGTGTAATTCCAATTCTCCGGCTGACCATCTTCCTCCTGTGGTAAAATCCCCACAGCGAGCGCCCCAGCCCCATTGACTTGCGTCTGATTCGACAACCACGTCTGGGGCTGCGCCGAAATTTGCCCAGCCGTTCCAGGCCGTCATGTGCTCCAACCACCATTTAAGCTCCTCCCGGGCTTCCGGGGACAAGGGAAAGAGGTGGTCGTAGTAAAACCTCTTTGAATATAGTAAATCTTGAGTCTTTGTAAGGCTCTATAGTGTAGGGGACCTGGAAAAGACTTGAACCCATGACGCAAGAAGACCCACTATTCTTGCAAGAACTCTCAGAGAAATCAACTTTTTGGACAAGGTGACTCTGATCTCTCTCTTTATGGGTCTGAGCTAGGATACTGGAAGGAGGAGTTGGGCAGAGATGGAATCTATCAGGACGCCCAGGAGCTCCATCTGTTGACTCGGAGTCAACACAGATTTCTTGGAATTGATAACCAAAGGGAGAGTTTGATACCGGTACCAACGCCCTTACCATAAAAAATTGCCAGAATTTTTGAGGAGAGGGGTAAACTGAGACAGTGAGGTATGCATCTTTCAGGTCCAACTGGACCATCCAATCTCTCCCCAAGGAGATTTCTCAAAAGATGGACGCCCTCCATCTTGAAGTGGCAATAAACTACATAGGGGTTGAAATCTCTCAAGATTAACACCAGAGACTGGCCACCGCCTTTCCTTTGAACCAAAAAGACGTTGCTGCAAAAACCTTCAGGAATGAAGGGTCCTACGGCAATGGCTTGCTTGGCCAAAAGCTCTTAGTTCTGAGTCTATAAAACTGTATTTGTGAAGGGAAAAAGGAGAGGGCGGGGAGGAAAGCTTGACGGGGACAAGCTAACAGTTCTACCTGGTAACCCTGTACAGTTTGAAGAACCCATACATCTGAGATGAGACTCGTCCAATGGACTACACAATGTAACCATCTGCCCCCGAGGGGAATCGACGGACACACCGGACTTGCCAGGGGATTGGTTGTCAAAATTCTTATATCCTCGGTTAACACTTCTGTTGAACGGCCTCTGTAGCCGCGTGACCTGGAAGGATAGAAGCAGCTTGCTCGGGCTCTTGGGTATAACTCCTGCCACTTCTTGGGGCACATCCTCGTTGAGGGTTAGCATTCGAGTAGCTGCCGGTCGAGCATCCTCTACCATGCCCAGCCCTACCAGGGAGCTGGTGTAGCACCCTTTTCAATGAAGCTTGAGATATGTCGAGGCAAGCGAAAGTGCTAACGAACTTGGCAATATCTTTTACAAATTTGACACCAAAGAGTTGATCCTCTGCCAACGGGCCCGGTTCCAATGAAGCTAATTCCACTAACTGTGGATCAAACCTGAGAAGTACGGATTGGCATCTCTCTGAAGCCAGGAAGCAGTTAGCGTTTCCAAGCATGCAAAGCCCTTTGCGCCCAGCCAACCAGGACCCCAGGGTGGATAGCGTCACCCGTCTCCTGCGCCTGGAGGGCTAATTTTAGAATCTTCGCTAAAGGGCCCGAAAGGTCGAGGACACGCCCAGAGGGCGCGGTCAATCCCCTTCTTGGGGTCCTTTTTATATTTCTTAAAAAAAAAAAGGTAGTCAGTGCACTATCTATCACGGGGGAAGGGCAACCTTGTGGGCACGGTCTGGACCTGGGCATTCTGACTTCAAACTGGTTCTAGCCTCCTTGTCAAAAACCTTTGCGCAGGTGGGTCTGCAAGAAGTTAGCCACCGCAGGAGGGGGAACCCAATCGGAAGATGTAGGATGGATAATGTCTGAGGGGTTGAACAGGAAGGGAGAAGGGTTAACAGGGGTGGAAGCGTGCTTACGCTTTTTGCGCACTTACTCGTCACGGAATCCTGTGAGGAATCAGTGTCGGTATCTGTAACAGTGGTGGTGTCCTGCATCGGGATAGGAGATGACTGAGGAAGGGGCAGAGGACTCACCCTGGGACACAATTCTTTAGATTTGTAAATTTTGCATAGGAGCGTACATGGGGCCAAGAGGAACCTCTGGGAACTTTCGCCAGGGGGGCGGGGTTGGGTCAGGGACAGTGGAAGAACGTGGTTTGGGCTTATCAGGGACCAACCATTCTAACCTCTTAGCGAGGGACAGCAGGGCTGAAGAAAAGGGGCCTTACCTAATTTTGCATCTAATTTTTTGTCAATGAGGTCCTCCATGGACTCCTCTTCATAGTACTCTTCATCGCCCTGGTCAACGCACGCAGCAACCTCCTCTTGAAAGCAGTCGTAGTCTGCCATTCTCATCAACAGATTTGGAAAAATCTACTCAAAATCCACAGAGGGAAGCTTAATTGTCAGCCCAGGAATAAGGGCGTCGGTTGGGAGCAGTGCCAGGCGCAGGAGCCAGCCAAGGAACAATAATACCAAAGTGACCCAAAGAGTAAACAGTCCCTTTCTAGGACTAATGGAGGTATAAACCCCTATCTGGAGACCAGATGTGGGGTCCCAAAAATTGTGGCTTGGAAAGCCCTGATCAATCAGGGGTTAAATTCTGCCACAGGCATAAATTAGGAGAAATCACAAAATCGACCTTAATGCTGCCTCAATGATGTCGAGAAAAACGGCCCAAATCGGCTCCTGGCCTGCTGTGTGGCAAACCCCTCTTCAGCTTGGGGCAGAGCGTCATTGCCGGCACTGAACGGGGTTGCATGCGTACTGAGACGCGCGCGAGCCCCGGGGACGCATGCTGGGAGCCCGTGAAGGCCTCAGTGTGCGCCTCTCTCCCTGCGGGGGGGCCAAGTCCCTCATGATCGCGTTTCGCGATCGGAAGCAGCCGGAGCTGCAGGCAGCACACAAACGGGCAAGGGGAGCTGCTAAAGCGCAACACGCGCTTAAAGGGGGCTAATTAAGGAACGGAGCGGGTGGAGAAGCCGCGCGTCCGAGAGGGAAAGGAATGCGGGGCAGCGCTACACAAACAGCGCGCATCAAATATGAAAGCCCCAAGTAAGCAAAGCGCAAACAAAGCGATATCATTATTATTATTATTATTTAACGATTTGTAGAGCGCCTGGTGACCCGGAGGCATCCCCGCGCTGTAAGAGCTTGCGATGACCAAGGGAGGAAAGGAGGTCCTATTTGGGGGAAAGGAGAGTTTTCAGCTTTTTGCGGAAACGCAGGTGGCATGGTTCTAGCCGCAAGCAGCGTGGGAGCGAGTTCCAACCTGAGGACGCTTTTACTGCGAAGCGTCGACCGCCAGTGCGCACCTTCCTGAATCTTGGGACGTTGGCCCGACGCTCATTGTCCGAGCGCAGGAGTCTGGGTGCTTTATAAGGGGTGACCATGTCTCTTAGGATCGAAGGGCCTAGACCGTTGAGGAGTTTGTGGGCGGTACACATAGCCTTAAACTCTATCCTCTGTCGCACTGGAAGCCAGTGTAGGGCCTTGAGCGCTGGTCAGGCGGAGGCTCTGGAGGGAAGACTCATAAGGAGCCGGGCAAACGCATTTTGGGTGCGCTGAAGTTTTGCCAGGGTAGATTCGGGGGCTCCTAGATAGACGGCATTACTATAATCCAGACGAGCAAGGATCAGGCCTTGAACCAGGAGTTTCCTCGATAGGGGAGGGAGTAGCGGAAGGATCTTCCGGATGGAACGCATGAGACCAAAGCAGGTTCCTGCTGTTTTGGCTGCCTGGGTCTTCATGGACAGATCAGGTTCAAGACAGACCCCCAAAGTCTTGATTTCCTTCTTCGGGGTGGGCACCTCGCCAAGAACATCGGGCCAGACCGATGGGGGAATAGTAGACCATTTCTTGCCCATAAGCATGACTTCGGTTTTAGATCCGTTGAGCTTAAGTGATGACTCGCACATCCAGTGGTGGATTTCCTGGAGGCAGTTCAACAGATTGTCTGGGTGGTGGTCAAGATGTGAGAGTGAGACGACCAATTGCGTGTCGTCCGCGTAGCTCACTATCTTGATCCCGAATGGGGCAACTACGTCCTCCAGAGGGGCCATGTAAGCGTTAAACAAGGTGGGACTTAGCGAAGACCCTTGGGGAACTCCGCTAGACAGAGGGAGTGGGGCTTAGCGGGAGTTGCCGTCCCAAACCTGGAACGAGCGGCCCGACAGAAAAGATTCTATCCAGGCGAGTGCGGTGCCTCCGAGTCCTGCCCTGGCCAGCCGGTGGAGCAAGACACTGTGGTTCACCGTGTCAAAGGCTGCACTAAGGTCCAGGAGGATCACTTCCACTGACCCTCCTGAATCCAAAATGCACTTTGCCTCCTCGATGACTGCGAGGAGGGCGGTGTCCGTGCCGTGGCCAGGACGAAACCCAGTTTGGGACCAGCGCAGAAGGTTGTTGGATTCGAGGAACTGGGACAGTTGGACATTGACCAGTTTTTCGGCCATTTTGCTAATGCCCGGGAGGAGCGACATCGGCCTGTAGTTTGCCAAATCGGTGGGGTCCAGTTGAGGTTTTTTGAGAAGAGCTTTGACTACTGCACCCTTCCAGCTCGGAGGGACAGAGCCTTGGGACAACGAGATGTTAATCAGCTCCGTGATAGGGGGCACGATAGCAGGGGCCACTGTTTTCAGGAATCTCATGGGAGCGGGGTCACAGGGGGAGCCACTTTTCATCTTGGCCAGAGTCTTTCCCACTTCGTCCAGGGAAACCGCCCTGAACGCGGTCAGCTGTGGATGTGGGATGTTTCCTGTGTGGGTGACAGGCACATCAATGTCCCTGAGGTTTGGCTGACTGTGAGGTGGGAGTGAGGCTAAGATACGGGAGATTTTGGAATCAAAGTAGGTTGCCAGTTCATCGCTTCTGCCCGGAGGGGACCTGTTGGAGGAAGGGGGTGCTGGTATTTTCAGAAGCTCTTTGGCGATGAGGTAGGACTCTCTCGCCGAATTGGTGGCATTTTTTATTCTTGCATCGTAGTATGAGGCTTTAGTGAGTTTCAGGGTGGATTTATAGGTTCTCACCGACCTACGGTAGGCGTCCTTACTGGAGTGGAGCCAGTCCTTTCTCCACAGTCGCTCCGTTTTTTTCTCTTGCGGAGAGATCTGAGTTCCGGGCTGAACCAAGGGGCTGATCCTGTCTTTCCGTTTTTATCCTCACGAGTTTTCATGGGGAGGATAGAATCAAGGGAAGTGGAGATCCAGTCCCTAAAATTTCTGTCCGCTGTGACAGGGTCCTCTGAAGGGATAGGGGTCGTAGAGTTCAAGGCTCTGGCCCAGTCCTCTGTGGAGAGTCTGGACCATGCCCTGTCCCGGGTGTAGGTGGCGGGCTTGTGGGGCTTCCTGAATACTCCTGGCAAGAAGAGAGGGACCAGAAAATGGTCCGTCCAAGGGAGGGGGAGGGACGCTTTGGCTTGGAGGGTGTGGACATTGGTAAAGACTGGGTCTAGCAGGTGACCCTTGATATGGGTGACTCCGGAGTTGGTCAGTTGGCCCCTGTGTCTAGGGGGTCGTCAAAATGGATATTAAGGTCTCCTAGTACAGTGAAGTTGGAAGTAGAGTGGGCCAGTGATGATATTGATTCTAGAAGGGCGCTAGCGAAGGGGCCAAAATGGCCAGGGGGCGATATACTAGGAGGCCTGCCAGCGAGCTTGTCGGTGCCAGCTGGATGGTAAAATGGCAGCTTTCTGAGTCCGAGATGTGGGCATCGCTGATTCTACAGGAGAAGTGATCCCGGTGGAGGATAACAAGTCCGCCTCCTCTGCCAGAGGGACGTAATTGGGACTGGATGAGGAAGCCCGGGGGTAGGGCTATGACCACATCCGAATCCGAGTGAGCAGTGAGCCACGTTTCCGTAAGGAACAGAATGTCAAGGTCGTGGTCTACAAGTAGGTGATTGATGAGCAGAGCATGCATGGGGAGCGACCTGCAGTGCAGTGCGGCTAGTTTAAGGCCAGGGTGTGAAATGGGTGGATCGGTAAGTTGTAGCTGGACTGGGTGACAGAGTGCACAGCTAGTGAAAGGTCCGTCTAAGTCATGAACATAATTACACATAGTGTTGTTGGTGGGTCTGAGACTTAGGAGGGCCCGGCGAGAGTAATTCACCCTGTTGGAAGCTGGCCCCGGCATAGGTTCTGGCCCTGAGCCCGTATGTGCGCGGACGGGCGCAGACGGGCTTGCCTTAGGCGCTCCCGCTGCGCTCCCGCTGCGCTCCCGCTGCGCTCGTCCGTTGCGCTTCCTAGCCAGGCACATTTTGATGGCGTTTGCTGGAGAGGGAGGTCAGGGGGCGTAGCCCACGGGGGCGTGGCCAAAGGGGTGTGGCCCAAGGGGCGTGGCCTAAAGTGGGCATGGCCTAAAGTGGGCGTGGTCATCGTCCACGCGGTGCCGAGATCGTTGGGGGCGTAGGAGGGGGTCGAGGCAGCGTGGTAGCGCTGGGGTCTGCTGCCCGTGCCAAGTGCCGCTCTACAGTGCCCAGGTGAGAGTGATTTTTAAAAGCACACACAAAATCAATCAAAACGCGAGTTTTCAGTTTTTAAAATAGAGCACGACAGTACCGGCTTTCCGCCTCAGGACACAACAAGAACTAGCTGCCAGTCGCTTGCAATCAGCGTTTATAGCTGGCGCTTGAAGGGTGCGTGGCCTAAAGTGGGCGTGGTCACCGTCCACGCGGTGCTGAGATCGTTGGGGGCGTAGGAGGGGGTCGAGGCAGCGTGGTATCGCTGGGGTTTGCTGCCCGTGCCAAGTGCCGCTCTACAGTGCCCAGGTGAGTGTGATTTTTAAAAGCACACACAAAATCAATCAAAACGCGAGTTTTCAGTTTTTAAAATAGAGCACAACAGTCCCGGCTTTCCGCCTCAGGACACAACAAGAACTAGCTGCCAGTCGCTTGCAATCAGCGTTTATAGCTGGCGCTTAAAGGGGTCGTGGCCTAAAGTGGGCGTGGTCACCGTCCACGCGGTGCCGAGATCGTTGGGGGCGTAGGAGGTGGTCGAGGCAGCAATAATAAGCATAAATGTATACAAATATGAAACACAGAACAGTGCAAGTATACAGAGTAGAGAGGCACGTATCTGGGCTGTGGAGCAGCAAAGAAAGAGGAAGACAGTTTAGTGTCTCTCTACTTTGTATACTTGATATTGCAGTGATTGGCTGTTACAAAGGAGGCGTGGTTCAAAGCCTCATGGGTATTGATGTTTTTTATTGTTGTAGTTTTACTCTAATTGGCTGCTGTGTTTGCAGTAAAGAAATAGAGAAAGCATAATCAGAAGCCTCCGGTCCTGCCATAGAATTACGAGCATCATGGGAAATGTCGTTTTATTTGCATACAAAACGATTTTCATTGGCTGCTGTGAGTAGCAAAGAAAAGAAAGAGAAGCATAATCTGAAGCCTCCAGTCCTGTGATAGATTCTTCTGCGACAACCTGCTTGTAAGAAAGTCTTTGATGGTTAAAGTGCGTCTCTGACAACCTGATTGTAAGAAAATCTTTAATGGTATAAGACATTTTAACAGATGCAACGTAACCTACACTAGGGTGACCAACTGACATAGGGACAACTTTAGAACAGTGAGTGTACAAATTCAGGACAAAATTCAGGACAGTAGGTAAAAATTCAGGACAAAAGTTCAGGAAAAAGGTACGTTTTACAGACACATCAGAGAAGGTCGCACAATAGTACATAAATAAGTAAATAGACAAACAACGCAAGTTGACGTCAAAATAAGTTTATATTAGGTTGAGACAACTGTGACTTCACTTTCTGTCCCTGCTTTTGGCTACTTTGGCACCCTCTAGCCCCCTTCTCACAGCTGCATCATGGTGATTTTTCTGCTGGGTTTATTTGTTATTCTGTCTCATGCTGAGCTGAGAGCCACAGATCAAAGTCAGAAAGTTCTTGGGGGCATATCAACAAGCGGCAGCGATAATTACCGCTGGCCGCTCTTAGCGCGAGGATTTTCATCGCCGGCTATCGCAGATAATTATTGCCATGCTAGCACTGTCTTAACAACGCATAGCGCAATGGCAATGATTATTCCAGTGATAGCAATGTTTTCCACGGAATACCAATGGTTTTCCAGCGATGTTCCATGGAAAATGGCGATATCCTTGGTGAAAGGGCCTGTGGTCTTAGCCAATCCACCCCCCATGTTAGGTTTGCCTTAGTCAGGAATTTAACAGACGTTAAATTCCTGCAATAAGGCATACTTAATTTGATTTTAAATATCGCTAACCCTCGTTGTTAATATGCCGAAGCTGGGTTAGTGATATCTTCCCAAGGCAGTGTTGTCAGGCACACCTCCTTTGCATCTCATTAGCGATCCGATGGGGGGCGTGCAGACAAGGGGCGCTACTGCAAGGATACACGCTCTAGCGTGTCCTTGTTGATAATGCGATAATATTCTCCCCGATCTTCGCCCGAAAACAGGCTCTAAAGCTGCGATAATATTATCGCCACCCCTTGTCAATATGCTCCTTGGTTCTATTGTGAAGCGCTCTGCCATCTTTGAGTAAAGTTCGCCCTATAAAAAACGTCATTAAATAAAATAACTTAAATAGAATAAATAAATAAAGGGCCAAGAAACACTTTTATCTGACCCTGTGACACCCCCACTTAAGCAGATATAGCAGGTGCTTCACTCCGCCTTTGGCCCATTGTCCTTCTTTATGTGATTATCATCCACAGTCAGAATGACAATGGGGCTTTGCACAGACTGAGCGAGGTGGGGGAGGGGCAGCTGCAGCCTCGTGGGTTCAAAAGAGAGGAGCACAGCTTGCTGCCAGCCCCAAAATTAGGAACAAAAGGCGCCCTTGAAGGAAATCCTCAAGGATAGAAGACAAAAGGCCCAAATAACGGCAGTCCGTGAAATGTACGAACGATTGGCGATCGCCAATCGAGCTTAGAGCATTCTTTCATCGCCATCTATCGCCCTTAGACCATCAAAATATCGCCACTTTAGCGACTGAAAGTGCCGCTAAAGCAGCAAAGTTGAATACGTCAATCTAGTAAGGCCCTTTGCACTCATGGAACAACTCGCCCAGGCTAGGCTTTATAACAGGACTCAATAACTTCTTTTGCACCGGTAAATAAGATCCTCGCATCTATCGCTGGATCCCATCACAGCGATAGACAGCGTGTTAGTGCCGTAGAATCTGCCTGTGATCACAACATCTCCAATGTAGTGTGGCCCTCGCCCCAGGCCAGCCATTATAGTATAAACTATGCTTTTATTGTACCCATTGATGAGATCATCACATTTGCAAAGATCTTCCAAAAATTCATATCTTTGACTTCAGTCACCACACGAAGTTTTTTTTTTTTGTAAAAATATACTTTATTTAAAATTATTTGTCAGGTTTACATTTTAAGCAGTCCCTTATATTTGGGTGCTGTACATTTAACCATTCTCAAAGAAGCGCAGTAGGCTATCTTTGGTGGTTTTCCATCAAGATTTCTCATTTTACCCATCCAGACCAACTCCTGATTTTCCAGGTTTCCTTTGCCCACTCTTGTCCAAATCTATGGTTGTCTATGCACATGTAAGAGAACATTTTAGTGAAAACAAGTTTTTGGCATTCTTTTTCCGTGATTGCTTGGTGTTTGTACAAGGAAAGGTTCCTGTTTTCCCACATCGCCTCTTTCACGCAGTTTATTATTCTCCATAGTGTCCTTTCTTTATTTGCATTGCAATTCATGCCCAACCCATATAGAACCAGTTCATAGGACAGGGATGCCTGTCCTGTTAATTCTTTAATGAGCTGTCCCATTGCCTTCCACATGCTTTGTGCTCCTCCGCAGTTCCAAATGAAGTGCATCAGGGATTCATCTGCTGCACAGCCTGGTGTTGGGCATCTTGCTGTTTTTGCCAGTTTCCTTGCATGTTGGAATTGTTTCACGGGTAGGCATTTGGATACCATCATCCATGCCAAGTCTTTCTGGGAGTTTGTCAAGTCTTTGTGGTTCACCATCTCCCAAACCTTCCCTGATTGCTTCTCTGATAAGTTGTTTACCATTGTCACTGAGTCGGTTTCTTTCAGTTCTTTGCTTAAGGCCATCTGGGGTGTGATGTCCTTCGCTTGAATTTGCCTCTCTTTCAGCTTCTTGAAGAAAGGTTTGATGCCTTTGTACGCAGGGGGTGGTTCTAGTAAAAAAGGCTTTGTATTGTCCAGATTACATATGCCCTCTCTTGATAAGATGAAACTTGTAGCAAACAGAGTGTAGGCAGCCACATGTGAGTCTTTCTTTGCATTCCCCAGTATGTTTTTAACAAAATGTGACATCAGGAAGTCATGGAGGTTTGGCACATTCCTGCCAGAGCGCTCCTCACCACACGAAGTGCGACTAAATTCAAAGAGATAGATTATTTAGAAATTAGACAGAGACATCGAGTGTATTCTTGACTCTGGTATAATTTAGACATCTATGAATATTAGGGCGGGGAACTGTCCGGGGGGGGATTAATACTGCATGTTGGAGGGAAAAGCACGTGTATGATGAGCATCAAACTAATAGAATAAACTCTAATTAACAAGAAATGCATTCTGTTTTAGGTCGGGTATATATTTGCAATGCATTGTGGGTAGCCGGATGTTCATTCAGATTCTTTCACTCTGATTGCTGGTAAGCCCTGTCTGAAGAGCGTCGCTGAAGACAGAACAATAAATACAACAGGCAGGCCCATTTCACTCATCTTTATCTGGCTGCAGTCATACCCTGTCCACATACAGCGTGGAGTCTGACTGGACCAGGACCTGCAGTAGCCTCGACCCTGCAACCCCCGTCCATGTATGTTACAGTGTGGTGCCTGGCTGATGTGATAACGGACCTCTAGTGACGGTAAGTGGTACTGCACCCCTGGTGGCTATCGATGAGGTGCCTGGCTGTCTTGATTAGGGATCAACACAATGGATGTTCCTAAACAAGAGACAATTCTGCAACTTTTTCTAGTTGAGGTAAGATGTGTCTAGAGCTAGAGTTAGTGGGATTGAGATAGAGATAGGGGAATTCCTCCTTTTGAAATTGGTGCCTGTAGTGTCCTGCGGGACACGGTCTAGTTGCTGTAAATGATGTAACCTACACTGTACACCCACCCACCACTGATGTCACGAGTCCCGTGACACAGTTAATAAATAGGGCGGAGCGCACGTGCTCTTGGCCAGTTTACCAACCTACTACCCTTTGTCTGCGTCTCCATGAGCGCCGTAATGCGGGCTTAGGGCCCGACACTGCACTGGCGACGAGGCCGGTAGTGCAGCCTATGCGTGCCACTACCCACAGCAAAAGAAAAAGGGGAAGGGAGCTGCCCGCCTGCAGGGCACCCCCTGTAGCAGGGCGCAAAGCGCTGGAAAGCCGGTGGGCACGTCTGAGCCCCACAGCCTGCAGCGACCGGGAGGCCCACCGCACCAGCCTTGAAGGACGAGCCGACCGGAGCCCACCCGCATCGGCCGCCACCATCCAGCACCACCAGGGAGGAGCGGACCGCCCAGTGCCCACCTGCGATGGCCGCGAGGCAGAGACCCCCACCAGAGAGGAGCACCGGCCGGGCGGAGCCCACCCGCCACGACCGCGACAGAGCATCAGGCCCGCCGGCCGAAGGTGAGCCCCAGGGGCGAAGTGACTTTCATGAACTATGCCCATTAATAAGCAGGACCGGCGGAGCCCACCCTCAGCCTGCCCGAGTCGTCCCCTGCCCCCGCCGCGTGTGTGACTGGAAGCGGTGGGGCCCAAAGACGAGCGACGGCGTGAGGGAAAGTGCGGCCGGACCCGCAGCTAACATAAACAACATGGGGGAGGGAGCGGAGTAGCCAACCGCCTCCCGACCCCCCTCGCAACGTGTTCCGACGGAGCAGCGCCAGCGGAGCCCACCCGCGGCCTGCGAGAAGCACGGCAGGTCTCCGCCACGCATGCATGTGCTAGTTGAAGCTGCTGCGGCGGGAGACCGGGGAAAGTGAAGCCTGCCGCACCGGACAATCACCAGCGTCTAAATAGGCAGAGCCGGCGAAGCCCACCCGCGGCCTGCCTCGAGCGCTCCCGCCCAGGGAGGAGTGACAGGAGCGACGCGCTCCCCCGCCGGAGGAAAGCTCCAACCCATCACCACCCCGTGCGAGGACTGCTGTGGCGGCTGCAGGCGGGGAGGGAAAAGCAGAAGAAGGCAGCGCCTGGAATGCGGCCAGCACCGCCAACACACAAACAAATGTCAAAGTGCATGCGACAAGGAGCATTTCCCCCCCCCCCCACCGCACATATCCAGAGTACTCGCCATCATGCCTGCACCATCCCGCCCCCAAACAAAAAGTAAACTAAAACTGGGAAGGGACTCACCTGGAAGGCAGCATGAGGCCAGCTACCAGCAGCAGCTCCAGCCCCCCTGTGTGCAGCCGGTGAGGGACAGACAGTAGAGCCCACAACACAGGGAAGACAAGAGCCACAAGGCAGGCTGCTGCCAAACCGGAGTCTATCGCCATCTAGTGGCCGGAAAAGAAAAGTGCATCTGCCAGCAAGAAAAGAAAGAAAACAAGCATTGCACAAGTGCACAACAGAAGATAAGTCAGCAGCAGCAAGGGGCAACGGACTGAGTAGCGCCCCCAAGGAGAATCTACTACCAAGCAGCAAGTAAGTGCGGAACTGCGCAGGAAACACCCACACGCATCAGCAAGGAGTCGGCAGTCGCCACTTCCAACGCAACGTGGGAAGAGGCACAAACGCCTCAGCGAGAACTCAAGCTCTGACAGAACGTCTAGAGGGAAATGACTGCCAAGCAGTGCAAGAACGTCCAGGGAAAAGACTGCCGCGATCAGAAGACGGAGAGAGCAGCGACTCCTAGTGGCCACAGGTGTTCACCGCAGTATCAACTACTCCCGCCAACGGTCCAATGCAGCAAGTACCCAACGACACGCAACAGGCGTCCAAGAGCCCTGAACAGTAAGTGCGCAGATAACGCGTCACGTGGCAACGCACAGCCACCGCCAGGAGAAAGAAGAGCGCAGACAAAAGCGCACTAAAGGAAAGCACTGTAAGCAGCAAAGTGCAAGAACCACACAGCGTCCCGCCAACGGATCAGCAACCGCAGCCAGCAGATCTCAGAGGACGCCCCGCCATCACCAGGAAGATTGCCCGCTCACGCTCAGTAGCTGAAACGGACTCCACACAGGACAAATCAGCAGAACGCACAGCAAAGTGCGCCCAAGGAATCAAAAGCGCGCCAACGCTGAAGCATTGCAAAAAAAAAAAAAAAAGGAACAGTGATCACACAGATCACCGGAAGCATCCAAGAAGTCAACCGAGTACGCAAAGGACACACAAAGTCAGAAGCGCGCAGGAGATTGCGCCAGTGAACCTGACTGCACAGTCGGAAAACCTCTCCACTCAGAAACACTGCTGAACGCAGGTCGGAGAGCACACACATCCCCACCGCCACAGCGAAGCCCTACAGTAGGCCGAAGACCACCAACAGTGTCCTCCCTCGCACTGCCTCCAGATGGAGTCGGCAGTGACCCACGACAGGCAAGAGAGGAGTCGCACACCCCACGTGGCAGGCCGCCACAGCACCATGTGCTCCAACAACCAGCGACACAAGATGGACATCACGTCGCCCAGCAAGCAGGAAACACGTCACCAAGTGACTAATCCCGATAAGCACGCCAGAGCAAAGGCAGTAGCCGGTGCCACAACAACACCGCCTCGAGGTCCAAACGCAACGCCCTCGAAGAAAAGAAGAGTGACAGCTCTGTCACCCCGAAGACCGGATGAGCACAGGTGGACTGAACAAACCAACAATAGAGAAAACCGAGGACTCACAGCCAGCCAAGAAGCACACCCTGACACGCCAGACAGCCACCAAGGCGGACCGACGTTCCAGGATACAGCCCCATGGATGAACCAAACATTAGCCGCAGCAAGCGCAGTCCACGTCTCATCCCAACGCTTCCCCAGGCGACCGTCCATCCCCGAGCGTCGGCAGTCTGAGTCAGTCGGCGTCCCTGCTCCCGTCCGCAGATGCCAAAGGCGAAGACCAGCACTGAGCGGCTGCCCTCTCACCACCTCAAGATGGAGTCGGCAGTGGCCCACAACAAGCAAGAGAGGGGCCGAACACTCTACGTGTCAAGCCGCCACCTAAGGTCAACATCAACGAAGCGGAGGCACATGGCTGCCAAATCTCCCCGGACATCCAACACTCCCAGCAAGTCCTCAACACCTATCATCCCGAGTCTCTACATGGCTGGCAACCACCCATCACCCCAGCCATCAGCACCCGCGCCAATCAACACCACTGCCAGAGACCGGCAGTGTGGACGGGCAAGAGGTTCAAGAAGTTCGAGTAAGACGTGGTCCGCGACCAAGGAACCAACGAACTTCGACACCCTCAAGAACCAGAAATATAATCGTTAACAGGAGAAGGTTCCGACGACTGGTCCAGTCACAGAGTGGGAAAGAAGAGCCAGGACAAGACCAGAAGGAAACGGGCGGAGTGCACGCCGCTCGGAGAAACCTGGTCAGGAGGACAAGAGCGGCAAAGATGACCGGACCGCGCTGCGAAGAAGAAAAGAAGAGGGAGAACGAGTGGCATGATGCCACGAAAGGAAGGAGACGGAGAAAGAAATCATGTGGCACGATGCCATCAAGAACAGCAACATCCAGAAAGGTGAGGAGAGGTGTGACGAGTCTGCACACCCACCAGAAGAGAAGGTGACACACACCACAACATCGAGGGCCTACAAGTCCAGGGGAACATCGGTAGCACTAAGTGAGGAACAGGCCCCTACCTACAAGTCCTCTAACAACCCGTCGACTGCAGGAACGAACAGGCTGGACCATTGGCAACACCCATCTTTGGGATTGAGCGGAAGTCTGGAGGGGGAGAACGCTCAGACGCCCGGCAGAGGGAAGACTGACCACCCCACACCAACCCGTGGATATCCAAGGGTCAAAGGCCTCAGGGACACCAGTGGCAGAGGGTCCTGACACGAGAGATGGATCCGTTGCCGTCTACCCTGCACGTCCCAGGAAAAGGGGAACCTGTGCGCAAAGGAAAGAGTCAACAGCAACCCTCCAGGCGGAGCTACGGATGCCTGGTAGTAATCTCATCGCCTCTTACATTCACACCGGTTTGTGGAGTTGGAGCAACGCTGCAGAGAACACCCTGCCCAGCGGAAACCTGAAGAAGAGGGCCTCGGGGACATCCCGTGGCAGGAGAACACCCGCGAGAGGGGCGTCCCAGTGAGAAGGATGCTTTTCAACCACTCACTCCTTTGCAGTGTGGAGCCAAGCTGCCTACAGTGAAGAAACCCGATGGACTGGTAAAAGACAACCTCCATCAAGTCTACCTTCTGGTCACCCGGTTCGGTGTCACCCCAAGATCAAGCTCTCAACTGACTGAAGAACACACTGCCATGGCGCAAGTCCAGGAGAGCACGCCCACCGAGGACCAGGACATCTAGCCCAAGAGAACGAACGTTTCAGCTGGAAATTTCCACCGTCGCCATCTAGCAAGCAGCTGAAGAGACTCTTTCTAAAATTATGATTTTGTATATTTTGTGGTTTTCTCCCACAGGTTCAGACTTTATATTTGTCTCAACTTTCATTAAAGGTGGGGAGGAATGTAGTGTCCTTTGGGACACGGTCTAGTTGCTGTAAATGATGTAACCTACACTGTACACCCACCCACCACTGATGTCACGAGTCACGTGACACAGTTAATAAATAGGGCGGAGCGCACGTGCTCTTGGCCAGTTTACCAACCTACTACCCTGTGTCTGCGTCTCCATGAGCGCCGTAATGCGGGCTTAGGGCCCGACACTACAGTGCCCTCACACACCCAAACGGGTGTCATGCTTCATCATCGGGCGTTGCTCCTCGTGGGGGTGCCGCTGCAGTAACCCACGGGCCCCGCGAGAGGGCTCTTTGTCTGAGTATTTTATAGGAGGTGCCGCAGGTGTGCCTGCAGGTGTGTGGGCCTCGTGAAAAAGTGTGTGAGTCAAAATAAAATTACCTCGCTGGAACCCTGACCCAATTTTATTCTAGGGTCCGGAAAATAAATTAAAATCAAAGAGTACTGGAGCCTATCCTAGAAACAAATATGTAGGAGGGATAGGTATGTTCCCACTGCTCTCAGTTCGTGCCAGTGATGTGAAGGTGCAATAGGGTCAACATGTTTTCGCATCACGTGGGTCCCTAGTGGATCCACAGTGCGCTTTGCCAGGACCTTGAAAGTGAATATAAAACTGTGGGAGTCAGGGAAACATGCCTTGTACTCCCACCATACCCAATTGTAATGTCAAATACGTCTACCTAAGATCCATAAGGGGACGACACCGCCACCGGGACGCCCGGTTGTGTCCGGCATTGATTCTTTGCTGGAACCACTCAGCAACTTCTGGTATTTTTATCTGCGTGCCCTAATGACTAAAACACCTACATACCTCAGGGACACCACAGAGCGTTTGAACCTGATTGAAAAATTTGCAGAACCAGCATTAATTAACTATCTAATGACTCTGGACATAGAGTCGCTTTATACAAATACTAGCAGCCTGTCCCGAAGTTGTCCGGGTATGAATTGCTGCCGGTATATTGTTTTGTAGGATTTCGTTTTGATAGCATTTGTTATCTGTGACAGGCCTGTGAAATGCTCCGATTCACAGTGCACTGCTGTTGCACTTAAGAGTGCGCTTGCAGTAGTGTGTGAACTCGAGTTTCCCTACTTTATTTTTCCTTGCAATATTGTATAGTGCGAACTCGACAACATGGCATGAGCACAATTTACATTACAGAAGAACACATTCCTTTGTGGTAAGCACGGGGACACAAAGCAATTTGCCTGGAATCACAGGATGTTGAGCTGATGCCGAGATTCGAACGTAGCTCCCCAGCTTTAAAGTTCGCAATTCTAGAAATTGTGGCGGGAGGTGTGTCTAAAAGTGTATGTCGGTGCTGGCCATCAATGAGAGAGACCTGTGCATTTTTCAAATCGGTGTTGAAAAAATATGAGTATGTTGCTGGAGATGTGGGCCGCCGTGCCACCAATGTACTTACCGGGGAGGGTAAACACCCATTATTCAGCAACTTTCTTTCCGCATACCATCACTTCGCATACTTTCATTACGAAAGTACCATGACTCCGCAATGCCATTATAACGCATGGCATTACATTTTATATGCTTTTACCACGCATACATTTACAACGAAATTCGTTGTAAATGCATGAATGGTAAAAGCATGTTTTTTTTTAATGTTTGGATAAGGTAAGTATGAGTATAGGGGTATATATTTTGTGGTACTGAGGTATATGTTTTGGAGTGTTTGGGTATTTTAAGTGTTCAGATATAGTTTTGGGTTATGGGGTACAGGGGTAGTTTTAGGGTTTAGGGATAGGTATGGGTTTTGGGGTACAGGGGTATTTTTAGGATTCAGGGCTAGGTTTGGGTTTTGAGGTATAGGGGTATTTTAGGGTTATGGGGTAGGTTTGGGTTTTGGGGTACAGGGGTATTTTAAGGGATCAAGGCCAGGTTTGGGTTTTGGGGTACAGGGGTATTTTTAGGGTTCAGGGGTAGGTTTGGGTTTTGGGGTACAGGGGTATTTTAGGGTTCAGGGGAAGGTTTGGGTTTTGGGGTACAGGGGTTTTTTAAGGGTTCAGGACTAGGTTTGGGTTTTGGGGTACAGGGGTATTTTTAGGGTTCAGGGCTAGGTTTGGGTTTTGGGGTACAGGCTCCAGTAGACATACTTTGTCTGCAAGAAACGCATCTGCCTTGGGATAAAAAATCATGGTTGAATATTAATGGGTATAATTTATTGGCGGTCTCCACACAGACCTCAAATATTAGGGGGGTGGCAATTCTTGGAAAAAAAATATTTGGGGCTAAGTGTACGAAATCTATCAGACCCCCATGGCAGATGGGCTATTGCTAAACTGGCTTGCGGTATAAACATCTGTACAGTTTATGGCTCAAATTTAGATGATCCCACAATTTTTGAAGAACTTGAAATTGAGCTGCCTATGTGGCAGGGCCCATTAATTCTCTGTGGAAATTTTAACATTTCATTAATACCACCACTGTCTAATATCCCCCCCAAAACAAAATACCAAGGACGCAAACCTAAAGTTTATAAAGCTCTCAATAGACTTATCAACAATTTGGGGCTAACAGACTTGTGGATACATAACAATTCAAAAGATCAAGGGTCTACCTATTTCTCTCATCCTCATCAAAAACATGTCCGTATTGATTGTATTTGTGTTACCACTGATCTTATCCCACTATCAATTATAAAAAAAATGCCAAGAACAATTTCAGATCATAATGCCTTAATCTGTGTAATTACATTTAATCCTCTCACTACTCAATCTAGGTCCTGGTCATTTGACCGGAAGTTATTAACCAACTCTGAATTCATCTTGCATATTAAAAATTGGACCGAGGAATTTTTCAACATTAATCGGTTTAGTACCTCCAGAAATATAGTTTGGGATTCATATAAATCTGCTTTAAGAGGTGAGATCTCTAGCTTCCAACATGCAGCATGCCTTAAAGCTAGAAAACTATACGAAACAAAGCTAAATGATTTAACCAAAGCTGAAACAGAACATACGCGCCTAATAGAAGAGAATAAAGAATCTCATAATCAATGGCTCCAGGTGGCGATCCTGAAAACTGAACTTAACTCTGTATTGAGTCAAAAGGCCGCCCAAACTTACAGAGCTTATAGGAAGAAGGTTTACGAAACAGGTGAAAAAATTGGTAAACAATTGGCCTTGCGCACACGTCAAAAAAACGTGCATAATAATATTACTTCTATTATAGAAGGTGGACATACTTATGTTCAGTCTACAGATATTATTGCCCAGTTTCAACAGTACTATCAAAAATTATATTCTGAAGAAGGGACTAATTCCGAACAAGATATAGATATGTTTTTGGCGGGATTCCTTAACAACACGGCAACTACTAACCTACTGGATGATGAGATGAGAGAAATACTTGAAGTTGAGATTACTATTGATGAAGTTAGGGTAGCTTTATTACTTTTATCCTCGGGTAAAGCTGCGGGCCCGGATAAATTGCCAATTGAGATCTATAAGATTCTTAGCCCCCTACTAAGCCCTTTACTACTAGATTTATTTTTGGGTGTACAGTACAATGGCATTCCCCCACCTTCTTGGGATGAGGCTAGCATTATAGTATTTCCCAAGAAGGGAAAATCGCCCGAACAGCTAACGTCGTACCGTCCCATTTCATTGATAAATTCGGACTCCAAATTATATGCCAAAGTAATGGCTCTCAGACTCAGCGGGGTCATTGGGCATCTGGTCTCTCCGTGGCAGCATGGTTTCGTTCCAGGCAAGGGGACAACGGATCATATTCGCCGCACCATCGCTCTGTTCGATGCCATGTCGGTCACGGGGGATCAGATGTCTATGACCCTGCTTGACGCTGAGAAAGCTTTCGACCATGTCTCATGGACTTTTCTGTGGGCTGCCATGACACGTCTTAATTTCGGCCCCAAATTTCTTAAATCTATCAAATCTATGTACCATCAACCCAAAGCAAAAGTCTTAATTTCAGGACTGGAATCAGATCTTATTAATATAACAAGAGCCACAAGGCAAGGATGTCCCTGTTCTCCTTTACTTTTCGCCCTTTATATTAATCCTCTTATTTTAAAACTATTAGAAAGTAACAAGATTAGGCCAATAGTATATAATCACCATGAGACCAAAGTTTTAGCATATGCTGATGACATCGTGGTACTAACATCCCACCCGATCGAAGCTATACGCGAAATTGAATTACTCGCATTACAATACGGTAAATATTCGGGTTATTCTTTGAATAGGGGAAAGACCATTGTGTTGTGCACAGACAATACTGTCTGCTCAGATGCAAGAAGAACAAATAACGCGACATATCTGGGAGTGATATTATCTGCTGACATAAAGATATTAGTCAAAAATAATTTTGATCCTTTAATAGATAAAATTAAGACAGACTTGGATAGGGTAAACAGTTTGCATCTTTCCATCATAGGCAGAGTGAACTATTTAATGATGAATATATTACCGAAATGTTTGTATCTTTTTCGCTCCATTCCTTTATTTATAGATCCTAACATAATTAATTTAATTAATAAGCTTACTTCCAAATTTGTTTGGCAAAATGGGAAGATCAGACGATCTTTACTCTATCTATCCACTCCGCTTAACAGAGGTGGGCTTACTGCTCCAAATTTAATTCTATACTACTGGGCAGCCTTTTTAAAACATCTAAAACGCATGATTCTAGGAACACCCTTAGTCTCTGACACTTCTAACATCAATATACCAACAATCTACAAATTAATGCTAGGGCAAGAAGCGAAAGGCTTGTTATTAAGAAAAACTGAAAAAGCCTATTATAATAGAACTAAGAGTGAAATTATTAAAAGTGCCTGGCTGATCTGGAATAAGATACTTAAACATACACAGATTGGCAAATTCAACCGATATACGCCCATTTTCCATTCTACCATCACATCTGACCTTGACTTTGAACATACAGCTAAGAAATGGTATAGTCTAGGCATAAAAACAATTAATGAAGTGTGGATAAATTGGCCACAAACTACTTTTCATGATGTTAAACTAAGATTTGGTCTCCCAGAAGGTGATTTTCTTAAATTTGCACAATTACAGGCAAAACTAAAAGCTAAAAAAGATGTTATTAATCTTCAGAAGAACGATCTAATAGAAGCAAGTCATCTTGCAAAAACTAAGATTGGAACATTATACAATATTTTATTAACTAATGTCAACGATGATCTCGAGAAAACAGAAACTAAATGGATGGTAAAATTAAATAATCCCGACGTTGATATAGATAAATCATTGGAAATGAGTAGCAAATTATTTATGGCTAGTAATTTAAAGGCACAACTATACAAAACCATTTATGATGTATATTTTACCCCTGCTAAACTTTTTGCATGGGGGAAAGGGGAAAATGATCATTGCCCACGCTGTTCACAAGGCCCAGCAACTTTAATTCACCTCTTCAGTAGCTGCCCCGAGCTACGTATATTAAAAAACATGATTGCTACATTTTGGGAGAAAGTCTTCCATCGCAAACTTCCAGAGTCCGATACCTTATTTGTGTTGGGATATGATAGCTCGCTAAAGCTAAATAAATCTGAACAAAGACTATTATTTATAGGTACAGCTGTACTGAGACTAATCTTGTCCACGCGCTGGAAGGATACTCTTCCTCCTACCTTTCAAATGTGGCTAGCTCGACTTCTCGCAGTTTATTCTTTTGAATCTGCAATATATGCAACTAGAGGAATTAAAGCAAAAATACGTGGTAAAGAATTGTGGTACCCTATATCACTATGGAAAGAAGAGCTTTGTCCCAGTGGAATTGGTTAATGGAAATTTTTCTGGCCTCATATGTTATTTCTGAAATGTGTTGCTTTTTTTTTTCTTTTCCTCTGAATTTAAATGTAAACAATCGATGTATCACATTAAGTTTGTAATTTGTATTACCCTCTGTTGAATGCTGGTTCAATAAAAATAAAAAAATAAAGGGTTTTGGGGTACAGGGGTATTTTAAGGGTTCAGGGCTAGGTTTGGGTTTTGGGGTACAGGGGTATTTCTAGGGTTCGGGGGTACGTTTGGGTTTTGAGGTACAGGGGTATTTATAGGGTTTAGGGATAGGTTTGGGTTTTGGGGTACAGGGTATATTTATAGGGTTAAGATGAGTTAGTGTTTAAGAGTGTTGGGGTATTTTAAGGAGTAAGGGTGGGTTATGATTATTCGGTGCAGGGGTATTTAAAGGGAGCAGGGTGGACACCCGGAGCTGGAATGTACAGAACCTGGGGAAAACAATGAAATATTTGGCACAACGCTCGCTGTTTTTTTTCCCTAATCCCGCGCCCTGCACACGCCCACAGCACGCGATATGAGACATGGCATGAAGGGCGGAACGTAAAAACAACAGTTGATGGACAGAATGCAGAACAATGTCATACATTCCCCCCAGTACAGAGATATGGGCCTAAATCCATCGTTTTTTGCACTCAACACCACCCCAGTTCAGACATGGCCATATGCAAATCAGCCTTGACCCTGTGCCTCATGGGAACAGTCCGCCCGGAACTGCCAAACTATGTCTTTCCTGGACCAGAATCAAGCATCTTAGGACTGGTTTCTGGCTATCAGCCATGTCTGAGCATACCCATCCCACTCGAGGTGACAAATGCAAAAACAATAGTTGATGGACAGAATGCAGAACAATGTCATACATTCACGCCAGAGAATGCGTAGAAGCCCTGTCTTAGTGGTTCTTAATCCAAATATCCTCATCAGTAGAAAAAGAGGATTAAATATTTAAGGAACTTATGCAACAAAGTTACTCAAATGGTAACTAAAGCAGGGTAATATCAAGTAGACAAGTGGACAAACTAAATATAAACTAATGAAAGTGATTGAACAAAATTAGTTTGTATACAAAACATAAAATTTATTTCCTCCCGAACGGGTTACAATCTAAAACATGGTTACAAATCAATGCATACAGGCCACCAAAGAGTGGTCAATTATTGCAAAATTATACTTAAAAACAATCCTAACTACACAAGTGAACACAGTCACACCAGTACAGAGATCTGGGCCGAAATCCATCTTTTTTTGCACTCCACACCACCCCAGTTCAGACACGGCCATATGCAAATCTGCCTTGACCCTGTGCCTGATTAGAACAGTCCAGCGTGAACTACAAAGCCATGTATTTCCTGGAGCAGAATCACACATCTTAAGACTGGTTTCTGGCTATCAGCCATCTTCAGAAAAGATAGCTCGACTCCAGTGGTCTGGAGATCATTGGACTCATGTCTGAGCATACCCATCACACTTGGGGTGACAAATGCAAAAACAACAGTTGATGGACAGAATGCAGAACAATGTCATACATTCACCCCAGTACAGCGATCTGGGCATAAATCCATCATTTTTTTGCACTCCACACCACCCCAGTTCAGACATGGCCATATGCAAATCAGCCTTGACCCTCTGCCTCATGGGAACAGTCCAGCCCAAAGGGTGGAACTACCACACGCCCCCAGCATTTGTCACGCCCCCAGCACACGCCCACAGCACAACGCAGACACGCCCACAAGGGGCTACTTTGCTGGCACGGTTCTTTTACCTTTTAAATGTATATGGTGGGCGTCTGCATAGCCTATGTCCTTCTGCTGCAACTGCCCTTCCCAGCGCTGTATTGGGTGTTGTGATTGGTGCTGTGGTTCCTGAGATTACCCGCCTCAAAGGTTTGGGCTCTCTCTTTATTATATTAGTACTAGCAGCCCGTCCCGACGTTGTCCGGGTATGAATTGCTGCCGGCCAGTAGTATATTGTTTCGTAGGATTTCATTTTGATAGCATTTCTTATCTGTGACAGGCCGGTGAAACGCTCCGATTCACAGTGCACTGCTGATGCACTTAAGAGTGTGAGTTCAGTAGTGTGTGAACTCGAGTTTCCCTACTTTATTTTTCCTTGCAATATTATATAGCGTGAACTCGACACATAGCATGAGCACAATTTACATTACAGAAGAACACATTCATTTGTGGTAAGCACGGGGAGACAAAGCGATTTGCCTGGAATCACAGGATGTTGAGCTGATGCCGAGATTCGAACGTAGCTCCCCAGCTCTAAAGTTTGCAATTCTAGAAATTGTGGCGGGAGGTGTGTCTAAAAGTGTATGTCGGTGCTGGCCATCAATGAGAGAGACCTGTACATTTTTCAAATCGGTGGTGAAAAAATATGAGTATGTTGCTGGAGATGTTGGCCGCCATGCCACCAATGTACATACCGGGGAGGGTGTGGAAAAAGGTAGGGCCGATGTTGATCAAGAACCTTTTTCAGTATTGCCCGGCGCTAACCGCCTCTCATACCACTCAAAGCTATCAAACAAAGAGGCAGGCGCTGGAGACTGGAAGGCAGGAAACAGAAGTTTATTCCGACGGAGCAGAACACGTCAACTCAGACAACAGGGTATCTTCTCGAGGTGCTCTAATTGCATCTCTGAGGCCTGGCCTCTTATACACAAGTTTATTGCTTTATTACATAAAACACATCTCTGTCAACACTTTGATATACGGAAAGACTTCCTCGGAATCCCCCGCTTCAAGCCCGTTCCCACACACATTTACAGTAGAAGTCCCCACCCCGGTCACAACAGGTGACGATTGTCGCGCAGCTGGGCATTCCGCCGATTCCCGGAATGCATGTGGTCGATCGGATCTCATAGGGTGGGGGTTTGGATCAGTTTGTGGATCCTTTGATGGGAGAAGCTTCCTACTGTATGGGGGCAATAAACAGCATCTGCGGGGCCAGGTGGCGGCCTGGGAACAAGCAGGACAATCGGGCACAGAGGAAAGGGGGTTTTATCAAAGGATACGAGATCATGAAAGGAATGGAGGGAGGTGTTGAGCTGGGAACAGGATGAGGTTCCGAGGCAGGGTTGCGCTGAAGAGGGCAAGCATGTGAGAGCGGGGGGTGTCAGCGCGCGGGGGATGCCTGTGAGGTTAAGAGAGAGAGAGAGAGACGCGCTGGCTATCGACGGTGGGCAGGGAGGCCATGGCATTCAAAATGGCTGCTGCTTACGCGCACGAATGGGCCTAAAAAGGGACAAGATGGCGCTGATAATGTTGACGCTGCAAACTAGATTTTAACAGTCCTCCCTTTTCAACATATCTAGCCAACTTGTCTAATCGATGTCTATCTTCATCAAATTCCTAACCTCAACATCGTACAATGCTCTCATGCGTTCCTTTTCGAAGTCCACAGTCTTAAGGCAGATACAATTCGCACATAGTGAACTCAGAGGCGGCAGGCATTGGATTCCTAAGCAGAACCCACATATTACAACAACAGGAATCAGGATAATCGTAAACAACCTCCACCCCCAGTTCTTTACAGTGCTCCAGAACCATCCACCAAGCGACCATTCTTCTTGCTCCTGGTGAACTTCTGAGGAAAGTCTGTGGAGATGTTCGATGGCTTTGTACACTGAGGGTGAATTGTCCGGTATATATGTGCAGCAGCTGGACCCAATGATGCGGCATGCTCCTCCACGATCCGCTAGAACCACATCTAGAACAAGGCAGTTCTGGAGAGCCACCAGGCGGACCGCTTGAAGCTCGGCTGTATTGTTCGCAAGAATGCCAGCTGTAATGTTCATCGTTGTTTCGACTGCTTGGGTCAAATGTCGGATGGCACGGCTGTTCGCCATCGGGCCCCAGAGTGGAACAAGTCCCTTCATTGCATCGAGGAACTGTGCTCCGATGGAGTCGGCTTGCTCAATGTCCTTGGCGCGTTTTTGTCTGTGGTGATTCGCAGGAGCCACATAGGTCGGAGGAAGGATGAAGGCAATGTAACAGGTGCCCCCCCAGCCTTTGGGGAGCCAGGTGTAGGCCTTTGTACCACAAACAAAGTACATGTTCGGAGAGGAGACAAAAGAGGGTGGATCAAGGGAGTCCAAAGTTCTGGTGATGCGGCAAGCGCTGCGGCCTACCAGCTGTGTCCCAAGCGCTTCGATGCACATAAGGCCTGTGACGTTGATGACGGATATGGCCACAGTCAGGGTGGCAGCTGTTCGTTTCCGGAGGTAGGAGAAGGTGGGTCTGGTCGGATTGTTAAACACCTGCATTTCAATTCGTTCTTTAACAGGGATGTCCATGTGGATAGAGTCGTTAGATGTCTGTGGACAGAAGGGTGCAGCAGTTTTCTTCGTTTTGTTCTGCCAGACTTCATGAAAGAAATGTGTCATAGTTCTGCTGGAGGTGGCATTATCCCTATAGCTTTCTTGCAAGAGGATCAGCCAAGCAAGGCAGGAGCCGTGAATTGAGAAGGGTGAAGGGATGAAGGGTATAGAATGTCCAGTGGCGTGGGGCAGCAACCCACAGATCCAGCAGTTGGTGGCATTGGTAGCAAGATTGTGTTGGTGCAGCAGTTGCACAAAGGAGTTGTTCCACAACTCCTTACGTCTTTCTTGGAGTTGGGGTGAAAGAGAAATCAGATAATGTTCTTTCATTGTGGTAGGCTGAGCAGTGGTCAGGAATGTCTCATGAGTTGGTGCGCTCTCTTCCATAATCCAGAGGGTGGTCATGAGGAGGAGGCAAAAGAGAAGGGCGATGAAAAGTGCAATAGTCTTTGAACTGTGGATTTTGTCAGTCTTTGGATTTCCGTAGCGAATCTTCAGATATCCGGTTGCGTCCATCATCTTCGTGCCGGGTGCTTCCATCATCTTCTTATCGGGCGCTTCCATCATCTTCAAGGGAGCTCGGTAGCGGGCAGAACCACAAACTTCGTCTGGCTTCTCTCCTGACAGCCTTAGTAGTGTTAGGCCGCCGCTCTGAGATTTACAACTTAGTCAATGGTCTGCTTAGCCGAAACTCCCTCCTTTCGTCGCAGGTTATACCCTTCTCTGGATGGCACAGTAGGATCGGGAAATTTTGCTACTTCAAGTGTCTCTGTATCAGGATAGCAGTTCAGTGATGGTCGGTCTTTGTTCAGGAGCTCTTCCTGGGTGGCCACGTCTTCGGTCGTCGTCAGGGTCGAGGTTATCTTCTTGCAATGGTGTGCATGCACCCAATTACGCTTTCCTTCCACTCGAAGAGCTGTTCGGGTGGTGAGTAGGACTTGCCAGGGGCCCGTCCACCGGGGTTCCAGACTCTTGGCACGCTGGAAGTTGCGGATTAGGATGAAGTCCCCGGGTTGCAGGTTGTGTCTGGACCCCTGGAAGCGTCAGGAATGGCATGCAGCACCTGTTGGTGGATAACAGACAGTGTCTTAGTCAATTTATACAAGTAATCGGACATTAGGACGTCCGGGACGTCATGAATGGAAGTCGGTTTTGGTGCAGACCAGACGCTCATGGGCCGGTCGAAAACGACCTCGTAAGGTGTCAAGTGGTGTTTGGTGGGGTTAGAACGCATCGATAGCAATGCCAGTGGGAGAGCGTCTGGCCATTTCAGTCCTGTGGTAGCCACTATTTTAGCCAGTTTTAGTTTCAGAGTGGCATTGTGTCTTGCAACTAGTCCAGCAGATTGGGGGTGGAAGACTGCGTGGAACTTCTGTTTTACACCCAACCCATTCAAGATGAGTTGGATAACTTCAGCTACGAAGTGGGGGCCATTGTCACTCCATAAAATTCGACAAAGGCCGTAACGAGGGAAGAATTCCTTTAGTAGTACCTTTGCAGTGGCCATAGCAGTGTTGTCGCGGGTTGGATAGGCTTCCACCCACTTGCTAAATGCGCACACCACAACAAGTACGTACTTCAGGCCTTGGCATCTTTCTAGCTGGATGTAGTCCATCTGCAGGACTTCAAACGGGTGATTGGGAACCCAAACCCTCCCCGGGGTACTACAGTTCCTTTCCCAGGGTTGTGTTGCAGACATATCAGACATTGTTGGACCACACGTTTGGCGGAGTCTGCGATCTTGTCATTGTGCCAAACCTTGGAGACAAGCTCGGTCATAGGGGCTGATCCTATGTGTGCAGGGGAGTGTGCCATAGTCAGTATGGGGATCAGGTATGAATCGGGTAGCAACCATTTGTTCGTGTCTTTTGTTCTCCAGCAGCCTTCATCGTCTTTCAGTCCCACCCATGCCCATTCAGTCAATTCGTGTTGTGAGCTGGCCATTTGGATGTCCCTAATAGTTTCCCTAGCGTCTGTCCATTTCTCTGCTTGTGACCTGGTCACGTACATGCGTGTTGTCGACCTATTCTCAGCTGTGGTTCGGGCAGTCATGTCGGCTAGGTCATTCCCTTGTCCAATGATGCCTGTCACCTTTTTGTGTGCTTGGCATTTTATTACTGCAAGTTGTTTCGGAAGAAGGACTGCTTCAGTTAGGGCGGAGACTAGATCTCCGTGTAAAATGGGGGTGCCGTGTGAGGTCAAGAATCCTCTCTCCTTCCAAAGGAGCCCAAAATGGTGAACCACCCCGAAGGCGTACTGGCTGTCGGTGTAAATGTTTGCTGTGGTTCCTGCTGCCAGGATACATGCTCGTGTGAGGGCAATCAGTTCTGCTGCCTGTGCAGATCTTTGCGTGATGCGGGCTGTCTCTACTACAGTTCGGGCTGTGGTGACTGCATAAGCAGCTGAGGTGGTGCCATCGGGGAGTTTGATGCAAGAACCGTCCACCCACAGCTCTCCGTCAGGGTCAGGAAAAGCCGTGTCTCTGAGGTCAACCCTACTCTTGGTCTGTTCGTCCGTAAGGGTCACACAGTCATGTACAGGGGACACATTGGGATTGTTCTCTGGTAGGGGTAACAAAGTTGCCGGGTTCAGTGTGGTGCATATTTTCAGGGTGATGTGGGGTGCAAGCAGAGTCAATTCGTATCCAGTCAGTCGTGCACTCGTCAGGTGTTGCGTCTTAGTCTGGTTCAGGAGGGTGTCAACCGCATGGGGTACTAACACCGTGAGGGAATTCGAAAGCACGATCCCCTCACTCTGTCGGATAGAGATGGCAGCGGCAGCTACAGCTCGAAGGCAGGCAGGCAAAGCTCTGGCTACAGGGTCAAGAGTGGCAGAGAAGTAAGCGCATGGTCGTTGCTTTGGGCCAATGGACTGGGTCAAGACAGACAAAGCACATCCCTCCCTTTCGTGAGTGTAGAGGGAGAAGGGCTTCGTGTAATCGGGGGTTCCTAGGACAGGGGCTGAACAAAGGGCATCTTGTAGTTCTATGAAGGAGGATTGGCATTCAGGGGTTCAAGGGAGTGGGAATGGAACATCTTTAGCTAGCAGAGAAAGCAGCGGTTTCACGATGAGGCTAAAGTTCGGTAACCACTGTCGGCAGAAGGAAGTGAGACCTAGTAGGGAGCGGACTTGTTTCTGAGTCTTAGGGACAGGGGTCTCTAGAATGGTTTGGATTCGGTCGGGAGTAAGTTTCCATCCGTCTTTGGACAAGAGGTGGCCTAAGTAAGTGACCTGGGGTTGGCAGAACTGCAGCTTTTCTTTGGAGACCTTGTGGCCATTTTCCGCAAGGAAGTGCAGGAGTTGGATGGTGGCTGTGCCGCCAAGTGGAGTGGTATCGGCCGCCAAAAGGATGTCATCGACGTATTGTATCAACACCACTCCATCGGGTAACTGGACTTCGCCCAGTTGTCTCTTGAGGGCCTGACTGTAAATGCTGGGGCTTTCTGTGTAGCCTTGGGGTGCTCGACAGAATCTATATGAGCGGGCTTTTAGAGTGAAGCCAAAGAGGTATCGGCTGTCTGGATGGATGGGGATAGAAAAGAAAGCATTTTTGAGATAAATGACAGTGAAGGTGGTGGCAGTAGAAGGAATCAAAGTAAGAATAGTGGTGATGTCTGAGACCACGGGGTACTGAGGTACAACTACTTTGTTGACCTCTCCAAGGTCGATGATGAAGCGGTACGCTATCTCATCTCCCTCTCCTTGTTTCTTTATGATGGGTAAGATAGGGCTGTTGCAAACATTGCTAACTACTTCCTCTACCACTCCTGCGTCTATCAGGGACTGAATAATCTTCACCAATGCCTTCTCGCCCTCGGGCGATATCCGATATTGTGGAAGTTTCGGGAGTATTGCGTCCTGTCGAACAGTTATGTGCACTGGGTCAATCATCATGCGTCCTACGTCCGAGTCAGTCTTGGCCCACAGATACAGAGGCAGAGTGTCAAGTAGGGACGAGTCAGTTTCAATGATGGAAAACATGCATCGGGAAGGACAATCTCTGAGCAGAGCTGGGTTGTCGTACAGAAAGACTCGAACTCCATCTTGTGAACATCTAATAGTAGCTCGGAAATGTTTCAGCAAGTCAAGTCCCATAATGGCGTCAGGGGTATTGGAAGAAAGCAAAAACGTCGTGTCAGTGGTGTTGTTCTCTAGGTCAAAGGAGATCGGTGTGGACAAAGGGTTAGTGGAGGGCGTTCCATCGAAACCTATCGATGTTACAAGCGAGCCAGACAAGGGTGCCCTTGGAATCAGTCGTTTAGATAACGCACTACGTGTTGTGCCAGTGTCTACCATGGAATGGAGACTTCGTACCTAAGACCTTAGCGGTGACATAAGGACCTTGCCGGTCAACATAGAGCTTGAATGGTTCCCTCCCTTGCCCTAGGCAGTCCTATGCGAAGTCATGGGCGTCGTCGCAGTCAGACTGCTGGTACTGGTTCTGTCGGGGATGGTCAAATGTATTTGGTCTGCCTGATCTGTCGTTATTCGTATCATTCGTGGACCCCCGTTGCTGTCCTCTATTTCTCGGTCCACCCCCTACATCTTTGGGGTCCCTATTCCTGTTCATCTCCAAAAGAACCGGACACTGGGATTTCCAATGGCCGAATCCCTTGCAGAATGCACACTGGTCCTCGCTAATATCTTTACGTCCAACATGGGGTGCTGGAGTACGGTCTTTAGGGGGTGCGTTCCTAGGGGCATTTGTCTGATAATTCCCTTTGTACTGCTCTCGTCCTATAGTCACCCCTTGCAACTGCGCAATCATCACCCTCTCCTTCAAGTCTTTCTTCTTTTTCTCTGTCACTCTATCGTTTTCATTTTTCTGATGCTCATAGTATTGGGCCATCTGGAGGATAGCCGCAGGCTTGGAGGCTGCCCAACTACTCTTGCTGGCCTGCAGTTTCTGAGAGACCTCCTGGGACAGACCTTTGACATAGTTCTGGACAAACAGATGGTGTCCGGTTGCAGTGGTCATGTCCTGGCCGCTGTAATCGGAGAATACCGGTTTAAACCGGGAGAAGTATTCCGATACGTCTTCCTGGGGTTTCTGACGACAGGCCGTTACTATCGACCAGTCCACTTTCTGTTCTGGGATCAGGGTTTTTAGTTTCTGCACAATTTTGTCTGGGAGTTCTAAAATGGATTTCAAAGGCTTCTGTCCAGGCTCTCGTTGTCTATCTATGCCATCGAGTTGTGACAGGTATGTCCAAACAGCTCAAGGTGGCCGACTTTCCGGATTTGCTTCCACACATCAGCTGGCAGACATAACCCGAAAAACAAGTCAATGTCAGCCAGGGTCATAATCGTTGAACCTAAGGCTGTACCTAATTCAGTGTAGAAGGCAGTGGGGTTTTTACGTAAATCGGGCAGAGATTTCCGGAACGTCAGAATATCTTGCCGATCCCATGGCTGGTAGACCCAGTTATACACTACCCTCCCTCTTGCACCTTGGTGGTTGACGTCATCGTGTGTTCCCTGACCTCGTGGGGGAACCCAATAGGGGGCAGCCTCTCTTATTGGCATCATGGTGCTAGCTTGTTCTATTCGTGGTTCGGTCGCTACAGGTGTCGTAGGTTTAGCTTCCGACTCTTGTTCAGTGAGGTGGTGGAAAACCTCAAGCATACGCACAAGGAGGTCCGTCACGTCACACTCGCCCTCATCCCCGATATCGACCTTTCTATACAGAGTCGTTAGGCTCTCTGGACCTTTGTCTCGATATCGGTCCTCATAAGCATTCAGGGCATGGTAACATAATCGTACGACAAAGTGCCGTCTGTGGCTCCCAGCATATGAGTTGAACATATCCGTGATGTGCTCCTCACTCTCTTTTCTTTCTACTAGTGTCCTTACTATCTTGTCAATCCCTGCTCGTTCATCTTTGCTCAATCTGTTCGTTCTTGTGGAGTCTGACTTTTGGACCTCAGGGTCATCTAACATTGTCGCTTGTGCTGTATCTAGTACAAGGGGTTCGGCCGGTGCGGAGGCCATGGGGACCGAAGCTCTGGTACTACTCTTGCTTGTGCTTGGGGGCAATGGGTGCTGCGCTAAAGGTTGGGAAGGGGCATATGGAGGGGGCATGTAGATGATCGGGGGACCTAACAAAAGATCATCGTTGGCTCGCTGTTTCGAGGGTAATTCAGGGTAGAGCGTAGAGGGTGTTCTAACAGGACACTGACTCGATGTTTCGGACTCTTGCTTCCGTTTGGCTTCCTCTCTTTCCTTAATCTCTTCTTCTAATTTCCTGGCAGCTAGGTGGGCTGCCTTTCGTAGCTCTTTCTCTAATCTAATTTCGTTTCTCTTTTTACGTTGTTCTGTTTCTTTGCGCCACATGCCGAGACTATCAAGCATAGTGGGCGTTGTCTTGTTGTTACAAAGGGCTGTTTCTAGCGCGCTTATTTTCTCTTCATCGAAGGATCCTATCAGTGGCCACTGACTTTTCTGATCCTTTTTCGTATACTTATGCCATAATTTGCTATAGGCTATGGCGATCAATCCATGCTTCATGAACATGTCCTTATTAGGGGTGCCTTCCAGTGGAGCCGGATGGTTCATCTCTAATAAGCGGTCCGGGCTGAACCAACTACCAATCAGTGGGGAGAAGATAGGCATGACGGATTACAATGGGGACAAAAGTCTGCACTACCTATCTTATCACTGCTTGCAAAGACTAGACAGAATATTTCTATTCTTCATTATTTGTAGGCAGAGAATACCTCAAAAGAACCAATATCGAACAGTCAATGTTCGGTCAATCAAACAATCAATGGGGAGAAAGAATAGGCACGACGGATTACAACGGGGACAAAAGTCTGCGTTACCTACCCCTCACTATCTGCAAAGGAAGAGAGAATATTTCTATTCTTCCTCATTTGTAGACAGAGAGAATCTCAAGAGAACAATCCTCGAACAACAATGTTCGGGAAAACAATCAATCAGTGGGGGAGAAAGATAGGCACGACGGGTTACAACGGGGACAAAAGTCTGCGTTACCTACCCTTCACTACCTGCAAGGAAGAGAGAATCTATTCTTCTCCGTTTGCAGACAGAGAATCTCCAAAAGAACCAACAATTCGAAGAGTAATACTAGTATTTTCCAAAACAATCAAACAATCATTTCGCAATTTGTCGAGTTACACGACCTTACCCGGACCGCATGGACAGTTTCTTGTCTTCCGAATCCAGCGCCCGATCGTCCTCTATTTTTCGTGACTGTCGCTGCACTCCTGATGGTTCCCAGTCAGGACCATAGATCACTCGAGAGAGGTCTGTTCGGAACCAGTGAAGTTCGGATGATCGGCTGTCAGACGAGGGTCTATCGGACAGGAGCTCTCCCGATCGTTGCAGTCGTTCACTCTGTCGCCAGGACCTCTCCCACTGGATCCACGAGTCACTGATGTCCCAACGTTGGGCGCCAATTGTGGAAAAAGGTAGGGCCGATGTTGATCAAGAACCTTTTTCAGTATTGCCCGGCGCTAACCGCCTCTCATACCTCTCGAAGCTATCAAACAAAGAGGCAGGCGCTGGAGACTGGAAGGCAGGAAACAGAAGTTTATTCCGACGGAGCAGAACACATCAACTCAGACAACAGGGTATCTTCTCAAGGTGCTCTAATCGCATCTCGGAGGCCTGGCCTCTTATACACAAGTTTATTGCTTTATTACATAAAACACATCTCTGTCAACACTTTGATGTACGTAAAGACTTCCTCGGAATCCCCGCTTCAAGCCCGTTCCCACACACATTTACAGTAGAAGTCCCCACCCCGGTCACAACAGGTGACGATTGTCGCGCAGCTGGGTATTCAGCCGATTCTCGGAATGCATGTGGTCGATCGTATCTCATGGGGTGGGGGCTTTGATCAGTTTGTGGATCCTTTGATGGGAGAACCTTCCTACTGTATGGGGGCAATAAACAGCATCCGCGGGGCCAGGTGGCGGCCTGGGAACAAGCAGGACAATCGGGCACAGAGGAAAGGGGGTTTTATCAAAGGATACGAGATCATGAAAGGAATGGAGGGAGGTGTTGAGCTGGAAACAGGATGAGGTTCCGAGGCAGGGTTGCGCTAAAGAGGGGTTTATGGCCCAAGCATGTGAGAGCGGGGGCTGTCAGCGCGCGGGGGATGCCTGCGAGGTTAAGAGAGAGAGAGAGAGAGACGCGCTGGCTATCGGCGGTGGGCAGGGAGGCCGTGAGATTCAAAATGGCTGCTGCTTACACGCACGATTGGGCCTAAAAAGGGACAAGATGGCGCCGATAATGTTGACGCTGCAAACTAGATTTTAACAAGGGTAAACACCCATTATTCTGCAACTTTGTTTCCGCATACCATCACTCCACATACTTTCATTACGAAAGTACCATGACTCCGCAATGCCATTATAACGCATGGCATTACATTTTATATGCTTTTACCATGCATACATTTACAACGAAATTCGTTGTAAATGCATGAATCGTAAAAGCATGTTTTTTAAAATGTTTGGATAAGGTAAATATGGGTATAGGGGTATATATTTTGGGGTACTGAGGTATATGTTTTGGGGTGTTTGGGTATTTTAAGTGTTCAGAAATAGTTTTGGGTTATGGGGTACAGGGGTAGTTTTAGGGTTTAGGGATAGGTATGGGTTTTGGGGTACAGGGGTATTTTTAGGGTTCAGGGCTAGGTTTGGGTTTTGAGGTATAGGGGTATTTTAGGGTTATGGGGTAGGTTTGGATTTTGGGGTACAGGGGTATTTTAGGGTTCAGGGGTAGGTTTGGGTTTTGGGGTACAGGGGTATTTTTAGGGTTCAGAGCTAGGTTTGGGTTTTGGGGTATAGGGGTATTTTAGTGTTCAGGGGTAGGTTTGGGATTTGGGGTACAGGGTTATCTTTATGGTTCAGGGCTAGGTTTGGGTTTTGGGGTACATGGGTATTTTTAGGGTTCGGGGTAGATTTGGGTTTTGGGGGACAGGGGTATTTTAAGGGTTCAAGGCTAGGTTTGATTTTTGGGGTACAGGGGTATTTTAAGGTTCAGGGGTAGGTTTGGGTTTTGGGGTACAGGGGTATTTTTAGGGTTCAGGGCTAGGTTTGGGTTTTGGGTACAGGGGTATTTTTAGGGTTCTGGGGTACGTTTAGGTTTTGAGGTACAGGGGTATTTATAGGGTTCAGGGCTAGGTTTGAGTTCAGGTACAGGGGTATTTTAAGGGTTTAGGGATAGGTTTTGGTTTTGGGATACAGGGTATATTTATAGGGTTAAGATGGGTTAGTGTTTAAGGGTGTTGTAGTATTTTAAGGAGTACGGGTGGGTTATGATTATGGGGTGCAGGGGTATTTAAAGGGAGCAGGGTGGACACCCGGAGCTGGAATGCACAGAACCTGGGAAGAAAAAACAATTAAATATTTGGCACAACGCTCACTTTCTTTCCCATTAATCCTGCGCCCCGCACACACCCACAGCACACGATATGAGACATGGTATGAAGGGCGGAACGTAAAAACAGCAGTTGATGGACAGAATGCGGAACAATGTCATACAACCCCCTCAGTACAGAGATCTGAGCATAAATCCATCGTTTTTTTTGCACTCCACACCACCCCAGTTCAGACATGACCATATCCAAATCAGCCTTGACCCTGTGCCTCATGGGAACAGTCCAGCCCGAACTGCCAAGCCATGTCTTTCCTGGACGGGAATCACGCATCTTAGGACTGGTTTCTGGCTATATGACATCTTCAGCAAGGATAGCTTGACTCCAGTGGTTTGGAGAGCATGGGACTCATGTCTGAGCATACCCAATCCACTCGGGGTGACAAATGCAAAAACAACAGTTGATGGACAGAATGCAGAACAATGTCATACATTCACCCCAGTACAGCGATCTGGGCATAAATCCATCGTTTGTTTGCACTCCACACCACCCCAGTTCAGACATGGCCATATGCAAATCAGCCTTTACCCTGTGCCTCATGGGAACAGTCCAGCCCGAAGGGTGGAACTACCACACGCCCCCAGTGTTTGTCACGCCCCCAGCACACGCCCACAGCACAATGCAGACACACCCACAAGGGACTACTTTGCTGGCACGGTTCTTTTACCTTTTAAATGTATATGGTGAGCGTCTGCATAGCCTATGTCCTTCTGCTGCAACTGCCCTTTCCAACGCTGTATTGGGTGTTGTGATTGGTGCTGTGGTCCTGAGATTACCCTCCTCAAAGTTTTGGGCTCTCTCTTTATTATATTAGTATGGATTCCCTAGGACTCGACACTTGCAGTTCTAGAACATGCCTTGCAGAGTGTTGATCCATGGCCATATGAAACTCCCATCACATTTATTTGTGACTGTGCCTCTCTAGCTATCAAAGAGGTCTACCAATTTCAAAAGGAGGAATTCCCCTATCACTAACTCTAGCTCTAGACACATCTTATCTCAACTAGAAAAAGTTGCAGAATGTTCTCTTGTTTAGGAACAGCTACCATCCATTGTGTTGGCATTTAATCTTGGGAGCACTGGCACTGGACCTTCTCTTTTTTCTATAATTGCTCCCTGTTCCTCCCTTTTGTAATGTGTTACTAAGGAGTACGGCAGCCAGCCGTGGGACACTATTTTCTATTTTTCCTTCTAGATTCACTTTTTCTCACCTGTTAGTGCCCATTAGACATTCCTTAGTGGGTTCCATTCAGATACACTTACAACATGGACAATCCAGGGCTCAGCTTTGATGATGACATAGAGGCATAAGGGCATCACCCCTTCTTTCAGGTGCTGGCAGTGTAGCATCAGGTAGCCGGAATGAGGACTCTTAGACGGTTTGACCTTTCATCGTGAATGGGCTAAAATTGCATGGAAATGCACGCGCAGTTGGCTTGTGTTGATTATCAACACAGCCAAGCGCTTATCAGATGAGCTTTTGATCCAGATTACCGTAGCGGAGAATGGGTTTAAAACAGGCATCTCCATTTCTTCATTTAAATCACGACTCGCTGAAATAAATGAAGAAATGGATGATCATAAGGAGTATCTAACCAAACAGAACATTTCAAAACTCCAAAAAGATATTAAACGCTTTGACCAAGGTAAAATGTACCCTTACATTAAAGAGGACTATGTCTTTCAGAGTTATGACACCACATCTGATGAGGGCAGTGACACGTCCACCAGATCAGGGTCCACTAGTAGTGATTCCAGTCATGAAAATAGGAATTATACACAGAGGAGGCCTTAGACAACACCCTTCACCTTTGTTTCAAGGATTCCCACCACACTCCTTTCAACCACCAATGTACCCTGGACAGTGGATGGGACCGCATCCAATGTGGAACAAACCACCTGGACATTGTCCCCAAATGCCTCAATACCAACAATTCCCCCCCCCCTTTTTTACAACAGAGGGAGGGGCAGAGGAAGAGGCAGAAGAAGAGGAGGACCCAAGAAGGTCCACTGGCACGACCCAGAAACAGATGGTTCTGAAGAGCAAGACAAAAAAACCCTAGTGGTTATTCATTCGTCCCGGCCCATGACCGAGGATGAATCAAAGCTCTTGGAGAAGGGCCTTGGTGTTGTCCCGACCCCCAAGGAGGACACCTTCAGACTTCATCAAGAACTCCATCAACTATTTCACAAAATAAGACTCAAGGCATTTTTTCAAGACAAGAGAAGGAGAGAATGGTTTTTAGATGTCAATCTGGCAATGGGCCCACTGCCTGTATGGAAGCACTAATAGACGGTTATTTGTGGTGCAACTGGGTGAGCGGAAAACCATATAACCACTCAATGGTTGTGTCAGCAAGCTGGCAAAACCTCACAATTACTACATAGACGTACCCTATGCACACGCACAATATTGTTGTACACGTAGGTGGTAGTACAAAAAATTCATAGAAATGCAACACATACAGAGAAACAGTTATTATTGACAAAAAAATGGAAAAGAAAAGTGTGACAAGGGATGATCCTTTGGTCCTTTTTTAATTTTCAAGGCTTAACAACAGCCAGCCGACACGTGTTTCATCGCTCACGCGAATCTTCAGGGCTCTAGGAAGCTGTGTTTGAGCCAAAGGTCGCTCTGCCGGTGATACTTCCGACCCGGTGGGGCCCAAGACCGTCTTGGACACGTGTCCATTACCAGGAACACGGCGACCCGGGAACAGCTCCTCGGAGTTCAAGAAGAAACAAACAAAGACATACCATGAGGGTATAGAGCTACCTCTGATCCTCCGTCTCTTTTCAGCGCTTTATTAGACCATAGGAATTTTGGAGTGACTGGCTCCTTTTAGATATTAACTATAGTTCCCGGACATAAGCAAGAAGCGCACTTCACTTCAAGTCCACGTCCTCTCATTCATATTGGAATTTTAAGACAAATTTTAAGTCACTGTCCCGTGGTGGTAGGCCCGTACCAGCCGCAGTGTATTCTGTGCCACCAAGTCTGTGCAATGCAAGTGGTGCAGAAGCCATAACATCCCCTCCAGCTGTGGGGAATGTGATGTGGTAGTGCCCTAGGCCACAATGCATAAATAACAACAAGTATACACCCAGGTGCATGTGCTGGATGGGTGTGAACCAGCCGTGAGAGAGTGGCTGGGGCATGCTGACAACTAAAAGAGAGTGTAGCTGACACAAAGCTGATTTTTGTGAAGTGGTTACATGTTTTGTAGCAAGTAAAGGTTAATTTGTCTTGTCAATAAAATGTGGGTGCAGTAGATTATTCCAGAGTTTTTGCATGAGCTACGTGGTAGTGTATTAATAAACAGTTTAAGCAGAAATTTCAAATACCTTTAGTAAAAGAAAGATTAATTATCTTTGCAAGTTTTTATACATATAGCCATCTCACAAAAATGAAAATATAGCAAGTAGTGCCTTTATTTAAGCAATAAATAATTCTGTCGTTACATGCCAAAATGCAGATAGTCATCTCGACAACATGGCATGAGCACAATTTACATTACAGAAGAACACATTCATTTGTGGTAAGCACGGGGAGACAAAGCAGTTTGCCTGGAATCACAGGATGTTGACCTGATACCGAGATTCGAACGTAGCTCCCCAGCTCTAAAGTTCGCAATTCTAGAACTTGTGCCGGAAGGTGTGTCTAAAAGTGTATGTCGGTGCTGGCCATCAATGAGAGAAACTGTGCATTTTTCAAATCGGTGGTGAAAAAATATGAGTATGTTGCTGGAGATGTGGGCCGCCGTGCCACCAATGCACTTACCGGAGGAGGGTAAACACCCATTATTCCGCAACTTTCTTTCCGCAGACCATCACTCTGCATACTTTCATTATGAAAGTACTATGACTCCGCAATGCCATTATAACGCATGGCATTACATTTTATATGCTTTAATCACGCATACATTTACAACGAAATTCGTTGTAAATGCATGAATGGTAAAAGTATGTTTTATTTTTAATGTTTGGATAAGGTAAGTATGGGTATAGGGGTGTATGTTTTTGGGGTACTGAGGTATATGTTTTGGGGTGTTTGGGTATTTTAAGGGTTCAGATATAGTTTGGGGTTATGGGGTACAGGGGTAGTTTTAGCGTTTAGGGATAGGTATGGGTTTTGGGGTACAGGCGTATTTTTAGGGTTCAGGGCTAGGTTTGCGTTTTGGGGTATAGGGGTATTTTTAGGGTTCAGGGGTAGTTTTGGGTTTTGGGGTACAGGGGTATTTTAGGGGTTCAGGGCTAGGTTTGGGTTTTGGGGAACAGGGGAATATTTAGGGTTCAGGGCTAGGTTTGGGTTTTGGGGTACAGGGGTATTTTAGGGTTCAGGGGTAGGTTTGGGTTTTGGGGTACAGGGCTATTTTTATGGTTCAGGGCTAGGTTTGGGTTTTGAGGTGCAGGGGTATTTTTAGGGTTCAGGGGTAGGTTTGGGTTTTGTGGTACAGGGGTATTTTAAGGTTTCAGGGCTAGGTTTGGGTTATGAGGTACAGGGGTATTTTAGGGTTCAGGGGTAGGTTTTGTTTTTGGGGTATTTTTAGGATTTATAGGTTTGGGTTTTAGAGTACAGGGTATATTTATAGGGTTAAGATGGGTTAGTGTTTAAGGGTGTTGGGGTATTTTAAGGAGTAAGGGTGGGTTTTGATTATGGGGTGCAGGGGTATTTAAAGAGAGCAGGGTGGACACGCGGAGCTGGAATGTACAGAACCTGGGAAGAAAAAACAATGAAATATTTGACACAACGCGCGCCCCGCACACGCCCACACACCCAGCACACAATATGAGACATGGCATGAAGGGCAGAATGTAAAAACAACAGTTGATGGACAGAATGCAGAACAATGCCTTAAATTCACTCCAATAGACATCTTGGCCAATCCATCATTTATTTGCACTCCACGCCCCCCCAGTTCAGACACAGCCATGAGCAAGTCTGCCTTGACCCTGTGCCTCGTGAAAACATTCCAGGTCGAACTACCAAGCCATTTCTTTCACCAATTTCTGGCTCTCAGCCATCTTCAGCCAGGATAGCTTAACTCCAGTGGTGTGGAGAGCATGGGACTCACGTCTCAGCATACCCATCCCACTCGGGGTGACAAATGCAAAAACAACAGTTTATGGACAGAATGCAGAATAAGCATGGGCGAATTTTGCGAATCTCGCGTTCGTGAATTTTGCGGATTTGCGAACTCGCAATCCGCAAAATCCGCGAATTCTCGCGAATTTGCGGATATTTTTTTTTTGTGTTTGCGCGGGTTTCTGCCAGTTCGCGAGGGTTTTGTACAATGTCGCAAATTGCGAACTTACCTGTCGGGTCGCAAGTTTCACGAACTTGTTGTTTCTACGTGTCCAGCCTGTTTGGGACACTCTTCTTCATCACTGCCACTCTCTGTCACCACTGCCACTCTCTGACTACTCATGCCACCCTCTGGCCCACCCATGCCACCCTCTGTTTCATCACAGCACCCTCTGGTTGTCCAGTCAGTGTACATTATTGTGGCAACGCAAGCACACCTTCCCTGCCTCAAGTGACCTGAATTAATTTGGGGCTGATTAATGTGTCACAGAATATTTTTTTAGCTGGCACCTGCTTCCTTAGTGCTTCCTGATTAGTGATCTTTTGCACTTGCTAAGTGCTTTCATTGTTGCAAAATTAGTTACAACACCTGCCCTGCCCCAACTGACAATAATGAATTAGGGGCTGATTAATGGATTTGAACTTCCAGCCTGGCTCCTGCTTGTCTCCCTTAGCTGTAATTCAGGACCTTTGTGGCATATGTGTAACTATTCTGAGGTTCAGAGCAGGGTCACATAATAGTTTCAACTGGCAACTGAACTCTGGAGGGGCCCCTCAGGAAGCACTACAGGAAATGGCTACTAATGATGAGGCTGAACTTTTGAACCAGGTAAGTAGTTTCAGTTTTGCTAAGATCGTATTTCTGCAATTTTGAACTTATTCGCGGGGCGCGAACTCACGCGAACAGTGCTAACAGTGCGAGCAAAATCCGCTGCTCGCGGATTTGCGGATTTTGCGGGAGATTCGCAAATCTCGCGGATTGCGAATTTACCGAAAATCCGCAAAATCCGCGAGCGAAACGGATTTTCCGCCCATGCTTAATGCAGAACAATGTCATACATTCACCCAGTACAGAGATCTGGGTCTAAATCCATCGTTTTTTTGCACTCCACACCACCCCAGTTCAGACATGGCCATATGCAAATCAGTCTTGACCCTGTGCCTCATGGGAACAGTCCAGCCCGAAGGGCGAAACGTACCACACGCCCCCAGCATTTGTCACGCCCCCCCCAGCACAAGCCCACAGCACAACACAGACACGCCCACAAGGGACTACTTTGCTGGCACGGATCTTTTACTTTTTATTAAATGTATATGGTGGGCGTCTGCCTAGCCTATGTCCTTCTGCTGCAACTGCCCTTTCCAACGCTGTATTGGGTGTTGCGATTGGTGGTGTACTTTTCGAGTTTACCTGGCTCAAAGGACACAGTTCTCTCTTTATAATAGTAGTATAGATTTCTTACGCCTTGTCTTTATTTGGTTCGGATGTATTTGGGTGGAATTTCTTTTGAGTGATTGATCAGGGTTTCTTTGGAATTTGCACTTCCATCGAGGCACGCCGGGTTATTAAACAATTAAACAATTTCCACTTTATCTGAGTTGCTGCCCTCCCTTTCCCACCATGCTCTGTTGAATTTGACCTCTTTACTGTTGCTGTGCCCAGCCACCCACCTCTGCCCTTTAAACAGTTCGACCTGAAGCGCGCTGATCGGCGTGCAGGACTCATGACTTTCTGTTCATAAGGTGTAGGCAAGGAGCGTCGCCCCATAGCCCGCGGCAGCAGATGAGAAATACAATTATAATAACACAACATTATTATAATGGTATTTATTATTTATGCTGCCTGTCTGAACCTCACAATAAGTATAGGGCATGGCTGGCATGTCAGAGAGGAGGAGTAGTGTGCACTTACTAGTATGCAGGTGTGTATGGACGGCTGTCCTAGGCCGGCCAAAAACTCATGAGCACCTATGTTCCTCAAATCCAGCTGTGTGACACAGCCGGGTTAGAGAAAAGACACAAGATCCTATTCGCTGTCTGAGCAGCAAACAAGGTCGCCCAAGCCAATCCTGGCGCTGCTCTCATCTTATAAGAGCATCCACTGGATTGGGTGTGGAGCCATCCCCTTCCGGGCCAATGAGAGGAGCAGCAAGGCTGCCGTCAGCGGGAGTGGAGCGGAGCAGCAGATAAGTCTTTTATTTTATATTATTTCTCTCCCCCAAACCCCTATCCATTCCCACACCCAGCCTACCACTTTTGGAAGGCGGCGGCCGCCACTCCTGGCAGCATGGTGTGGGGGCATTGACCAATTTCATACAGTTGTGATGTTTGGAGAGGGGCTTGAATAACAGAGGCCACTATGTTTTTTAGAGGTACATGAGATAAAATGCGATCAAAAATAATCCAAAGTGCAAGAGGCCATCAAACGAGAGGAGAAATAACATTCCACAGTGGTGTTAAAAAGACCTACCTTTTTGAGTAAGGCAGTGCTTAATTTGTAAAAAAAATAAGCGCCAAGGCCCTCATCAGGAGGCAACTGCAGCTTGCCCCACACACTGCCCCTGCTCATTAGTGTGAGATCCTTTAGGTTGCCACTGTGTCGCTGAACCCTCTTCGGAACTGTTAGTCACCCAAAAAGCTCGGACACCACACCAATCACTTTAAATGCTCAGTGGTTGTGGGTTTAGAAAAACCTGGACTCCCCTGTTCTGCCAGACGGTGCTCTGAACTCAGTCCCTGATCCCATGGGTAATAGAGTCAACCTTTGTAGACCTGAGCCAGAGTCCTAGGTCACGCGACACTAGCAGCCAGTGATAGACATCTTAGAACCATCTGCCCAAAGACTTCATATATCCACAGACTTTCCATAATCGCCTGGATTAATATGGGGCTCCTCCAATATTTTTCCCAGGTTCCTTCTTCTGTCAATGCATATTTCACTCTTATGGTGACTTAAGTCCTCCAATTCAATTCTTTTCCTCCCATCACTTTTTTCTTATTTCAAACGTTTTTCATTGAGAAATCTATACTACTATTATAAAGAGAGAACTTGCACCTTTTGGCCAGTTAAACTCAGGAACCACAGCACCAATCACAACACCCTATACAGCGTTGGAAAGGGCAGTTGCAGAAGAAGGACATAGGCTATGCAGACGCCCACCATATACATTTAAAATGTAAAAGAACCGTGCCAGCAAAGTAGTCCCTTGTGGGCATGTCTGCATTGTGCTGTGGGCGTGTGCTGGGGGCTTGACAATCACTGGGGGCATTCCGTCACAAGTGTTGTTTTTTTCTTCCCAGGTTCTATACATTCCTGCTCCCTTTAAATAGTAATTCAGTGGAGGTCCCATTCTCTTAGAACCACCCCAAGCACAGTTATGGCCAAAAATACAACTAAAAGGCCCTGCAAAGCATTATGGGATAAGCTTAGCAAAAGTTTTAGCATTCATGAAAGGGTTTCAATGTTTTTGAATTTTACTCATCAGGGACATCTTGGGACAACGAGGTGAACTGCAGCTTGATGTATACTATTTTAAATGCTATTGCATTTGCCTCATCAGGGACATCTAGGGACGGTGATGTGAACTGCAGCTTGATAAATAATATTTTACATGCTACTGCATTTGCATCATCAGGGACATGTATGGACATGAGGTGAACTGCAGCTTGATGTGTAATATTTTAAATGCTATTGCATTTGCCTCATCAGGGACATCTAGGGACCATGAGTTGAACTGCAGGTTGATGTATAATATTTTAAATGCTATTGCATTTGCCTCTTGGGGACAACTGGGGAGAACGAGGTGAACTGCAGCTCTTTGTAGAATTATTTGGATACTATAATATTCACTTCCCACTGCTAATCTCGTCCCATAATGGCTTGCAGGGACTTGCGGCCTGATTCATGTACGGGCCGTTTTGCGTGGCCCTAATAGCGAATCATAGCGACTCGCTATTGAGGACACGCAAAACGGCATTCATGTAGGAATTGCTAAATCAATAGCGATTCCTACATGTTCTCTATTTGCGAGTAGCAATTTGCTACTCGCAAAAAAAGGAATTTCTCCCCATTCATTCCTATGGGCCAAAAGGCCGATAGGAATGAATGGGGAGTATCCCTTATTTGCGAGTAGCAATTTGCTACTCGCAAATCAGATAGCGATTTTAAGGGTGCCAGGGGTGTCCAAAGGACACCCTGTAGCACCCGTAAAATGCACATTTGAACAGGTGTTGCGCACACACATGTCCAAAGGACATGTGTGCGTGCAACATGCAACTTAGAAAAATGCTTTTAAAAGCATTTTTCTATGTTTTTGCTATTTACCGAGAGGTCTGACCTCTCGGTAAATAGCGGCCCAATTTTGCTAAATCACAATTTTTGCAAGTGTCATGAATAGCATTTAAGGAATCTCTAATAGAGATTCCTTAAATGCTAATCCTCGCATATTTGCTAATTCCTCATTAGCGATTTTAGCATTTGGGATTGTGAATCCCAAATGCCAAAATTGCACTCGCAAAAGGCAAGATTCTGAGAATCTTGCCCTTTGCGAGTGCAATTTTGCTTCATGAATCAGGCGGTTGATCTCAAAATCATCACCTCTTTCACTGCTTGCTGGATGCTAATTTCAGTTTTGTGAAATGACTATATGCATTTTAGCATGTAGAAATACTTGTTATTTTACCTTGAATATATGAGGTTTCTGTTTTAATAATTGGAAATCTGACGGAACGAAATATTGCGGATTTATTGTACCAAGTTCGCGCCAATTCCGCCTACCCCTACTTTAAATACCCCTGCACCCCATAATCATAACCCACCCTTACTCTATAAAATACCCCAACACCCTTAAACACTAACCCATCTTAATCCTATAAATCTACCCTGTACCCCAAAACCCAAACCTATCCCTAAACCCTAAAAATACCCCTGTACCCCAAAACCCAAACCTAGCCCTGAACCCTTTAATTACCCCTGTACCTCAAAACCCAAACATACCCCTGAACCCTAAAAATACCCCTGTACCCCAAAACCCAAACCTACCCCTGAACCCTGAAATACCCATGTACCCCAAAACTCAAACCTAGCCCATAACCCTTAAAATACCCCTGTACCCCAAAACCCAAACCTACCCCTGAACCCTAAAAAAACCCCTGTACCCCAAAACCCAAACCTAGCCCAGAACCCTAAAATACCCCTGTATCCCAAAACCCAAACTTAGCCCTGAACCCTAAAAATACCCCTGTACCCCGAAACCCAAACCTAGCCCTGAACCCTTAAAATACCCCTGTACCCCAAAACCCAAACCTACCCCTGAACCCTAAAAATACCCCTATAACCCAAAACCCAAACCTAGCCCTGAACCCTAAAAATACCCCTGTACCCCATAACCCAAAACAATATCTGAACCATTAAAATACCCAAACACCCCAAAACATATACCTCAGTACCCCAAAACATATACCCCTATACCCATACTTGCCTTATCCAAACATTTTTTAAAAAACATGCTTTTACCACTCATGCATTTACAACGAATTTCGTTGTAAAAGTATGCGTGGTAAAAGCATATAAAATGTAATGCCATGCCTTATAATGGCATTGCGGAGTCATGGTCCTTTCGTAATGAAAGTATGCAGAGTGATGGTATGCGGAAAGAAATTTGCGGAATAATGAGTGTTTACCCTCCCCGTAAGTACATTGGTGGCACGGCGGCCCACATCTCCAGCAACATACTCATATTTTTTCACCACCAATTGGAAAAATGCACAGGTCTCTCTCATTGATGCCCAGCACCGACAAACACTTTTAGACACACCTCCCACCACAAGTTCTAGAATTGCGAACTTTAGAGATGGGGAGCTACGTTAGAATCTCGGCATCAGCTCAACATCCTGTGATTCCAGGCAAATTGCTTTGTCTCCCCGTGCCTACCACAAATGAATGTGTTCTTCTGTAATGTAAATTGTGCTCATGCCATGTTGTCGAGTTCGCGCTATATAATATTGCAAGGAAAATAAAGTAGGGAAACTCGAGTTCACACACTACTGAACGCGCACTCTTAAGTGCATCAGCAGTGCACTGTGAATCGGAGCGTTTCACAGGCCTGTCACAGATAAGAAATGCTATCAAAATGAAATCCTACGAACAAATATAGTACTGGCCGGCAGCAATTCATACACGGACAACGTCGGGACGGGTTGCTAGTTTTATAATACAGTACAGTGGTAATGCAAGGGGCGACACAGTTAATAGGGTTGGTGCCTTTGTGGTTACATTAGGCATGCCGCAGGGTAGGCTGGTCCTGGTGGTGCGGAGGTCCTGTAGGGCCCCCAAGTGAGAAAGAAGAAAGGGTGAAGACAAAGAAGGAGGGGGGGGGGAATTTTCATATGTTGGTTGTAAACCTCTTGCCACTGTGGCGTTCGTGCGGGAGTCCGCGTTCTGTGCCTCTACGGAGGTTTGTGTAACTCCAGGTGCGCGTCTAGAGCAGCCCACATTTCGTCCTCACTGTGTGGTCGGGCACGTTTTTAGCCGTGATATTGTCCGCTCCCCTGAGGAAAGTGACCCAGTTGACCCCGTCCCTTAAATGTCGCTCTAGCCGTGTTCTTCCAGTTCGCTAGAATGGTTTTGACTGCTGCTGTGAGTAGAATGTCAACCAAATCCCTGTCTCCTTTGCTTCCTAGGTCTGGGGCCATGAATGCGGTTGCTAGTCCTCCGAACCCAGGCTATATGCTTCACCCCACTACTGTGCTAATGAGGTCGCACACTTTCCTCCAGAATGTTTTAACTTTCGAGCAGTCGAAGATGAGGTGTGGTAGGTCCCCTTTTGCTTTCTGGCAGTTCCAGCACGTGTCGTTCTCTCTGATGCCCACCTCTGCTAGGCGGGCTGGTGTCCAGAATGCCCTGCGCAGAAGCCAGTATTTCGTTTGAGCTAATTGCGGGGAGACCTTGTTCCTCGAGGCTGAGACACAAAGGCGGCTCTTTTCCTCATCGCTGAAGTGTCTGTTGTGCAGTGTTTCCTAGAAGCCAATTATTTTGGTGTTTAGATTGGACGTGTTGGGACGTAGGAGTTTGTATAGGTGGGCTGTCTGGTGTCCGCTCTTGTTGAGATTGTGCATGTATTGTATGATGGAAGGTGTCTCTTTGCTTAGATTTGCTTTGGTTATAGCTGTTCTTACTTTAAGGAAGTTGTAGAATTCTATATTGGGTAGGTTGTGTGTCAGTTTTTAGGGTGTCGAAAGTTAACAGGGTACTTCCTTTTTCTAGTTGTATGGGTGTCATGATCCCTCTCTTATACCAGATCTTGTTGTCTAATATTCGCCCTTTGTATTGTATCTTTGTGTTGAACCATATTGATTCCCAACGTGTCCTTCTGATGCTTTGCTTCATTCTCTTGCCTACCTTCAGTAGGGCTGTTTTGGTGTGTTTGATGACTACGTTGTTACCTACAGGGTGTTTGTTGGCTGTAAGCATGGCAAAAGGGTCTAGACCTCCCAGGGTGTCTCTTTCTAGTTCTAGCCATACTGGAGTGTATTCCTGCGATGGGATGAGCCAAAATATCCCCTGTTTTGCCAGTTATGCCGTTTGGAAGACTTTAAAGTTTGTGACATTTAGCCCTCCTAAACTTTTGTGTAGTCTCAGTTTCTGCAAACTTATCCTAGGTTTCTTTTCCTTCCATATGAACCTGTTTATCATGTTGTCTAGCTTCTTGTGGAAGTCATCCGTCATTGTTAGTGGCAGCATGCATAATATGTAATTAATCATTGGTGTCACCATCATCTTTATCGTCTCCACCCTGCCCCACCAGCTGATGTATTTAGGGGACCAAGAGTCTAATTTGCCCTTAACTTTCTTTAAGATGGCTTCCTCGTTGTGCGCCAAAGTTGTCCTCAAGTCTCTACCGAAGAGGAGGCCCAGGTACTTGAAGGGTTTTGTTTGCCAAGCAAGTCCTGAGGTACCCAGGACTGCTTTCGTTGTGTGAACGTTCATGGGTTTACACTCTGATTTCTCCCTATTTAACTTATAACCTGAGACCAGCCCATAATCCTCTGTGGTGTTCATTAATGCCGATACAGAGGTAGTCGGTTCCTTTGTTATGATCAGTACGTCATCCGAGTACGCTGCCAGTTTCACTGTGTTCTCTCTAATTTGGAAGCCTTTGATATCTGGATTGTTCTTTATCATGGCTAGCAGTGGTTCTAGTGCTAGCATGAATAGGGCGGGAGAGAGCGGGCACCCCTGTCTTGTCCCTCTTTCTAGGGTGATTGGCTCTGACGAGCCACCATTCACTACGACTCGGGCCTTGGGTTTGTTGTACAGCCCCATGACCATATTCCTGTATTTGGTTCCTAGGCCGAACTTCCCCATGTATAGGTCCAGAAAGGGCCAGCAGACCCTGTCGAAGGCCTTTTCTGCATCGAGCGCGATCATAACTGCCTGATCTGCGCTGTTTGCTGTGTCGTTGATGAGGTGGCAGAGGTGTCTAGTGTTGTCCGGAGACAGCCTATTCTTGAGGTATCCTACTTGCGAGTTGTGGATTAGGAGTAGCAAGAGCGCGTTAAGCCTTGCCGCCAGAATTTAGGCGTATATCTTACAGTCCACGTTTATCAGCGAGATTGGGCGGTAGTTCTGAGGGTATTGAGGGTCCTTGCCCTCCTTCGGTATAACTATGATGTTTGCCTCTGCCATAGAGTCTGTCATCTGCCCCTCGCGGACGCAGTGAGTGAAGACTGCAACCAAGGTGGGTTTGAGTAGCTGCAGGAATTGTTTGTAGAAGGCTGCTGTGTAACCGTCAGGCCCCGGCGCTTTGTTTGCTTTGAGTGCTATTATAGCCGTCTCTATTTCTGCTCCTGTTATGTCTGCATCGAGCGATGTCCTCTGTTCTGCTGTGAGCGATGGTAGGTCAAGTTTGTCCAGTAAACCCGCACCCCCGTCCGCTGTTAGCCCCCCGTCCGCCCTGTACAGCTCTTCATAGAATTCTTTGAACACTTTCAAGATACCCTTGTTAGTTGTTTGTGTTCTTTTAGTCTTGTCCGTTATTGCAGCAATCACGTGTTGTCTTTGTTTTGCTTTCAGGTAGGATGCTAACGCCCTCCCTGCCTTGTTGGCCGAGCATAGGTTTATGGATTTATATTTATTGATCCATGTGCCTGCTCTTTCACTCAGTATCTTGTTAAGCTCGTACTTCCTTTTCGTCAGATCAGTCAGGGTGTTTTTGTCTGTGATGTTAGCGCAGTGGCCTTTTTCGAGATCTTTGATCTGCTCCTCAAGTTCGACTATTTTCTTGTTCCTGCCCTTGTTTATTCTGGCTTTGATGTTTAGTAGTTTGCCTCGTATCATGGCTTTTAGGGCTTCCCAAAGGGTGCTTTTGTCTACCGCTGTATTGTCATTGAATGCTAGGTATTCCGTAATGGCTACCTCAATTTCTGCTATGTTCTCAGGGATTTGTAGGATGTCGCTGTTAAATTTCCATCTACGGCTCAGCGTTTCATTGTGTCTGCCACTAACTGCCAGGGTGATATGTGCATGGTCTGAGATTGTGATTGGGGCTATTTCCGTTTGTTCTATCAGGTATGTGTGAGAGTCAGACATCAGGATATAGTCGATTCTGCTGTATGAGTTGTGTGGGCGTGAGTAGAAGGTGTATTCCCTTGCGTCTGGGTGCTGTAGCCTCCAAGGGTCTCTGAGATGAAGTTTGGCGCATAGGTTCTTTAGGATGTTGGGGTCTTGTGACTTATGGCTTGGTCTGCACGGGTGCCTGTCTGTGGCCTGGTCTAGTACCTCATTTAGGTCACCTGCCAGCAACAATAGGTCGCCCTGGGGGAGGTCGCCTAGTCTGGACACTACACTATCCCAAAATTCCTTGTCATCTGAGTTGGGCCCGTATATGTTGGCAACGTGTATCGTCTCCTCTCCTCTCTTAAGGCTTGTCACCAGAATTCTGCAGTCATTGTCTGAGTAGCTCTCGTGTAGGGTTCTATTAGCTTTCTTGCTTATTATTGCGATGACCCCTCTTTTCTTATGTATGGCTGGTGAGCAAAAGATCTCCCCTATCCATTTCGCCTTAAGGCGTTGCGCGTCCTCCCCAGAGATTTTGGTCTCCTGGAGGACGTACACGTCCCCTTTGAGTTTCGCCAAGTAGTCTAGTGTCTGCCTACGTTTGATTGGGTGGTTGAGGCCCTTTACATTAAGGGACACCACCTTAAGATCTGAGCTCAGTTGGCTTTTTGTTGGTGTTGTCATGGCTGTGTTCTCTCTTTGCTATCTAGTTTGGTGTGTGCCGAAGGTTCCTTCCATATCGTTTTCGCTTGACTGGTCTTAATGTGTGACCGCGCTTTGCTATGTCGGCTTGGATGTTTCATCTTGAATGCTAAGGCTGTGGTTCTGTCCCCTTGGTGTGTACTAGGTGTGGGTAGGAAAGTAAGTATAGACTAGACATAGAAAGAGAAAAACGCATATGACTGTACTGGAAACTCCCCCCTCCCTTCCCCCCCTCCACCTCTCCCTCCCCCCACCCCCCATGACTGGTACTGTAGGCGTGCGACAGCAAGGGCCCTCCCCCCTCCCGCCCCCGAGTTCAGTTCAGATTTAACCCCGTATCTGTCAGACCTGGGCTGCCACTCAGTTATCTTGCTGCATGTGCTCATATTGGATTGGCAGCCCAAGCGAGACCTAAAAGGATATGGGTGCTTCTTCTTTGGCAAGGGTCGATTGAGGTAGTGTGTTGCACACGTGATATAGTTCCCATGATCTTGTTTAAGTATGCGGTGTGCGGTTGCATGAGGTAGGTAGGTTGGTTCTGTTAAAGTTATTGTTTTTGCATCATTCTGCTCGCTTGGATCGTTCAGTTGATTCTAGGTTGTTACCATCCTTCCGCTCCTCCTTCAGCATTGTCCGGTGGAGCTCTTCTCTTGATGGCCCCCTGGCCTTGTGCATCCATGTCTTCTGGGTCCGTGCTGTGTAGGTACTTCCTTAGTTCGTTGGAGTCTTCGAAGAAAAAAGTTCCGCGTCTGTCCGTAATCCTCATTCTTGCAGGTCCTGCAAAGCTAAAGGTGATATTATCTTTCTGGAGTTTGTCTCTCAGGGCTAGGAATCCCTTTCTGGTTTCCACTGTTAGTCTCGAGAAGTCTTGTGTTATGACGATCTTCTGTCCGCTCCATCTCAGGTTTTGTCCTTTCCTAGCAAAGGTGAAGATTGCTTCCGTGTGGTTAGCGCGGAGTGGCTTACATATGATTGGCCTTGGGCCTCTTCCCTGTTGTAGTTTGGATGCTGGCACCCTGTAGGCCTTATCCACTTTGAATGGCCTGTCTACTTCCGACCAGTCATCTTCGGCAGGAGGTCTTCTAGTAGGTCTGCGCATGAGCCTTGAGCATCCTCTTCCCCTTCAGGTACGCCCAGGAGCCTTATGTTCCCCTTCCTGCTCCCATCGTCCTGCTCCGCCAGCAGCTTCTGCAGATTATTCGTTGTCCTGGCCACGTATCCCATGTCTTTGTGCGCTTTAGTGGTGGTGTCTTCTAGGTCGCTTATTCTCTTTTCCACTGCATCTATTCTGCAGTTTGTTTTGCTTTGGTCTGCTCTAGTTGTATGTTATCTATTGTCTTTTTTGTAGCTTTGGCTAGCTCATTTCCTTCCTTTATCTTCTTTAGGAGTGTGTCCAGTGTTGTTTCGTTTTTGTGGTCGTTTTTCAGCTTTGTTGACGAGTCCAGTAGATCTTTCCTGACCTTTTTGTTGTCATTGGTGTTTTTGCTGTCGCGTCCCGCCATGGTATCAAACCTCTTCTGGACTGGTATGTGCACAGCCTGTCGTCTTTCTGCTGCTTCGCCGGGTCGCTTCTTGTGCCTTTTGCGGTTGTTTCCCTGAGTGTGGGTGCAATATCCAAGCGGAATCTGCTTGGCCACCGGACCGTTCTTGTCCTTGTCTTGGCCCCCGCCAGCTCAAGCACGCCTGTTACTGTCCATCGCCTTGCTGGCTTAGGGCGCACTGTCCAAGGAAAACTCAAGTTCGTGGCCGGAAGCTCTCTTGAGCTGGCTCCAGTTGGCTCCGCTTAAGAGCTTGGTGTTTGTGTTCCCCCCTTTGTCTGTTTGTGCAAGCACTCTCCTTCTGGTTGCCCTTTCTGGCCCCCTACTGGCTCCGTGGCAATGTACACACTTCGGGATGACTGCCCACTTGATCTGATTCCGTTTGCTTTGGTGCAGCTCTCTCTGGGTGTCTTCCTTCATGTCAGTCCTGCCGCCTGCTATGCCTTCTCTAGCGCCTGTATGGGTCTGTGTAGGTCTGTTGGTCTATTAGTTGGTTTGCACCCACATGCCGCCTGCTCTCACTATCTGCTGCATTCCTTGCTCCTTTCGCCGTTTTTGCTGTATGCTCATAAGCACTCTTACTGGCGCTTTTATGGCCTCGCGGTAGTTAGGCCCTTCCTCTCTTACCGGGTGACGGCTGCCGGCTTGTTTAGTTTTCGGTGGGTCGGATGCCTCTCTGCCTTCCTCTCTCTACTCAGTGATTACAGGAGCTCCGGCAGTCCCCCACGTCGGCTTCCGTGTGCCGCAATGTTGTCTCTGCAACTCCCTTAAGATGGCCGCGCCCAGTGATCCTTTTGGTTTCGTTTTGTTTCATATAAGTCGTTTCTCCTTTTTTCTCCGAGATTCTTCCACCTCTCTGTGCCCTGTTGATCCGACACCTTCCCCCCTACAGGATGACTGCTTCCAGGTTTGCCTACGGCTCCACTTCTCTTTTTGATTCAATAGCTTGTTGCTTCCACCGTGTTGGTCTCGCCTCTTGTGGCTATCTTCTCTGACGACTGTGGCTTGTTAGCTGTCTCTCTCCATTCACGCCCCCTGCGCTCAACTTCTGCTGTACAGCTAGTTCTGTTCTTGCCTTTGGTGCTTCGCTGGTTACGCTGTCTCACACGTCAGCCTCTGTGCGCCGCCCTGTTGTCCCTGGTGCTGCTCTAAAATGGCCGCCCCAGTAATGCTTTTGGTTTCGTTCGTGCACTTTGCGCAGTCGATGCTTGCTAAGTACTCTGCTTGTGGGTTTGTGGCGCTGCTTGGCTAAAGCACTGCTTATGGCTTTGTGGCCGCTCAGTACTCAGGCTGGACCGTTCTGGCTTACCAGGTGCAGGCTGCAGGCTTGTTTAAGCTCCGGAGTCTTATGTTCGCGGTATCGATGGCTGCTCGGTATATTGTGCCAAGTCTGTGCAGAGTTGCCCGTGATCCTCTTGGTTAGTGTCCACCCGCCTGCTATAGTCTCCTTCTTGCGTGCGGGGTTCTGCAGCTCCGCGTCTCGCACGTCAGCTTCTGGGTATAGCTCTAATATAGCTTTCGGTTTTGTTTGCGCATTCTCATGCTGCCTCGGAGTACGCCATTCCCCGCGATGTTGCTTCGGCTTACCGGCTCGTCCGCTGTGCCGCAGATCAGCTTGGCTCAGGTACGGTCTCACTTCGATGCCCTTCTGCTGCCTGGCTGCTTCTGGCCTGCTCAGTGTCCCGCCATCTATTGCTCGTCCCTTCAGCTCCTCGCCTGCACCTTTCCGCTTCTTTCTTGCTTGTTTCTCCTTTTCTATTCGGAATTGTTCCTTCTCTTTGTGCCCCGTTGCTTCAGACACCCTTCCTTCTTCCTTGCTGTCGAAATGGGGTTAATCCGCCGTTGTATTCGCCGTTCGTTTCCTCGAGGTGGCGGAGGCTCCGGACTTAGGCATATATCCTCCTCGCCATCCGTTGTATTCGCCGTTCGTTTCCTCAAGGTGGCAGAGGCTCCGGACTTAGGCATATATCCTCCTTGCCATCCAAACCACGCCCCTCCTCTCATCACTTTTGATCTCACATTCAAGCCGGATCCCCTTCTCCTCAGTCTCGCAGACTTGTAAAATGTGCTTTTCCACATCATCATCCGTATCTTTTGTTTGATGCCCATGCTCACTCTTCCAGGTCTGTAGCATAGTCCCTCACTTTCTACACTTCTTAGAAAATGGGTTCCTTGTAAAACAAGGAGCCCAGGTCAAAGTTTGTCCATCATTTCCTCAGAGGATACATTTCTGTTTACTTTCTCAGGCACTTACACTCCTTACTAACTCTTGTGCTTCTCTTTGCTTCTGCCTCTTCCATAACCAACCCTTTGCTCATCTTTTGCTACCATCTCCTTGATTTCATGTGCATTTTTTTCACCACATCTCTTCACTTCCTTTGTCCAGCTTGGGTTGTATTTCATGTCCTCTGCTATGAGCATTGTTCCCTTCACGTTGAAACTATTTGCCAATACTTTTCCTTGGGTTTTTAGATATTTTATACACCATTTCCTCATTCATCAGTGATTCTGTTAAATCCCCGAATTCACGTGTTTGGGCCATATCCCTTAGCCATGTCATGTAATTTCCCCCTCTCTCTATTTTCCCCTGAACACTCACTGTCACCAGGGACCTTAAAACATTTTTATTGACATTTCCAACACACCCATACCAGCCCAATTCGCCACCGGAGGATCGCTCTTTTTGACTTAACATGGCTTAACGCCGCCTTGTAAATATGCCCCTTTCCGCCGCACTCCTCTGCAGCACCAGGGCTTGCAATGGGTGTTGCAATTGGCTTTCCACTGCAACACCCATTACTTTTTGACGCCTCCCCAGATTTAAGGCTGAGGTAGCGCCCCCCAAAAAACCATCAGGGAATACCTGGTCTTACTACGGCGATACGAGGATAAATTATTCATTTCACCTAATTTTTTGCTCTTTCTATGTGTGCTACATTCTGCAGCTCACATACAAAGAGCAAATCACCATTATCGATTGCTTATGAGCAGTAAGGTCGATCAACCCTGCAGCTCAAGCACAGTTGCAACATGGCGGCAGGGTGCCTGCGCTGGCACTAGGCAGCTTTTTTTGCGCCATCGCTAGAGAAAACACAGGAGTGCACCATCTTTATGTGAATACAGGGCATCCCTGCGTTTAAAAAAAGTTGGAGCACAACATAACCAAATTTGGCATAGCACAGCCCTCCGACATTCTTTTGTAAATATGCCCCCCTATGGTTCTCCAGTCCTAAAAGGCCAAACGTTTAGGCAAAATCTATTAATATCAGCAATAGTCCCCTTTTCTATGGTTGAAGCACACAGATGACCACAAATAAAAACATAACTCTGTCATAGAGCCCAGCCCTAAATCAATTAAATTCCTCACAAAAAACTTTGCAGTCTATATTTTGTGCTCCAATTTTCCCATTTTTACTAATATTTCTTTCTATTTCACTGTCTGTATTTATTTTTATATATGGAAAAATACAGAAATAGGTTTTGAGTGTCAAATATGAATGCTAATCCATTACCTGTGTAGACTGACACACAGATTAGTTAGAAAAAAGGGACATGCTTCCTTGAAAAGCTTTAAATTGTTGCGTATTGACCCCATACACATAGCGCATGGGTGGAATATGGCTTCTTATAGCTACTGCCTCATTTGAGCCATAGCTTGCTGATGGGATCTACTGGTATTCATTTTTAGGAACCAGCACTTATGTTTCTTCAACAGAGTTTTGATACAGAGCAATAGAGAGAACAACATGAAATAGGAAAAGAAGAAGAAAGAGAAAGACGTTAATGTCTTACGCCAATGATACGTTAACAGTTGTGTCCTTCTCCGATACTCTCTATAACACCTGTCAGAATTTCTACAACTGTATGCTAGCTATAAGTGACTGGATGGACCTTAACTGCCTTAAATTGCATTCTAGAAAGACAGGGGCCCTTCTTTCTGGACGGATGCTTCTTTCTGGACTCCATCTTGTTGGCCTTCCATGCTAGCCTACCTATCATTCTCCAGCCGGCAAAGTAAAGACATTGATCCCGATTCACAGAATGAACTTAAGACTCAATCCTAAACTTACTACTATTTTGGTATTCACAGAATGCACTTACTACTTTTGGCATTCACAGAATGCACTTACTACTTTTGGTATTCACAGAATGAACTTACTACTTTTGGTATTCACAGAAGTTAGGATTTTGTCTTAAGTGTGTCTTAAGACAAACTTAAGACAGACTTAAGTTAGGATTTTGTCTTAAGTCTGTCTTAAGTCTGTCTTAAGTCTGTCTTAAGTTTGTCTTAAGTCTCTCTTAAGTTTGTCTTAAGACAAACTTAAGTCAAAATCCTAACTTCTCTGAATACCAAAAGTAGTAAATTCATTCTGTGAATGCCAAAAGTAGTAAGCGCATTCTGTGAATACCAAAATAGTAGTAAGTTTAGGATTGAGTCTTAATTTCATTCTGTGTCTCGGGCCCATAGATTCCAATTGAAGTCAATGGGAGTCCAATCAAATCATATCTGGAAATATCCAGATGCATCGTACGCAGTCAATCAGACTCTCCTGATCTGAGTTGGTCGGAAACCATTTCCAAACCGATTCAGTCGGGAAGGTTTTCCAACCGCATAGTAATCAGGCCCTTAGGGCCCGATTCTGCTGTGGTATGGAAAGCTTCCCAACCGAATGGGTTTGGGAATGGTTTCCAACTGATTCGAATCAGGAGAGTCGACCTGACCCAGTACGATGCATCCGGATGCTTCCAGATACAATTTGGTTAGACTCCTATTGACTTCAATTGGAGCCTATGTTCCTAACTGCATCGTAATTGGGCCCTAGGTGGGAATGCTTTCCTAACCGCATTAGAATGAGGCCCAAAGTTGCAAAAAAAGACCCATTGGCTAACCAGTGGTAAGAAAGTTGCCCAGAGCTGGATCAAAGGATTCCACAAATCGTACTTGTTTTGTAATAATGGTTTCTGTTTTGTCAGAATTGAATTTCAATTGATTGCTGTTCATCCAGTCACGGATCTACAGTATAGTGCTTTGGAAAGCTTCCTTTAATTCTGGGGAGTTGTCAATGGTGAAGAGTAGTTGCTTGTCATCAACGTAGTTATCACTTCTAAAATTCATTTTTTTAAGGTGGTGCGCGAGGGGGTGACTATACAAGTTAAAAAGATGAAGGAACACGGAGGATCCCGGGGGTACTCCACAATTCAACTGAACTTTGAGTGAAGTGAAGGGAGCCACGGGACAGATTGTGAGTTATGCTATGTTAAATATTTTTATAAAGTGTGACAACTACTCGGAGGCATCTAGGCACTGCAGTGATACAGAGGGATGTATGCTCTATTAGAATTTTAAAAATCCAGGCTTTCTGAGCCTTTCTGAAGGATTAAAGTTGCAGCAGTGATTTGATATACGGGGAAGGGAGTTACAGAGTTTAGAGGCTCCAACTTGAAACTTTTCCCACCCCAGGAATAGAGTCTGAATTTAGGAACCATGGGCCCGATTCACAGAATGAACTTAAGACTCAATCCTAAACTTACTACTATTTTGGTATTCACAGAATGCACTTACTACTTTTGGCATTCACAGAATGAACTTACTACCTTTGGTATTCACAGAAGTTAGGATTTTGTCTCAAGTTTGTCTTAAGACAAACTTAAGACAGACTTAAGACAGACAGACAGAACAGACTTAAGACAAACTTAAGACAGACTTAAGACAGACTTAAGACAGACTTAAGACAAAATCATAACTTAAGTCTGTCTTAAGTTTGTCTTAAGTTTGTCTTAAGACAAACTTAAGACAAAATCCTAACTTCTGGTAAAGTGGTAAGTGCATTCTGTGAATGCCAAAAGTAGTAAGTTCATTCTGTGAATACCAAAATAGTAGTAAGTTTAGGATTGAGTCTTAAGTTAGTTCTGTGAATCGGACCCCGTGACATTACTGGCAGTACTCGAGCATAGTGCTCTCACATGTTGGTATCATCTGAGCCTGTCTTTGGAAAATTTGGGGCCGGGGTCATCTAAGGATCTAAATGGGACAACACAGAACCTTCAAACTCACTCTTTGTTTTACTGGAAGCCTAAGGGCCTGATTATGATGCGGTTAGGAAACCTTCCAGACTGAATCGGTTTGGAAATGGTTTCCGACCAACTTAGATTGGGAGAGTCTGATTGACTGCGTACGATGCATATGGATATTTCCAGATACGATTTGATTGGACTCCCATTGACTTCAATGGGAATCTGTGTTCCTATCCGCATACTAATCAGGCTATCAGTCGGGAAGACACGTTCCCGATCCAATTCGGAAGGGGTAAATGCCATTATGAGGCCTTCCTAATTGTATCATAATCAGGCACTAAGTGGGAATGCTTTCCTAACCGCGTCGTAATCTGGGCCTAAGAGGTGAAAGAAGCTACCATTTGGTCAAATACATCTAATTAAAAGTGTAACCCATTTGGCTATGCATTAAGGATCAGTAATCAGTAAATAAAGTCAAGAGGTTTTATTACAAGTTAGCAGTTATGTTGATGTAAATAAATCTCAATACCATGCTGTAAATATAAAGAATAACAACTGAATAGCCAAACCTCCTGAAGAAGTTCAGGTGCGTCAGTATGGGACGAACAAGAAGTTCAGTCACAGCAATACAAAGTATTAACCGCATAATCTGATGCTCAGTGAAGAGTCTTCAATCTTTTTTCCTGAACATGAGTAATATCTAAAGTCCTCTAGAATGAATATAGAACTATTAAAGGTAATTCCATCTAAAGAAGTCTCAAACATAGGGGGGAATGCATAAAAAAGAACATTGTGAGGAGTATGTGGAAAGGTGTCGGTTTTCAGAAACGTGGGCAAGAGTCTTCTAGGGATATAGTGTTAGCCTAAGCCTCGCCCAGCAAAGAATCAAAGGGGTAAGCATTGAGGTCTGTCCCTCTAAAAGTCCAGAGGGACAGTGGCCAACAATGACCTGTGGGGACACCCGTTATTGCCACACAAATTTACTGGGTGACACCCCTTGCTCACACCATCAGTGGCTACATTGTCCTTTCCATTCTCACGTTGTGAGCAGGTGCGGCTGGCAAGTAGTGAGGCAGGGAAGAGGTTGGGAACAGGGGAGAGAAAAAAAAAACACTTACCTGCTCGCTGCATTGCGCTCCTCGCTTCTGCAGGCACAGGCTCCCATAGTACACTGTAGTCAATCCTAACGCTGCCTCAGGCTGCTGAAAGCAGCATCAAGATTGGCCTGAGCCAATGATTTGTGCTCCCACTGGGAACCTGTGCCTGCTCTCTCCAACCCACCAATGCAGCTGGGGTGTGAGAGAGTTTCACTGTGCATGAGAATTTGGCCGGCCAACCAAACCCACATGTGCAATGAAGGCAGTTCCCACCACTTCCTGACCAGCCTGTCACCAACCTGGCCCCGCCCCCAAGTCTCAGCTCCAAGGGGAAAATAAAATGATACTAAACAAGAGTTTATTATAGTTTTATTTTCATTTTTGTTTGGCGGCTGGCAGGTGGAGGAACGTTCCTCCACCAAAGCGGAGGAGTCACTGCTGGTTGTGAGTTGCAACATTGGTGGATTCTCTTGAGACCAAACCTGAGAGCGATATCACCTTTGGGTATCTGTAACATTACTGAACAGAGCCTGACGGTTGACACTCTAGCTCTCCATGTTCTTTGTCATGGTCCTCTTCTCAGACTCTCTGTCGCTAATACAGTGTTACAGCTATTCTCAAACTAACAAACCATGTCGATGAACCTGCAAGGAAAAGATATGCAAGCCAAAATCGAAAAGCGTTTCTTACGAAAAAGAAATACAGGCTAATTCAAGTCAATTGAACCGTGCTATTTGTGCACACATAGCTACAAATAAATGAAAATGTCAGCACATAAATTCAGCATTAGGTTCACGCTACACCTTAAGGAAATGTAAAGTAACTTTGAATGCATGGATACAAGTGTAACTGAGAACTGTATTATGAATACCAAAGCGAAAGCATTAGTACACATGCTATATAAATCTCCCTCGTTTCTAAAGTAAGTACTTTGTAAAAGTGTAAAGATGGTTTATCAAATCTCTAGAGACTACATTTCATTTAATAAAATTAAGGCTCACAGTGTATATATGAATCTCTAATTCTACATTGAATGCACTTCACTACTAAATTCAAGTGCAACAATTCACATTAATAATGTTAGGATACTCAGGATATGTAGTGATAAATGCATGTATATATTGCGCATTTGTAGCGTGTAAGGGGGGAGCCAAAATTACACTGCTCCATTACCCCCTCTGATGGCCCATCCAGCCATCATATCATGATAAAGATCTCTTATCAGAGGGACCATTCTAAACCTCATGGGCTTCCTAAATGCTCATCTGGATTCCTCCAGATGCTTCTATGTCTGCTCTTCTCCTCTTTACTACACTCCTCGCTTGTGCGCGTTTGTATTCATTATAAATTGCAAACAGGAATAATCTGCAAAGAGCAATTATCTATAGAAGCTTAAAGATACTTCCAGCAATCCACTCCCTATTATTATTATCATTATTATTATTATTATTATTATTATTATTATTATTATTATTATTATTTCATTTGTATAGCGCATAAATCACCCGAAGGTCTCAGAGCGCTTGCAGAAGAATGTCCTATCAGAAACCCAAACAAAGCATAAGCGGATATAAAAAAGCCATGTTTTTAGCTGTCTGCGGAATCTCAGGTAGTCTGGTTCCATCCTAATCTGGATGGGCAGGGAGTTCCATGCTTCCAGAGCTGTTTTACTGAAGGCTCTGTCACCGTTTCTAGCAGTGCGAACTCTGGGGACACTTAGGAGGAACTTGGTGGATGATCTAAGTGTTCTCACCAGGTGGTAAACCTTAAGTTTTTGTTCTAGGTAAGCTGGGCCATGCCCATTGATGGATTTGTGGACCAGGCAGCCTAGTTTTAATTTTATACTTTTTAATATTGGGAGAGAGTGCAAGGCTTTTAAGCAGGGTAATGAGGGGGTGCGGGGAGGAAGGTCAAGCACCAATCTGGCAGCGGTGTTTTGCAGGACCAGCAAGGTGGTATTTGTTGACGCCAGGAGTGCGTTCCCGTAATCAATTCTACTAACAATATGTCCCTGTACTAGAGGCATACGAGCTGAGAGGGGGAGCCATTTAAAAATAATTCTCAGACTACGCATGAGACCGTAGCTGGTGCCAACAACTTTATTAATATGTTCAGACATGGTCAGTTTATTGTCGATTGTTACCCCTAAATTTCTCACTGAGGATTTGGGCGTGGGGCAAGGGCCAAGGGAGGCTGGCCACCAATCCTCGGACCAAATTTTATCTGCCTTTCCAAAGAGCAGAATCTCCGTCTTTCCTGCATTCATCATTAAGAAGTTTCTGGTCATCCAATCCTGGATGTCTACCATGCAGTTTTTGAAGCTCAGTTTGGTTACGTCCGGGTTCTGATTGATAGTAATCAGTATTTGCGTATCATCTGCGTTGGACACGGTTCCGAAGCCTTGTGTTCGGATGACCTTAGCAAGAGGGGATACATACAGGTTAAAGAGCGTAGGGCTCATAATGGACCCCTGTGGGACGCCCTTATCGTTCTCATAGTAGTTCGAGGAGTGCGCACCGACTTGAACCTTGGACCGTCTGTTGGTCAAATAGCTTTTTAGCCAGCGTAGTGCGGAGCCTTCGACACCAACCTCAGCAAGACGCTCTAAGAGAGTGTGATGCGAGATGGTGTCGAAGGCCGCAGACAGGTCGAGCAAGATTAGTGTGGCTGATTGGTTGGAGTCTAGTGTCAATCTTATGTTATCCACAACTTCAAGGAGGGCAGTCTCGGTGCTGTGGAATGCCCTAAAGCCTGATTGTGACAGGTCCAGGAGCTCGTTTGTCTCTAGATGTAATTTAAGGTGTTTATTTATTAAGGATTCCATAATCTTACCAAACAGGGGAAGGAGTGAGATGGGCCGATAATTAGTGAGTGATTTAGGATCTGCAGAAGGTTTTTTCAAGATTGGTCTAATTACTGATTCCTTCCAATGTAATGGAACAGAAGAGTAAAGTAGGGACTGATTTAACATTTTTGTTAGTGCCGGGATTAAAGCAGGAGCAACTTTAGATAAGATGTGTGGGGAGGCGGGGTCTCCAGGGGCTCCCGACTTCATATGTAGTAAGGTTGCCTCAACCTGTACTTCAGTGAAAGATGGAAATTCCCTAAGTGTGGGAATGGAGTTGTCCTTGCAGTTGCTGGAGGACAAGCCTGCCTGACAGGTAGGGGGTGACTGAGGGTCCCTAAGTTTCCAAACCGTCTGCCTACTGCAGAAAATCAATTTCCAATTGTTTCTCAAACACATGTTGCCCTAACACCTTCAAATCTCCCTTCAGTCAATGATGTTTTTGATAAATTTCTTCAAGTCCTTACGTTTTTTTGCTCCTGGACAATCTCGCAGTAGCCGTGCACTTTATAAATCCTACCATGCATTAATTTTTTCAGGGATGTAACTAAACAGTGTTGAACTTTTGACATCCATGTATCAACATACAGGGGTGTGCCCTAATGACACCACATCCTGGGCCTGAAATAAGTTAAACATAAATATGATATATTGTGGGTAAAGAACATACATATGTTAGATCCTCAATTAATACTTCAATTAGTCACTGGTATATGATTTTTCTCATTGGTACTGTAATAATCTTCACTCTTGGTACTGGTACCTGGAGTGCGCATTACATTTTTTATTAAACATCAAAGAAAACACAGAAAAAAAGGAGCCATCCAATCTTGAATACACTAAATTGCTTTTCGGACTCATACCTAAGGACAGGATTATCCTCCATGTGAAACCATTTAAAGGAGGAATTCCTATGTGGACTGCACAGTAAATAAAGAGTGCAGCCACATTGTTCAAATCATCTGGAAGTCTGAAGCTGGCAAATGTCCCGTGCAGGCCCATTGTCGTTTTCCCTATGTTAGCATGTGCACACTGCAGTCTTCACTTTGCTTGGCACACACTGCACATGTATTGTGCTTTGTGCCATGCTGTACTTTCACACAGAACCTAATGTTGTTTTTGCATTCTGTACTTTCCTGAGATTCAGTCTGAACACAACAGACAAGGTCAAACAGCAATGCCCCTTGTTATTCTGTTTGGCACAGGCTTTTGTACATTGACAAAACACACAAATACAGCTGTTGTTTGGGAACATGTACTCTTTGTCAAATGAGTATGCACAGACATGCAAACACACAGACAAGATCGTGACGACACCTGAGATACAGAACCTTTATCTGTGCATGCTAAGATATGGGGTCTGCTGCAAACACACAGAGATCTTTGGATATATAATTACTTTGCTTCCGTAGAAGAGAAGGGAGTTAGCTTACCCTATCTTATACATTGACAGCTCCCTTTATGATTAATGGATTACTTACTATGCTGACCATATTTGTGTTAGGCATCTTCTTACTTATTGTGGCATGTATACTGCATACTAGAGCGCAATAGTTAAAATAAATATTTCAAACTTTTCTCATGTCTCTGTCTCTTATCGTGGACAAGTACGAGTGCGAGAGCAAAAGGGAGTGTTCTGTCACCGCAGTACCTGAGAATATTAGGAGTGTTAAGCTCTGGGGTGGTAATCACTTGTTCGCCTGTGAGTGAGTAGGAGGGCAAGTGAGACACTATAGCTAGTCGGTCCAAGGCTCATGTCTACTAAGGTGGTAGGAAAACTCAGTCCCTGCCTACTAAGGTTCTATGGTCCCAAGGCATAGTTCTGTGATTTCACAGAATCCCTGCAACATGGTGCCCAATGTTTGCTCTAGTACTTATTTGGGGGGACCCCTGAAGAGCACTTGAGCACGTGGTGTGGAGAATTCACCTCCTCAGTTTGTAGGTTTTTCCTATTGCTGTTTTTTTTACAAGCTTTGATTGTAAAAGGTTAAAACCCACTTTTGTGCTGCGGTTGGAATCTTTTCCTTTTCCTATGGCTCAACCAGTTGTGATTTCGCCTCATTGCAATGCAGCAGTTACTCAATACTTGTTAGAGCATGGAGTCCCCAATGGATGCTTCTATTTACATAGCCATTTCATTTCAGTTTCTTGTCCGTGCAGTTATACCTGTGTCTGCACCTCCTTAACGCTGTTTATTTTCTTACAGATCCTGCTAAATCTACAACATCCACAGAAACTTTGAAAAAGCGATGTCACATGTTTTAAAGCATATAACTAATTCACTGAAGTGAACTTTTAAAATGACATTAGGGAATGAGAGAACTGATGATTTTGGGGTCCCCCCTAACCTAGGGGGGAGGACCAAGCAGATGCCTTGAACACAAAGAGCATAAACAAAAAGCACATTTTGTTGAACTTCAGTGGTGGTTAGGACCACCCCAAGCACAGGTATCGGCAAAAAAACAATCCCAACCAAAGGCCCTGCAAAGAATTATGGGACGAGATTAGCAGTGGACAGTGAATATTAAAGTGTCCAATATCAAAATATTTCTACAAAGAGCTGCAGTTCACCTAGTTGTTATTAGATGTCCCTCATGAGTCAAATGCAAAGCATTGAAATTATTCTTACATCAAGCTGCAGTTCCACTAGTCGTTACTAGATGTTCCTCACGAGTCAAATGCAAAACCAATGAAACCCTTTCATCAAGAATTTGCATTTGACTGAAGGGCTCCCAGCTGGAGCCCTTCAACACGCCCGCAGGTTGATAACGATAGCACCAGCAAGCGCTAAAGTGGGAAAACATATGGCAACAAGCGCAACCTGAAAGGAATACATAATTGCGCACAGACTGAACACAATTATTCAACCTAGAGCGATATAAGAGCAAACATAATTGCAATATTGTCCAAGGCAATTTAACAGTCAAATGAGACATACATCACAATGTAATGTTCTGAGCACTTAACTTACTGCATGAGCAGCAAAGAAAGAGGAGCAGAAACAGGATCCAGTGGCTCTTATAGGGCTGTACATGATGTGATGTATTACGAGCATCATGGGAAATGTAGTTTTATTTGCATACAAAACAATTTTCATTGGCTGCTTTGAGTAGCAAAGAACAGAAAGAGAAGCATAATCCGAAGCCTCCAGTCCTGTAATAGAATCTTCTGCGACAACCTGCTTGTATGAAAGTCTTTGATGGTTAAAGTGCGTCTTCGACAACCTGATTGTAAGAAAATCTTTGATGGTTTAAGACATTTTAACAGGCGCAACGTAACCTACACTAGGGTGACCAACTGACATATGGACAAATTTAGAACAGTGAGTGTACAAATTCAGGACAAAATTCAGGACAGAAGTTCAGGAAAAAGGTACGTTTTACAGACACATCAGAGGAGGTCGCACAATAATACATAAGTAAGTAAAAAGACAGCCAACGCAAGTTGACATCAAAATAAGTTTATATTAGGTTGAGACAACTGTGACTTCACTTTCTGTCCCTGCTTTTGGCTACTTTGTCACCCTCTAGCCCCCTTCCCACAGCTGCATCGTGGGGATTATTCTGCTGTGTTTATTTGTTATTCTGTCCCTTGTGGCGTGTCTGCGTTGTGCTGTGGGCTTGAGCTGGGGGGCGTGACAAATGATGGGGGCGTGTGGTACGTTCCGCCCTTCGGGCTGGACTGTTCACATGAGGCACAGGGTCAAGGCTGATTTGCATACGGCCATGTCTGAACTGGGGTGGTGTGGAGTGCAAAAAAACGATGGATTAAGGCCCAGATTTCTGTACTGGAGTGAATGTATGAGATTGTTCTGCATTCTGTCCATCAACTGTTGTTTTTACATTTGTCACCCCGAGAGGGATGGGTATGCTCAGACGTGAGTCCCATGCTCTCCACACCAGTGGAGTCAAGCTATCCTGGCTGAAGACGGCTGATAGTCAGAAATTGGTCCTAGGATGTTTGAGTCCGGTCCAGGAAAGACATGGCTTGGCAGTTTGGTCTTGAATGTTCCCATGAGGCACAGGGTCAAGACTGATTTGCTTAAGCCATGTCTGAACTGGGGTGGTGTGGAGTGCAAAATAAATGATGGAATCAGGCCCAGATCTCTGTATTTGGGTGAATGTAAGACATTGTTCTGCATTCTCTCCATCAACTGTTGTTTTTACATTATGCCCTTCATGCCATGTCTCATATATCGTGTGCTGGGGGTGTGGGCGTGTGCGGGGCGCGCGTTGTGTCAAAAATGTCATTGTTTTTTCCTCCCAGGTTCTGTACATTCCAGCTCAGGGTGGCCACCCTGCCTCCTTTAAATACCCCTGCACCCCCTGTTCAAAACCCACCCTTACTCCTTAAAATACCCCAACACCCTTAAACACTAACCCCTCTTAACCCTATAAATATACCCTGTACCCCAAAACCCAAACCTATACCTAAATCCTAAAAATACCCCTGTACCCCAAAATTCAAACCTACCCCTGAACCCTAAAATACCCCTATACCCTGTACTCCAAAACCCAAACCTAGCCATGAACCCTTGAAAAAAACCCTGTACCCCAAAACCCAAACCTACCCCTGAACCCTACAAAATACCCCTGCACCCCAAAACCCAAACCTAGCCCTGAACCATGAAAATAACCCTGTACCCCAAAACCCAAACCTACCCCTGAACCCTAAAATACCCCTGTACCCCAAAACTCAAACCTAGCCCTGAACCCTAAAGATACCCCTGTACCCCAAAACCCAAACCTAGCCCTGAACCATAAAAATAACCCTGTACCCCAAAACCCAAACCTACCCCTGAACCCTAAAATACCCCTGTAGCCCAAAACTCAAACCTAGCCCTGAACCCTAAAGATACCCCTGTACCCCAAAACTCATACCTAGCCCTGAACCCTAAAGATACCCCTGTATCCCAAAACTCAAACCTAGCCCTGAACCCTAAAGATACCCCTATACCCCAAAACCCAAACCTAGCCCTGAACCCTAAAAATACGCCTGTACCCCAAATCCCATACCTATCCCTAAACTCTAAAACTACCCCTGTACCCCATAACCCAAAACTCTATCTGAACCCTTAAAATACCCAAACACCCCAAAACATATACCTCAGTACCCCAAAACTGATACCCCTATACCCATACTTACCTTATCCAAACATTAAAAAAACATGCTTTTACCATTCATGCATTTACAACGAATTTCGTTGTAAATATATGCGTGGTAAAACCATATAAAATGGAATGCCATGCGATATAATGGCATTGCGGAGTCATGATACTTTCATAATGAAAGTATGCGGAGTGATGGTCTGCGGAAAGAAAGTTGCGGAATAATGGATGTCTACCCTCCCCCAGTAAGTACATTGGTGGCACGGCGGCCCACATCTCTAGCAACATACTCATATTTTTTCACCACCGATTTGAAAAATGCACAGGTCTCTCTCATTGATGGCCAGCACCGAAACACTTTTAGACACACCTCCCACCACAAGTTCTAGAATTGCGAACTTTAGAGCTGGGGAGGTACATTTGAATCTCGGCATCAAGTCAACATCCTGTGATTCCAGGCAAATTGCTTTGTCTCCCCGTGCCTACCTCAAATTAATGTGTTCTTCTGTAATGTAAATTACGCTCATGCCATGTTGTCGAGTTCGCGCTATATAATATTGCAAGGAAAAATAAAGTAGGGAAACTCGAGTTCACACACTACTGAATGCGCACTCTTAAGTGCATCAGCAGTTCACTGTGAATCAGAACAATTCACAGGCCTGTCACAGATAGGAAATGCTATCAAAACGAAATCCAACAAAACAATATACTACTGGCCGGCAGCAATTCATAACCGGACAACGTTGGGACGGGCTGCTAGTCCATACTAATATAATAAAGAGAGAGCCCAAACTTTTGAGACGGGTAATCTCAGGAACCACAGCACCAATCACAACACCCAATACAGCGTTGGAAAGGGCAGTTGCAGCAGAAGGACATAGGCTACGCGGATGCCCACCATATACATTTAAAAAGTAAAAGAACCGGGCCAGCAAAGTAGTCCCTTGTGGGCGTGTCTGCATTGTGCTGTGGGCGTGTGCTGGGGGGCGTGACAAACGCTGCGGGGTGTGGTACGTTCTCATGAGGCACAGGGTCAAGGCTGATTTGCATATGGCCATATATGAATTAGGGTGGTGTGGAGTGCAAAAAAACAATGGATTTAGGCCTAAATCTCTGTACTGGGGCAAATGTATGATTGTGTTCTGCATTCTGTCCATCAACTGTTGTTTTTGCATTTGTCGCCCCGTGTGGGATGGGTATGCTCAGACGTGAATCCCATGCTCTCCACACCACTGGAGTCAAGCTATTGTGGCTGATGAAACTGGTCATAGGATGCTTGATTCTGGTCCTGGAAAAACATGGCTTGGCAGTTTGGACTGCACTGTTCCCATGAGGCACAGGGTCAAGGCCGATTTGCATATAGCCACGTCTGAACTGGGGTGGTGTGGAGTGCAAAAAAACAATGGATTTAAACCCAGATCTCTGTACCGGGGTGAATCTATGACATTGTTCTGTATTCTGTCCATTTCCTGTTGTTTTTACGTTCCACCCTTCATGCCATTTCTCAAATCGTGTGCTGGGGGCTGGGCATGTGCGGGGCGCGGGATTACGGGAAATAAAAAGCAAGCATTGTTTTTTCTTCCCAGGTTCTGTACATTCCAGCTCCGGGTGTCCATCCTGCTCCCTTTAAATACCCCTGCACCTCATAATCATAACCCACCCTTACTCCTTAAAATACCCCAACACCCTTAAAAACTAACCCATCTTAACCCTATAAATATAACCTGTACCCGAAAACCCAAACCTATCCCTAAACCCTAAAAATACCCCTGTTCCCTAAAAACCAAACCTACCCCTGAACCCTAAAATACCCCTGTACCCCAAAACCCAAACCTAGCCCTGAACCCTTAAAATACCCCTGTACCCCCAAACCTACCCCTGTACCCTAAAAATACCCCGGCACCCCAAAACCCAAACCTAGCCCTGAACCAAAAAAATAACCCTGTACCCCAAAATCGAAACCTACCACTGAAGCCTAAAATACCCCTGTACCCCAAAACCCAAACCTAGTCCTGAACCCTAAAGATACCCCTGTACCCCAAAACCCAAACCTAGCCCTGAACCCTTAAAAAACCCCAGTACCCCAAAACCCAAAACGACCCCTGTACCCTAAAAATACCCCTATACCCCAAAACCCAAACCTAGCCCTGAACCCTAAAAATATGCATGTACCCCAAAACCCATACCTATCCCTAAACGCAAAAACTACCCCTGTACCCCATAACCCAAAACTATATTTGAACCCTTAAAATACCCAAACACCCCAAAACATATACCTCAGTACACCAAAACATATACCCCTATACCAGGCGCGCAACACCCATTGGGCTCACCGGGCTTAAGTCCCCCCCACCATCGCCTCCTCTGCCCGGGCTAAGATGACACACACTGAAATGATGCAAGAAGGCAGCGCATCCGATCCGATCCGAGAATGTGATTTCTATTATGCTTTCTGAGAGGCCCAGCAGCCCGAGCCAGCCAGCCAGCCTCTGAACAGTTTCAGTGAGTGAACCCCCCTGCTCCCACCTCTTGTTTCCCTTTAGAGTGGTGCAGCCGAAGTGAAATCCTTGCCTGAAGGCAGGGATTTCACCTAAGCACTTGATGGGTTGTGAGCATGGGGTATGAAGATGTGCACAGCAGGGGGAAGGCATGGCCAGTTAAGGTGACACGTTTCCTTTGTAAAGGAATTTCTGCTGGCATCATAGCCCAGGGTGTGCTGTCTGTGCACTTGTATAGATGTGTATTCCATACAAGTGTACGGACAGCAAACCCTGGGCTATGATGCCAGCAGAAATTAATTTACAAAGTAAAAGCATCACCTGCACTGCCATCCCTTTCACTCTGCTGTCTGTGCACTTGGATGGAATTCATATCCACGGCGCTGCTCACTAGATAAATGGTGAACAGGGCCATGGATCTTTCTATTTTCGCATTGAAGGGCACCAAGGAAGAAGCAGAGGAGGCCCAGGCAAGGAGAATCCAGGAGCCATTTGACCCCCACCTATCTACTCTGAGACCTTCGAGGGGCTGGATGCCAGGACACAGTGCTGCTGATCAGCCAGACTCCACAGTATAGTATCAGAGGAGCAGGCAGCAGTTTTTTATGTAAGTTTCATTAACTTTAATGCATTTTTCAGCACAGCAGCACCTACTGCCTGCATGTCTAGGTTACTGTGAATGTTGTTCTTGACTTACATACATAGAAACGTCAAAGAAGACAGTCCCCTACAAATATGCAAATGTAGTGTAAGTTTGTAGTGTTCATTTTTTTTGGGGGTGCTAGTGGGTAACTTTAGAGTTCAGGGTGGGTGTGGGTTTTAGGCTTCCAGGGGGAATTTATGGTTCAGGGTGGGTACGGGTTATTGGGTGCCAGGGGGAATTTATGGTGCAGCATGGCTATGGGTTTTGGGGTGCCAGGGGTAATTTTAAGGTTCAGGGTGGGTGTGGGTTTTGGGGTGCCATGGGATTAACTTTAGGGTTCAGCGTGGGCATGTGTTTTATAGTGCCAGGGGTAATTTTAGGGTTTAGGGCAGGTGTGGGTTTTGGGATGTCAGGGGGCTATTTTAGGGTTCAGGGTGGGTATGGGTTATGGGGTGCCAGAGGGGAATTTATGGTTCAGCATGGGTATAGGTTTTGGGGTGCCTGGGGTAATTTTAAGGTTCAGGGTGGGTATGGGTTTTGAAGGGCAAGAGGGGAATTTATGGTTCAGAATGGGTATGGTTTTCGGGGTGCCAGGGGTAATTTTAAGGATCAGGGCGGGTATGGGTTTTGGGGCTACAGGGAGGTGATTTTAGGGTTCAGGGTGGTAATGGGTTTTGGGGTGCCAGGGGGTAATTTTAGGGTTTGGGGTGGGTATGGGTTTTGGGGTGCCAGGGGGGGATAATTTTAGGGATCAGGATGGGTATGGGTTTTGGGGTGCCAGGGGTAATTTCAGGGTTCAGGGCGGGTATGGGTTTTAGGGTGTGAGGGGGTTAATTTTAGGATTCAATGTGGATATGTGTTTTGGTGTGCCAGGCGTAATTTTAGGATTCAGGGTGAGTATCGGTTTTGGGGGGCAAGGGTGTAATTTTAGGGATCACTGTGGGTATGGGTTTTGGGGTGCCAGGGGTAATTTTAGGGTTCAGGGTGGGTATGGGTTTTGGAATGCCAGGGGTCATTTTAGGGTTCAGGGTGAGTATCGGTTTTGGGGGGCAAGGGTGTAATTTTAGGGATCACTGTGAGTATGGGTTTTGGGTGCCAGGGGTAATTTTAGGGTTCAGGGTGGGTATGGGTTTTGGGATGCCATGGGTCATTTTAGGGTTCAGGACGGGTATGGGTTTTGGGGTGCCAGGGGGGTAATTTCAGAGCACAGGGTGGTAATGGGTTTTAGGGTGCCAGGAGTAATTTTGGGGTTCAGTGTGGGTACGGGTTTTGGGTTAATTTTAGGGTAGGTATGGGCTTTGGGGTGCCAGGGGGCAATTTTAGGGTTGGTATGAGTTGAAGGGTTGTAGTGTTTTAAAGAAATGTGGGTGGGTGTGTGCGTGTATATATATACTAGCAGCCCGTCCCGACGTTGTCCGGTTATGAATTGCTGCAGGCCAGTAGTATATTGTTTTGTAGGATTTCGTTTTGATAGCATTTCTTATCTGTGACAGGCCTGTGAAACGCTCCGATTCACAGTGCACTGCTGATGCACTTAAGAGTGCGCATTCAGTAGTCTGTGAACTCAAGTTTCCCTACTTTATTTTTCCTTGCAATATTCTATAGCGCGAACTCGAACACATGGCATGAGCACAATTTACATTACAGAAGAACACATTAATTTGTGGTAGGCACGGGGAGACAAAGCAATTTTCCTGGAATCACAGGATGTTGACCTGATGCCGAGATTCGAACGTAGCTCCCCAGCTCTAAAGTTCGCAATTCTAGAACTTGTGGCGGAAGGTGTGTCTAAAAGTGTATGTCGGTGCTGGCCATCAATGAGAGAGACCTGTGCATTTTTCAAATCGGTGGTGAAAAAATATGAGTATGTTGCTGGAGATGTGGGCCGCCGTGCCACCAATGTACTTACCGGAGGAGGGTAGATTTCCGCAGACCATCACTCTGCATACTTTCATTACGAAAAAGTACCATGACTCCGCAATGCCATTATAACGCATGGCATTACATTTTATATGCTTTTACCAACCATACATTTACAACGAAATTCGTTGTAAATGCATGAATGGTAAAAGCATATTTTTTTAATGTTTGGATAATGTAAATATGGGTATAGGAGTATATGTTTTGGGGTGCTGAGGTATATGTTTTGCGGTGTTTGGGTATTTTAATGGTTCAGATATAGTTTTGGGTTATGGGGTACAGGGGTAGTTTTAGCGTTTAGGGATAGGTATGGGTTTTGGGGTAGAGGCGTATTTTTAGGGTTCAGGGCTAGGTTTGGGTTTAGGGGTATAGGGGTATTTTTAGGGTTCAGGGGTAGTTTTGGGTTTTGGGGTACAGGGGTATTTTAAGGGTTCAGGGCTAGGCTTGGGTTTTGGGGTACAGGGGTATATTTAGGGTTCAGGGCTAGGTTTGGGTTTTGGGGTACAGGGGTATTTTAGGGTTCAGGGGTAGGTTTGGGTTTGGGGGTTCAGGGTTATTTTTATGGTTCAGGGCTAGGTTTGGGTTTTGGGGTGCAAAGGTATTTTCAGTGTTCAGGGGTAGGTTTGGGTTTTGGGGTACAGGGGTATTTTAAGGGTTCAGGGCTAGGGTTGGGTTTTGGGGTACAGTGGTATTTTAGGGTTCAGGGGTAGGTTTGGTTTTTGGGGTACAGGGGTATTTTTAAGATTTAGGTATAGGTTTGGGTTTTGAGGTACAGGGTATATTTATAGGGTTAAGATGCGTTAGTGTTTTAGGGCAGGGGTATTTAAAGGGAGCAGGGTGGACATGCGGAGCTGGAATGTACAGAACCTGGGAAGAAAAAACAATGAAATATTTGACACAACGCGCGCCCCGCACACAACCAACACCCCCAGCACACAATATGAGACATGGCATAACACCCCCAGCACACAATATGAGACATAGCATGAAGGGCGGAATGTAAAAACAACAGTTGATGGGCAGAATGCAGAACAATGTCATACATTCACTCCAATACAGAGATCTGGGTTTAATTCCATCATTTCTTTTGCTCTTCTCACCACCCCAGTTCTGACACGGCCATCTGCAAATCAGCCTTGGCCCTGTGCCTCGTGGACACATTCCAGGCCGAACTGCCAAGCCATGTTTTAAACCAGTTCTTGCTATCACCCATCTTTAGCCAGGATAGCTTGACTCCAGTGGTGTGAAGAGCATGGGACTCACGTCTGAGCATACCCATACCACTCGGGGTGACAAATGCAAAAATAACAGTTGATGGACAGAATGCAGAACAATGTCATACATTCACCCCAGTACAGAGACCTGGGCCTAAATCCATCGTTTTTTTGCACTCCACACCACCCCAGTTCAGACATGGCCATATGCAAATCAGCCTTGACCCTGTGCCTCATGGGAACATCCCAGCCCGAAGGGCGGAACGTACCATATGCCCCCAGCATTTGTCATGCCCCCCAGCACAAGCCCACAGCACAACACAGACACGCCCACATGGGACTACTTTGCTGGCACGGTTCTTTTACTTTTTAAATGTCTATGGTGGGCGTCTGCATAGCCTATGTCCTTCTGCTGCAACTGCCCTTTCCAACGCTGTATTGGGTGTTGTGATTGGTGCTGTGGTTCCTGAGATTACCCGCCTCAAAGGTTTGGGCTCTCTCTTTATTATATTAGTATGGATATTCACACGTTCCCTTTCCGCCTCAAGGCTCGCTTACTCCAAGCGCCCTCCCAAGCAGCACAGGACGATAGCCAGTAGGTATATATAGTTAGGATTGTTTTCCATAGGAAATCCGCAACATTCTATTGGGAATAACTTTGGCGCCGGTTGAGGAATATGCCTGTAATTTTCCCTAAATTTGCCTCGCTGCGCTCCGCTCCTTCCCTGAAAGTTTGGGGGGATTCGTCAAGCGGGGGCCGAGATAAAAGGGGGTCCCAAAACATGTTTTCCCCATGTTAATTTCCATAGGGCGGTTGGACCCCCTTTTAGCCCGAACGGCTGAACGGAATTACACCAAGCTTGGCAAAATTGTAGGGACTGGTACACAGATGTGCCTTTGCTATGTTTGGTGAAAATTGCTCCACTGGTTTTTATGAAAATTAACTTAAAAAAAATATATATCTGGGCGGAGCCTAACCACACATCTCATCGTGAGATCTGATTGGCTGTCAGCACTTCATCCAAGAAGTGTTGGCAGCCATCTTGGGACCAATATACATGATAGCACCTCATTAAAAAGCATTGTAGTTAATAGAGGGTTTTAGGACTTTAGTTACATTATAAATCATTTGTTGATGGTACCGTACTCATTTTAGGAATTGTGGTGTTTTCTAAGGTGATTTTACATGTGAAAAAGCCTTCTGCTGGGATATCATGAATCATGTTTGAAAGAAAACTATTATCTCATGCTTTTCCCACAGTGGTTTGGAAGGGGATCTATAAGCTAAACTGAAAGCATTTTTTCTGTAAATTCACATTATCTTTCTCAGTCATGTGAGAATGAAGTCTGACATTCTCAGTAAAATATGTACATCCAACAAGGACAGAGATTCTATGGCAGGACGGAGGCTCCGATTATGCTTACTCAATTTCTTTACTGACAAACACAGCAGCCAATCAAAATGCAGTAAAGAAACAACAACAATACCCAGAACACCAGGTAACCATAGAGTATGAGAAGGTATAAATAGGGTCATAGAGGTGAACACTTCCTCTTTCTTTGCTGCTTCGCAGCCAGTTAAGTGCTTTTACATTACTCGCTTTCTAGTATATGCGTTTTAATTACAGCTTTGTTGCTTTCATTATTACCTCGTATGGTTAATTGTTATTTAGCCCTGTGCTTATATTAACGCTACTTGCCGCTTTGCGCTCCCTTTCCTTGGTGCGTTGTTGACGCGTCTTCACTCTAGACTCGGCTTCTGTGCCGGTGCTTTGGGAGCGTGGGCGACACCTCCCGACAGGGTTATCTTTCTAACCCGGGTTTTCTTTTGTGGAGCGGGAGCGGGGCTGAAGAGACGCGCGTCTTCCGCGCAACTCTTCTAGGCGGCAGCAACTGTTCGCGCATGCGCGCCGGATTGTTTACATGTCTTCGAGCGTGTATTCTTTCAGACGCCACCTGCGCCACAGCTTCAATTGGTGACTGGATTCACTGCACCCTACTTGCTGCCGCTTGAGCTCCTTGACGCCCACAAACGATTGAAAGTTTGGGGGTTGTAAAATTTTGACTAGGCTTTGCCTGGAGTGGTGAAATTTTTGTCTATTAATATTATTGACATTGTGCAGGTCTGCTCCCTCCACATTCAATTCATTGCTTCTTCACAGAGTTTCTGTGTTATCAGACTTGCGCTAGGGGTACCACTCCCCCAATTTAATTTGCTTTGCCTCTTACAACTTAACCTTCACTGGGCATTTTTTGGTAGACATTGTCGCCATGGCAGATTACTGCGACGAAGAAGGTTACGAATACTATGAGGAGGAGGAATCCTCTGCTTCATTTGAAGATTTCATGGGTCATGCGCTTTCTCAAGCAATCGCGCCTCTGAAAAAACATCTGTCAGATTATGCTGCCCAGCAGGGCTGGGTGCCTCCTGCCTCAGGGCGTTCCAAAAAATCGCCCAAAACTGCTCATTCCAGTCATTTTCAAAAACTTGCCAAAACTCTTTCTGCCCCTTCAACAAAGAAGCGCAAGAGGTCCTCTCGTTCTGACCCTCCGTCTGACACGGATGACGATACTTCATCATCTTCTTCCTCCGAGCCTTCTAAGCCTCCTTCCAAAAAATCACGAAAGGAGCATTTTGTTGACGCCCTTTCTTCCCCGCAATTATTAACTTTCAATCCCGCAGATATTATCCATCCTCATTCTTCTTCTTGGATGCCTGCCCCTGAGGTGGCTCAGTACATTCAGTCCCACATCCGTCATTCCTACGACAAGGATGTGAGAGCGTGTTTGCGCTCTGAATGCCCACGTCCTGATTTACCAAACAAGTTGGCCGCTACTCCTGATGTGGATCCTACAATGATCACTTATATGAGGAAATATTCTAAGGACCCTACCAAAGGCCTTGATAGATCGTGGCGTTTGTGTCAGGACAAACTTTTGGATATCTTGGGCCCACTTACGAAAATTCTGAACTTGGCCTTCCAAGCCAAAGAATCTGGTTCCATCATTGACCCCGATGCTCTGGTCGGTTGGTCCCAGCGGGCAATCTGTATGCTTGGCAACGCTAATTGTGCCTTGTCCACTGAGCGCCGGCGCTCTATCCTCATGAAACTAGATCCAAGACTTACGGATTTGGCCTCTTCGGAGTCGGGCCCTATGGCCCAAGGTTTACTTTTTGGTACCCCCTTCCTAAAGGAATTGTCAAACTTTGTTTCCACCTTTAGTGGCCTTGACAAAGCCCAGTCTAATTTAAAAGGGCTTTCCGGCCGGTTTTCGGCAGGGCCGGACGAAGGGGGCGTTCGTCCGGCCGTGGTTCCGACAATGCTCCCCAGCGAGGGGACAAGTCCCAGCGTGGTCAGCAGCAATATTCTGCAAACAAGTCTTCCTTCTACCCCTCTAAGAGGAATAGAGGTCAACCAGGCAAAGGTGGATACTCAGGAGGTTATGGAGGACGACAAGACTCTTCCCCATCAGGTGAGCTTGATTTCAGCATCAAATGTAATTTTGGGGGGCAGGATTCAATGTTTTCTCGACAATTGGCGTTTGATCTCAAACGATGCCTGGATTCTGGAGACGGTGAAAGGGTACAAAATAGAATTTTACTCTCGCCCTCACCAAGATCTTCGGCCTCGCCCTCTTGTTTTTTCCCAACAAGATCAGAACTTCATCTCCGCGGAAGTCTCCTCTCTTTTGACAAAAGGAGCCATCACTCTTACCTCTCCTCATCCCCAAGGTTTCGTCAGCACAGTTTTTCTCGTGGAGAAAAAAGGGGGAGGATCTCGTTTGGTCCTCAATTTAAAGGACTTCAACGGCTATGTCGTTTATCACCATTTCAAGATGGAGGGCATCCATCTTCTGCGAGATCTTCTTCAAGAAGGAGATTGGATGGTTCGTCTCGACCTAAAAGATGCTTATCTCTCAATACCGATTTACGCTCCGCATCGCAGATTCCTTCAGTTCCAATGGTTGGGCAGGTGGTACGAGTACAAGGTACTTCCTTTCGGCCTATCCTCCGCACCGTGGTGCTTCACAAAGCTCCTACGTCCAGTGATGGAGTCTTTGCGGTCACGCGGAGTGCGTCTTACTGTCTATTTAGACGACATTCTCCTTTTGGCTCAATGTCCTGTTCTTCTGCAGTCTCACTTGCACTGGTCCATAGACCTTCTGCAATTCTTGGTTTTTTTTTATCAATCCCCTGAAGTCCGACTTTTCTCCATCCCAATCTATGTCTTTCCTAGGTTTTCAGATAGACTCGGTCTCTTGTCAGCTTCTTCTTCCAGGTCAGAAGATAAGGTCCATCAAGAGGGACTTGAGATCGTTTCTTGCTCAACAGACGGTCTCGCTCAGGTCAATAGCCAGGATTGTAGGTCTCTTATCGTCTTCCATCCAAGCGATCTTTCCAGGACCTCTGCACTATCGGGCTCTTCAGCGCCTCAAAATCCGTCATTTGCAGAAGGGTCTTCGTTATTCAGATCACATCCTCCTCTCGGAGGACGCCAAAAAGGAAATGAGGTGGTGGTTGGACCACATGGATTCCTGGAACGGCCGGGCTCTGTTTGGGAGGACTCCCGATGTTGTGATAGAGTCCGATGCCAGCCTTTGGGGCTGGGGAGCCCGTTGCGGATCAGTGTCAACCGGGGGTCGTTGGTCTCCGGAGGAATTGACCCTACACATCAATTGCCTAGAGCTGCTGGCGGGCTCCTTCGCGATTCGGTGCCTCGCCCCTCAGAAGACGAATTGTTGCATTCTTCTCCGAATGGACAATGTTTCGGCGGTTCGTTATGTGAACAAACTGGGGGGTACCAGATCCAAGCTTCTCTCGGAGATTGCAAAGGATTTTTAGCACCTTTGTCTGGAGCGCAAGATCACGATTATTGCAGAATACCTGCCGGGTTCTCGCAATCTGATCGCGGACTGGAACTCTCGTCACCTGAGAGATTTCAGCGATTGGAGACTCCATCCTCGTGTGTTCCGCAAGCTGTCCCGCTTTTGGGGGACTTGTCATCTGGATCTTTTTGCCTCCCGCCTCAACACCCACCTTCCCCGATTCTACAGCTGGCGTCCGGATCCGGAGGCGCTTGCCACGGACGCATTTCTCCAGACGTGGCCTCGCCATCTGTGTTATGCATTCCCGCCGTTCCTCATGATTCCCCGGGTGCTGGCCCGAGCACGTCTATTCTTGTCGGAATTGATTCTAATCTCCCCTCTTTGGAGGGCTCAAGCGTGGTTTCCAGTTCTTCTGGAAATGAGCTGCTCGACGCCACTTCTACTTCCTCACATGTGGAACCTCCTGTTGGATCCGCTTTGCGAGCCTCACCCACTGGTGCTGTCCGGTCAACTCCTTCTGGTAGCATGGAGAATTTCGGGGGACGCTGGCAAATCCAGGGCTTATCGAGCGACGCTACCAGATTTATCAATGAGGCTTGGGCACCCAACACACACAAGCGTTATGCATCATGTTGGAAGCGCTGGTGTGATTGGTGCTCACAGCGGTCGGTGGATCCCGTTTCAGCGGATCTTTCTTTAATTCTTAATTTTCTGGCGTCCTTGGCATCCTCTGGGCTAGCCTACAGAACGGTTAATAACTTCCGTTCGGCACTTTCTGCAGGCCATGTGCCTTTTGATGGTAAACCAGTGGGGGAACATCCCCTGATCTCTAAGTTGTTAAGGGGCATCCGGATGGAAAAACCTCCTTGTCCCAAATATGTAGCCCTTCGGGATGTCTCGGTTGTTTTGCGCTTCCTGTCAGCCTGGCCTTCCAACACTCTTTTGACACGCAAACAACTGTCAGCCAAGCTCACTATGCTTTTGTGCTTGGTCTCTTGCAAACGAGTTTCTGATGTGCGGGCCTTAGATCTCGCCGGTCGATCTTTTTCTCCTGAAGGTGTTACCTTTGTTATTTCAAGAAGGACTAAGTGTAATACGCCCTCTGTGTCTTACCCTTCTTTTCCCCACAATCCTCAGTTGTGTGTGGTTCAGTGTATTAAAGATTATGAGGTAAGTACGGCGCCTTTTCGACATGATTTACATGGCCAATTGCTTATTGCATTGCAGAAACCTTACAAACCGGTAACTCCGGCTACCTTGGCACGTTGGTTACGTTGGCTCATGCATGAAGCGGGCATTGACATTTCTCTGTTTGGTGCTCATTCTGCTAGAGGAGCCATGGCTTCTAAAGCTTTCTCCATGGGTGCCAGCCTTCAAGACATCATGAAGGCTGCAGATTGGTCTTCTGAAACTGTGTTTAAGACTTATTACTTTAAGCCTATTCTTGATGTTGCATCTGTTGTGGTGGCGAAGCTTTAAACAAGCATAATCGGAGCCTCCGTCCAGCCATAGAATGGAAAATTTGCTAACATTCGTGCCAAGAATTTTCAATTCTATTAAGGACAGAAGGCGAGGATTATCCCACCCTTATTTCATGATTGTCTTTATAATGCATCTTGCTTTTATACTGTATAACTCTGGTTCTTCTTTATGAAATGTTTCCCTCCCTGTAATGGTTACTATGTTCAACTTTTGGGGAACAGTTTTTACGGCCTCTGTCTCTTTCCCTCAGGCTCCGACCTTAAATGAGGTGAGCCGGGATTTTCTTCTCCTGATTGGTCTCCTGCTGTTCCTCTGGTTCTTTGAAGTTCCTTCTCCACGTCAGCCGGACGATGACCTCTCCGGGGGACTCCTTTGATGGACTGTTACCTTGATGTTGATTTTTCTTATTATTGACTATGGACAAAGAAAGAGGAAGTGTTCACCTCTATGACCCTATTTAAACCTTCTCATACTCTATGGTTACCTGGTGTTCTGGGTATTGTTGTTGTTTCTTCACTGCATTTTGATTGGCTGCTGTGTTTGTCAGTAAAGAAATTGAGTAAGCATAATCCTCGCCTCCTGTCCTTAATAGAATTGAAAATTCTTGGCACGAATGTTAGCAAATTTTCCACTGTCAGTTGATTCCTTTGTGTTCTACTGCAGCCTCCTAGAGTGTTCTAAAGAACAACTAGAGCGCTAACAGTCCTACTTATTACAAAGGTATGACACACCTGAAGCCATCTTGATTAGAATAAAGTGGTACCTCTTAAAACATTTAATTTAAAACGGAACAAAATGAGGGGGTATATTTTGCCATAGAAAGTATGATTAGTGCTGCAGAAAGAAAAATTAGGGCACATTTTGAGTGACTTCTCAAATCCTCTTCAATTTCATAAAAAAATTCTGACATGCAGTCTCCCAAGATGGTCACCAGAGACAAAAGAGCCCAAATGTAGCCCAAATATTACCCAGATGTAGCCCAAGTATAGCCCAATGACAGAATGTCCCAGAGTGTTCTAAAGAACAATTAGAGCGCTAACAGTCTTACTTATGACAAAAGTATGGTACACCAGAAGCCATCTTGATTGGAATGCAGTGGTAAGTCTGACAACATTTAATTTAAAAGGGAACAAAATTAGGGGGTTAATTTTGTCTTAGAAAGTATGATTAGTGCTTCAGAAAGAAAAATTAGGGCACATTTTTAGTGACTTCTCAAATCCTCTTCTATTTCATAAAAAAAAATTCTGACATGCAGACTGAAACATGCACTTTGAATACCAGCAGCAGACTTCCCTGGTGAGCAGTAGCTTTACTACAGTGATCTTTTGAGCAACTAAAGTGCTAACATTCAGAATTTATGACAAATGTGTGATACATCTGAATGCCTTCTTGATGGAACCAAAGTAAACATGCATTGAAAATGCAATAGATCTTGCCCTCGTTTAAGTTAAAACCATTCTGTTTGTAATGAGGTGGGTTTTTAGCTTTGCTTTTATTAGTGTTTTTAAAACTTTCATGTAAATAACATGCATATGTATGCATATATGTATTTGTATGCATGCATTTATATTTGTATTTATATAGATATGAAGATTATATATGTTTATATATTTATGTATATATATATATATATATACACATACATATATATAAATGCATGTATATGCATATATATATGTGTATATGTGTGCGTGTAGAGCGAGTTAGAGTGGTAGAGGTAGAGAGGTAGAGGTAGAGAGGTAGAGGTAGAGAGGTAGAGACTAGTAGAGAGAGAAGTAGAGAGAGGTAGAGCGGTAGAGAGTAGAAAGTGAGTAATAGAGAGTTGAGAGTGAGTAGTAGAGAGTAGTAGAGAGCAGTAGAGAGAGTAGCAGAGAGTGAGTAGTGGAGAGTAGTAGAGAGTGAGTAGTCAAGAGTGAGTAGTAGAGAGTGAGTAGAGAGTAAGTAGTAGAGTGAGTACTAGAGAGCAGTAGAGAGTGAGTAGTAGAGAGTAGTAAAGAGTGAGTAGTAGAGAGTGAGTAGTAGAGAGTAGTAGAGAGTGAGTATCAGAGAGAGAGAATAGTAGAGAGTAGTAGAGAGTGAGTAGTAGAGAGTAGTAGAGAGAGAGTAGTAGAGAGTGAGTAGTAGAGTGAGTAGTAGAGAGTGAGTAGTAGAGAGTAATAGAGAGTGAGTAGTAGAGAGTAGTAGAGAGTGAGAAGTAGAGAGTGAGTAGTAGAGAGTAGTAGAGAGTGAGTAGTAAAGAGTTAGTAGTAGAGAGAAAGTAGTAGAGAGTGAGTAGTAGAGAGTAGAGAGTACTAGAGGGTGAGTAGTAGTGAGTAGTAGATAGTGAGTAGTAGGGAGTGAGTAGTAGAAAGAGAGTAGTAGAGAATGAGTAGTAGAGAGTGAGTATTAGAGAGTATTGGAGTACTAGAGAGTAAGTGGTAGAGAGTAGTGGAGAATATTCCAAAGTTTGGTACAGCACCACTTGCACAATAAGTCCAATCAAATCATATCACTTAGAGTCCTTATTGAAGCGCTGAATCTTGGTGTATATTCAAATGCTTTTATTTTCCTAAAAAGATATGATAAGATATGACCCAGGGACCCCCAGTATGCAAGGGGAATTAGTCCCCCCTCTGCAAACGTGACAGTGGCCTGCGTTGCAGAGAGGTGTAAAAAGGGGCATAGCCTCATTACACCTCTGTGCAATGCAGCCCCCTGGCGCATACTGGAGGCTCCAGGTGGGCTAGTTAGCCCCCAGGTGCATGCAGTATGCAAGGAGAATTAGTTCCCCCTCTTCAAACATGCACGGGGGCTGTGTTGCAGAGAGGTGTAAAAAGGGGCGTGGCTTCATTACACCTCTCTGCAATGCAGTCCCCTGGCGCATACTGGAGATTCCTGGTGGGCTTTCAGGTCTTATATAGTTAGGAATTAGCATTTAAAAAACCTTTGAAATTCACTGACAAAACCATAGGTTTCAGGCCTTATATAGTTAGGAATTAGCATTTAAAAAACCTTCAAAATTCACTCAAAAAACTATAATTTTAGGGGTGTTAGAGTTAGCTGGACATTTCACTCATACAAAACCATTGAAATTGCTCCTATATAGTTAGTTGTACTAACTATATTTCGCACACCCGCAATCCACTGCTGATGATGTCACATATTACATCATTCATGACATGGTCAGTGACATCACTGATGACATCTCAAATGACATCACTGATGACATCACTGATGACATCATCCACGTGACAATCACATACACCTTTTCATACACTAGTAAAATCTTTCATCACTCTTTGTAAAATACAAAGTATCATATTTGAATCCATTGAGCCAGCAATACAAGTATCTAAAAACCCACTCAGTGATTCCTAGATGTATACACACATCTAATCACTTACCTGTAGATTCAATCATACATGCTGTCAATGAAAAATAGAACACTATGAAAAATACTTATACACCTATATTGTCATTACACACCAGCACACAACCTATTAAAATATGAAGTTATCCTATTCACTTATGGAAACAATGGATCATACTTACATACTCATTGATTGACTTTGCCTGCCACCGAGGATCGTTGATTCCCTGTTTGCTCCCTGAGGCTGTGCTAGCTGGTGTGAGCGGTTCCGCAGTCGGCGGATAACCAACTCGCACCCAGTGGGATATCGCCCGGGTTGAGGACTTTTGGGTGCACACAGCGTAAGGAGCCTACCGGGGCACTGCGAGAACCAGCATTCTCCATTCCGCACAGCTGGCGCCTCTTCCCCCGGCGGCCACGCCCCATGGCTCCAGCCTTCATTACCTTTCGCGACACCCGCTTCGCGGGTGCCGCTCATTGATTGACTTTGCCTGCCACCGAGGATTGTTCTTGGACGTTTGTTCCCTGTTTGCTCCCTGAGGCTGTGCTAGCTGGTGTGAACGGTTCCGCAGTCGGCGGATCACCAATGCGCTCCCAGTGGGATATCGCCCAGGGTGAGGACTTTTGGGTGCACACAGCGTAAGGAGCCTACCGGGGGACTGCGAGGCCCAGCATTCTCCATTCCGCACAGCTGACGCCTCTTCCCCCGGTGGCCACGCCCGCTGACTCCAGCCTTCATTACCTTTCGCGACACCCGCTTTGCGGGTGCCGCTCATTGATTGACTTTGCCGGCCACCGAGGATTGTTCTTGGGCGTTTGTTCCCTCTTTGCTCCCTGAGGCTGTGCTAGCTGGTGTGAGCAGTTCCACAGTTGGCGGATCACCAACTCGCTCCCAGTGGGATATCGCCCGGGTTGAGGACTTTTGGGTGCACACAGCGTAAGGAGCCTACCGGGGGATTGCGAGGCCCAGCATTCTCCATTCCGCACAGCTGGCGCCTCTTCCCCCAGCGGCCACGCCCCCTGACTCCAGCCTTCATTACCTTTCGCGACACCCGCTTCGCGGGTGCCGCTCATTGATTGGCTTTGCCTGCCACCGAGGATTGTTCTTGAGCGTTTGTTCCCTGTTTGCTCCCTGAGGTTGTGCTAGCTGGTGTGAGCGGTTCCGCAGTCGGCGGATCACCAACTCGCTCCCAGTGGGATATCGCCCGGGTTGAGGACTTTTGGGTGCACACAGCGTAAGGAGCCTACCGGGGGACTGCGAGGCCCAGCATTCTCCATTCCGCACAGCTGGCGCCTCTTCCCCCGGCGGCCACGCCCCCTGTCTCCACGTACTTGATTGGTGTAAGCTCCACCGCGACGCGGGACACGCGCGGGACGGAGCTCGGGGCGAAGACCGGGCAAAGAGCAGGCCGTTTGAGGCCGTTCGAGGACCGGAGAGACTGGACTGGACCTCATCCCTTTCGTTTTTCTGGATCCATTGTTAGTATATCTTGCTATTTCCACTATAATCTTCTAGCAATTCCCTACAGGAACCATGTGCACACGGGCTAGCCGTAGTAAAGCCGCTAAGGGTGGGAAGATGTTGAATGGCACCTTAGATGATTTCATTACTAGAACAAACACCACTATAGATAATGAAATCACCAAAATACAAAAACGAGTCTCCCTGGATCTAGATGCAGCCAGAAGACTGTCTCAAAATATTGCCATGTCCAAAAAATCCTCTTTAGGTCATATAGCAACTGTAAAAAGCCCTGAGCACCTATAGATCCCACGCCTCATTACAACGCAGGCCGATGTCCATCACACCCCACCCTTACCTCCTGGGACAACCGTGCCCCCAGGTCTCACCCAACTACAACATAGCCAGAACTCCCACTTGTTTGTCTGTGACTCGGATTTGGGTACCCACACTGAAGTCACTCCTACTGTAAATACGCCATTCACCATTGAGGATTGTTCTTGAGCGTTTGTTCCCTGTTTGCTCCCTGAGGTTGTGCTAGCTGGTGTGAGCGGTTCCGCAGTCGGCGGATCACCAACTCGCTCCCAGTGGGATATCGCCCGGGTTGAGGACTTTTGGGTGCACACAGCGTAAGGAGCCTACCGGGGGACTGCGAGGCCCAGCATTCTCCATTCCGCACAGCTGGCGCCTCTTCCCCCGGTGGCCACGCCCCCTGTCTCCACGTACTTGATTGGTGTAAGCTCCACCGCGACGCGGGACACGCGCGGGACGGAGCTCGGGGCGAAGACCGGGCAAAGAGCAGGCCGTTTGAGGCCGTTCGAGGACCGGAGAGACTGGACTGGACCTCATCCCTTTCGTTTTTCTGGATCCATTGTTAGTATATCTTGCTATTTCCACTATAATCTTCTAGCAATTCCCTACAGGAACCATGTGCACACGGGCTAGCCGTAGTAAAGCCGCTAAGGGTGGGAAGATGTTGAATGGGACCTTAGATGATTTCATTACTAGAACAAACACCACTATAGATAATGAAATCACCAAAATACAAAAACGAGTCTCCCTGGATCTAGATGCAGCCAGAAGACTGTCTCAAAATATTGCCATGTCCAAAAAATCCTCTTTAGGTCATATAGCAACTGTAAAAAGCCCTGAGCACCTATAGATCCCACGCCTCATTACAACGCAGGCCGATGTCTATCACACCCCACCCTTACCTCCTGGGACAACCGTGCCCCCAGGTCTCACCCAACTACAACATAGCCAGAACTCCCCCTTGTTTGTCAGTGACTCGGATTTGGGTACCCACACTGAAGTCACTCCTACTGTAAATACGCCATTCACCATTGAGGAGTATGATAACCCCCAGGGCTCTTATACTAAGGGTACAGTACATAAAAGAAAACGTATTATATGATCTGCCTATTCACGGAAGAAGGCCAAAGTTGCTAGGGCACATTGTCCTAATAATAGCAAATTATCCATACAAAGAGAAGTAGAAAGAACCGTAGTCCCAGAGCAGGAGCTCCCTAGTGTTGATGAGAACTGCCCAAATCTGGACTCCACTAATTTAGCCATACAGGAGGATAATGGGGTACAACCATGCGAGACAGATGGAAGAGATGAGGAATTTCTAAAAATAGTATGGGCAACCCTAAAAAAGCTCCTAACTCCCCTGGATCTAAGACTCACACGCATCGAAAACCACCTACTAGAGGTAGAAAAAAGTATTTTAACCAAAGCAAGCCTTAGCCTCCAAGACAACAAAAGGATTGCCCCCCCAGAAGCGGATGCAATCACACTAATATCCACAACCACTCCACCAGCACCGCCCCCTGGTAGGCCAATACCCAAACCACGCACGAAGGGCTATGAACAAAAAGCTCCCCATCCCCCTTCAAAGCCACTTATGCACCCCTTGCAACAACCAACGAAACCACATAAAGAAGGCTCTGCCCTAAGGGTGAACGATACCAAGGCCCATCGAACCACCCCACAGGGCCCACAAAACACTGAAAACTTTTGTGGGGGATATATAGATCTTCCCCCAGATGCAAGGCCATATGTGGCGGTATTAACTGGTGTTGCTGAAACAGCGAGGCTTAACCAAGAAAACTATTGGTCCCTGAAAAATAAGGTTATTCATTGGTTGAACACAAACAGGCAGATCCCTGGTTATCTGAGAAGTAAAGTACTAATGGTGCGTAGAGTTCCCTGGATAGGACCCTCACGCAAATCTATTCCAGGTGACTGTATTGTAGTCTCATTCGAGGATCCACAGACGGCCCAACACATATGTTCGTGGCACATTGGGGGGGAGAATTCACCTATTATAGTAAGACCACTAACATTCTTTTATCCCCCTCGCCCTATTTCAAACCATGGGGGGGATTGGTCATTGGCTCGTCATCCGGCCCGTGGAGGGGCGAGAGAGGGTTGGCAAGGCCCTAATAGACGGTGATATGGAGCACCAACCTTTAACAGGTTTGGCTGTCTAGAAGAGGTAGACTGACTTTCCCTGCCTTTGGGTCTACCATCTGACGCTAAGGATAAATGGCCCCCATCGTCAAATGTTCCTTCCACCCTTGAGAGCAACCCAAGTGGGAGCAGTCCACCCAGGGGATTAGTAAAGGACCTCGATAGGTCATTGTTTAGTGTTTCAGATTTCCCCTCTCTCGCAACCCATCCCCTAGACCAAGTAATATCGGATATTGGAGTTAATCTGGGGATGCTGAGCAATTTTACCCATAAGGAAGCCCATGTTCAGGGCATTCTGCCCCAGATCGCTTTATCATCACGGCCATCCGTTTCTGTAACTAGTCACAGAATTTATTCAGTCATTGACCCCGAACTCCTGGAATTCAAAATTGTAAGGGTGGAAGGCATACCAACTATAGCAGGAAAAGATGTTGCGGATCTATCGTCAGTGCCCGCGGCAAAGAGTCCCGGCCTCGACCCCGATCCCCTTGTGCCTGCCCCTATACTAGGGCCGAGGGTTGCTGGGAGCACTGCGCCAAGGGTCCTGAGTTGGAATGTAGCAGGTCTTGCTCGTAACTTTAATATTCCCGATTGGAATACTCTTGTTGAATCCTTCGGGATTTGTATTTTGCAGGAAACCTGGTGCTTGGGTTATACTACCTACTTTGTCCCTGCATCACAACCACCTGGCAGCAAAGGCCGCCCGTCGGGTGGCCTTTTAATCTGGGTTAGCATTTCATTGGGCCTATCCATTAGGCATATGCCCACAAAATCCCCCGACCTGCAGAGACTATCAGTTAGAGGCCCAGGGGGGGAAAAGTTAGAAGTATTTAACATCTATCTAAGGGGGGCAAGGGGTGGTGTCTCTATGTTGCCACTCACAGGTATTGAGGAGGAACTTGGAACCTGTAATGCCGACTCTCTTGTTCTACTAGCCGGGGACTTTAACTGTTCCTTTGAACCACTTGCCAGCAAGGACATTTTAGACATCTGGGATGAAGACACTAGGAGAGGCATCCCTCTGCTTACGCTCAAACCTATTAAAAAATGGACCCAGGGTGCTATAGATCTTAATGCCCTCTGCATGGAATTTGGCTTAAGGGCAACCAACGGTAGATCTAAGTCTGATTCCAATGGGGCACATACATATAATAGGGTTGGCCATACCTCCCGGATCGACTATATACTCCTGAATCACAGGCTTTGGGCACACTTGCTAGACATGGAGGTCTTGCCAACCACTGATAGCGACCAAAATCAACTAGCTTTGACTTTGTCCCCCCTTTGGACGGGCATGACCCCAAATCCACCCCCCCACGCATGGAAATCAACGCACGAAGTCTGCCCATCGAACTGTGGAAGGCGGCTCAAATGGAAAAAAATTGCTGTGGACGAAGGGAAGATGACTCTAGTAAAATCCATAATGACTAAAGCGAAAGCGCGGCTTGATTCCCCGAGCCCCAGTAAACCGGATGTCCCATCTCTCTTCGCAGAGACAACCAAAGCTCTAGGAGAACTGTTTGCTATCAATTCAGCAGGTGGGAGGCTTAAGAAAAAAAGTGCTCCTAAGGCCGGAGCAAGTTGGTTTTCCCCTGCCTGTCGCTCTGCAAAACGTGAACTCATTAGAGCAGTGAAATCCAAGGACACCAATCATATTAGACTCGTGAGGAAAAGCTACCAAAAGGCATTAGCCACGGCTAGGCACGAGCATGAAACCCAATTCTGGACTGATTTAATGGCGGCTAGCTCCAGGAAAGATTGAAGGGCTTCTGGGAACTGTTGAGAGTGAAGAATAAACCCGAAGACTCCCTACTGACATGTAATATAACCGGGGAGGCGTGGTTTGCTCACTTTTCTCAGCTCTACTCCGTAACTGGGGGTCCCCCAGTTAGCTCCATGGTCCACCCGCTCACTGAACACTCGCACATTGAAAGCCCAGATCAAAATGAGGCCAATCTCTTTTATACCAAAGAAGTAGAGGGGGCGATTAGGTGCCTGGTCCCGAACAAGGCTGCGGGACCCGATGGCATTCCAGGTGACCGCTCAGGGTTAATATAAAAGAGTGGAGTAGTCTTAGTGCCTCACTCCTGAATGCTGCCTTAATGGGTGGGCGCCTCCGGACTCATGGAAGTCCCAATTTTCAAAAAAGGGAGCCGGGACGACCTAGCAAACTATCGCCCAATCAGCCTGCTAGACTCCACACAGAAGCTAGCGGGTAAGGTAGTCTTAGGGATGGTCCTGCAGTGGGTTGAGGAAGAACAGATACTGTCGGACTATCAGGCTGGGTTCAGATCTGGTACTGGAACCATCGAACAGACATTCCGGTTATTAATGATCTACTGGAAAGTGGTTGTACTGGGTAGGGGCAGTCTGTACCTTGCTTTCATAGACTTACGGACTGCCTTTGACCTAGTCCCACGGGAACAACTGTGGCACGTCCTGGACGCAATGGGTATCCCCCCGTATCTACTTAATATGCTCATAAAATTACAAGAGGACAACTTTGCGCAGATCAGGTGGGATGACCAGGGTCAAAAAACATCACGTATTCCTGTGAATAGGGGAGTCCCCCAGGGTTGTGTGCTAGCCCCCACTCTGTTTTCTTTATATGTTAACGGAGTGGTGGAGTATCTTCTCAAACACTCAGCTGATGCACCCTCCCTGGCCGGCAGAAAAATCCCTACCCTCCTATTTGCAGATGACACCCTCCTGATTTCAAAAACGCCAGCAGGCCTGCAATGTCTACTCACTAGCTTTAAGAACTATTGTGATACTAGGGTTCTTGCAATTAATGTAGGTAAAACCAAGTTCCTGGTCCTGAACCCCCCGAGGAAAACTGTCACACCCCCATCCCTGGACTCTGTCCAACTTGAGAGGGTAAAAGAGTTTGACTATTTAGGCATTCGCCTTTGTGATTCAATGAGCTGGAAACCTCATTATCAAAAGGCACTGTTGGTTCGCAAGAAGGTGGTAGGGGCACTCTTGAAAGAACAACGGGCTTCCTCACTCAAACCCATTGGCCCTGTATTGGACATCTATAGGGCAAGGGGGGTGAGTGCAGCCCTATATGTGTCTGAATTATGGGGTGTCCAGAATGTAGACCTTCTAACCAGATCGGAAAACAAATTCCACAAAGACCTTATGGGCCTACCGCATAGTACACCTGCTCTCCCAATCTTTCTAGATACAGGTACTCGCCCGATAAGTGATCAGGCGAGGTTGCGCCCCATCCTCCTCTGGACACGAATTTGGAGGGTACCAGAATTGTCTAGCTATGCTGAAGGCTTAAGGGAACTGCTCTCAACATCTGGTTGGTACAAAATCTGTTGGTTAAAGGAAGTTAAGTGCCTTCTCACTGAGCTGGGCCTTGAGGATGCATTGGTTAATAGAACTGCCCCGCCAAAGCAGACCTTAAAGAAGCTTTATTGGTCATGGGTGACGGATAGCAGAAATTCCAACTCCAAATTTTGCAGAACCACTGTTGAATTTCTGATGTTTGAGGAGGTCCCCTACTGTGAACCATATTTGGACTTGATTTCTAAATCTTGGGATAGGGCACTATATTTCAAATTTAGGGTGGGGTTACTTCCAGTGGGGAAATTGACTGCCAGCTGGAAGGCACCTTCGCAATCAACACCATATTGCCCCTTCTGTGCCAATAGGCCTGAGACAGTCCCCCACCTATTCTTTGAGTGCCCAGCTTACATAGTCCCGCGCCGCATCTGGTTGAAGCCTCTGTGTAGGAGCCTTGGCACTAGATCCCATCTAGAGGCCCTACGTATACTAAGATCTGACCCCTGCCCCCTGTTTGCTTGCTGCCTTGCTAAATTTTTGGGCTGGGCCTGGCGGATTCGATCCTCGAGGCTACTGATCCTGCCTTAAATTCTCTCCCTATCTGCACTAATGTTTAAACCGTTTTCTTGTAACTATGGAATGAAATGTTCTTATTATTGTAATGAGTTTTTTAAACAAAAAATGTTTTTATTGTATTGTAATGCTTTTTAAGATATGTGCAATATATCGATATAAAGCTTGTTTCTACTACTACTTACATACTTACTTAGCTACACACTTATACAAACACCACTTAATCTATTCATTTACATAGTAAGTCATACTTACTGTATTAAAAAATCATTATTACAAGTATACAGTCATCCATATAGTCACTTACAGAATCATTGAGTCTTATGAATACTTATTTATATACAAAAACTGACATATAAACTGGCATATACACTGCCTTTTATTTTTCTACTTTGTTGGGCATGCACCAAAGAGAAATATATTTGCTCATCACCACTCCCATAAAGATATTCACTCACCCAAACAACTATTATAACATGTAGTTTTAACTTCATATATCAACTGAATCAACTATTCACACATCTTTGGGCACTCACACACCCCCACCGAACCACACACACATTCACTCTCCAATACAAATGCTCAGTTAACTAATTAATAAGTAATATAGACTTCCACTTAGCTAGTAACCAACTGGAGAACCAGTTTACACAACAACTGACAAAGTGATACAGATATTCACACAGTTCAGTCACTATCCACTATATTTATCGAGACACTATACATTGTTAAAGTAAACAGTCAATTACATTGCTACTAAATCCTCCATCTAAATATTTATTTTTATATATCCACTCATTCTTCAATGCAAATTGCTATCTATAATGAATATTTAAATAACGAAGCAAACCACATTCACTGGATGATGTCATCAGTGATGTCATTTGAGATGTCATCAGTGATGTCACTGACCATGTCATGAATGATGTAATATGTGACATCATCAGCAGTGGATTGCGGGTGCGCGAAATATAGTTAGTACAACTAACTATATAGGAGCAATTTCAATGGTTTTGTCTGAGTGAAATGTCCAGCTAACTCTAACACCCCTAAAACTTATAGGGGCATATTATCAAGCCTGTGCGCTAAAATTATCGCCGCTTTATCGGCCGAAAACGGACGATAAAGCGGCGATAATGGGCTTGATAATATGCTCTATGGAATTCCAATCGAAGCACATGTTAGATGTCTTCACATCTAACATGTGCTTCGATTGGAATTCCATAGAGCATATTATCAAGCCCATTATCGCCGCTTTATCGGCCGTTTTCGGCCGATAAAGCGGCGATAATTTTAGCGCACAGGCTTGATAATATGCCCCATAGTTTTTTGAGTGAATTTTAAAGGTTTTTTAAATGCTAATTCCTAACTATATAAGGCCTGAAACCTATGGTTTTTTCAGTGAATATATATAGACTAGCAGCCCGTCCCGACATTGTCCGGGTATGAATTGCTGCCGGCCAGTAGTATATTGTTTCGTAGGATTTCATTTTGATAGCATTTCTTATCTGTGACAGGCCTGTGAAACGCTCCGATTCACAGTGCACTGCTGATGCACTTAAGAGTGCGCGTTCAGTAGTGTGTGAACTCGAGTTTCCTTACTTTATTTTCCTTGCAATATTATATAGCGCGAACTCGACAAAATGGCATGAGCACAATTTACATTAAAGAAGAATACATTGATTTGTGGTAGGCACGGGGAGACAAAGCGATTTGCCTGGAATCACAGGATGTTGAGCTGATGCCGAGATTCTAACGTAGCTCCCCATCTCTAAAGTTCGCAATTCTAGAACTTGTGGTGGGAGGTGTGTCTAAAAGTGTATGTCAGTGCTGGGCATCAATGAGAGAGACCTGTGCATTTTTCCAATCGGTGATGGAAAAATATGAGTATGGTGCTGGAGATGTGGGCCGCCGTGCCACCAATGTACTTACGGGGGAGGGTAAACACCCATTATTCAGCATATTTCTTTCCGCATACCATCACTCTGCATACTTTCATTACGAAAGTACCATGACTCCGCAATGCCATTATAACGCATGGCATTACATTTTATATGCTTTTACCATGCATACATTTACAACGAAATTCGTTGTAAATGCATGAATGGTAAAAGCATGTTTTTTAAAAATGTTTGGATAAGGCAAGTATGGGTATCGGGGTTTATGTTTTGGGGTACTGAGGTATATGTTTTGGGGTGTTTGGGTATTTTAATGGTTCAGATATAGTTTTGGGTTATGGGGTACAGGGGTATTTTTAGTGTTCAGGGCTAGGTTTGGGTTTTGGGGTACAGGGGTATTTTAAGGGTTCAGGGCTAGGTTTGGGTTTTGGGGTACAGGGGTATTTTTAGGGTTCAGGGCTAGGTTTGGGTTTTGGGATACAGGGGTATTTTAGGGTTCTGGGCTAGGTTTGGGTTTTGGGGTACAGGGGTATTTTTAGGGTTCAGGGGTAGGTTTGGGTTTTGGGGTACTGGGTATTTTAAGGGTTATGGGCTAGGTTTGGGTTTTGGGGTACAGGGGTATTTTAGGGTTGAGGGGTAGGTTTGGGTTTTGAGGTACGGGGTATTTATAGGGTTCAGGGCTAGGTTTTGGTTTTGGGGTACAGGGGTATTTTTAGGGTTTAGGGATAGGTTTGGGTTTTGGGGTACAGGGTAGATTTATAGGGTTAAGATGGTTTAGTGTTTAAGGGTGTTGGGTTATTTTATAGAGTAAGGGTGGGTTATGATTATAGGGTGCAGGGGTATTTAAATTAGGGGTGGGCGGAATTGGCGTGAACTTGGTACAATAAATCCACAATATTTCGTTTCGTCAGATTTCCAATTATTAAAACAGAAACCTCATATATTCAAGGTGAAATAACAAGTATTTCTACATGCTAAAATGCATATAGTCAATTCACAAAAGTGAAATTAGCTTCCAGCAAGCAGTGAGAGAGGTGATGATTTTGAGATCAAGCCCCTGCAAACCATTATGGGACGAGATTAGCAGTGGGAAGTGAATATTATAGTATCCAAATAATTCTACAAAGAGCTGCAGTTCACCTCGTTCTCCCCAGTTGTTCTCAAGAGGCAAATGCAATAGCATTTAAAATATTATACATCAAGCTGCAGTTCACTTCATGATCCCTAGATGTCCCTGATGAGGCAAATGCAATAGCATTTAAAATATTACACATCAAGCTGCAGTTCACCTCATGTCCCTAGATGTCCCTGATGATGCAAATGCAATAGCATTTAAAATATTATACATCAAGCTGCAGTTCACCTCGCCGTCCCAAGATGTCCCTGATGAGTAAAATTCAAAAACATTGAAACCCTTTCATGAATGCTAAAAATTATGCTAAGCTTATCCCATAATGCTTTGCAGGGCCTTTTAGTTGTATTTTTGCCCATAACTGTGCTTGGGGTGGTTCTAAGAGAATGGGACCTCCACTGAATTACTATTTAAAGGGAGCAGGAATGTATAGAACCTGGGAAGAAAAAACAACACTCGTGACGGAATGCCCCAGCGATTGTCACCCCCCCAGCACACACCCACAGCACAATGCAGACACGCCCACAAGGGACTACTTTGCTGGCACGGTTCTTTTACATTTTAAATGTATATGGTGGGCGTCTGCATAGCCTATGTACTTCTGCTGCAACTGCCCTTTCCAACGCTGTATTGGGTGTTGTGATTGGTGCTGTGGTTCCCGAGTTTACCTGGCCAAAAGGTGCAAGTTCTCTCTTTATAATAGTAGTATAGATATATACTTTACTAAAAAAATAAGCCTTTTACAATGATATATAAACCTATATATATATATATTCACTGAAAAAACCATAGGTTATAGTGGATATATAGTTAGGAATTTGCATTTACAAAACCTTGAAAATTCAATGAAAAAACCATTGGTTTTAGGCCATATATAGTTAGGGATTTGCATTTACAAAACCTTATTTTACTCGCATAAAACCATTGAAATTCCATATATAGTTAGATGCGCTAACTATATATCGCGCACCCGCAATCCACTGCTGATGATGTCACATATTACATCATTCATGACATGGTCAGTGACATCACTGATGACATCACTGATGACAACTCAAATGACATCACTGATGACAACATCCAGTGACTGTATGTTTCTGTAAAGTTAAAATATGTCTTACATATTGAAGAATGAGTGGATGTATGAGTGTCTGGATGAAGGATTTAGTAGGTGCATGACTGATTGTATGAGGGAGTGATTAAATGTGTCTCACTGAGTGCATGGGTTAGTGATTAAACTGTATTAATCTGTGCATCATTATATCTGTTGTTCTGTAAACTGCTGCATGTGTTGATCAGTAGCTATATGAATAACTATATGGGTTATTGATTGGTTGCTCAAGTATTTGTATGGGAGACTGAGTATGTGTGTGGGTGGCTGGGAGGTGTGTGACTGTGCATAGATGTGTAAGCAGTTGATTCACTAGGTGTATGAGTTCAAGAGTGCATGTGGAAACAGCTATATGGGCGGTTGACTGTGTGCATGAGTGTATTGGTGAGTGAATGGATATCTCAGTGCTACATGTCAAAGTAAGTACATATGTAAAACACAGTACATGTGAGAGTTAACATATATAAATAACTGTGCATAAGAGCCAGTGAATGTGTGAGTGGCTGTATGGATCATTGTGAACATGTATCAAGGATTGTATAAGAGAGTAAATATGTGTTAGAATATGTTTCAATAAGTAAGGTGTGTATAACTGTATAGTTGAGGAATTGGAGGTGTGTTTGATTCTTTGCATGACTGTCTAGGTGTATGAGTAACTCCATGGATGAGTGACAGTCTGTGAGTGTCTGTTTTCACTGAGTGTATCTAAGGATATATCAGAGTCTGTAGAGGTTCATCGTATTAACACATGAATGATGTCATCTGTGATGTTGTCAGTGATGTCATTTGAGTTGTCATCAGTGATGTCATCAGTGATGTCATTTGAGATGTCATCAGTGATGTCATTTGAGTTGTCATCAGTGATGTCATCAGTGATGTCACTGACCATGTCATGAATGATGTAATATGTGACATCATCAGCAGTGGATTGCGGGTGCGCGATATATAGTTAGCGCATCTAACTATATATGGAATTTCAATGGTTTTATGCGAGTAAAATAAGGTTTTGTAAATGCAAATCCCTAACTATATATGGCCTAAAACCAATGGTTTTTTCATTGAATTTTCAAGGTTTTGTAAATGCAAATTCCTAACTATATATCCACTATAACCTATGGTTTTTTCAGTGAATTTCAATGGTTTTTTAATAGCAAATATGAAAAGCTTTAAAATGTCAAGTACGTGATAGATAAAAACATTTTCGTATTTATGCACGCTGATGTGCTTTGAACGCTGCACCCCCCCCTCCCCTCTTTTCTCTTAGTAGTACTCTCTCTTTGCAGATAGTGAACGGTAGTTAACGCAGACCTTTACCCCCGTTGTAATCCGTCGTGCCTGCTTGTCTCTCCATTTGATTGATTGTTATCCAAGCATTTACTGTTTTAGAATTGGTTCTCTTTGGATCATTCTCTATTTACAAACAAGCACAAAGTCGCAATACTCTGTTTAGTCTTTGCAGATAGTGAAAAATCGTGTAAAAAAATAAAAGTAATCGAGCAAAATCAGTAGGCCACTAATTGGATCTCTTTTTGACCTCGCTAAAATAGAAATATTAGGAACAACCCTTCATGAGAAATACGAAAATAGTGAGATGAACTGAGCTCCACACCATGAGGGCTGCAAGACAGCTCGACTCCGTCACCCACCCCGCCCAAAATAACGACAAACCCTATGCAAATATTAAAAATATAGACAACACACCAGCAAAGAAACAGGGTAAAACATTTTATTAAATAACTATTTACATAACTATTTTATACTTTTTATTGCCCGATCCGGCTAGCTCAATCGATCGAGCATGAAACTCATGCACTCTGATAGCAAGCGTTGCTACTGATGCTATGCAGACCAAAACTGGTTTTCAGTTTGTACATCTTTCTAGATTTTTCCATCCAAGGTTGGTTGACTTTGTAGAACGATGGCTTCAGATTTTCAACATACGGTATGGTGGCGCGGACTGGGAGGGGGCGCTTCGCTCCTGCCCCCTCCCCAAGTAAGATTTTCATACGTGAAAGTACGTTAATGGTTTTGGTCCCTGAGTTGCTTCAATGTCACTGCCATTCTCAAATGGCATAAGTTCTGGATGTTGGGTGCCATAGTTAAGAGTTCTGAGCAGTGCTTGTAACACTGTCTGAAGCTTATTTCCACCTACTGCAGCTTCACAATTCTCAAAGTAAGTGAGTGTCGTTTGTGGACCTGACTGCATTTGAAAACAATGTGATATGTTACCTTCCTAAACAGCTTGACGGAGGCCCCTGAGGGGCGGTGTGATGGCCATGGACTCGGAGAAGACGCTTGGCTCCGACACCCTCCCCAAGTCTTATAGCACTGGTGTAGCCTGAGATCACCCCCGACATAGGCGGCCGGCTCCCGGGGTCCGACGGAACTTTTTGCCTTTTGATGACTCTTCAATTCTGGACCTTGTCCCACAATCCGTTTGACCTGAAGACACGCTGTAGTGGGGCGCCCCTTTACCGTTTCAGTTGCCATTCCGCCCGCTTTTGCTACACTGTGCCTCTTCCGCCATTCAGCTGTTTACCGCCCGCTCTTGCGACTACAGCGTCTCGCTCATTATGTAGTTGAGTTGCTCCCGCTCTTGCGGTGCAGCGATAGGCGGCTGCCACAGGACTCTCAAAATGGCGGCCGGCTCTTCGGTTTTGGGCCTGGTCCACTAAAATGGCCCTGGGACACCTTTGAACTCGGACGCTTCCCTGATAGGGCTTGGGTCCCATTCTCGAATGCGTCCCCTCAGCCGTGAAGATTCTACAAAAGTCTTGGGGGCCTCCGACTTCCGCAGGCTTCTGGTGGGGAGCGGCTGCCATGTCTGCTCGTGGAATGGCCACGACGGAGCTACGAGATGGAAGTGCTCTCATGCTGACGCCAGCTTTAGTCTGAAACATCCAGAAACACTGTAGACTACCAATTCGATCAGTTCCGGTAGCGCCCCAACATGACCCGGAAGAGAAGAACTTGCCCTCCCCTCTTTGACTGATGGTTCTTGTTGCCTGTCCCCTCTGTTGTCATTTAACAGAACTTTTTGGACTGCTGAAAGGGGTTGTGTTCCGAACGCTGGTTGGTGGAGACATTTTGACTATATTCTTGACCTACGTTGTCGCGTAATGCGTTATATGACACGCCGCGTTAGCGCACCCGGAAGTGATCCGAGGCGCGGCGCGCAGCGCGTAACGTAAGCATAACAGGTCATGTGACTTGTTAATAAAACTTTTCATTGGTTCATTTTACTTTTGTTATTTTAATGATGAAAAGCTTGGTCATATGACCTAAAAATTACGCTTTTTATTGTTTTCGAACATTATTTTTTTTAAAACATATGTTATAATATTCCAGGCTAATGTACTTTCCCGGAAAATGTACAACTGTCCTGCAAGTAAAATATATTCCTTTTTCGAGAAAAAGGGCGTTTCTTCGTTCCATGACGGAGCCGTTGAGTAAAAGATACTCGGCCTGCTGTCTTAGTCGCCGATACGCCTGATTATCAGATTCTTATCGATCACTTTATGTTGCAGGAGTGGAAAACACAACTGCCCTTGACCATTTATCTTTACTGTGTTCCTACATATTATACCTTTTATCCGTCATGTAATTGGACTGCTTTATTTCACTTGCCTTTTACTGATTCGAAAACAGTGACTAAAAGTAAAAACTTTACCAATGTAAATACTACTACCGTGTTTTGTTTTAAAAACCTTTATTGTGAAAATGTCAGTATACAAATACGGGCCTATAACCACGTGGGCCGGCCACGGAGCAAACTGAAATCGTATATGATGAGGAGACATTTACACTGTAGAGGAACGTAACGAGCGGGCCATTAGGTTGCAAGAACTAAGGTGTCTAACAGTTGCGGAATCGGTGGACGTACATTTTGTAATTAAAATAAGACAGGGCCACTTACAATAACATTTTCTAGATATACATTTGCGGGCAAGGAGTTACGAGTCCCATTTATACCGGCGCCATTTTGGGCGAGTCCGGGCAGGTCCAAGATATAGTCAAAATGTCTCCACCAACCATCGGCCAGACCAGAACCCCTTTCGGCCCTTTATGCTACAAGATGGTGTCTTCCATTAAGAAAATATTGTTGGCAGCATTTTGAAAGGAAACAGAAACAGCTGTTCTCCTAGTGAGTTTCACATTGTTACATTTAGGAAGAATGTTGAAGAGTAGTATGTGGAAAATCTGAAGCCATTTTTCTACAAACTCTCAATCAGACTTGGATGGAAAAAAAATCCTGAAGAATGTACAAACTGAAAACCAATTTTTGTCTGTATAGCATCAACAGCAACGCTTGAGTCAGCTTTGTGTCAAGCCGCCATTTTCATTCAATCAATAGCGTCCCCCTGCACACATTCAGGGACCTGGTCGTGTCTTCAGATGAAACGGATTGTAGGAAAAGAAGCAGAAAGGAAAAGGAAAAAAGTTCAGCCGGACCTCGGGAGCCGGACGCCTATGTCATGTGCGACCTTTGGCCACACCAGGGCAATAGTGAAGCTGCAGCAGGTGCAAATAAGCTTCAGACAGTCTTACAAGCACTGCTCAGAACTCTCAACTATGGCACTCAACATCCAGGACTTGCCATTCGGATCTTGGCGCCTTGTGCTGGTTCCGACCTATTCACACATCGGTCCACTACTGACATCACCTCATAAGCCAACAGGGCACCCCACGCCGACTTTCGGCGCAGCATTGTAGGATGGCCACACCAGTGCGGCAACTTGCTGGACACCACCTCGGTGCCATCCGGATCTCGGCGCGTTCGAGTCACTGTACCGCAAGAGTGACCGCAACTCAGCTGGACACGCCGTCTTTCGGCGCAGCATTGTAGGATGGCCACACCAGTGCGGCAATTTGCTGGACACCACCTCGGTGCCATCCGGATCTCGGCGCGTTCGAGTCACTGTACCGCAAGAGTGACCGCAACTCAGCTGGACACGCCGTCTTTCGGCGCAGCATTGTAGGATGGCCACACCAGTGCGGCAATTTGCTGGACACCACCTCGGTGCCATCCGGATCTCGACGCGTTGTGCTGCCTTCGGCCTATTCGCACATCGGTCCGCTACTGACGCCGCCTCACGTACCAACGGATTTTCTACGCTTTTTGTAGCCCTATGCCGCATAACAGGTCATGTGACTTGTTTATAAAACTTTTCATTGGTTCATTTTACTTTTGGTTTCCTAAAGATGGAAGGCTTGGTCATATGACCTAAAAATAACACTTTTCATTGGTTTAGAACATTTTTTTTCCCAAACGATGAAAGCCCCACCTTGTTTCTGGATCATTCAGACTGAAGCTGGCGTCAGCATGAGAGCACCACCATCTCGTGGCTCCGTCGTGCTCATTCCGCGAGCAATCATGGCAGCCGCTCCCCACCGGAAGCCTGCGGGAGTCGGGGGCCCCCAAGACTTTTGTAGAATCTTCACGGCTGAGGGGACGCTTTTCGAGAATGGAGCCCAAGCCCTAGCAGGCAAGCGTCCGAGTTCCAAGGTGTCCCAGGGCCATTTCAGTGGACCAGGCCCAAAACCGAAGAGCCGTCCGCCATTTTAAGAGTCATGTGGCAGCCGCCTATCGCTGCACTGCAAGAGTGGGAGCAACTCAACAACATGGTGAGCGAGACGCTGTAGCCGCAAGAGCGGGCGCAACTCAGCTGGATGGCCGCCACCTGGGGAGGCCCGTTCACGCCGCCTCCCCCACGCCCCCCCCCCCGGGCCGCCGCACGCCAATTTTCGGAGCAGCATTGTAGGATACCAAAACCAGTGCGGCAGTTTACTGGACATCACCTGGGTGCCATCAACATCTCAGCGCGTTCTGCTGCCTTGGGACTATTCGCACAACAGACCGCTACTGACGAGGCCTCCCCCCGCACCACCCGGGACGCCACACGCCAATTTTCGGAGCAGCATTGTAGGATCCCAAAACCAGTGCGGCACCCAGGCGACATCACCTGGGTGCCGTCCAGAACTCTGCACGTTGTGCTGCCTTGGGACTATTCGCACAAAAGACAGCTTCTGACCATTGTTGCTTTTTTGGGTGAAAAATGTTTAAATGTTTTTACAGTTTTTGTTCCGTTCATTATAGTTAAAAGTTAATAAAGTTTTATAATCTTACTTTGTTGGAGTGTTATATATTTTTTTTAAAACGGGTGAATGGGGCCTTGAATCGGGTTATTGTCATGTGTGGGCTTTGGAAGTGTGCTGCTGCAGGATCAGACATTTCAAACTCAAATGCACGTTCTTTTTCTTACCTTTCCGAAGCATGGAGCGTAATAGCAGGCAGAGAAAGGGTGATGCACGTGTTGAACACTACCTGACCTGGCAAGTTGCTGGCAGTGCCCCCCCCGCCCGCTCCTGAAAGAGGGCACACACACACCGCCGCCCCGAGTACTTCACAAATCTTTAAAAGACCATGCGCTTGTTCATGAGGCTTAAATGGTTTATCACCTCTTCTAGAACCCCTGCATCGACCCTCTGACGTTTCCTGGAAAAATTACCATGTAACACAATACCAAGCCCTGTCAGCTGAAACCCCCAAGGAATCGTGGGGCATATTATCAAGGGGGTTTATCTCCGCTTTTTTGGCTTTAAAAGCCATGAAAGCGGAGATAAAATTATCTCCCTATTACCAAGCTGTCGCTAACACCAGTTAGTGACAGCTAAAAGGAGATAGCGACCATCTTGGGCCCCGCTTTGCATGTCAGTGATACTTATCACTAATGACATGCAAAGTGGCGTGCCAAGATGTTAGCGACTGGAAACAGTCCCTAACATCGCTATCTCCTATTACCAACTTTTGGAGATATTCGCGCTAAGCGCGAATATCTCCAAAATCTAACACCTGCCCTGAGCAGTTCTTAGCCATGTTATCCAATGGGAGGTGGATAACATGGCTAAGAGCATTTGCTCGATAATACATGAATATCGCTGACTTTTCTGCGATAATAGCAAGGTTTATCTGCGATAAAAATCGCCGATGTGCGGCGATAATTTTTGTCTCTAAACAAGTTAGAGACAAAAATTATCGCTAGTTGTTCGTAATATGCCCCCGGGTTTTTGCTTGCAGAAATCGGGAGGCGGGAGACTAGCACTGAAATCAGTAGTCTCACGCCTGAATCGGGAGGGTTGGCATGTCTGAATTCTCTACAGCTGGGGCCATAAACTACATCCGCAGGGGTAGGTGATAGCCTGGGACCAGCCTGGCATCTAAAATGGCTGCCGTGCACGACAAAATTGTGGCATTGGAAAAAAGGCAAGATGGCGCAGCCGCTGGAAGAGATGTATCAACATATATGAGCCTCCTCAGCCACCCTCAGGAAACATAGGGGATTAGGATACGTCTCCCGCACCCCCTTATACCTAGTAATTTAATTAACGAAGCACAAAATGGCGAATTCCCGTTTCGCTACCAGTTTGCGGCCCAGTTCGCGGCCCGTGAAGCGCTTCTACCGTGAAAAAACATTTTTTTTTTTATTTTCCCCACGGGACCCTTTAATAACCCCAACAACATTCCTAAGGGGTCAAGAGGGGGATACCTTGCCCCCTTTCATTAAATTCCCTCTTCGTTTTTCACCTCTTCTTCTCTCTCGATCCTACCAAGAGACAAGATGGCGGCCGCTCCGGACTGTTTAGAATGTTGACAGACACCGGAGAGCCAATCAGCTTTCTGCACGCAAAGTTCCGTTTCGCGAAAAGTAAGCGAACCGGAGCGCAGCCTGGAGCGCTGTTACAGATATATATCTTGTTTTGAACGTTAATTTCTCAAAAACTACTGGAGCACATATATTGAGACCTAGCAAAGGCACATTGGGCTAACAGTCCCTACAATTTTGCCAAGTTTCGTGCAAATCCATTCAGCCGTTCGAGCTAAAAGTGAGTCCAACCGCCCTATGGAAATTAACATGGGAAAAACGCGTTTTGGGACCCCCCTTTTTTCTCAGCCCCCCCTTGACGAAACCCCACCAAATTTTCAGAAACAAAATGTGCCATTTTCCTGAAAATTTCAGCCGATTCCGTCCACAAACACCAAAGTTATTAGACATAGAATTTTCAAAAATCCCATAGGGAATTAATCCTAACTATATATACCTACTGGCGACCGCCAGTAGGTAATATGTAGCGTTTATACTTACCTGTAAAATAGTTATATTTTAAAACAAAACTTTTACCACGCATATGCTTTTGTTGTAAAGGCATATGCGTGGTAAGAGTTTGCATTGTAATGGTATTGTGTTGTAACAGCACTTGAGTTGTTGAGTTGTTACAACTGCGTTGCAAAGACATGCATTGTGATGGCATGTGTTGTACTGTCATACATTTGTGCGATGCTGAAGCCCTTATCCATGCATGTAGCAGGTTACACCTAGTGGGTGTGTGGTTGGAAGAGTGTTGTCTTTACTTAAGCCTCTGTGAAAAGCATCTCCATGCAGTTCATGATGAATACCAAGCTGCTGTTATTGAGCTATGAGACTCCGTGCTAAGTTGTGTGATTGAAGGGGAAGTTTGCAAGATAGGAGACCATTTCTATAATATATTTTATGCTGGCAGCTCTCATTAGCTCTGCAGGTCCCTTTATTATGCTGGTGGTTTATTTCTTGTGTTCTGGATCCTGGCTCCTGCCTATGATGGGGGAAGCAGTAGATGGTTCAATCTGATCTTATGGATCCGCAAGAGTTTGCAGAAATAATACATGGCATAGTCTGGTAACTTCTTATCTAGTACTACAGACCTGCACATTACGTAATAATCTAAAATTAAATTTAGTTCCGGAATACCTTTTTTTAAAGGTAATAGTTGCACGATTCTAGACTCAAATTGCTTGCCCAGTTTGTGATGAATTTTTCAGCCCTTAACAGATACAGACACATCTCAGTAACTTTAATTTCAGGTGTCATGAAGTTTCCGCTAGCAGGTGCTCTTCGGTTTCTATAAGTTTCAGATTATTGTTGAGGCCCAATACACACACTTTTTTTAAGCACTTCCAAAGTATGTTGACTGGCTCTTCGAATGTGAGATTTTCCTGCAGGTAATGCAGTGTATCAAAAATGCATGTCAAGCAGGCGGGGTATTTGAAAACACCATCTTGGTTACTCAAACGTTACTAGGGCTGGACTTTTACATGGGAACGCAGAGCTCAGGAAATTAAGGGCTCCATGTGTGTGCCTCTATACTGACATGATACATGCAATCATATTGTGGTATTGAGCTATTTAGAGGGTATTTACGTTGCTTGCTGATCTGCATCACTCCCTAATATCGCAATTAGGAGAGCATAATATCCACATTTGGTAAACACACTTTTCAATGAACTCGGTAATCTGCTGGTTCATCGGGTAGGTGTGTGTTATCCTATCTGCAATCCTTTCATCCATCAATCCAACCATCCAACCTTTCTGATTTCAATGTACTCTGCCAACCTTACACCGATCCTTTTAGCCATCATCTCAGATATTTATTTACTCTACCATCCCTTCACCAACTCATCCATCCTCTCACATTTAGATTTACTATACTTTCACCCTTGTATCCATCCATTCTGATTTCCTTTTACGCTGCCATAATTTTACCCATTTAATTGGTATTTACCTAACTTACACAAAGGCCACTTTTTGTGGTTTTGCGTGGTTTAGTAACTCCAGAGTAATGAGAGGCAGAGCATTGAGCTGCCTTGAGTTACCTTGCGTTGGGAAGTTGTTCCATGGGTGGAGCTAGGGCATTCCCACACATCTGTCTATGGATTTTGACACAATCCCACAGTTACTTCGGCCAGTACACCTGGGAATGCTTCCAAATGGTGCGCCTCCCAGGCCCAGGCGTTACGAGGAAAATTATCCTTATTTATCCTTGTTGCATCCTTTTTCCATGTAAGATGCATTCAGGTATCCTTTCCTTAACAGAAAGATTCTTGCTCATAACGCAGGCACTGTTGCACCATGATGTCTGCATTGGCACCGCATCCCCAGAAAGGCGCTTCAGTTGTCTTCGCAGACTGAAAACCTATCTTCGGTCAACAATGGGGCAAGAACGACTCTCTGTACTTGCAATGATAAACATTTCATGAGCACATTGTCTTCCTATAGAAGCAATTGTTAATGAACTGGCGAAAAAGGGTCGTCGCCTTGAAATGGCATTGTGAAAATTGGTTATAATGTGTTCCTAAAGTGCTTTGTAGTAAAATGTTTTAAATTGGCCTTTTCATTCAGTACATTCTGTTCCTTTTTCATAAGACAATAGCATATAAATGCATCAAATTAACAAAAATGTGTGCTTTAATTGTTGTCCAGTTTCAAATGCAGAATTCACCACATTTTCTTCTCAGCTTGACCTGAGCATTAACCGATCCGGATTATCTGCCATTTTAGCTCCGCCCCATTGATTAACATTAGCCACGCCCCCTCATTTGCCATGTTAGCCCCCCCGAAATTAATTCCTAGTTGCGCCCCTGCCCTATACCCATACTTACCTTATCCAAACATTAAAAAACATGCTTTTACCATTCATGCATTTACAACAAATTTCGTTGTAAATGTATGCGTGGTAAAAGCATATAAAATGTAATGCCATGCGTTATAATGGCATTGCAGAGTCATGGTACTTTCATAATGAAAGTATGCGGAGTGATGGTCTGCGGAAAGAAAGTTGCGGAATAATGGGTGTTTACCCTCCCCGGTAAGTACATTGGTGGCACGGCGGCCCACATCTCTAGCAAAATACTCTTTTTTTCACCACCAATTTGAAAAATGCACAGGTCTCTCTCATTGATGGCCAGCACCGACATACACTTTTAGACACACCTCCCACCACAAGTTCTAGAATTGCGAACTTTAGAGCTGGGGAGCTACGTTTGAATCTCGGCATCAGCTCAACATCCTGTGATTCCAGGCAAATTGCTTTGTCTCCCCGTGCCTACCACAAATTAATGTAATCTTCTGTAATGTAAATTGTGCTCATGCCATGTTGTCGAGTTCGCGTTATATGATATTGCAAGGAAAAATAAAGTAGGGAAACTCGAGTTCACATACTACTGAACGCGCACTCTTAAGTGCATCAGCAGTGCACTGTGAATCGGAGCGTTTCACATGCCTGTCACAGATAAGAAATGCTATCAAAATGAAATCCTACAAAACAATATACTACTGGCCGGCAGCAATTCATACCCGGACAACGTCAGGACAGGCTGCTAGTAAATAAATAAAGGGCCAAGAAACACTATTTTATCTGACCCTGTGACACCCCCACTTAAGCAGATATAGCAGGTGCTTCACTACGCCTTTGGCCCATTGTCCTTCTTTATGTGATTATCATCCACAGTCAGAATGACAACGGGTCTTTGCACAGACTGAGCGAGGGAGGGAGGGGCTGTTGCAGCCTCGTGTGTTCAAAAGAGAAGAGCACAGCTTGCGGCCATCCTCAAAATTAGGGACAAAAGGCGCCCTTGAAAGAAATCCTCAAGGATAAAAGACAAAAGGCCCAAATAACGGCAGTCCGTGAAATTTACGAACGATTGGTTATCCGAACCTGGGGGCATATTAGCAAGGGCGTGCGATGAATATCGCAAATCGCGCTTAGCGCATATTTTTTCATCGCCGTCTATCGCTGAATCCTATCACGGAGATAGCGCGTTATTACCAATGTATATCTCCAATTCAATAAATGATCCAGCGATAGCGGCGAACGTACAGCAAGTAGCGCCACTGAAGCATCAAAGATGCCCCTTGCAATTGTGGAACACCAGCCGATAAATGTTTGATCTACGTGGTTAACATTCAAACCCTTTATTAATACAATAGACTGAGATTTTCATTGTCTAAGATCTTCCAATAATTTCTAATCCTTGTCATCAGTCACCACACGCAGTGCATCTACTACAAAGACATATGAGTGCATTGAGGACTGCATACAAAATGTTAGTTGACTCTGTTATAATTCAGACATCTATGAAGGTTAAGGCGGCGAACTGTCTGGGGTTGAGACTATAAGTTGGAGGGAAAAGCACGTGTATGTTGCGCATAAAACTACTAGAATAAACTCTAATTAACAAGAAATGTATTCTGTTTTGGGTTTTGGTAACGTATGTTTTTGCAATGTATTGTGGGTAGCCGGATTTGCCTTCAGATTCTTTAACCCTGATTGCTGGTAAGCCCTGTCTGAAGAGCGTCGCTTAAGACAAAACAATAAATAAACCAGGCAGGCCCATTTCACTCCTCTTTATCTTTCTGCCGTCATACGCTGTCCACATACAGCGTGGAGTCTGACTGGACCAGGACCTGTAGCAGCCTCGACCCTGCAACCCCCGTCCATGTATGTTACAGTGTGGAGCCTGGCTGATGTGATTTTATGTCAAAGGTCCGGAGGCCACCATTATGCATGTCCCTTTTATTACTGCCCAAACACAGCAGCAACAATATCATAGAACTTAGAATATTATCAAAACATTCCAGAACTTAGAACATGTATAAGACACCATGTCAAGCAGCCATCTTCCTCTTTTGTTGCTGCTCGAACAAGAGATAAGTACTCTGTTTGAATTCTATTTAATTTGAAATTGATTTATTAAATTAGCCCAGGTTAATTAAAATATATATTGGGATTTATTTAGAGTAAGGATTTTAAGGGAATTTTTTTTTTATTGGGATTTCATATGTGAAGTGATGGTGAAGTGATTCATACAAGACGTAGGGAAAACGGATGTCTTTTTAAAAGAGATTTGGACTTATGGCGTGTGGTTTCTTTAGCGTTTAGAGGTGTGTTTAATAGACTATTAAAATGGTTTATGGTTACCGTTTGCCGGTTCGTAGGGGTTGACAGTTGTTAAGTGCGTGGGTCCTCGAGCGCTTGGTGTGTGGTTGATGCGTCGCGTGACAGGAGTCGCGAGTGTTTCCAGAAGAGAAAGCGGTGGCTGCGTAGAATGGCTGCTGAGGAGCGAGTTCGAACGTTGAGTCAGACGCCCACTGAAAAGAAAAGGACATTTGTGCTGAGGGGGTCGCCGTACGTGCGTTACGTGCGGCGGCCACTATGGGAACGTGATCGGCCATATTTTGAGGTGTTTTACATCGTCTGACTGATCGGTGTCAGTTTCAGTCAGACGAAGTTCGTCAGTTCAGGTGGAGTGTGTCGCTTAGAGGTTATGAGGAGAGTTTAATTGCGTATTGATTGTAGGAGAGCTGTTTAGGAATCTGAATTGAAAAATTTCTATTTTATAAAGAATTACTTGAAGAAAGTGTAGTTAAAGATGGAGAATGAGGAGTTAGGTTTCAAGGAAAGAATGAAAGGTTATATGGAGAAGATGTTTGGCGAGTTTAGTGCTTCATTTGAGAAAATAATTGAGAGCACTATGGGGAAGAGAATTAAAGGAGAAAAAAACCAAAGGTCTGGAGTGGAGGATGGTTTTTATACCACTGAGGAAGTGCAGATAGTGGCAGGTACATCTTGTGGAGCATCTAAAAGGAAGGAGAAAAAGAAGAATGTGGTTAAAGGAAAGGCATCAAAGGAAAAGAGAATAGAGAGCAAAAGGAGAAGGCTATAAAGGCCAGAGTGAGTGCTATAAAGGCACAAAGAAAAGGTCATAGCACTGTGGCGTGTGATAGTAGTTCATCTAGTGGAGATGTGGAGCTTACATGCAGCTCGAGTTTGGAGGATTCGGATGTGGAAGAGGTAAAGGTACTGCCCCCCTGGTGTCTATTCAATAGGTGCCTGGCTGGCTTGATTAGGGATCAACACAATGGATGGTAGCTGTTCCTAAACAAGAGAAAATGCTGCTACTTTTTCTAGTTGAGGTAAGATGTGTCTAGAACTAGAGTTATCCGCCTCCATTATGATGATGTCATGATCTTTGGTGAGTAGGCTGAGTGCCACCCGTTCACCTTGAGTGAGATTGTCCTTGTATTTAAAAGTATTGTGGTCTTTCTTGTTGACAACAAGAAAGACGCTGGCCACTGAGATCAACAAGAAATTGGGCATTTGGAAGGAGGCAGGTTTACTCAAAGAAGAAGAATATTTGTATCTTAAAGTGTTTAGACCCTCTTACCCATGGCAGTACACACTACCTAAGGTGCACAAACACCTCCCCTTTCCCCAAGGCAGGCCTATTATGTCAGGCATGGGTGGACCCACGGAGTGACTTGCCGTATACGTAGACCTCTTCCTGGGTCCACTTGCACGGAACCTTCCATCCTACATTCAAGATACGAAGCATATACTGAACACACTTGCCGACTTACAATGGCAAGCAGGGACTATCTTAGCCACTCTGGATGTTGTAGCACTTTACACCAGCATCAATACTGATCTGGGTATGCGGGTGATTACTAAAACACTACACAACAGACCGGCCAATATGTGGCAGCACATGAATATGCTTCTATCAATGATGGAACTTATCCTAAGAAACAACTATTTCTTGTTTGATAATACATGGTACAGGCAAATCAAGGGTGTGGCCATGGGTTCGAAATTCTCCCCATCATTCGCGAATCTATTCATTCGGTGCATTGGAAAGGGATTTGACATGGGGACCCAAGGGTGCCTCCTTTGTTGACTCCATAATTTTCTGGGGTCGATATATTGATGATTGCATTCTCCTCTGGTCTGGTACCCAAGAACATCTGCAGGATTTTTACACACACCTCAACAATACCACATGGGAAATGAGCTTTACGATGCAGTCGAGCACCACTAAGGTGGAATTTCTTGATTTGGAAATTTATGTCAAAGATGGAATTTTACAGAGCAAACTATTTAAGAAAAATACCGCTTGCAATGCGGTTTTACACGCCACCAGCTCGCACCCTCCACATCAGATAGGTGCCATACCCTATGGTGAATTCTTAAGAGTACGCAGAAACTGCAGCGATGATGCAGAGTTTACAAAAAACTTACAGGAGATGAAAGACAGATTCCGTAAGAGGGGCTACACAGAGAACTCACTACAGAAGGCCAACCAGAGAATTAAGAAGGTCAAGAGGTCAGACACACTCAAAACCCACGTCAAAACACAACAAGATGTTGCACAAGTACGAATGATCACTGACTTTAATGGTTTACATCATTCTATTCGTAAAAGCTTCACCAAACATTGGGGCATTTTAGGAGCGGATAAAAGCATTCAGGAATACGTTGCAGAGCTCCCGCAAATTACGTTCAGGAGGGGAAGAACTCTAAAGAATGGACTTAGCCCTACAGTTCCGCGGCGCGTCACGACCACTACCTGGCTGACACCCCATAATTTGGGTTTCTACAAATGTGGTTTCTGCTCCATGTGCAGATGGGCTAAACACGGTACTAAACAGTTTCATGGTGCCGAAGGGGACCTCTACACAATCAGGACTAACATCAACTGCACCACACACTTCGTGGTCTATATTATTGAGTGTATCTGTGGCAAGTATTACGTGGGCAGCACAATTCGCCCACTGAAGGTCAGAATAGCAGAACACATAAGGGCTATTCATAAGCAAGATCCCAAATATCCTGTTGCGTTGCACGAGGCTGCGTGCCAAGAACAGATCATGGATAAAAGCGTTGCCTTTTTTGGAATTGACACTGCACAATCTAACGTACGGGGTGGCAACAGGAAACTTAGGCTTAGACGCCTAGAAGCCATGTGGATTTTGCATCTCCGTTCAGTGGAGCATGGTCTTAACTTTGATCAAGAGCTCCAGTATTTCTTGGGTGACTAGACTTGTGACTAACCATTCACAGATTGCTTTGTATCTGTGGGTGGTATATGAGCATGTTATTCTTACTTTTTCCAAGAACACTTACACACACCTATACTAACAAACTCAATGCACATGTTGTTTGCATCAGTATGATTCTTTGAATAATGTGTACACTTTAGCATTATGTTTAGGATGTCTTTCATTGCAATTCAGGTACTCCATGTGGCTTTCTCCCGCATGCAATCTGATTCACATATATTTGAGAATGTATTTCATTATTTCTCTCACATTTCAGGCTGTTGTGCTATTTACGAATTGATTTGAATTTATCCGAAGGAAGCATTTATGAACACTTTCGCGAGGATGTCTTCCAGGTTTTTTTAATTATCCAAATTTTGAACAGCACATGTGTTATCCACATGAATGTGTTAATGTTTCTCTACTGTATGGATTTATTACTCTGATGTACCGTGAGTTCTCGTTGAATTGCTGCTGCATGTCACTTTTTAGCACAACAACACGTGTCCAGACATGCATGGTTCGTTTACACCCTATGAATATCTTGTACTAAATTTCTCACGGTCTTCTATTCCATTTGACTTGAGGATATAATATTTTAAGAATTTTCATTGGGAGATCTACTCACACGAGGGACCGAGACGGGGTTCATCTGACCCCGTAAATAGGTGTTGCAAACGCTAGTACACGCATAGGGATAGGGATTGATAGTTCGTGCGTACACGGCCTCCTTTGTTTACCGACGTTTACGGGGTGGCCAGACTTTCTATTAGACGTAATGCTACCCACGAGAAATATCTGCGCTCTAGTTCACCTCATCCGGGTCTCCAGCGCACCGGTAACACTATATAAGCGCTTTCGGGTCGCGGTTCACATGTCCACACCAGGAACAAGAATACCCGCAAGTTGACCCACAGGACGCTTCAAGAAACGGACTCCCCATACCGGGTAAGTCTATACCGCCCCGTCTAGCACTGGACATATGTGCATAAGTTTTCTTACAAGTTGGTAATCCCGCATCAGAGCGATACTAATAGCGCTCCACTCCACCCCCTCTTTTTGATTATAGGGCCATCAAACGCACAAGAGTTTATCTACTCACTGAACAAGTCGAGGATCAGCTTGCGATACTATTTGAGATTGCCATCTGACCTAACGGGTATTACTCTTTGACTAGGTCCATTTGTCTTGAATATACGACCTCAATTAGTGAGATTTTACGTAACTAGTGATTCTCAGAGATAGATTTCTCACGTATGACTGTTTCCCCCTGTCCTTGTGTTTTGTTCCCATCCAATAGTCGTTCAGAACCTTGTTTAGGGCTGAACAGACTTCTTCGATATTCGCATCCTCACTGTACAGGACCACCAAGAACTCGCACCTGAGTTCCTGCTTTCTGGTGAGGTTTTTGCTCGCTCAGTTACTCACTTATGTTTCTCCCCAAAGGTACATCCGTTTCGTATTTGTAACCCCTCGTACCCTCTCCCCCACCTTTCTCTCCTTTTTTTGTGTCCATATGTAGAGACGTGTGTCCTTTATTGGGACCACCGAAACCATACCTGGCCTTGAGCCCGGCCGGGTAGGAAGTATCATTGGCTAAGCGGTGAGCGCATGCACTTTTGCTGATCTCACACCATACGGGCTTTGTTCAGTTCTGTTTCTTGTTTCTTTCTCCAGTATTTGACCCAGTTTTCGTTTTCCTCCCTTTCTCTATTTTTACATTCCAGACCTTACATTGTGCCTTTACAATCCGGAAGGTACTACGGTCATCCCTTTTGATGACATTAAGAACAGAACTATATATAGAGCACCAGCATGTTTTGAACGCTAATTTCATGTCATACACTGCTTTCATTGGCAGCCACAGGGCTTTGAATACCGAACTGGGTATTTTCATTTTTTGTACCCTTTCCCTTTTTTTCTTTATTCTATTGAGTGTCATGCTTTGATAGCTTGCCGTGGTTTCGCAAGATTACGTTCTCCCTTTATTTTTTCTCCCCCTCTCTATTAGCACTATTGCCACACCACCTCCCACTCTTTCTCACGACCATCTCCGGGTGCTTTTGTTGGTTTCCACCTCTCATGACCGTAGTTTTTTTTTTCACCTTATGTTGGGTTTGGTGTGCAGCACTTTTAAACGATGTCACACTACACAACCTGTGCTCACTGTTGAGAAAATGTTTCCTGTAGTGCACTCCATTTCCATTTTTGTATCTTTCCCAGCCCTGAGGAGTCGCGGAAATCACATTCCGTTGCGACGAAACACGTGTCGGCTGGCTACGAAGACAATTAAATGAAGATTTATTTTCTTATTTACTAAGACATTGTGGTTTTCGTTCCGGCAGCTTTAATTGGATTGTAAAGTTGTCTATCAGGACACACATTTTGCTAGACTATCTCGTTGTGTGCAGAGGGCATTTTGCTTTTGTATCTCGGTGTGTAGTTCACACTACACACACTTTTGAGGAGTTATAGGGTTTATCCCCTCACCCTATTGCACCACCACCTAACAAGTTTCTCTTGACACCTTCGCGATAAATAATTGGCAGAGCGCCCAGCATTTCCCCTTAATTAAAAAACCCTGCCTTCAGCAATTTACATTCTAGGGGGCAGATTTATGTTAACTGGCGCATCCCGAGGGATGCGCCAGTTAAAATGCGCCACAGAGCGCCACAGCTGCGCCACCCATGGTGCGCCGCATTTATGATGCGGCGCACCATGAGGCAAAAACGGCACAGATGCGTCACGCATCTGTGCCGTAAAAATGACGCATTGCTGGAGTTGTGTCGCAAGCGCGACGCAGCTCCAGCAAGGCTCGGGGGGTGCCCTATCTGACCAATGCTGCGTCAAGCCTTACGCCTGCTTCAAGCAGGCGCAGGGTTTTGACGCAGCATTGGCCTAAAAGTGACTGAGTGAAATCTTATAGATTTCACTCAGCCATTTTTGCGAGGCGCACCTGCCCCGGAACGCCCACCCTGCGCCGGAACGCCCACCAGCGGCGCAGGGCTTTACAATGTGACGCATCTGCCTAGATGCGTCACGTTGTAAATCGGTCGTAAGGATGCGCCACGTTTACGCCACAGTTGCGTGACGCAAACGTGGCGCATACACAACATAAATCTGCCCCTAGGTGTCTAATGTCTATACAGTGTGGTGCCAGGCTGATGTGATTAGGAACCCTTAGAGACAACCAGTGGTACTGCACCCCTGATGCCTATTCAATGAGGTGCTTCGCTGTCTCGGTGAGAGACCCCTGGGGCCTCATTTATGAAGGCCTTGCGCCACTGGTGCGTCACTTTTTCCCATTTTAAACGTTACGCACCGGCGGCGCAAGACCTTCATAAAAAATGCCCCATGGTGTCCCTACAGTGTGGTGCCTGGCTGACTTGATTAGAGACGCCCAGTGATGAGCTGTGGTACTGCACCCTGGTATATTGTAATGATGCTATCACCCTACTTTCGCTGGACCTCTACTCATTAACTGAGGGACTGCACCAGAAGTATTGCAAGATCTGCCTGGTCTGTACTTTCTTCCTGAATTAATGGCCTTTCCAACGTGCAGCAACAGGGCATATTCTCAAGGACTTATCGCCGCGTTATCTGCTCATTATCGCAGCCAAATTGGCAATAAAGTTATCGCCTCATTCACAAACCAGTGCTAAAAGCAGATTTCACCATTTTCTCTGCGATAGCAGCCGCAAAAAACATCGCCACAGATGACACCGGCAACTAACGCTAATGAGTAGGCGTTCCTGTGCAAAAAGGCACGACAACACGGTACACCACTTCGCAACATTCTCAACAACCTGCCCGATTGGTGATAGGATCCCAAAACAGCAAGGGCCTCATTTATGAGGCCTTGCATCAGTTTTGCGCTTCCGATGCGTCATTTTTTGTGACGCATCGGTAGCATAAAACATGCCTCCTATTGCGCACTATTTACAAAGTGACGCATCTAAGCAGATTCGTCAATTTGCAAACCCCTGCGCTACATTATACCTGCGTCGGGTATAATGTATGCAGGGGGGGAGTTCCCCCACAAAAAGCCTCGTAGAAGTGACGCAGTGAAATCTATGAGATTTCACTGCATCACTTCTAGGACGCTGTTGCGTCAAAATCTTGCGCCTGCCTCACAGCAGGCGTAAGACTGACGCAGGCCCTTTCACATGGGGCTTGCCCCATGTGAAAGGACGCATTGCTGGAGTTGCGTCACTTTTGTGAAACACTCCAGCAATGCGTCACTTTTGCGCTTACAGATACGTCAGAAATAATGACGTATCTGTAACTCCTTGTGCGCACTGAGAAGTGACACGTCGCTGCTTTCACGCAGCGATGCGTCATTTCTCATAAATTAGGCCCCAAGGATTTAACACCTGCTCTGACCTGGTGTAAAGTCGGACGACAACTTGCAACATGAAAAGGAGCCCAGCCCAGAGCCACACCAGAAGAACAACAGATGCCATGGAGCTACTGATCATGCAGCTCGATCACCCAAGAGGGTCACAACACCCACAGGACCACCCCCCTGGGGCCCTCCCATGGGCACAAGGACAGAAATATTTAGCATCAACCTTACAGAATCATGAACAAAAGAATTTGCATGCTGTCGCACAATGACAAAAATCAACATTCATGTGTGATCAGAACAAGGAGAACCATTCATGCAACTTTTAATTTTCAAACAAATCATTTTATTCAAATTCAACTCAAAACAAATATCTGGAAGAGTCATGACGGGTCTTCTCTAGACAATCTGTAAGTCACAGCCTGCAAGGCAAAATACAAGATAAGAAGGTGTGTCATGCGCCCATCAAAGGACAGAGAGAGAGAGAGAAAGAGAGAGAGAGAGAGAAAAAAAGTAGGGTAAAAGGGAGAAAGAAAGGGAGAGAGTGAGAGAGAAAAAGAGAGAAAGAGAGAAAGAGAAAAAGAAAGGGAGAAAGAAAGTGAGATAGTGAGAGAGAGAAAGAGAGAGAAAGAGAAAGAGAGAACGAAAGGGAGAAAGAAAGGGAGAGAGAGAGAGAGGGGCAAAGGAATAGAGGGGGAGGGAGAGAGAAAGAGAGAGAAAGAGAAAGAAAGAAAAAGAAAGAAAGAAAGAAAGAAAGAAAGAAAGAAAGAAAGAAAGAAAGAAAGAAAGAAAGAAAGAAAGAGAGAGAAAGAAAGAAAGAAAGAAAGAAAGAAAGAAAGAGAGAGAAAGAAATAAAGAGAGATTGAGAGGAAGAGGGAGAGAGAGGGAGAAAGAAAGAGAGTGCCGACACTGCAGACCCAGGCCGCACTGCTCACCTGCTGCCACCGGTATGTCTCCAACCTTGTACCGATATACACTGCAGTCCACCAGGCCCCTCACCTGAAGCAGAGTCCAGATATATGAATGGCAGAGTTCACATAATTGCACCCGCCATCATCGCTTGCCCGCCCCTGCGCACGCAAGCTGGTGCATCCCAGCTCCTCACGACGCCCTGCGGTGATTGCCCGCCCCTGCGCACACAGGCCTCACTGCTCACCTTCCGCCACTGGCGTGTCTCCAAGAGAGCCCACCACGTGCGGTGAAAGCACGAAGCCCGTGGCCCGTGACCTTGGCACCCTCCACATCATGCAGCACTGCACCGTGGGCCACAAGGTCACACATGTGATTCTGGGTCTTGATTTCACAATGGCAGAGAACATATCAGTACAGGCGGCATCATCGCAGGCTGCACAGCCCCTGAGCCCAAAAGGTGCCACTAACTCTGTGGCGGTCAGCATGCGCAGCCTGCTGGCTCAGGCCTACACTGCGGTCCAGCAGGGCACACACAAATCCTTATCAGTCCGGACCGTCAGGACGGCGCATCATCGCCGGCCGCAAACCCGCTCTGCACTTAAGGTGCCCCTACCTCAATGCACCGAAAGTCACCGTCCAGTGGTGGTAGCCCGACCAGGCGCAGTGTATTCTGTGCCACCAAGTCTGTGCAATGCAAGTGGTGCAGAAGCCGTAACATCACCTCCAGCTGTGGGGAATGTGATGTGGTAGTGCCCTAGGCCACCATGCATAAATAATACACCCAGGTGCATGTAATGGATGGGTGTGAACCAGCCGTGAGGGAGTGGCTGGGGCATGCTGAAAACTAAAAGAGAGTGTAGCTGGCACAGAGCTGATTTTTGTGAAGTGGTTACATGTTTTGTAGCAAGTAAAGTTTAAATTGTCCTGTCAATGCAGGTCCACTGATCAGTGGGAACCAACCTGTTGGAATCTTCCATGAGAGAAGAACAACACGAGCCGTGGGCAGAGACATACTCAGAGTGATTAAAAATAAGGAAAGCAGGTGCGACAAACACAACCACTAAAATAAAATAGGAATTAAACGAACAAGCAACTGCAGGTATGAAGAGGTGATCAGTGAACAGCAGTCAGACACTTCAACAATATGTGCAAGAATACAACTTCATGTTAAAAAAACATGCTAAGCAGATGAACACACAAGAACACAAAAATATAACCACAGAAGATCTCAACACTTTCCAGGGCTTGTGTTTCTCCGCTGGATTCTTCTAATGTCTGTAACTAAACCAATAAACAAACCTTAAATCATGTTTGGATGAGGAATTCATTTCGATTGGAACTGCAAATTCTGATATTCCTTTACCAATTCCTACTTTTCATATTATAGAGTGTGTTTAAAATCTATCTATACTACTATTATAAAGAGAGAACTTGCACCTTTTGGCCAGGTAAACTCGGGAACCACAGCACCAATCACAACACCCAATACAGCGTTGGAAAGGGCAGTTGCAGCAGAAGGACATAGGCTATGCAGACGCCCACCATATACATTTAAAATGTAAAAGAACAGTGCCACCAAAGTAGTCCCTTGTGGGCGTGTCTGCATTGTGCTGTGGGTGTGTGCTGGGGGCGTGACAATCGCTGGGGGCATTCCGTCATGAGTGTTGTTTTTTCTTCCCAGGTTCTATACATTCCTGCTCCCTTTAAATAGTAATTCAGTGGAGGTCCCATTCTCTTAGAACCACCCCAAGCACAGTTATGGGCAAAAATACAACTAAAAGGCCCTGCAACGCATTATGGGTTAAGCTTAGCATAATTTTTAGCATTCATGAAAGGGTTTTAATGTTTTTGAATTTTACTCATTAGGGACATCTTGGGACGACGAGGTGAACTGCAGCTTGATGTATAATATTTTAAATGCTATTGCATTTGCCTCATCAGGGACATCTAGGGAGGGCGAGGTGAACTGCAGCTTGATAAATAATATTTTAAATGCTATTTCATTTGCATCATCAGGGACATCTAGGGACATGAGGTGAACTGCAGCTTGATGTGTAATATTTTAAATGCTATTGCATTTGCCTCATCAGGGGCATCTAGTGACCATGAGGTGAACTGCAGCTTGATGTATAATATTTTAAATGCTATTGCATTTGCCTCTTGGGGACAACTGGGGAGAACGAGGTGAAATGCAGCTCTTTGTAGAATTATTTGGATACTATAATATTTACTTCCCACTGCTAATCTCGTCCCATAATGGTTTGCAGGGGCTTGATCTCAAAATCATCACCTCTCTCACTGCTTGCTGGAAGTTAATTTCACTTTTGTGTAATGACTATATGCATTTTAGCATGTAGAAATACTTGTTATTTTACCTTGAATATATGAGGTTTCTGTTTTAATAATTGGAAATCTGACGGAACGAAATATTGTGGATTTATTGTACCAAGTTCGCGCCAATTCCGCCTACCCCTACTTTAAATACCCCTGCACCCCATAATCATAACGCACCCTTACTCTATAAAATACCCCAACACCCTTAAACACTAACCCATCTTAACCCTATACATCTACCCTGTACCCCAAAACCCAAACCTATCCCTAAACCCTAAAAATACCCCTGTACCCCAAAACCCAAACCTAGCCCAGAACCCTAAAAGACCCCTGTATCCAAAACCCAAACCTACCCCTGAACCTTAAAAATACCCCTGTACCCCAAAACCCAAACCTAGCCCAGAACCCTAAAATACCCCTGTATCCAAAACCCAATCCTAGCCCTGAACCCTAAAAATACCCCTGTACCCCAAAACACAAACCTAGCCCTGAACCCTTAAAATACCCCTGTACCCCAAAACCTAAACTTACCCCTGAACCCTAAAAATACCCCTATACCCCAAAACCCAAACCTAGCCCTGAACCCTAAAAATACCCCTGTACCCTATAACCCAAAACTATATATGAACCATTAAAATAACCAAACACCCCAAAACATATACCTCAGTACCCCAAAACATATACCCCTATACCCATACTTGCCTTATCCAAACATTTTTAAAAAACATGCTTTTACCATTCATGCATTTACAACGAATTTCGTTGTAAATGTATGCGTGGTAAAAGCATAAAAAATGTAATGCCATTCATTGTAATGGCATTGCGGAGTCATGGTACTTTCATAATGAAAGTATGCGGAGTGATGGTCTGCGGAAAGAAAGTTGCGGAATAATGGGTGTTTACCCTACCCCGGTAAGTACATTGGTGGCACGGCTGCCCACATCTCCAGCAACATACTCATATTTTTTCACCACCGATTTGAAAAAAGCACAGGACTCTCTCATTGATGGCCAGCACCGACATACACTTTTAGACACACCTCCCGCCACAAGTTCTAGAATTGCGAACTTTAGAGCTGGGGAACTACGTCTGAATATCGGCATCAGGTCAACATCCTGTGATTCCAGGCAAATTGCTTTGTCTCGCAGTGCCTACCACAAATGAATGTGTTCTTCTGTAATGTAAATTGTGCTCATGCCATGTTGTCGAGTTCTCGCTATATAATATTGCAAGGAAAATAAAGTAGGGAAACCCGAGTTCACACACTACTGAACGCGCACTCTTAAGTGCATCAGCAGTGCACTGTGAATCGGAGAGTTTCACAGGCCTGTCACAGATAAGAAATGCTATCAAAATGAAATCCTACGAAACAATATACTACTGGCCGGCAGCAATTCATACCCTGACAACGTCGGGACGGGCTGCTAGTACTATAATATAATAAAGAGAGAGCCCAAACCTTTGAGGCGGGTAAAGTCAGGAACCACAGCACCAATCACAACACCCAATACAGCGTTGGAAAGGGCAGTTGCAGCAGAAGGACATAGGCTATGCAGACGCCCACCATGTACATTTAAAAAGTAAAGGATCCATGCCAGAAAAGTAGTCCCTTGTGGGCATGTCTGTGTTGTGCTGGGGGGGCGTGACAAATGCTGGGGGCGTGTGGTACGTCCCTCCCTTCGGGCTGAACTGTTCCCATGAGGCACATGGTCAAGGCTGATTTGCATATGGCCATGTCTGAACTGGGGTGATGTGGAGGGCAAAAAAAGATGTATTTATGCCCAGATCTCTGTACTGGGGTGAATGTATGACATTGTTCTGCATTCTGTCCATCAACTGTTGTTTTTGCATTTGTCACTCCGAGTGGAATGGGTATGCTCAGACGTGAGTCCCATGCTCTCCACACCCCTGGAGTCACGCTATCCTGGATGAAAACGGCTGATAGCCAGAAATCAGTCCTAGGATGCTTGAGTCTGGTCCAGGAAAGGCATGGCTTGGCAGTTCGGCCTGGAATGTTCCCATGAGGCACAAGGTCAATGCTGATTTGCATATGGTTATGTATGGTTTCCCGTGGTGTGGATTGCCAAAAAATGATGGATTTAGGCCCATATCTTTGAAGTGGGATGAATGTATGACATTGTTCTGCATTCTGTCCATCAACTGTTGTTTTTACATTCTGCCCTTCATGACATGTCTCATATCCTGTGCTGGGGGTGTGGGCGTGTGCGGGGCGCGTGTTGTGTCAAATATTTAATTGTTTTTTCTTCCCAGTTTCTGTATATTCCAGTTCGGGGTTTCCACCCTGCTCCCTTTAAATACCCCTGCACCCCATAATCAAAACGCACCTTTACTCCTTAAAATACCCGAACACCCTTAAAAACGAACCCACCTTAACCCTATAAATATACCCTATACCCCAAAATCCAAACCTATACCTAAATCCTAAAAATACCCCTGTACCCCAAAAACCAAACCTACCCCTGAACCCTAAAATACCCCTGTACCCCAAAACCCAAACTTAGCCCTGAACCCTAAAAATACCCCTGTACCCCAAAACCCAAACCTAGCCCTAAACCCTTAAAATACCCCTGTACCCCAAAACCCAAAACTACCCCTGAACCCTAAAAATACCCCTATACTCCAAAACCCAAACCTAGCCCTGAACCCTAAAACTACCCCTGTATCCCATAACCCAAAACTATATCTGAACCCTTAAAATACCCAAACACCCTAAAACATATACCTCAGTACCCCAAAACGGTATGTAACACTTACAACGCAACTTTTACGTCGTAATGCTGTTACAACGCAGCTATTACAACGCAGGATCCATTACATCGGATGCCATTACAACGCATGGCATTACATAGCAGATGGTATTACAACGCATACCATTACATCGTAAGTATTGGTAATTATATAATTTTTTTATTTTATTTAATATTATATAATTGATTTAATTATTATTAATTATAAATAAAAATATTTATTTATGTTTTTAAATATTATAAATTAAATATATTAATTCAAGTAATTTTGGGGTACATGGGTGTTTTTAAGTTTTAGGGAAGGGTTTGCGTTTTGGGGTACAGGGGTGTTTTTAGGTTTTAGGGCAGGGTTTGTGTTTTGGGGTACAGGGGTGTTTTTAGGTTTTAGGGCAGGGTTTGGGTTTTGGGGTACAGGGGTGTTTTTAGGTTTTAGGGAAGGGTTTGGGTTTTGGGGTACAGGGGTGTTTTTAGGTTTTAGGGCAGGGTTTGGGTTTTGGGGTACAGGGGTGTTTTTAGGTTTTAGGGTAGGGTTTGGGTTTTGGGGTACAGGGGTGTTTTTAGGTTTTAGGGCAGGGTTTTGGTTTTGGGGTACAGGGGTGTTTTTAGGTTTTAGGGCAGTGTTTGGGTTTTGGGGTACAGGGGTGTTTTTAGGTTTTAGGGCAGGGTTTGGGTTTTGGGGTACAGGGGTGTTTTTAGGTTTTAGGGCAGGGTTTGGGTTTTGGGGTACAGGGGTGTTTTTAGGTTTTAGGGTAGGGTTTGGGTTTTGGGGTACAGGGGTGTTTTTAGGTTTTAGGGCAGGGTTTGGGTTTTGGGGTACAAGGGTGTTTTTAGGTTTTAGGGCAGGGTTTGGGTTTTGGGGTACAGGGGTGTTTTTAGGTTTTAGGGCAGGGTTTGGGTTTTGGGGTACAGGGGTGTTTTTAGGTTTTAGGGCAGGGTTTGGGTTTTGGGGTACAGGGGTGTTTTTAGGTTTTAGGGCAGGGTTTGGGTTTTGGGGTACAGGGGTATTGTAGGGTTCAGGGGTAGGTTTGTGTTTTGGGATAATTAAATTATATTTACCATTTTTAAATTAATTAAAATATATTTAATAAATTAAATTAATTTTTTTACATTAATTACATTTTTAAATTAAATTAATTAAATAAAATAAATTATTTCAATTAATTTAATTTATTTTCAATTATAAAAATATGTACATTAAATTAATTTCATTATTTTAATTAAATTAAATTATTTCCTTTTTTTTAAAAAAAATTACATTTATTAAATAGATATTATTTTATTAAATTAAATTAATGGCTATTTCAAAATGTATTTTAATTAAATTAATTAAATTAAATTAATTAAATTAACTTAATAACATTTTTAAAAAAAAGGTATACTTACCTATACTTACGATGTAATGGTATGCGTTGTAATAGCATCTGCTATGTAATGCCATGCGTTGTAATGGCATCCGATGTAATGGATCCTGCGTTGTAAAAATTCCGTTGTAACGGAATGCGTTGTAAAAATCCGCTTTGTACTGACACCAATCCCCCCAAAACATATGCCCCTATACCCATACTTACCTTATCGAAACATTTAAAAAAAACATGCTTTTACCATTCATGCATTTACAACGAATTTCGTTGTAAATGTATGCGTGGTAAAAGCATATACAATGTAATGCCATGCGTTATAATGGCATTGCGGAGCCATGGTACTTTCATAATGAAAGTATGCGGAGTGATGGTCTGCGGAAAGAAAGTTGCGGAATAATGGGTGTTTACCCTCCCCCGGTAAATACATTGGTGGAACGGCGGCCCACATCTCCAGCAACATACTCATATTTTTTCACCACCGATTTGAAAAATGCACAGGTCTCTCTCATTGATGGCCAGCACCGACATACACTTTTAGACACACCTCCCGCCACAAGTTCTAGAATTGCGAACTTTAGAGCTGGGGAGCTACGTTCGAATCTCGGCATCAGGTCAACATCCTGTGATTCCAGGCAAATTGCACTGTGAATCGGAGCGTTTCACAGGCCTGTCACAGATAAGAAATGCTATCAAAACGAAATCCTACAAAACAATATACTACAGGCCGGCAGCAATTCATACCCGGACAACGTCGGGACGGGCTGCTAGTAATATATACAAGAGCACTTTTAAAACGTACATGAGATTTTAAAAAATAAAACATTGCTCTCCCTGTCGGGGAATTGAACCCCGGTCTCCCGCGTGACAGGCAGGGATACTGACCACTATACTAACGAGGATTAGCTGACTTACGGCGTAAAACCACTCTGTGTCCCAGGACACCCCCACTCCTGGTGCCCCTCGCTGCTGTCCTTCTCTCCCCGCTGTTGCCTACGTGATTCCGCTGTTCTCTCATTTCGCCCCTTTCTTGTTTTGCTGCCTTGTGACTGTGTTTTGCTGCCTTGTAACTGAGTTTTTTGTTAGTCTGCCATTTAGGTCCTAGTTGTGCCCGCTAGCTTGCCCCCCTGGTGCGACCCCTCCTGCTTCCCGCCGCCGATCTCTCGCAGCCCCGCCCCCTTTTCGCCTCCGCTACCCCATTGGCCCCCCTTTCCCGCCTTCCAGCTGCTCCTCCCTCCCACTTCGCCTCATATGGAGCCCGCGCGCAGGCGCAGTGGTCACGCGCAGTGGGGGCGCCGATTGTGCGCCGAAGGCGCACCAAAGGCAAGCCCGTCTGCGCCCGTCCGCGCCTAGACCGCGCCCAGCGCCAGGACCCCTGGCTCCCGACAATGCCAGCCCACACGACGGACCTACGACGCTACCACCATCAACGCACTTAAACCCGACCGGAACCCCGCCTGCTACCAAGCCACCCCGAAATACACCCACGGACCCTTCACCTGCCAAGCCTGCAAGTTCACCTGCCTCCGGACCTGCACTGCTCCCAAAAGGCCAGGCACCAGCAACAACCACCTCAAGTGCATCCTGCTCAACACCCGTTCCGTCCACAGACACGCCGTTGAACTCTGGGACCTGCTCGACACAACATCACCAGACGTCGCCTTCCTCACGGAAACCTGGATGAACGCCTCCTCAGTGCCCGACATCGCCATAGCCATCCCGGACGGATACAAGATCACCCGGAGGGACCGCGTCAACCAGACAGGAGGAGGCATCGCCATCGTCCACAGGAACACCATCCGCATCACGACCAATTCCGACGACACCTTCACCGCCGCCGAGCACCTTCACTTCCAGATACACACCGACCCCAAAACCACCCTCAGAGGCACCCTCATCTACAGAACCCGAGACCACACACCCAATTCAGCAAAGACATCGCAGACTTCATCAGCCAGCATGCCCTCCACTCCGCCGACTATTATTATTATTATTATTATTATTATATTTAAATTTATAGAGCGCACAGCTACCCGGAGGTTTCCCGGAGCTAGGGACCTAATAGGTGAGTGTACCAGCCAAGAGACTCAAGAAGAGAGCAGATTATTGGTTAAATAGCCAAGTTTTAACGTCCCTGCGAAACTTAAGATAGCAGAGTTCAGTTCGCAGGGCAAGAGGAAGGGAGTTCCATAAGGAAGGGGCCAAGCAGCAGAAGGAGCGGCCACCCATTCTGACTCTTTTTATCCGAGGGACCTGGAATCTTTGCTGATTGGATGAACGAAGGGTGCGGGGCGGGCAGTACTGGTGAACTAGTAATCTCAGATAGAGTGGAGCCCTGCCAGCATTGATTCTATGCATAAAACAGAGGGCCTTAAATTTGGAGCGGCTTTCTATATGGAGCCAATGCAGGCTTCGTAGAGAAGTGGAAGTGGGAAATTTGTTAGGAAGTTTGCAGAGCAGTCGGACTTCCATATTCGGGACTGTCTGTAGTTTACGGGTCACTTCCTTACATGCCCCCAGGAAGAGAATATTGCTGTAGTCCAGTCTGGAAGTAATTAAGGCCTGGACCATGGTTTTCAGAGTCTCCTGAGGGAGCATCCAGATAATCTTTCTAAGCCACTTGAGAAGAGTGATGCAAGTAGAAGAGGTTTTGATCACATGCTGCTTCATGGACAGTTGATCGTCAAAGATGATGCCGAGATTTCGTACTGTTCTAGAAGGGACAGGTGGTGGGCCCATTTGCGCAGGCCAGTGGTGGAGACCCCATAAGGAAGTATTGTGGCCAAACAGAAGAAGCTCTGTTTTACCCCCGCTCAATTTTAATTTGTTTTCATGCATCCATGTGGCGATGTTGCTGAGTCCTACACAGAGGGATGATGAGGAGGAGTGATGACCCATAGAAATAGAGTAGATGATCTGAGTGTCATCGGCATACGAGTAAATGGAGAGCCCAGCTTGCTCCGCGATGGTGGCCAGTGGTCTGGCAAATGGGTTAAAAAGTAAGGGGCTCAAAATAGAGCCTTGAGGGACGCCATGAGCAGATTTATGAATTTGAGAAGCCGATGAAGAAGAAAAAACTTGAAAAGTGCGGTATGAAAGAAAGCTCGCAAGCCAGTTGAGGGCTGAGCCATTGATGCCAGATGAGCTTTCAAAGGGATGGGATGGGAAACCGTGTCAAACGTGGCACTTAAGTCTAGCAATATAAGTGCCACGGTTTCCCCTTTGTCCACTCGGCATCAAATGGTCTCAGAGACCCCCAACAAAGTTGATTCAGTCGAGAAGCCAGACCTAAAGCCGGACTGGGAGTAGTGAAGAAAGTTATTAGATTCCACATGATGAGTAAGCTGTATGTTAATGTGTTTCTCCCAAATTTTTGAGAAAATCGGAAGGAGTGAAATGGGACGAAAGTTTAATGGATTATTAGGGTCAGCATTCGCCTTTTTTAATAGGGGCACTATCATCGCATGTTTCCATGCAGAGGGCACTATGGCTTCGCTGAGAGAGGTATTGAGTAATTCCAGGATGAGGTTAAAAGAGGAAGTGTCCAAGGTTTGTAGAATTTGTGGGGGGAAAAGATCCAGTGGGGAGCCAGATTTGATATTACCAATAATGTCAAGAAGTGTAATGCTGGTAAGGGGGTCCCAGGTACATATCTGCTGTGAGGGGTGTGTGTCCTCTGATGACTCGGATACAGAGGAGATTGCAGGATCCGGCGACAAAAAGGAAGGGTGGAGGGGGATCGGGCCTCCAAAATCAGTATAAATGGTGTCAATTTTGGAAAAGAAAAATTCTGCCAAGGAGTTGCATTGTGATTTGTCAAGGCATGGGGCTTTGGGTTGACATGATGCGCCCGAAAGTTCCTGTACAACCTTAAAAAGCGCTTTTGGGCGATTTCGTGCCTTGAGTATAGTTAAGTTAACATATTCGGCTTTGGCTGTATAGCAGAGTGAGTGATATTTGGCTAAGGCAGTTTTATAAATCTGCTTAGAATCTGCGTCACAATGTATACGCCACTTGCGCTCAAGGTTTTTGCAGGTGGTTTTCTCCTTTGTCAGCGAGTCTGTAAACCATGGGGCAGGTGGGTGGTGCAGATTATTCTCATGCTTACGCTGAGGTAGACACGCGTTAGCAGCAGAGTTAACCAATCATGAATGACAGCCTCCTCCTTGATACTGGTAACATTTGTGAGGGGCCTAGTGTCCTCAAGACAGGAGTTACATTTAGTAACATCCAATTTTTTCCAGTTTCTGGATATTTTTGGTTCAATGGGGATTACTGTGTTTTTAGAAAAACGATCAGTAGTAACGGAAAAATCTACCCTGGTCTGACCATGAGATGGGTAAGGACGGCCTACATGTTATGGTATCTAAGTTGGAGAATATAGGGTCCAGTAGGTTCCCGGCCTTGTGAGTAGGGCCAGAGTTATGTAGAGTGATGTTCAGTGCCACTAAGTCCTGCATAAGATTGATGCTAATGGAGCAGGATGTATCGTTCAAATGTATATTCAAATCCCCTACTATCAAGAAGTTGCTGGCATTCAGGAGTAAAGGTGCTATGTGCTCAGGGAAGGCAGTGGCCCAGGTACAGGCTGGGCCAGGTGGGCGGTAGATGAGAACACCAGAGAGGGTGAAGTTAGGAGATATCAAGAGTTTAAACAAGCCAGCTTCACTGTTTGGCATATCCAGATCCTCCCATTTACAAGAATATTTCTGTTGAAGACTATAACTATCCCACCCCCCTTTTTTCCCACTCGATTTTTACCTATATAGGTATAGTTATCTGGGAGGGCAGATGCTATGTAGGGGCCGGAGCTGTCATTTAGCCAAGTCTCTGTGAGAAATAGAGCAGCTGGTTGGGAGGAAGTGAGTAGGTCAAAGATGTCTCTCTTATGTTTGGGTAATGACCTACAATTTAAGCTGACAAAAGGAAATTCTTGAAGGGGATCTAGATGTTTAAACATTAACTGACGCTGCGGAAAGTCACATGTGGCTATGTTGATTTGGGAAGGGAGAGATAAGAGGGAAAGGTTGCAGTCTGGGCAAAGGGTTGGAGCCTGATAACAACACAGGGGTGGGCTCCGTAGGCAATGTGGTGGCCTAAGGCTTAATAGAGCATCTCTAGAGTATGTAAGAGTTACCGTAAGATGTTTAACGGGCGAGGGATTGGCCCCTGTTCCCGGCCTGTCGCGGACGGGCGCAGACGGGCAGGACTCTGGCACGACTCCGGCGCGCCACTGTCGCGCCTGCTGCACGTCGCCCAACACATCGTTAAGTAGGGAGGCGGCAGTCTGGAAACTAGAGCGCTCCCCCCTTCCGCCGGAAGTGGGGAAAGAGAGCAAAGTGATAGAAATAACTCCCTCCACACAACGAGATCGGCTTGGGGTGGAACGGGGAGTGGGAGGTACACAGGCGAATCCAGTGACTGATAGGTGAGTTGAATTTCCGGCAAGTGAGGTTTTTTATTAAATAAGCGCAGTGCGGGCACCTGAGATCGTGCTTACTGCTCTCTCACAGCAGCAGCGCTAGAGACAGGAACAGGTATTGCACAAGGGAACAGTTTAAAAGTTTAGCCGCAGTACGAGCACCTAGCTCGTGCCCCCTGCCAGTAGCAAATAACCATTTTTAAAATACACGCAGCAGTGTGAGCACCTAACTCGTGCCCCTTGCAAAAGATAAACTGGAGCAATAATGGCTGTGGTCTCAATAGTGCAGCAGCACACGTACCCTCAATCAGTAGGACTGAAGCCTGCATTGGCTCCTGCGTTAAGTAGGGAGGCGGCAGTCTGGAAACTAGAGCGCTCCCCCGTTCCGGCGGAAGTGAGCAAAGAGAGCAAAGTGATAGAAAGAACTCTCTCCACATCCTCCTACATTCTCCTAGGGGACCTCAACTTCCACCTGGAGAAAAACAACGACACCAACACCACCACCCTGCTGAACAACCTCGCCAACCTCGGACTCAAGCAACTGGTGAACACCCCCACCCACTACGCCGGCCACAAGCTGGACCCCGTCTTCTCCTCCAGCAAGCACATCTCCTTCAGCCACTCCACCGGACTCCATTGGACGGATCACAGCTGCGTCCACTTCAGTTTCAGAAGAACCACGACCGACCACCACCCGCAACAGGTTCCTCGCAGGAGCTTGAGCAAGATCACCGCCGACCAGCTCACCACCTCCCTCAGCCTGAACCCTCCCGCCAGCTCAACAGACCCCATCAAAGCAGCCCGCAACTTCACACAGTGGCTCACCAACTGCGCCGATGACCTCGCTCCACTGAGGAACCCTCCCAGCAGACCCGGCAGCAAGAAAGCCTCCTGGTTCACCGACGAGCTCAAGACATCCAAGAAAAACTGCCGCACCCTTGAAAAAGCCTGGCACCACAACCAGATCACAGAAAACATGACAGCCCTCAAGGACGCCACCCGCAAACACCACCAGCTGATCCGCACCACCAAAAGGACAACATTCAAAGAACGACTGGACAACAACACCCGCAACAACAAGGAACTCTTCAGCATCGTCAAAGAGTTCTCCAACCCCAACGTCGGAAACAACGACATCACACCCTCGCAAGACCTCTGCAACTCACTCGCCACCTTCTGCCACCGCAAGATCGCCGACATACACAACAGCTTCGTCGCACAGACCACGCACCCAACCACCGAACCAACGGCCCCCAACACCACCCTCTGCAACTAGACCCCGGCCAGCACCGAAGATACCATCCACTCTGGATCACCAACCGACCCCTGCCCACACCACATCTTCAACAAGGCCAACTCCATCATCGCACCCCAACTCCGGGACATCATCAACATCTCCTTCAACACCACCACTTTCCCGGAGAGCTGGAAGTACTCCGAACTCAGCGCCCTCCTGAAGAAACCAACAGCGGACCCCACGACCTCAAGAACTTCCGCCCCATCTGGCTCCTCCCTTTTCCTGCCAAAGTCATCAAGAAGATCATCAACAGACCGCTCGCCGCCTTCCTCGAGACAAACGGATCCCTCGACCCTTCGCTGTCCGGCTTCCGAGCCAACCACAGCACCGAGACCGCCCTCATCGCAGCCACCGACGACATCAGATCCCTGCTCGACAACGGGGAAACATCGGCCCTCATCCTCCTGGACCTATCTGCGGCGTTCGACACTGTCTGCCACCGCACCCTAGTACAGCGCCTCAGCAACATCAGGATGCAAGGGAAGGCTCTGGAGTGGATCATCTCGTTCCTCGCTGGAAGAACCCAGAGAGTCCGCCTCCCCGCTTACAGGTCCGAGGCCACCGAGGTCATCTGCGGCGTACCACTAGGATCCTCACTCAGCCCCACCCTCTTCAACGTCTACATGCGAGCCCCCTCGCAGCTATCGCACGCCAACACAACCTCAACATCATCTCCTATGCCGACGACACCCAGCCGATCCTCTCCCTCACCACCGACCCCGCCACCGCCAGAGCCAGCCTTCACTAAGGGATGAAAGACGTCGCCGAGTGGACGAAGAACAGCCACCTGAAACTGAACTCAGACAAAACAGAAGTCCTCATCCTGGGATCATTGCCCTCCGCCTGGGACGACTCCTGGTGGCCCCCTGCCCTGGGCACCACCCCCAAGCCAACAGACCACGCACTAAACCTGGGCTTTATCTTGGAATCCTCCGTCTCGATGACCAGACAAGTCAACGCCGTATCATCATCGTGCTTCAATACCCTGCGCATGCTCCGTAAGATCTTCCGCTGGATCCCCACCAAAACCACGAAGACAGTCACCCAGGCACTCGTCACCAGCCAACTGGACTACGGCAACACCCTCTACGCGGGAACCACGACCAAACTACAGAAAAGACTCCAGCGCATACAGAACGCCTCAGCACAACTCATCCTGGATATCCCTCGCCACAGCCACATCTCGACCCACCTGGGAGACCTGCACTGGCTCACTGTCAATAAGAGGATCACGTTCAGACTCCTCACCCACGCACACAAGGCTCTCCACGACATGGGCCCGAAATACCTCAACAGCCGCCTCACCTTCTACACCCCCACCTGCCAGCTACGATCGGCCAGCCTCGCCCTCGCCGCTTTACCACGCATTCGCAGAGCCACCGCTGGAGGAAGATCCTTCTCCTACCTGGCGGCCAAGACATGGAACTCCCTCCCCACCCACCTACGGCTGACCCAGGACCACCTCTCTTTTAGGGAGCAACTCAAGACCTGGCTTTTCGAGCAATAACGGACCCCCACCCCCCAGCGCCTTTAGACCCTAATGGGTGAGTAGCGTGCTTTACAAATTGTCTGATTGATTGATTGTATAGCTGAAGCAGTTCAGTGTGTGCGTCATCTTGAGAGAGGAAGTCCGTTTTAACTGTAACTCCTCAGCCCTCCTCCTCAGCCCTCCAAGGGATGTTTTCAGAATCACAACTGAACTGTCACTGAAACTGCCTCGCGTAATTATTTTATATGGATAACTAACAGCCCGTCCCGATGTTGTCCGGGTATGAATTGCTGCCGGTCAGTAGTATATTGTTTTGTAGGATTTTGTTTTGATAGCATTTCTTATATGTGACAGGCCTGTGAAATGCTCCGATTCACAGTGCACTGCTGATGCACTTAAGAGTGCGCATTCAGTAGTATGTGAACTCGAGTTTCCCTAATTTATTTTTCCTTGCAATATTATATAGCGCGAACTCGACAACATGGCATGAGCACAATTTACATTACAGAAGAACACATTCATTTGTGGTAGGCACGGGGAGACAAAGCGATTTGCCTGGAATCACAGGATGTTGAGCTGATGCCAAGATTCGAATGTAGCTCCCCAGCTCTAAAGTTCGCAATTCTAGAACTTGTGGCGGGAGGTGTGTCTAAAAGTGTATGTCGGTGGTGGCCTTCAATGAGAGAAACCTGTGCATTTTTCAAATGGGTGGTGAAAAAATATGAGTACGTTGCTGGAGATGTGGGCCGCCGTGCCACCAATGTACCTACTGGGGGAGGGTAAACACCCATTATTCCGCAGCTTTCTTTCGGCATACCATCACTCCGCATACTTTAATTACGAAAGTACCATGACTACGCAAAGCCATTATAATGTATAGCATTACATTTTATATGCTTTTACCATGCATACATTTACAACGAAACTCATTGTAAATGCATGAATGGTAAAAGCATGTTTTTTTTAATGTTTGGATAAGGCAAGTATAGGTATAGGGGTATATGTTTTGGGGTACTGAGGTATATGTTTTGGGGTGTTTGGGTATTTTAAGGGTTGAGATATAGTTTTGGGTTATGGGGTACAGGGGTAGTTTTAGGGTTTAGGGATAGGTATGGGTTTTGGGGTACAGGGGTATTTTTAGGGTTCAGGGCTAGGTTAGGGTGTTGGGGTATAGGGGTATTTTTAGGGTTACGGGGTAGGTTTGTGTTTTAGGGGGAAAGGGGTATTTTAAGGGTTCAGGGCTAGGTTTGGGTTTTGGGGTACAAGGGTATTTTTAGGGTTCAGGGCTAGGTTTGGGTTTTGGGGTACATGGGTATTTTAGGTTTCAGGGGTAGGCTTGGGTTTTGGGGTACTGGGGTATTTTTAGGGTTCAGGGTTAGGTTTGCGTTTTGGGGTACAGGGGTATTTTTAGGGTTCAGGGGTAGGTTTGCGTTTTGGGGTACAGGGGTATTTTTAGGGTTCAGGGCTAGGTTTGAGTTTTGGGGTACAGGGGTGTTTTTAGGGTTCAGGGGTAGGTTTGGGTTTTGAGGTACAGGGGTATTGATAGGGTTAAGATGGGTTAGTGTTTAAGGGTGTTGCGGTATTTTAACGAGTAAGGGTGGGTTATGAATATGTGGTGCAGGGGTATTTAAAGGGAGCAGGGTGGGATTAGCACACAATATGAGACATGGCATGAAGGGCGGAATGTACCACACGCCCCCAGCGTTTGTCACGCCCCCAGCACATGCCCACAGCACAACGCAGACACGCCCACAAGGGACTACCTTGCTGGCACAGTTCTTTTACCTTTTAAATGTATATGGTGGGCCTCTGCATAGCCTATGTCCTACTGCTGCAACTGCCCTTTCCAACGCTGTATGGGGTGTTGTGATTGGTGCTGTGGTTCCTGACATTACCTGCCTCAAAGGTTTGGGCTCTCTCTTTATTATATTAGTACTAGCAGCCCGTCCCTACGTTGTCCGGGTATGAATTGCTGCCGGCCAGTAGTATATTGTTTGGTAGGATTTCGTTTTGATAGCATTTCTTATCTGTGACAGGCCTGTGAAACGCTCCGATTCACAGTGCACTGCTGATGCACTTAAGAGTGCGCGTTCAGTAGTGTGTGAACTCGAGTTTCCCTACTTTACTTTTCCTTGCAATATTATATAGCGCGAACTCGACAGCATGGCATGAGCACAATATACATTACAGAAGAACACATTCATTTGTGGTAAGCACGGGGAGACAAAGCAATTTGCCTGGAATCACAGGATGTTGAGCTGATGCCAAGATTCGAACGTAGCTCCCCAGCTCTAAAGTTCGCAATTCTAGAACTTGTGGCGGGAGGTGTGTCTAAAAGTGTATGTTGGTGGTGGCCATCAATGAGAGAGACCTGTGCATTTTTCAAATGGGTGGTGAAAAAATATGAGTACGTTGCTGGAGATGTGGGCCGCCGTGCCACCAATTTACCTACCGGGGGAGGGTAAACACCCATTATTCCGCAACTTTCTTTCCGCATACCATCACTCCGCATACTTTAATTACGAAAGTACCATGACTCCGCAATGCCAGTATAACGCATAGCATTACATTTTATATGCTTTTACCACGCATACATTTACAACGAAATTCATGAATGGTGAAAGCATTTTTTTTTAATGTTTGGATAAGGTAAGTATAGGTATAGGGGTATATCTTTTGGGCTACTGAGGTATATGTTTTGGGGTGTTTGGGTATTTTAAGGGTTCAGATACGATTTTGGGTTATGTGGTACAGGGGTAGTTTTAGGGTTTAGGGATAGGTATGGGTTTTGGGGTACAGGGGTATTTTTAGGGTTCAGGGCTAGGTTAGGGTTTTGGGGTATAGGGGTATTTTTAGGGTTACGGGGTAGGTTTGGGTTTTAGGGGAAAAGGGGTATTTTAAGGGTTCAGAGCTAGGTTTGGGTTTTGGGGTACAAAGGTATTTTTAGGGTTCACGGCTAGGTTTGGGTTTTGGGGTACAGGGGTATTTTAGGGTTCAGGGGTAGGTTTGGGTTTTGGGGTACCGGGGTATATTTAGGGTTCAGGGCTAGGTTTGGGTTTTGGGGTACAGGGTTATTTTTAGGGTTCAGGGGTAGTTTTGCGTTTTGGGGTACAGGGGTATTTTAAGGGTTCAGGGGTAGGTTTGGGTTTTGGGGTACAGTGGTATTTTTAGGGTTCAGGGCTAGGTTTGAGTTTTGGGGTACAGGGGTTTTATTAGGGCTAAGATGGGTTAGTGTTTAAGGGTGTTTGGGTATTTTAACGAGTAAGGGTGGGTTATGATTAGGGCTCCCGGTTTTCCGTTTTTACGGATTTTTACATATAAATACAGACGGAAATATATATTTCCTTTGTCTGTATTTATATTTAGAAACGGAAAAATACTTGAAAATGTTGCCACACTGCCCTGCTCGAATCCAGCTAAGCCCCCTTCCTGCTTCTGGAAATTCCTTCCTGGGCGCGCACACAGCCGCACCCGAGTACTTCACAGGTCTATTGAAAGACCATTTACTTGTTAACGAGGCTTGATTGTTGTTTCACCCCATGCCGTAGCCTCCCCCAATGTCCCGACTCTTCCTGTCCATGGCCCCATACAGTGCATGTTTTAAGCCCTTCAATTCACAGTGCTGCAGCAGGAGAAAAAGAAGAAACGGCAGCTGTTCAGTTATACACGCGGGTCTAAAAGTACCAGAATACCTTAGGTGGCACAACATTGAATCTGTAGAGACGCAGTGCCAGCTCTGATTATTATTGCAGAACTACACGTTCTAGAATATAAACAAACTGCGGAACGGCTCAAGCCCCCAGTTCAAAAAGAGAAGTCCTAGGGTAGCTCGGGAGATGCAATTACTGCATAAACATAGATGTAAACTTCAGGTCCGGGGTTTGACTTCCAGTGTGGCAGCTAAGTGGGTTAAAGCGCCTCTTGCAGTGCTATCTGTGTCTGTAACATGCAGAGGAAGCTCCAGGTGCCAGGCGGGTAGCGAAGCGGGTTAATGCGCCCTTGGCTGAGACTTGTGAGAATTGCCAGCACACCTTTCAAACCGAGAGCCACATCTTGAGTAGGTTAAATGTGTGCTTTACCTGCAGGATGAAGCATCAGATCGCAGTGCAACACCTAAACGGGTTATACACCAACTGCAGCTCTCTGTGTGTGCCCCCCTCCCCCCACCACCACAGTCCACATCTAGTGTCGTAGTAAGATAACCAGGTACCGCTGGGTACACTCAGGGGTCAAAGTCTCAAACCCAGAAAGACAGCTCTGGTGGTCAAAGCGCTTGCTGCAAGGATTTGTGCAAAATCTGAAAGCGGAACGTTGACCATTGTTCGACCAACAGAGACTTTTGTGCCTCTGATGGCAATGTCTCCGAATTAGTAAATCACACCTGTTGTTTGCAGTGCCCAAGAGCGCCTGCTGCTCAAGACAATGGTGGGAGAAATGAGGCGCCTTGAGCAGAAAGGGGGTGTTTGGGGTGAGAAGTCGGGTGTAAACTGACGGCGAGCAGTGGGCGGCGGTGGATTGGCAGGGTTTAACTATGCTTCTCTACTTCACTGCCCAAGGTGAAAGCAAAGGTCGGAGGTGATGCGTGCGCTTCAGGTAATACATCTGCAGCGCATGTGCCCACTCCACAGACGCTTTACATCAACACCGGTTTCGTCACAGGCAGACACATTCATTTTTGTTATGCACAGGGAGATTAAGTGATCAAATCACTTAATCTCCAAGGTCGACCATCGCAGCCATTAGGCCACATTCTCCCTCTTATATGTATAAGGGGCTTTCTTTGAGTCTCTTGTGGCTGTTCCTGGCTGGTTAAAGATGGTGCTTACATGTTGCCACCTTCAACGGAAGCGCACAAAGCTCATGATGCTCTGTGGGCTGGCATGGTGCCCTGCAGGAGACTGGCATGAAGAAGAGGCTCAACTCCTGCCCAAGCACAGCCACACGTTTCCTGACTCATGTGCGTTGTGGCAAACGGTTCAGTTTTTATTTAGCATTTTAGTCTAATTACATATGCCCGATGAATAATGCAACATAAGAAACACTCCCAATATAAAAAGCTGGAAAGCAACTAAATTAACTGTAAACAATAGGTGATACAGAGTGCATTCTACAAGTATACACATAGGTCAATGCATACTGCCCATCATATATAGGTAGGTGAATTCCTATTTTTTCTAATAATAATCATCAGGCTGCAAAGCGATCGCTTGTTATAGAGAGAACAGTCATATTTTAAAATAAGCACTGACCAATGCAATAGGTTTGGACATGTAAGGTTTTAGGTTCACGAGAACTAAGTAGCACATAGAATTCACTCACTGTGAGAAACAGAACACGTGGTGCTGGTGAAAGAGGACGACAAGCAGTGGGGGGGATTGGATTTGACAATGCTGCAACCCCAGCAGCAGGCCCTGATCTGCGCAAACCAGGCGCTAGACTGTTTCTCCTACTGCTGGACGAGAACCCCCGTGAAAGGTGTGTGTGTTGATTCTGCCGAAGCAGCCGCTCGTGAGTGAGCCCATAACGAGGAGTGGGGAAACGGCCCTGTGGCGTGTCTGATGCATCACTTGCGCGTTTTCAGCACGGGGTTGGCCTAAAATTATGCCCAGGGCCGTCATTGGTAGCACTTTCACGCTACAAGATTGACGGCCATGGAACCCACAACAAAATCGGTACATCGCATACTTCAAACATAACTGCACGCCACGTGTGCATTTGCTCTGGGCTCGTGTCGGTGTAGGGGGTGGTGGGTGTACTTTGTACATCACTCACTGTAGAAGTTGCGGCCACGCAGCACTGGTGACCTGTGGTGCCGGCCGGCTTTATAATTTATTCGAAGACACGGACACTACTTTCAGAGATTGACAGTAGTGTCAGTGAGTGTCCCGAAATAAATGATAAAGGCCGCTGCCACAGGCCACCAGTGTCGCCCTGCCACCGCCCTCAAACTAGTGCCGCCTGGGGCGGACCGCCTCCCCCCTTCCCTAGCTACGCCAGTGGGGCAAATCACGTTTTCTTTCTCTCTAACTCAGCTCCATATTGGCTGGACCAAGGTATGGAGCGCTACTTTAAAACCCCGAACGATTTGACGAAACGGGGTAAAACAGCCATATTTGTCAGCTGTGTCCACGCACGCGAGTCCCTCTGAAGTCTTCGGTACGCTTTACCCCGAGTAAATACCCCTGTCAGAAGTGATTGGGTTCTGAGGGTAGTTTCAATACCAAGCTGGCCCATGCTATAAAATGTGCTTTTTAGGGTAGCGCATAGTCATGAATTTCCAGGTCTTCTTCCGAGCAGCAGCAGTGTCTGCCTGCCCTCCGTTATTGAAAAATGCAGTCACCAGTGTATCGCTTGTGTGCATTGTCAATTTAAATAAATGTGGAAAAATACTAGCTGTAGTCTCGTCTTTTACTGTGGCAAAAATAAATGTGGATAAATACAGAAAAAATGCCCAAAAAATAAATATGGATAAATACAGACGGAAATGGCAAAAAAATAAATACCATAAAACCGGGAGCCCTAGTTATGATTATGTGGTGCAGGGGTATTTAAAGGGAGCAGGGTGGGATTAGCACACAATATGAGACATGGCATGAAAGGCAGAACGTACCACACGCCCCCAGCGTTTGTCACGCCCCCAGCACATGCCCACAGCACAACGCAGACACGCCCACAAGGGACTACCTTGCTGGCACAGTTCTTTTACCTTTTAAATGTATATGTTGGGTATCTGAATAGCCTATGTCCTGCTGCTGCAACTGCCCTTTCAAACGCTGTATTGGGTGTTGTGATTGGTGCTGTGGTTCCTGAGATTACCCGCCTCAAAGGTTTGGGCTTTCTCTTTAATATATTAGTATGGATTTAGATGTGATTTATCCTGAACTTCCTGTCAGAAGAAATCTGAACCATATACATACCACTAGAGATACAGCGAAGCACATGGGCGACTATTTCTTACCCAAATGTGCAATAAATATAGCTGAAGCACATAAAAATAATCTAACCTGCTTATTGCAAGAAAAAGAGAACATGTTTTTGAATACGGTAGAAAAGAGAAGAGAGAGTTTCCTGAAAAAGGCAAAAGATAAGAATCAGAAAGGTCCTAAGTGGGCAGAAAGCATAAAAGACACCTCAAATGGTGGGGCTAATGCTGCTATGTTGCTGGATTTCGAGAAAGAAGGGAAACTCTGTCTGCATAGGGATAAAACTAGCTATTATAACAATATAATAATTGGTTCCAGTGTGTGTGAACACAATTTCAATCGGGGGTTGGGGATTTAAAGAAGGAAGTGAACCTGAGTTTCCAGGAATTTATTATGTCTGTGGAAACAAGGCCTATTACAAATTGCCAGATCACTGGTATGGAAGCTGTTATTTCGGAATTGTCTTTCCAAAAATCTATCATGTGGACAAAATCACTGGAAGCTTTGAAGGAACTAGTAGGCATATTACCAACAACTAGCGATAATTTTTGTCTCTAACTTGTTTAGAGACAAAAATTATCGCCGCACATCGGCGATTTTTATCGCAGATAAACCTTGCTATTAGCAAGGTTTATCGCAAATGCGATAAAAAACGGCCGCAATGCATGAATATCGCTGAAAAGTCAGCGATATTCATGCAATATCGAGCAAATGCTCTTAGCCATGTTATCCACCTCCCATTGGATAACATGGCTAAGAACTGCTCAGGGCAGGTGTTAGCTTTTGGAGATATTCGCGCTTAGCGCGAATATCTCCAAAAGTTGGTAATAGGAGATAGCGATGTTAGCGACTGTTTCCAGTCGCTAACATCTTGGCACGCCCACTTTGCATGTCATTAGTGATAAATATCACTGACATGCAAAGTGGGGCCCAAGATGGTCGCTATCTCCTATTAGCTGTCACTAACTGGTGTTAGCGACAGCTTGGTAATAGGGAGATAATTTTATCTCCGCTTTCTTGGCTTTTAAAGCCAAAAAAGCGGAGATAAACCCCCTTGATAATATGCCCCTAACACTTTAATGAGTAGCCAACGAGAAAGTGCTGGTTAAATTGGAGGTGACATATTTAGTGCATTGATACCTTCAGTGGGAGTGGCTCTGAATACACACAGAATTAGCAAATTCTCTACAGTAGTAGATTGGTTATCAACTGACACTGCTGGAGGGTTCCTGATGGTCAATACCGAATTGTTTGCTGTAAGATCAATGGTTTTACAAAACCGACTTGCTCTTGATACCTTATTGGCAAAAGAGGGCGGAGTCTGTAGAATGTTGAAAGCGCAACATTGTTGCACTTACATACCAGACAAAAGTGTCGAAATTAAGAGGTATGTAAGAAATATTACAAATTTGGAAAAAGAGCTCAAACCACTGGAAGTTGATAGTGCCTGGAGGAGACTCACTGATGGTCTTTCCTCCGTAGGTAGATGGATTTCTAATGTAGGTAGAAGTACTGTAGGAAAAACACTGATGCCAATAGCGGGAAGAGGACTATTTGTCCTGACAATAGTAATCTGTTGTAAATGTCGAATTCACAAGAAAAGTTACACTGTGAATCAGCGAGGTGTGAAACGAAATTTTGATGAACTCGAATTAGAGGAATTAAATAATAAGATTTACAAGAAGATGAAAAACTCTCATGGCAGGAATGAGAGAAAGCGAAGCAGTAAGTTTGATGAGATTGAAATGGGTGAAATGTGACAAGTTGGCATCTGTTTCGTTAATTTGTGATGATATAAAATATCATCAAAGAGGGGATTGATGGAGCAAGGATTCGCATGTAAAGCAACTTGCTTGTATTCATGAACCTTGAATAATGTTATTAATTGTAATCAACATATATGTCTTATTAATTTACAGTTTCCCCTACATCTTCGGGTATCCGAGTGATGCTTGCCTATGTGTTTACTAATCCTAATGCGCTTGCAGTTAACATGGCCGCTGCTACGTGGGAATTTTGACTGCGCATGCGTGAGTCATACCCACGTGACTTGACGTACTCGCTGTCTTGGAGGGAACTTGTTTGCACTTGCGCACTAGAGCTAAGATGGCTGCTCTGTGTCCTCACATGCTGAATGCTTGTGTGCTGCTTTTGCCAAGCAGTTTGTTTTGCCTAAAATATAACGCTATAGTTAAAATTAAGATAAGGGGTAATGAATAGAAGTTCATGGTATACAGTGAAAAAAAAAATTCTATGTTCTAAAACTGTTCCCTTTTACTTATCATGTATCGTAAATAAATGGGCCTTAGGGACGGGAAAACGCCATTTTGAAACTCCTTTGCACACTGCACTCTACCCGAGGAAGGCTGAAGTCGGATGGAATTGACAACTCGCCAAGAGAGCCACAGCCAAGATGTTCTTGGGAACGTGAACTCTGCCCTCACCCCGAGAAGCCAGCCTGTACCTGCTCGCATTCATTGTAATTGTTAATAGCGTGACCATTGTTATGACAAACGTTGAAGTCATGGGAGCCCAGAATTGAGGGGCGTGAATGTAAAATTTAATATTCAGGACTCAAGTATCCAAAATTTAGGTGGGGTGTCGACCTCTCCTCCTTTCTTGTCCAATCGAATGTGGGGATCCTTACACTTGCAACATTTCGGGGGTGGTACACTGACCTGGAAAATAGTATAACTAGCGAAGGTTTAGCTAGAGAAATTGTCCGACTTGTCCGAATAGCTGAATAGCTGATCGATAGCAGAGGTGCTGCGGAGCACTCTGCCCGAAGACTCACTGACCCAATCGGGGTTCTGAGACCTGAAGTGGAGCACTTTGCTGGGGAAATCGATAATCCAAGTCGGGGTTCTGACTGATAGCTGCAGAGAGGGAGTAGCGCAGACGTTGCAACTGAACTGCGCGTGCTGGTCTTTGCCTTGGTGGTCCGGTTCTGATCAAAATCTGGCTTTCCTGTCCTGATTCCGTCCTGCACCTGCTGGCCTACTGGCGGTTGCAACTGTGGGATCTTTCTTGTCCTTAACTGACCCGTGGCCAGGGTTGGTCTTCACACCGCTCTAGGTAAATATAAACCTGTGGGAATATTGCTTAGTATAACTGACGTCCTTTTCTCTTCCCCTACCTGAAACTGCTGAAAATCTGATCTTTTGCATATGTTCTTCAATCTAACCTTTCTTTTATGCCAAATGAAAAAGTCATATTTACTTGTCGTTATTAGTAGGTTCCACTTTTTACCCTCCTTTTAGTCAGGTGCCAAAGTATTTGTCCACTGAAATATATAGATGTTCCTTTTCTTTACCCGTCCTTTTAGAAGTCAAACGTGGTTGTTACTAAATTGTTAGCGTATTCCAATTTTTACCTACCCTATAGAAACTTTGGTTAGTCCAGTCTCACTATTTAATTTCGTATTTCTACTTCAAACTCTTTTTTTATCATTAAAACCGACTGTATGGTGATTTATAGCATGATCCTTATATTACCCGTCCTTTAGAACTCATCTTTCCAAAACCAGTCATAATTGGTTAGTTTGTTTCCTGTTCTTACCTTCATTTAGAATTATTAAATGACCAGCAGCCTGTCCCGACATTGCCCGCTTATGAATTGCTGCCGGCCAGTAGTATATTGTTTTGTAGGATTTCGTTTTGATAGCATTTCTTATCTGTGGCAGGCCTGTGAAACACTCCAATTCTGATGCACTTAAGAGTGTGCCTTCATTAGTGTGTGAACTCGAGTGTCCCTACTTTATTTTTCCTTGCAATATTATGTGTGTGTAAATGTGGGTGTACTTGTAAAGCGCACTGTGACTCCAAGGAGTATCCTGGCGCTGAAGACCGCTGGGGAACCTGTTCTGGTTTTCCCTGTGAGATGGTCCCTTTCTGGGTATCTCCAAGGTGAAACCAGGCATCCCCGGCGTCTGTGGGGGGCCGTTGTAGAGATGAGGCAAGCTTAATGCCCAGAGTTGCCGAGTGTGTTCCCTGGTTAGAGTACGCAACGAGGCGAGAATTATCGAGTCCGTTTGACCCTGGTCCACGACCCTGCCGCGTCGGGAATTGAACCCTGGTCCCAGACCGTTCTCTGCTTACGGGTCTGCCACCTCTAACCAGTGAGCCACAGCACTCCACATTATATAGCGCGAACTCGACAACATGGCATGAGCAAAATTTACATTACAGAAAAACACATTCATTTGTGGTAAGCACGGGGAGACAAAGAGATTTGCCTGGAATCACAGGATGTGGAGCTGATGCCGAGATTCGAATATAGCGCCCCAGCTCTAAAGTTCGCAATTCTAGAAATTGTGGCGGGAGGTGTGTCTAAAAGTGTATGTCGGTGCTGGCCATCAATGAGAGAGACCTGTTCATTTTTCAAATCGGTGGTAAAAAATATGAGTATATTGCTGGAGATGTGGGCCGCCGTGCCACCAATGTACTTACCGGGGGAGGCGAAACACCCATTATTCCGCAGACCATCACGCCGCATACTTTCATTATGAAAGTACCATGACTCTGCAATGCCATTATAACGCATGGCATTACATTTTATATGCTTTTACCATGCATACATTTACAACGAAATTCGTTGTAAATGCATGAATGGTAAAAGCATGTTTTTTTTTAATGTTTGGATATGGTAAGTATGGGTATAGGGGTATATGTTTTGGGGTACTGAGGTATATGTTTTGGGGTGTTTGGGTATTTTAAGGGTTCAGATATAGTTTTGGGTTATGGGGTGCAAGGGTAGTTTTAGCGTTTAGGGATAGGTATGGGTTTTGGGGTACAGGCGTATTTTTAGGGTTCAGGGCTAGGTTTGGGTTTTGGGGTATAGGGGTATTTTTAGGGTTCAGGGGTAGTTTTGGGTTTTGGGGTACAGGGGTATTTTAAGGGTTCAGGGCTAGGTTTGGGTGTTGGGGTACAGGGGTATTTTTAGGGTTCAGGGCTAGGTTTGGGTTTTGGGGTACAGGGGTATTTTAGGGTTCAGAATTGCGAACTTTAGAGCTGGGGAGCTACGTTCGAATCTCGGCATCAGGTCAACATCCTGTGATTCCAGGCAAATTGCTTTGTCTCCCAGTGCCTACCACAAATTAATGTGTTCTTCTGTAATGTAAATTGTGCTCATGCCATGTTGTCGAGTTTGCGCTATATAATATTGCAAGGAAAAATAAAGTAGGGAAACTCGAGTTCACACACTAATGAATGCGCACTCTTAAGTGCATCAGCAGTTCACTGTGAATCGGAGCGTTTCACAGGCCTGTCACAGATAAGAAATGCTATCAAAACGAAATTCTACAAAACAATGTACTACTGGCCGGCAGCAATTCTTACCCGGACAACGTCGGGACGGGCTGCTAGTAGTTACAATAAATATTTTAAACTTTTCTCGTGTCTCTGTCTCTTATTGTGCACAAGTACGTGTGGGAGAGCAAAAGGGAGTGTGTAGGAGGGCAAGTGAGACACAATAGCTGGTCGGTCCAAGGCTCATGTCTACTAAGGTGGTAGGAAAACTCATTCCCTGCCTACTAAGGTTCTATGGTCCCAAGGCATAGTTCTGTGATCGATCTATGCGGGTAAAAAGCAGCGAGGTACTATAAGGCCAGCAGGGAGTGAAGCGAAGCCCGATCGCGCCGCCAGTGTTATAAATAAAATGCCCTGCTCCGGGTACGAGCGCACCACAGATTAGGCCGTCCGCAGGCCAGCGGGAATTAAACCATGCCCGAGGGGGGCCGCCCGCGGTAATTACATGCACTGCCTCCAGCGTGCTCGACCCCTAGATCCCGCCACTCCCAGTGGGAGCCCTTCAAAACGCCCACAGATTGATAACGATAGCACCAGCAAGCACTAACGTGGGTAAACATATGGCAACAAGCGCAACCTGAAAGGAATACATAATTGCGCACATACTGAACACAATTATTCAACCTAAGCACAAACATAATTTTAATATTGTCCAAAGCAATTTAACAGTCAAATGAGACATACATCACAATATAATGTTCTGAGCACTTAACTTAGTGCATGAGCAGCAAAGAAAGAGGAGCAGAAACAGGATCCAGTGGCTCTTATAGGGCTGTACATGATGTGATGTATTACGAGCATCATGGGAAATGTAGTTTTATTTGCATACAAAACAATTTTCATTGGCTGCTGTGAGTAGCAAAGAAAAGAAAGAGAAGCATAATCCGAAGCCTCCAGTCCTGTAATAGAATCTTCTGCGACAACCTGCTTGTATGAAAGTCTTTGACGGTTAAAGTGCGTCTCTGACAACCTGATTGTAAGAAAATCTTTGATGGTATAAGACATTTTAACAGATGCAACGTAACCTACACTAGGGTGACCAACTGACATATGGACAAATTTAGAACAGTGAGTGTACAAATTCAGGACAAAATTCAGGACAGTAGGTAAAAGTTCAGGACAAAAGTTCAGGAAAAAGGTACGTTTTACAGACACATCAGAGGAGGTCGCACAATAGTCCATAAGTAAGTAAATAGACAAACAACGCAAGTTGATGTCAAAATAAGTTTATATTAGGTTGAGACAACTGTGACTTCTCTTTCTGTCCCTGCTTTTGGCTACTTTGGCACCCTCTAGCCCCTTCTCACAGCTGCATCATGGTGATTATTCTGCTTGGTTTATTTGTTATTCTGTCTTATGCTGAGCTGAGAGCCAGAGATCAAAGTCAGAAAGTTCTTGGGGGCATAGCAACAAGCGGCAGAGATAATTACCGCTGGCCGCTCTTAGCGCGAGGATTTTCATCGCCGGCTATCACAGATAATTATCGGCATGCTAGCACTGTCTTAACAACGCATAGCGCAATGGCAATAAATATTCCAGTGAATGGGGGGTAAAAGTTCCCGGTGACCGTGGTTATACTTACTTTTCCCATCCGGCACAGAAATATTCTAAACTAGATTACTTTTTTGTTTCTGCGGGGGAAATCGGTAAGGTTAACATCGTTAAATTACCAAGAATAATATCCGACCATAATCCTATAATTTTGACATATAAAATCCCTAAGGTACAGAGGAAAACTTCTAGATGGACCTTTGAAAGGAAATTATTAAATGATGAAAGGTTCGTAGTACACATTAAAAATTGGGCAAAAGAGTTTTTTGACTGTAACAGATATAGCGCTTCCAGAAATGGGGTGTGGGAATCCTTTAAAGCAGCATTAAGGGGGGAGACGATCAGTTATGCTGCTAAATTAAGAAAAGAAGATAAAAGCAAGATAGAGAAACTTATTTTAGATCTAGCCGAAATAGAGAGGTGTCATACTGAGGAAATAGCACTTGGTAAGGATAGTGGAGAGACGATTAACAATATGGCTCGGCTTAAGGGTGAAATCTTAAAAATAATTACACAGAAGGAGATAGCTGATTATCAAACACAGAGAGCAAGGAGATATGAGACTGGAGAACAAGCGGGTAGAGCTTTAGCGCTTCGTATTAGGCAAGAATCAAACAGTAACAGAATTAGAAAGATTACATACAATGGGAGTGAATACACAGATCCAAAATCTATACTGGAGGTTTTTCAAGACTTTTATCAAAAACTTTATGATCAAGAGCCAGGGGTAGTACCATATATTCAAGATCAGTCTCCGTCAACCCCAATTCTGAAAGATGATGATAGGGCTAGGCTAGAATTGGGTATAACTGCAGAGGAGATAAAAGCCGCTCTGAATGAACTGGCAGTGGGTAAAGCGGCGGGACCAGACGGGCTACCATTAGAGGTATACAGGGCCCTGGAAGATGAAATCCTCCCTTTGTTTGAGGATCTTTTTAATGGAATAATATGGTCAGGCATTATCCCAGATACTTGGAAACAGACCAACATCGTCATATTTCATAAAAAGGGCAAACCAGAAGAGAACCCAGGCTCGTACCGTCCAATATCTTTAATAAATACTGATGCCAAACTGTACTCTAAAGTTTGGGCAAACAGATTAGGACGGATCATTACCCAACTTGTTTCACCTTGGCAGCATGGGTTTGTCCCTGGGAGAGGTACCACCGAACACACAGCAAGGGCAATTTCATTATTTGATGCAGTTAACGTTACGGGTGGAGATATGGCTATGATACTGTTAGATGCCGAGAAGGCTTTTGATCGTGTGGTCTGGGACTATATGTGGGAGGTATTGGCTAGAAGAGGCTTTGGTGAAAAGTGTAGGAAAGCCATCAAAGCAATGTACATGGATCCAGTTGCTAGAATAACTACAATGGGTTTACAATCAGAGGAGGTAGTGATTAGAAGGGGCACCCGTCAGGGGTGTCCATGTTCACCCTTACTCTTCTCGTTGTACATTGATCCGCTTATTAGGAAGATTCTGGCCTCTGAAAAAATACCCCCGGTTGTATCTCATGGTCACACCACTAAGCTATTGGCCTATGCGGATGACTTGGCAATCGTTACTACTAATCCGCAAGTGGCAATGCAGGAATTAAGCAGTTTGGCTCATGAGTTTGGGAAATATTCAGGTTACAAACTGAATACTGAAAAAACTATAATAATCTGCTCTACCAATATTCATAAAAGAGATCAAAGGTATGTGGACTCCGCGGTCTATTTAGGAATTAAAATAAATGCAAATGTAGGAAAAATCAATCAAGAAAATTATGGGCCCCTATTAGCCACAATTGATAAAGAACTAAGAAGGATTCATGTACTGCATTTGTCATTGATTGGGAGAGTCAATGTGCTGAAAATGTCAATGTTTCCCAAGCTATTGTATTTATTCCGTGCCATACCGCTTTTAATTGATGAAGGTCTGATGAAAAAGATGGAAGCAGTGTTTTCGCAATTTTTATGGCAATATGGCAAAGTCAGAAGATCTATAGCCCGACTTTCTGTGCCGTTAGAGGGAGGTGGGTTATCTGCTCCTAACCTACGGTTATACCATTGGGTTTGTTTATTATTACGTATGAACTATTTATTGGATTATGATGTCCCTGAAGCATTATATGATACCGATTGGTAATGGGCCAAAAGGCCAGGGGGGTGCTAACACGTGAAATTAATGCATTGCACTTTAAGAGGAGTAAAAGCAAAGTGCTGCTAGCTGCTTGGGGGACATGGAAGGCGGTGCAGAAATTTCTCAAGATCCCTAAAATTAATGGTACAATTGATCTCTGGAATGCAGGTCCATTCTTGCATCTTGGACAAAATAGGAATAGTAGCTGTTGGAAAAGGTTGGGCATTAGATGTCTAGGGGACGTCATGGAGAAAGATGACCTCCTGGGGTTCGAGGCTTTACAACAGAAATTTGGTATCCCCTCGAATCACTGGCTGTTATACAAACAGATAGAACAATCAGTGAAGGCATTAAGACCAAGGGTGTCTGTTCAGGAGCCAAATCCACTGGTGCACTACATAATGAGTGGGGGCAAAAAGATTAAAATAGGGTACAATCATTTGTTACAGGGATTGGAAGAGGATATTGGACAAGTAGAAAATGCCTGGGCTGTAAGATTAGGAGACCCTGACATCGATGTGGATTACGCTTTGGCATTAAATAGGAAAATATTAAGAGCGACTAATCTGAAGGCACAACACTATAAGATGATCTTCAATCTCTACTACACCCCGGCTAAGTTGTTTCAATGGGGTAAAAGGGATACAGATAGCTGTCCAAGGTGTAATCAAGGTCCTGCAGATCTAATCCATATGTTCTACTCATGCCAAAATCTCAACCCTGTTTTGAAAGAAATGGAGAAGTTTTTATCAGGGTTGTTAGATTGTCAAATCTCTTTATCCCCAACATCTGTTTTGATTGGCAGGGACGAAAATCTTAAGGTTGAGCAGGAAGCCGAAGCCTTTATCTTTCTCTGTGTTGCTGTTTTTAGAATTCTAATTGCGGCGGCCTGGAAAGATCCGATCGCTCCCACATTTCAGATGTGGCTTACAAGGTTGCTAGGGACCCATAATATTGAAGAATGTTTATATAAATTTAAGGGTAAGAAAAGTAAAGAACTCGGTAAAAAGATATGGGCTCCGATAAGCAACTGGAGGAAGATAAGTTGATTGATGAGTGTTACTGTATTACATATTATGATTTTTAATGTAAGATTATGTAATGCTGGCAATATATGTTTAAGGCTTCTGCAATGTGTTCTGTAAAGGGGCCGCGTAGGAATTACCCCGTTTATCTGTGAATATTGTTTCAATTGTTTTAATACTCTATCTGCTTTTTTCTTTCTCTTTTTTTTCTGTTTAAAAATCTGATATTTCAGCAGGTTCAGCTGATATCTGTATCATGTAAAGTTTTTTTTGTTTCTCATTTTCTGATCCATCTCAATAAAAAAAATAAAAAAAAAAATAAAAAAAAAGGCAATAAATATTCCAGTGATAGCGATGTTTTCCATGGAATACCGCTGGTTTTCCAGCGATGTTCCACGGAAAATTGGCGATATCCTTGTTGATAGGGCCTGTGGTCTTAGCCACGCAATCCACCCCCCATGTTAGGTTTGTCTTAGTCAGACGTTAAATTCCTGCGATAAGGCATATTTAATGTGATTTTAAATATCGCTAACCCTCGTTGTTAATATGAAGAAGCTGGGTTAGTGATATTTTCCCATGGGAGTGTTGTCAGGCACACCTCCTTTGCATCTCATTAGCGATGCGATGGGAGGCGTGCTGACAAGGGGCGCTAATGCTAGGATACACGCCCTAGCATGTCCTTGTTGATAATGCGATAATATTATCTCCGCTTTTTGCCCGAAAACAGGCCCTAAAGCGGGGATAATATTATCGCCGCGCCTTGTCAATATGCCCCTTTGTTCTATTGTGAAGCGCTCTGACACCTTTGGGTAGAGTTCGCCCTATAAAAAACGTCATTAAATAAAATAACTTAAATAGAATAAATAAATAAAGGGCCAAGAAACACTTTTATCTGACCCCGTGACACCCCCACTTGAGCAGATATAGCAGGTGCTTCACTCCGCCTTTGTCCCATTGTCCTTCTTTATGTGATTATCATCCACAGTCAGAATGACAATGGGTCTTTGCACAGACCGAGCGAGGTGGGGGAGGGGCTGCAGCAGCCTCGTGTGTTCAAAAGAGAAGAGCACAGCTTGCTGCCAGCCCCAAAATTAGGGACAAAAGGCGCCCCTGAAAGAAATCCTCAAAAGGCCCAAATAACGGCAGTCCGTGAACTTTACAAACGATTGGCGATCGCCAATCGAGCTTAGAGCATTCTTTCATCGCCATCTATCGCCCTTAGACCATCAAATTATCGCCGCTTTAGCGACTGAAAGTGCCGCTAAAGCAGCAAAGTTGAATACGTCAATCTAGTAAGGCCCTTTGCACTCATGGAACAACTCACCCAGGCTAGGCTTTATAACAGGACTCAATAACTTCCTTTGCACCGGTAAATAAGATCCTCGCATCTATCGCTGGATCCTATCACACCGATAGACAGCGCGCTATTGCCGTAGAATCCGCCTTAAGAAATCGCAATATCTCCGATGTAGTGTGGCCCTCGCCCGAGGCCAGCCATTATAGTATTAACGAATGCTTTTATTGTACCCATTGAATTCAACCCAAAAATTCAGGTGCGCCACTTCCCCCGCTCCACGAAAATTAGGAGCTATCTGGGGGAAGCGGTGGCTTATATCCCCCATTTGCTCACCCGTTCCTTGCAGCTGGTTCCCCATTGGGGGGTTTGTACCATGCCGTACCCCCTATTGGCTGGGGGTTCCTTGGTGACAACAGGATGCTCCCTCATGAGGTGTTAAGTCTTCATGCCGCTTCTGGGCGCCCAGAACCGGTTCCTCCACTGGGGCTCGGCGTGGGTTAAGGTGCCGGCCCTTGAGCCTCCCCCACCCCTCGGGGGGGTGCGGCGGCCTCTGCAATAACCCCCGCACTCCCCCAAACCGTGGGGAAGTATCTACCCCAAGACCCCTATCCCAGGCATCCCAATAACTTAGCCAACCAGGTCGTAGTTGTTGTGGTAGTTGTTGGCCGCAGTTTTATTGGGATCATAAATCATATCTGGGTCATATACATGTCAACACAATATCCCATAAATTATATCTGGGTCATAAACATGTCATACAACATATCCGGGTCATAAATCATACATGCCATCACAGTGGTCATAAATCATATCTGGGTCATAAATTATACATGTCATCATTTTCGTAAATCATATCTGGGTCGTAAATCATACATGCCATCATTTTCATAAATCACATCTGGGTCATAAATCATAGATGTCATCATCGTTGTCATAAATCATATCTGGGTCATAAATCATACATGTCGTTTCCATTTGTCATAAATCATATCTGGGTCATAAACCTGTCACTCATCATATTGTGCAAATCAATATCGTGGTACATTCAGTTCGTAGATGGCACGCCTACCAAACCAGATCTTTCGTTGATCCTTGGTCGTCCTTCTTGTCGTGTTACCTCTGGGACCACCATTTGGCTGGTCACCCACGCCCTTTGCGTGTAGGGAGGGGTAGCTTCTCCAAGGAGTTAGGCCCCAACTCGCTACCTTTTTGTGCCCTGCCGTCCGGCCGGGTCTGGGCCGCGAGCGCCGTCTCCGTTCGCTACTCCCCTCCTTGGTCCGGCCACCTTACCCTGCCATGCGGCATCCCAAAATGAGTGGCCTACTTCTACACACCGCCCTGTTGGTGTGTCTCCTTAGCCATCCGTTGTAACAATTCCCGCCACGCCGCAGGGAGGCGCACGTCTTCCTGCGGCTCCCCCCTGCTCCCGTGCTTATTGTGGCTTACATATGCAATTGCGTCATCGGACGGCACTTCACTGACTCTCATCCTTCCTTCAGCCCGCCAGACTCGGTCATGGCCGCAAGATTCTAGGTGACCAGGGCAAACACCAAGGCGAAAAGCCGACATACGTATTCTGAGACGGCCTTGTACACTTGTGCACGACTGTGCTTTTTTCCTTCCTTTTTGAGGCCGGCCCCGTACCCACACCGGGATGGGCGCAGTCTCTGCGCACGGGGCCCCTCGTACCCATTGCAACTGTTCTTCCCTTTGGCCCGGGCAACTAAGTGCTTTGCCCAGAATCACAGGATGTTTGAGCCTCCCTGTCGAGGCTGGACTGTGGTTTATGTTATGCTCCACTTGCCCCATTGTCTGGCTTCCTTCTTGTAGCCTTAGTCGGCCGCGCCATGCCGTATGCCTTTCCGTCCTCTTTTTTTTTTTTTTTTTTTTATATAGTTGCACGATTGCCCTATGCTCTCTTGTACTCACCGTCTTCCTTTTGTAGTTTTGTCCACTTGCACCCCATCCCCCATGCTGTTGCCGGTCGACCGAAAGCATTCGCTTCCTGGTGGGCCGTGCGTTACGGGTTATTGCATAGGCGTGATCCGCCCTCTGCACGACTGTGTGCCCCTGGGGCAAAGTGACTACCCAGGTGGGGATGGGCACCCCGATGCTGGCAAGCTTCTGCTTCTGTGCCTGGGTCTAGCGGCCACGCGGATTCCTGTGGCCATTAGTGTGATTTGGGTTTGACTCCACAGTCACCCATTCATGCCCGAGTAGGCTATCCCAGCATTTCCTCCTTGAGAGGTCAGTAAACAACATACCGTACCACTGGCACTAAGCATCTGATATTTCGCGCCGGGATGCGGAATCGTGCCGCCAACAATTAATCTGAACATCCCCGTAGATGCATTAAAGAAAACCGCGCGGGAGTTGCGCAACCTCGTAAGGGCACCTGCTCTATGCTCCCACAAGCCGGGTATATGGTTACAGAAAGTTGGCACCGTGTGGCAACTTTGTGACACTAAATTCCAGGCATGCCGATATTATTGAATGTTTCATGTCTGGTGAATTCTGTTGGAATTGCTGATAATCGGTTACACCGTATTTGACCGGATTCCGTTGTGTGTGCATACACAGAGGAATATAATTGTACATCTTATAGCTGTCGAACTAAACTGTTTAACTTCTGCATTGTACTAGTAGATGTATGCATCTTAAGTTTTTCCTTTTTTGGCACGCTGATACCAATAATACGCTTAAAGCATGTGTGTGTAGCGTGGGCACCACTGGGGTAAAGGTTCAGCCGCAGCTTAGCGTTTTTGCCAGTGGCGTCATTAACTTTGGCGTGTTACTCGAGTCTTATGGGTGCATTTTTGGAGATCCACTTATTACTGGTTTTGGTCACAATTGCAAGATTCAGTGATACGCAATATCACACCCAAACACGCACCGCCGATTAGTGGGGTTTACCCTCAGTAAAGCTTGCGCTGCCTTCCATTCTCCAGCGGCGGATGCCGTAGTATCTTTGAATTGCGCCAGAACACTTCTATTGCCAATGCTTAGAAATGGCAGGAGTGTTGCGTCAAACATTATATATGAACCGGGTACATTACTGTACCATAGTTGGTTTAATAGAAAATGCCGTAACTGGTCAACTAGGGATTTCTACCAGGGGACAACTTCTATTATTTTAACAGACTGGCCCCATGACCAGCGCAAGTAAGGTATCATACATTTAGACATATCGCTCTCTCGCTTGTTCCAGGTCTTAATGCATTTAAGGACAAATACGGCATTGACTGGTCTAACATCAGTTAACTTGGGACGGCGTTCCTAAACCTGACGCAATGTAGCGCTTGTGACGACGCACACAAGTGTGCTATCATCCTGGTGTTCTCCGACATGGCACCGGGTCGACGTGCCCATTGGCCGCCCTCTTGGCGCCACTGTGCCTTCCCCTTCATTTGGCAGAAGGCTGTGAATCGCGAAATTCCTCCTTTTGGTTTCCGAGCAGCTCAAAAGTTATGGGGGGCTTGCCCCTGCGCCTCACCCTCCTACGAAGGGTGCGGCGCCCTAGCAAACACTTCTAACGCAACTGCTTTGTTGCTTTATCACCCTTCCAGTCGTGTTTAGTCTCTGCATGATTACCGGCTTGACCTTGTAGTCTTTTTCCACACCGACCATGTCTAAATAGGTGCTCTATCTGCCCCCCGTTTGCTTCACATCTTTCGGCCCTCCTTGAGACCCCGCTCATCGCAGATGTGCATGTTGCATAACGGGCTTACCAGCCTGCCACGCATGTGCATCGTCCGGTCAGCCCCTATTATTGCTGTTTACGACCTTTATTAAACAACGCTACCCGGGGCACTTTCCCACAATGCTTGAGCTGTTCGTGAACAGTCTTCCATAAGAAACACTATCACTGGCACTTTCTCAAGTACCTGCACCCGTCTCTCCCCGTGCTATCCGGGGTACTTTCTTTATTACCTGTGCCGATCGTACCCGTTTTGCATAACTCGCCCGGGGCACTCTCTACATTACATGTGCCGATCCCCCCGGCATTACCCGGGGCACCTCCATCATTGCTTTAGTTGGTCGCAATAGGTTGTTTGCCACTCATGGTCAAGTTCCCCCAAGGGCGGTGCTCTTTTACAAGCGCCGCTGAAACGGACGCATTCTCCAAAGCTCGGGTCAAGATATTGCGTGTCTCTCAGCGCCTTGACTACGAGCCGAATCCTTCCCCCAGGCTTCTAATCCACTAGCGGCCTTTGTAAAGCTGCCTATGAAGAGCGTGCTGCCGCTCAGCGAGGGTCTTTGCCCTTTAACCATATGCCTCTCATTTGGCCGCTCTGTGTGATCCTGGGCACATCGCTAACTCCAAGCGCGTAAGTGTAAGCTGCCGTATCTGCCAGGCCTTTACTCGGCCCTAGTGTTACCAGTTCTCCAGAAGTGCTTCTTTTATGCTCCGGAAGGCTTCTTGTTCTTTAGGGCCCCAGGTCCAGGCGGCATCTGCCTTCGTCAACGCTCGGAGAGGCTCACTGCGTGTGGCTAGTCCTGGGATGAAGCGGCCGCAATATGTGGCCATTCCGAGGAAGCTCCTCACTTCTGTGGGTGACTGGGGTGCTGGGGCGTCTTTGATGGATTTTGACTTCCGCGGGTCAATCTGGACTCCCTCCTGGTTGAACACGTAGCCAAAGAACTCGATCGAGGGCTGGAAGAATTGGCATTTCTCCTTGTGGAGTGTCGCTCCATGTGAGCTGAGTCTCTTCAACACGTCCCGCAGGTGTTTGTAATGTTCGGAGGCCGTGGCTGAGTGTATGAGGATGTCGTCACTCACATTGATGACTCCTGGCAGTCCTGAAAGCAGTTCCCTGATAGTGTTTTGAAACACCTCGGCGGCCGAGGATATTCCGAAGTTGAGTCGCTTGTACCTCCGGAGGCCCAGGTGGGTGCTGAAGGTGGTTATGAAACGGCACTCTTCAGCGAGTGGCAGTTGATGGTATCCTGCATTAAGGTCAATTTTGGAAAACCACTTCGAGCCATTCACGTCGGCTATGATGTCATCCATCGTCGGGGTCAGGTGTCTTTCCCGCTTGATTGCCGCATTTGGTAGTCTCATATCTATGCATAGCCGGACCTCGCCCGGCTGCTTGGGTTTTTCGACGATGACCATGGGCGACACCCACGGGGTGGGCCCGGTTACCTTTTCGATGACTCCCAACTTCTCGAGTTTCACCAGTTCTTTCTCCACCAACGGTCGCAGGTGGAATGGAATTCTCCGATGGCGGAGAGCGGTGGGGGTGACGGTCTGGTCGATGTGCAACTTGATCGGTGCACATTTGATGCACCCCAGGCCTTTGAACAGCTCAGGGAAGCGTTCCAGAAGTTCTTCTACCTGGTGGTTCCGTATGTGGTTGGCAAAAGCAATGAGCTTTAGGTCTTCCGCCGTGTGGCTGCTTATTAGGGTGTCGGCCTCTCGATCAATGATGTGGATCGTTGCGGTGATTTCCACGTCGTCAGCCCGTATGGGTGTAATTATTTTCCCTTTTAGGGGAAGTGGGGTGTCGGCGCCATACGCAAATATCTTGGTCTTGGAATTTAAGACTTCCGGGCGAGGGCGCAACTTGTTGAATTCTTGTAAGCCCATGACATTGACCGTGGCCCCTGTGTCAATGACGGCCTTCACTTCGCTCTCACCCACGTGGATCACGCACGTTGGCTGCGGCCTTCGTCTGATTTTTAGTTCCCTGGCGAACGAGACCACATACGCCTCCTCCTCATCCTCAGAGTCTGATTCAGCCTGTGACGTTGGTAGGAATTTGTCTGTCCTCCCCGGGGGTGATTCTGCTATAGATAGCTGGCGGACCGCTTTGGCGGTTGTCCATGATTTCTGTGAGTTTTGAGGTTTGTTCCTCCGGCGGCAAACCGCTGCGAAATGATTTGGGATTCCGCAGTTCCCGCAGACTTGGCCTTGGGCAGGACAGTCTCTGGCCGCATGGGGTTCGTGTCCACAGTATCCGCACCGGCCCTGTGGTGCATCTCGCCGGGCTCCTTTTCTTCCTGGGCCACGTGGTCGTGCCCGTACTGCGTCAGCCCGCTCACTCCTGGTCGTTTCCGGTTTGGCGGGAATTTTGTGCAGCGCTTGTTCCATGGCCGTGGCCCTGGCATCTGACAGTTCATGGGCTCTGGCCAAAACGAGGATATCCTCTAGCGAGATCCCAGGCTTTCTTAGGATGTGGCCCCTTAGCGTTTTGTCCCGACACCCTTGTATCAGTTGGCACCTGATGGCCTTGGGTTGGTCTTCGTCCGTGGAACTGGCCAGTTCCCGGACCCGGGTGTGAAATTGATCCATCGATTCACCTTCTCGTTGGCGGGCTTGTCCCAGCTTAAAGACTTCGAAGTCTACGTTCAGTTGTGGGTCAAAGTGATTGTTCAATGCGGTGACCGCAGCAGCATATGTGGTCACTCCCGCCGAATTGGGTAGGTGTTTGAAGAGTCGAAACACCTCGTCCCCCGCGTAGTGAAGGAGCAGCGATCGTTTCACCGCGTCGTCTGTTTCTCTGGTGACCACGAAGTAATTTTCAAGTCTCTCTAGCCACACCTTCCACCGGGGTGAAGCTGTGGATGGGTCACTCGCTTCGCTGAACGGCGGTAGCACTCCCGCAGCAGCATGCTGGAACGGGATGTTGATAACTGGAGCCGCTGCCTCGTCCACCATGACGGTTGTGCTCCGAAATTAGTGGGTCGACCACCTGTGGTGTTGCCTCGGCGTGATTCAGGCAACCTCGGGTCACTGGGGCGGACCCGCCAGACTGAGGGTACGTTGAGCTCCACGCGGTAGGCACCGCAGATTGGTGTCGATGGTACCACCCGATGAAGGGAGCGAGGGTTGGTATCCCTCCACTCGTCGCCAATGTAGTGAGGGTGTGTGGGTAGGCCTATGCGACCAGTGAGGCCGCGTGCGCAGGGGTGGGAGCGCGGAGCATCAGCCAGTAAACCACACACTCGTCTCATTCGGAAGTGACGTGCTCGAGCGCGCGTCCTTCTTTTATTGGACCCCGCAGGCCACGCCTGGCCTGTGGATGCGTACGTGCGTCTGCTAGAGTGCTAACCGCACTACAGAGTGTATTCTTGACTCTGCTATAATTTAGACATCTATGAATATTAGGGCGGGGAACTGTCCGGGGGGGAGGGGGGGCGTTAATATTGATGTTGGAGGGAAAAGCACGTGTATGATGAGCATAAAACTAATAGAATAAACTCTAATTAACAAGAAATGCATTCTGATTTAGGTCGGGTATATATATTTGCAATGCATTGTGGGTAGCCGGATGTTCATTCAGATTCTTTCACTCTGATTGCTGGTAAGCCCTGTCTGAAGAGCGTCGCTGAAGACAGAACAATAAATACAACAGGCAGGCCCATTTCACTCATCTTTATCTAGCTGCCGTCATACGCTGTCCACATACAGCGGTGGAGTCTGACTGGACCAGGACCTGTAGCAGCCTCGACCCTGCAACCCCCGTCCATGTATGTTACAGTGTGGTGCCTGGCTGATGTGATAACGGACCTCTAGTGACGGTAAGTGGTACTGCACCCCTGGTGGCTATCGATGAGGTGCCTGGCTGTCTTGATTAGGGATCAACACAATGGATGTTCCTAAACAAGAGACAATTCTGCAACTTTTTCTAGTTGAGGTAAGATGTGTCTACAGCTAGAGTTAGTGGGATTGAGATAGAGATAGGGGAATTCCTCCTTTTGAAATTGGTGCCTCTAGTGTCCTGCGGGACACGGTCTAGTTGCTGTAAATGATGTAACCTACACTGTACACCCACCCACCACTGATGTCACGAGTCCCGTGACACAGTTAATAAATAGGGCGGAGCGCACGTGCTCTTGGCCAGTTTACCAACCTACTACCCTTTGTCTGCGTCTCCATGAGCGCCGTAATGCGGGCTTAGGGCCCGACACTACACTGGCAACGAGGCCGGTAGTGCAGCCTATGCGTGCCACTTCCCACAGCAAAAGAAAAAGGGGAAGGGAGCTGCCCGCCTGCAGGGCACCCCCTGTAGCAGGGCGCAAAGCGCTGGAAAGCCGGTGGGCACGTCTGAGCCCCACAGCCTGCAGCGACCGGGAGGCCCACCGCACCAGCCTTGAAGGACGAGCCGACCGGAGCCCACCCGCGTCGGCCGCCACCATCCAGCACCACCAGGGAGGAGCGGACCGCCCAGTGCCCACCTGCGATGGCCGCGAGGCAGAGACCCCACCAGAGAGGAGCACCGGCCGGGCGGAGCCCACCCGCCACGACCGCGACAGAGCATCAGGCCCGCCGGCCGAAGGTGAGCCCCAGGGGCGTAGTGACTTTCATGAACTATGCCCATTAATAAGCAGGACCGGCAGAGCCCACCCTCAGCCTGCCCGAGTCGTCCCCTGCCCCCGCCGCGTGTGTGACTGGAAGCGGTGGGGCCCAAAGACGAGCGACGGCGTGAGGGAAAGTGCGGCCGGACCCGCAGCTAACATAAACAACGTGGGGGAGGGAGCGGAGTAGCCAACCGCCTCCCGACCCCCCTCGCAACGTGTTCCGACGGAGCAGCGCCAGCGGAGCCCACCCGCGGCCTGCGAGAAGCACGGCAGGTCTCCGCCACGCATGCATGTGCTAGTTGAAGCTGCTGCGGCGGGAGACCGGGGAAAGTGAAGCCTGCCGCACCGGACAATCACCAGCGTCTAAATAGGCAGAGCCGGCGAAGCCCACCCGCGGCCTGCCTCGGGAGGGAAAAGCAGAAGAAGGCAGCGCCTGGAATGCGGCCAGCGCCGCCAACACACAAACAAACGCCAAAGTGCATGCGACAAGGAGCATTCCCCCCCCCCCCCCCCCCCCCACCGCACATATCCAGAGTACTCGCCATCATGCCTGCACCATCCCGCCCCCAAACAAAAAGTAAACTAAAACTGGGAAGGGACTCACCTGGAAGGCAGCATGAGGCCAGCTACCAGCAGCAGCTCCAGCCCCCCTGTGTGCAGCCGGTGAGGGACAGACAGTAGAGCTCACAACACAGGGAAGACAAGAGCCACAAGGCAGGCTGCTGCCAAACCGGAGTCTACCGCCATCTAGTGGCCGGAAAAGAAAAGTGCATCTGCCAGCAAGAAAAGAAAGAAAACAAGCATTGCACAAGTGCACAACAGAAGATAAGTCAGCAGCAGCAAGGGGCAACGGACTGAGTAGCGCCCCCAAGGAGAATCTACTACCAAGCAGCAAGTAAGTGCGGAACCGCGCAGGAAACACCCACACGCACCAGCAAGGAGTCGGCAGTCGCCACTTCCAACGCAACGTGGGAAGAGGCACAAACGCCTCAGCGAGAACTCAAGCTCTGACAGAACGTCTAGAGGGAAATGACTGCCAAGCAGTGCAAGAACGTCCAGGGAAAAGACTGCCGCGATCAGAAGACGGAGAGAGCAGCGACTCCTAGTGGCCACAGGTGTTCACCGCAGTATCAACTACTCCCGCCAACGGTCCAATGCAGCAAGTACCCAACGACACGCAACAGGCGTCCAAGAGCCCTGAACAGTAAGTGCGCAGATAACGCGCCACGTGGCAACGCACAGCCACCGCCAGGAGAAAGAAGAGCGCAGACAAAAGCGCACTAAAGGAAAGCACTGTAAGCAGCAAAGTGCAAGAACCACACAGCGTCCCGCCAACGGATCAGCAACCGCAGCCAGCAGATCTCAGAGGACGCCCCGCCATCACCAGGAAGATTGCCCGCTCACGCTCAGTAGCTGAAACGGACTCCACACAGGACAAATCAGCAGAACGCACAGCAAAGTGCGCCCAAGGAATCAAAAGCGCGCCAACGCTGAAGCATTGCAAAAAAAAATAAAAAGGAACAGTGATCACACAGATCACCGGAAGCATCCAAGAAGTCAACCGAGTACGCAAAGGACACACAAAGTCAGAAGCGCGCAGGAGATTGCGCCAGTGAACCTGACTGCACAGTCGGAAAACCTCTCCACTCAGAAACACTGCTGAATGCAGGTCGGAGAGCACACACATCCCCACCGCCACAGCGAAGCCCTACAGTAGGCCGAAGACCACCAACAGTGTCCTCCCTCGCACTGCCTCCAGATGGAGTCGGCAGTGACCCACGACAGGCAAGAGAGGAGTCGCACACCCCACGTGGCAGGCCGCCACAGCACCATGTGCTCCAACAACCAGCGACACAAGATGGACGTCACGTCGCCCAGCAAGCAGGAAACACGTTACCAAGTGACTAATCCCGATAAGCACGCCAGAGCAAAGGCAGTAGCCGGTGCCACAACAACACCGCCTCGAGGTCCAAACGCAACGCCCTCGATGAAAAGAAGAGTGACAGCTCTGTCACCCCGAAGACCGGATGAGCACAGGTGGACTGAACAAACCAACAATAGAGAAAACCGAGGACTCACAGCCAGCCAAGAAGCACACCCTGACACGCCAGACAGCCACCAAGGCGGACCGACGTCCCAGGATACAGCCCCATGGATGAACCAAACATTAGCCGCAGCAAGGGCAGTCCACGTCTCATCCCAACGCTTCCCCAGGCGACCGTCCATCCCCGAGCGTCGGCAGTCTGAGTCAGTCGGCGTCCCTGCTCCCGTCCGCAGATGCCAAAGGCGAAGACCAGCACTGAGCGGCTGCCCTCTCACCACCTCAAGATGGAGTCGGCAGTGGCCCACAACAAGCAAGAGAGGGACCGAACACTCTACGTGTCAAGCCACCACCTAAGGTCAACATCAACGAAGCGGAGGCACATGGCTGCCAAATCTCCCCGGACATCCAACACTCCCAGCAAGTCCTCAACACCTATCATCCCGAGTCTCTACATGGCTGGCAACCACCCATCACCCCAGCCATCAGCACCCGCGCCAATCAACACCACTGCCAGAGACCGGCAGTGTGGACGGGCAAGAGGTTCAAGAAGTTCGAGTAAGACGTGGTCCGCGACCAAGGAACCAACGAACTTTGACACCCTCAAGAACCAGAAATATAATCGTTAACAGGAGAAGGTCGCGACGACTGGTCCAGTCACAGAGTGGAAAAGAAGAGCCAGGACAAGACCAGAAGGAAACGGGCGGAGTGCACGCCGCTCGGAGAAACCTGGTCAGGAGGACAAGAGCGGCAAAGATGACCGGACCGCGCTGCGAAGAAGAAAAGAAGAGGGAGAACGAGTGGCACGATGCCACGAAAGGAAGGAGACGGAGAAAGAAATCATGTGGCACGATGCCATCAAGAACAGCAACATCCAGAAAGGTGAGGAGAGGTGTGACGAGTCTGCACACCCACCAGAAGAGAAGGTGACACACACCACAACATCGAGGGCCTACAAGTCCAGGGGAACATCGGTAGCACTAAGTGAAGAACAGGCCCCTACCTACAAGTCCTCTAACAACCCGTCGACTGCAGGAACGAACAGGCTGGACCATTGGCAACACCCATCTTTGGGATTGAGCGGAAGTCTGGAGGGGGAGAACGCTCAGACGCCCGGCAGAGGGAAGACTGACCACCCCACACCAACCCGTGGATATCCAAGGGTCAAAGGCCTCAGGGACACCAGTGGCAGAGGGTCCTGACACGAGAGATGGATCCGTTGCTGTCTACCCTGCACGTCCCAGGAAAAGGGGAACCTGTGCGCAAAGGAAAGAGTCAACAGCAACCCTCCAGGCGGAGCTACGGATGCCTGGTAGTAATCTCATCGCCTCTTACATTCACACCGGTTTGTGGAGTTGGAGCAACGCTGCAGAGAACACCCTGCCCAGCGGAAACCTGAAGAAGAGGGCCTCGGGGACATCCCGTGGCAGGAGAACACCCGCGAGAGGGGCGTCCCAGTGAGAAGGATGCTTTTCAACCACTCACTCCTTTGCAGTGTGGAGCCAAGCTGCCTACAGTGAAAAAACCCGATGGACTGGTAAAAGACAACCTCCATCAAGTCTACCTTCTGGTCACCCGGTTCGGTGTCACCCCAAGATCAAGCTCTCAACTGACTGAAGAACACACTGCCATGGCGCAAGTCCAGGAGAGCACGCCCACCGAGGACCAGGACATCTAGCCCAAGAGAACGAACGTTTCAGCTGGAAATTTCCACCGTCGCCATCTAGCAAGCAGCTGAAGAGACTCTTTCTAAAATTATGATTTTGTATATTTTGTGGTTTTCTCCCACAGGTTCAGACTTTATATTTGTCTCAACTTTCATTAAAGGTGGGGAGGAATGTAGTGTCCTGTGGGACACGGTCTAGTTGCTGTAAATGATGTAACCTACACTGTACACCCACCCACCACTGATGTCACGAGTCACGTGACACAGTTAATAAATAGGGCGGAGCGCACGTGCTCTTGGCCAGTTTACCAACCTACTACCCTGTGTCTGCGTCTCCATGAGCGCCGTAATGCGGGCTTAGGGCCCGACACTACAGTGCCCTCACACACCCTTACGGGTGTCATGCTTCATCATCGGGCGTTGCTCCTCGTGGGGGTGCCGCTGCAGTACCCCACGGGCCCCGCGAGAGGGCTCTTTGTCTGAGTATTTTATAGGAGGTGCCGCAGGTGTGCCTGCAGGTGTGTGGGCCTCATGAAAAAGTGTGTGAGTCAAAATAAAATTACCTCGCTGGAACCCTGACCCAATTTTATTCTAGGGTCCGGAAAATAAATTAAAATCAAAGAGTACTGGAGCCTATCCTAGAAACAAATATGTAGGAGGGATAGGTATGTTCCCACTGCTCTCAGTTCGTGCCAGTGATGTGAAGGTGCAATAGGGTCAACATGTTTTCGCATCACGTGGGTCCCTAGTGGATCCACAGTGTGCTTTGCCAGGACCTTGAAAGTGAATATAAAACTGTGGGAGTCACGGAAAGACACCCTGCACTCCCACCATACCCAAATGTAAAGTAAAATACATCTACCTAAGATCCATAAAGGGACGACACCGCCACCGGGACACCCGGTTGTGTCCGGTATTGATTCTTTGCTGGAACCACTCAGCAAGTTCTGTGATTTTTATCTGCACGCCCTAATGACTAAAACACCTACATACCTCAGGGACACCACAGAGGTTTTGAACCTGATTGAAAATGTTGCAGAACCAGCATTAATTAACTATCTAATGACTCTGGACATAGAGTCGCTTTATACAAATACTAGCAGCCTGTCCCGACGTTGTTCGGGTATGAATTGCTGCCGGTATATTGTTTTGTAGGATTTCGTTTTGATAGCATTTGTTATCTGTGACAGGCCTGTGAAATGCTCCGATTCACAGTGCACTGCTGATGCACTTAAGAGTGCGCGTTCAGTAGTGTGTGAACTCCAGTTTCCCTACTTTATTTTTTCTTGCAATATTGTATAGTGTGAACTCGACAACATGGCATTAGCACAATTTACATTACAGAAGAACACATTCCTTTGTGGTAAGCACGGGGACACAAAGCAATTTGCCTGGAATCACAGGATGTTGAGCTGATGCCGAGATTCGAACGTAGCTCCCCAGCTCTAAAGTTCGCAATTCTAGAAATTGTGGCGGGAGGTGTGTCTAAAAGTGTATGTCGGTGCTGGCCATCGATGAGAGAGACCTGTGCATTTTTCAAATCGGTGTTGAAAAAATATGAGTATGTTGCTGGAGATGTGGGCCGCCGTGCCACCAATGTACTTACCGGGGAGGGTAAACACCCATTATTCAGCAACTTTCTTTCCGCATACCATCACTTCGCATACTTTCATTACGAAAGTACCATGACTCCGCAATGCCATTATAACGCATGGCATTACATTTTATATGCTTTTACCACGCATACATTTACAACGAAATTCGTTGTAAATGCATGAATGGTAAAAGCATGTTTTTTTTAATGTTTGGATAAGGTAAGTATGAGTATAGGGGTATATATTTTGGGGTACTGAGGTATATGTTTTGGAGTGTTTGGGTATTTTAAGTGTTCAGATATAGTTTTGGGTTATGGGGTACAGGGGTAGTTTTAGGGTTTAGGGATAGGTATGGGTTTTGGGGTACAGGGGTATTTTTAGGATTCAGGGCTAGGTTTGGGTTTTGAGGTATAGGGGTATTTTAGGGTTATGGGGTAGGTTTGGGTTTTGGGGTACAGGGGTATTTTAAGTGCTCAAGGCCAGGTTTGGGTTTTGGGATACAGGGGTATTTTTAGGGTTCAGGGCTAGGTTTGAGTTTTGGGGTACAGGGGTATTTTAGGGTTCAGGGGAAGGTTTGGGTTTTGGGGTACAGGGGTATTTTAAGGGTTCAGGACTAGGTTTGGGTTTTGGGGTACAGGGGTATTTTTAGAGTTCAGGGCTAGGTTTGGGTTTTGGGGTACAGGGGTATTTTAGGGTTCAGCGGTAGGTTTGGGTTTTGGGGTACAGGGGTATTTTAAGGGTTCAGGGCGAGGTTTGGGTTTTGGGGTACAGGGGTATTTTAGGGTTCAGGGGTAGGTTTGGGTTTTGGGGTACAGGGGTATTTTAAGGGTTCAGGGCTAGGTTTGGGTTTTGGGGTACAGGGGTATTTCTAGGGTTCGGGGGTACGTTTGGGTTTTGAGGTACAGGGGTATTTATAGGGTTCAGGGCTAGCTTTGGGTTTTCAGGTACAGGGGTATTTTTAGGGTTTAGGGATAGGTTTGGGTTTTGGGGAACAGGGTATATTTATAGGGTTAAGATGAGTTAGTGTTTAAGAGTGTTGGGGTATTTTAAGGAGTAAGGGTGGGTTATGATTATTCGGTGCAGGGGTATTTAAAGGGAGCAGGGTGGACACCCGGAGCTGGAATGTACGGAACCTGGGAAAAACAATGAAATATTTGGCACAACGCTCGCTGTTTTTTTTCCCTAATCCCACGCCCTGCACACGCCCACAGCACGCGATATGAGACATGGCATGAAGGGCGGAACATAAAAACAACAGTTGATGGACAGAATGCAGAACAATGTCATACATTCCCCCCAGTACAGAGATCTGGGCCTAAATCCATCGTTTTTTGCACTCCACACCACCCCAGTTCAGACATGGCCATATGCAAATCAGCCTTGACCCTGTGCCTCATGGGAACAGTCCAGCCGGAACTGCCAAACCATGTCTTTCCTGGACCAGAATCAAGCATCTTAGGACTGCTTTCTGGCTATCAGCCATGTCTGAGCATACCCATCCCACTCAAGGTGACAAATGCAAAAACAATAGTTGATGGACAGAATGCAGAACAATGTCATACATTCACGCCAGTACAGAGATCTGGGCCTAAGTCCATCTTTTTTTGCACTCCACACCACCCCAGTTCAGACACGGCCATATGCAAATCTGCCTTGACCTTGTGTCTGATTGGAACAGTCTAGCGTGAACTGCCAAGCCATGTATTTCCAGGAGCAGAATCACACATCTTAGGACTGGTTTCTAGCTATCAGCCATCTTCAGAAAAGATAGCTTGAGGGTACAGGCGTATTTTTAGGGTTCAGGGCTAGGTTTGGGTTTTGGGGTATAGGGGTATTTTTAGGGTTCAGGGGTAGTTTTGGGTTTTGGGGTACAGGGGTATTTTAGGGGTTCAGGGCTAGGTTTGGGTTTTGGGGTACAGGGGTATATTTAGGGTTCAGGGCTAGGTTTGGGTTTTGGGGTACATGGGTATTTTAGGGTTCAGAGGTAGGTTTGGGTTTTGTGGTACAGGGTTATTTTTATGGTTCAGGGCTAGGTTTGGGTTATGGGGTTATGGGGTACAGGGGTATTTTAGGGTTCAGGGGTAGGTTTGGTTTTGGGGTATTTTTCGGATTTAGGTATAGGTTTGGGTTTTGGGGTACAGGGTATATTTATAGGGTTAAGATGGGTTAGTGTTTAAGGGTGTTGGGGTATTTTAAGGAGTAAGGGTGGGTTTTGATTATGGGGTGCAGGGGTATTTAAAGGGAGCAGAGTGGACACGCGGAGCTGGAATGTACAGAACCTGGGAAGAAAAAACAATGAAATATATGACACAACGCGTGCCCCGCACACGCCCACACCCCCAGCACACAACATGAGACATGGCATGAATGGCAGATTGTAAAAACAACATTTGATGGACATAATGCAGAACAATGCCATATATTCACCCCAATACAGAGATCTTTGCCTAATCCATCATTTTCTTTGCACTCCACACCGCCCTAGTTCAGACACAACCATGAGGTAGTCTGCCTTGACCCTGTGCCTCGTGGAAACATTCCAGGTCAAACTGCCAAGCCATTTCTTTCACCAATTTCTGGCTATCAGCCATCTTCAGCCAGGATAGCTTGACTCCAGTAGTGTGGAGAGCATGGCACTCACGTCTCAGCATACCCAATCCACTCGGGGTGACAAATGCAAAAACAACAGTTGATGGACAGAATGCAGAACAATGTCATACATTCACCCCAGTACAGAGATCTGGGCCTAAATCCATCGTTTTTTTGCACTCCACACCACCCAAGTTCAGACATGGTCATATGCAAATCAGCCTTGACCCTGTGCCTCATGGGAACAGTCCAGCCCGAAGGGCGGAACGAACCACACGCCCCCAGCATTTGTCACGCCCCCCCCAGCACAAGCCCACAGCACAACACAGACATGCCCACAAGGGACTACTTTGTTGGCACGGTTCTTTTACTTTTAAAATGTATATGGTGGGCGTCTGCCTAGCCTATGTCCTTCTGCTGGAACTGCCCTTTCCAACGCTGTATTGGGTGTTGCGATTGGTGGTGTACTTTTCGAGTTTACCTGGCTCAAAGGACACAGTTCTCTTTTTATAATAGTAGTATAGATAGACTAGCAGCCTGTCTGGACGTTGTCCGGGTATGAATTGCTGCCGGTATATTGTTTTGTAGGATTTTGTTTTGATAGCATTTCTTATCTGTGACAGGCCTGTGAAACGCTCCGATTCACAGTGCACTGCTGATGCACTTAAGAGTGTGAGTTCAGTAGTGTGTGAACTCGAGTTTCCCTACTTTATTTTTCCTTGCAATATTATATAGCGCGAACTCGACAACATAGCATGAGCACAATTTACATTACAGAAGAACACATTTATTTGTGGTAAGCACGGGGAGACAAAGCGATTTGCCTGGAATCACAGGATGTTGAGCTGATGCCGAGATTCGAACGTAGCTCCCCAGCTCTAAAGTTCGCAATTCTAGAAATTGTTGCGGGAGGTGTGTCTAAAAGTCGGTGCTGGACATCAATGAGAGAGACCTGTACATTTTTCAAATCGGTGGTGAAAAAATATGAGTATGTTGCTGGAGATGTTGGCCGCCATGCCACCAATGTACATACCGGGGAGGGTGTGGAAAAAGGTAGGGTCGATGTTGATCAAGAACCTTTTTCAGTATTCAGCTAACCGCCTCTCATACCACTTGAAGCTATCAAACAAAGAGGCAGGCGCTGGAGACTTGAAGGCAGGAAACAGAAATTTATTCCGACGGAGCAGAACACGTCAACTCAGACAACAGGGTATCTTCTCGAGGTGCTCTAATTGCATCTCTGAGGCCTGGCCTCTTATACACAAGTTTATTGCTTTATTACATAAAACACATCTCTGTCAACACTTTTATGTACGGAAAGACTTCCTCGGAATCCCCGCTTCAAGCCCGTTCCCACACACATTTATAGTAGAAGTCCCCACCCCGGTCACAACAGGTGACGATTGTCGCGCAGCTGGGCATTCCGCCGATTCCCGGAATGCATGTGGTCGATCGGATCTCATGGGGTGGGGGTTTTGATCAGTTTGTGGATCCTTTGATGGGAGAAGCTTCCTACTGTATGGGGGCAATAAACAGCATCTGCAGGGCCAGGTGGCGGCCTGGGAACAAGCAGGACAATCGGGCACAGAGGAAAGGGGGTTTTATCAAAGGATACGAGATCATGAAAGGAATGGAGGGAGGTGTTGAGCTGGGAACAGGATGAGGTTCCGAGGCAGGGTTGCGCTGAATAGGGGTTTATGGCCCAAGCATGTGAGAGCGGGGGCTGTCAGCGCGCGGGGGATGCCTGCGAGGTTAAGAGAGAGAGAGAGACGCGCTGGCTATCGGCAGTGGGCAGGGAGGCCATGGCATTCAAAATGGCTGCTGCTTACGCGCACGAATGGGCCTAAAAAGGGACAAGATGGCGCTGATAATGTTGACGCTGCAAACTAGATTTTAACAGTCCTCCCTTTTCAACATATCTAGCCAACTTGTCTAATCGATGTCTATCTTCATCAAATTCCTAACCTCAACATCGTACAATGCTCTCATGCGTTCCTTTTCGAAGTCCACAGTCTTAGGGCAGATACAATTCGCACATAGTGAACACAGAGGCGGCAGGCATTGGATTCCTAAGCAGAACCCACATATTACAACAACAGGAATCAGGATAATCGTAAACAACCTCCACCCCCAGTTCTTTACAGTACTCCAGAACCATCCACCAAGCGACCATTCTTCTTGCTCCTGGTGAACTTCTGAGGAAAGTCTGTGGAGATGTTCGATGGCTTTGTACACTGAGGGTGATTTGTCCGGTATATATGTGCAGCAGCTGGACCCAATGATGCGGCATGCTCCTCCACGATCTGCTAGAACCACATCTAGAACAAGGCGGTTCTGGAGAGCCACCAGGCGGACCGCTTGAAGCTCGGCTGTATTGTTCGCAAGGATGCCAGCTGTAATGTTCATCGTTGTTTCGACTGCTTGGGTCAAATGTCGGATGGCACGGCTGTTTGCCATCGGGCCCCAGAGTGGAACAAGTCCCTTCATTGCATCGAGGAACTGTGCTCCGGTGGAGTCGGCTTGCTCAATGTCCTTGGCTCGTTTTTGTCTGTGGTGATTCGCAGGAGCCACATAGGTCGGAGGAAGGATGAAGGCAATGTAACAGGTGCCCCCCCAGCCTTTGGGGAGCCAGGTGTAGGCCTTTGTACCACAAACAAAGTACATGTTCGGAGAGGAGACAAAAGAGGGTGGATCAGGGGAGTCCAAAGTTCTGGTGATGCGGCAAGCGCTGCGGCCTACCAGCTGTGTCCCAAGCCCTTCGATGCAATAAGGCCTGTGACGTTGATGACGGATAGGGCCACAGTCAGGGTGGCAGCTGTTCGTTTCCGGAGGTAGGAGAAGGTGGGTCTGGTCGGATTGTTAAAAACCTGCATTTCAATTCGTTCTTTAACAGGGATGTCCATGTGGATAGAGTCGTTAGATGTCTGTGGACAGAAGGGTGCAGCAGTTTTCTTCATTTTGTTCTGCCAGACTTCATGAAAGAAATGTGTCATAGTTCTGCTGGAGGTGGCATTATCCCTATAGCTTTCTTGCAAGAGGATCAGCCAAGCAAGGCAGGAGCCGTGAATTGAGAAGCGTGAAGGGATGAAGGGTATAGAATGTCCAGTGGCGTGGGGCAGCAACCCACAGATCCAGCAGTTGGTGGCATTGGTAGCAAGATTGTGTTGGTGCAGCAGTTGCACAAAGGAGTTGTTCCAAAAACTCCTTACGTCTTTCTCGGAGTTGCGGTGAAAGAGAAATCAGATAATGTTCTTTCATTGTGGTAGGCTGAGCAGTGGTCAGGAATGTCTCATGAGTTGGTGCGCTCTCTTCCATAATCCAGAGGGTGGTAATGAGGAGGAGGCAAAAGAGAAGGGCGATGAAAAGTGCAATAGTCTTTGAACTGTGGATTTTGTCAGTCTTTGGATTTCCGTAGCGAATCGTCAGATATCCGGTTCCGTCCATCATCTTCTTATCGGGCGCTTCCATCATCTTCAAGGGAGCTCGGTAGCGGGCAGAACCACAAACTTCGTCTGGCTTCTCTCCTGACAGCCTTAGTAGTGTTAGGCCGCCGCTCTGAGATTTACGACTTAGTCAATGGTCTGCTTAGCCGAAACTCCCTCCTTTCGTCGCAGGTTATACCCTTCTCTGGATGGCACAGTAGGATCGGGAAATTTTGCTACTTCAAGTGTCTCTGTATCAGGATAGCAGTTCAGTGATGGTCGGTCTTTGTTCAGGAGCTCTTCCTGGGTGGCCACGTCTTCGTTCGTCGTCAGGGTCGAGGTTATCTTCTTGCAATGGTGTGCATGCACCCAATTGCGCTTTCCTTCCACTCGAAGAGCTGTTCGGGTGGTGAGTAGGACTTGCCAGGGGCCCGTCCACCAGGGTTCCAGACTCTTGGCACGCTGGAAGTTGCGGATTAGGATGAAGTCCCCGGGTTACAGGTTGTGTCCGGGACCCCTGGAAGCGTCAGGAATGGCATGCAGCACCTGTTGGTGGATAACAGACAGTGTCTTAGTCAATTTATACAAGTAATCGGACATTAGGACGTCCGGGACGTCATGAATGGAAGTCGGTTTTGGTGCAGACCAGACGCTCATGGGCCGGCCGAAAATAACCTCGTAAGGTGTCAAGTGGTGTTTGGTGGGGGTAGAACGCATCGATAGCAATGCCAGTGGGAGAGCGTCTAGCCATTTCAGTCCTGTGGTAGCCACTATTTTAGCCAGTTTTAGTTTTAGAGTGGCATTTTGTCGTGCAACTAGTCCAGCAGATTGGGGGTGGAAGACTGCGTGGAACTTCTGTTTTACACCCAACCCCTTCAAGATGAGTTGGATAACTTCAGCTACGAAGTGGGGGGCATTGTCACTCCATAAAATTCGACAAAGGCCGTAACGAGGGAAGAATTCCTTTAGTAGTACCTTTGCAGTGGCCATAGCAGTGTTGTCGCGGGTTGGATAGGCTTCCACCCACTTGCTAAATGCGCACACCACAACAAGTACGCACTTCAGGCCTTGGCATCTTTCTAGATGGATGTAGTCCATCTGCAGGACTTCAAACGGGTGATTGGGAACCCCAAACCCTCCCCGGGGTACTACAGTTCCTTTCCCAGGGTTGTGTTGCAGACATATCAGACATTGTTGGACCACACGTTTGGCGGAATCTGCGATCTTGTCATTGTGCCAAACCTTGGAGACAAGCTTGGTCATAGGGGCTGATCCTATGTGTGCAGGGGAGTGTGCCATAGTCAGTATGGGGATCAGGTATGAATCGGGTAGCAACCATTTGTTCGTGTCTTTTGTTCTCCAGCAGCCTTCATCGTCTTTCAGTCCCACCCATGCCCATTCAGTCAATTCGTGTTGTGAGCTGGCCATTTGGATGTCCCTAATAGTTTCCCTAGTGTCTGTCCATTTCTCTGCTTGTGACCTGGTCACGTACATGCGTGTTGTCGTCCTATTCTCAGCTGTGGTTCGGGCAGTCATGTTGGCTAGTTCATTCCCTTGTCCAATGATGTCTGTCACCTTTTTGTGTGCTTGCCATTTTATTACTGCAAGTTGTTGGGAAGAAGGACTGCTTCAGTTAGGGCGGAGACTAGATCTCCGTGTAAAATGGGGGTGCCGTGTGAGGTCAAGAATCCCCCCTCCTTCCAAAGGAGCCCAAAATGGTGAACCACCCCGAAGGCGTACTGGCTGCCGGTGTAAATGTTTGCTGTGGTTCCTGCTGCCAGGATACATGCTCGTGTGAGGGCAATCAGTTCTGCTGCCTGTGCAGATCTTTGCGTGATGCGGGCTGTCTCTACTACAGTTCGGACTGTGGTGACTGCATAAGCAGCTGAGGTGGTGCCATCGGGGAGTTTGATGCAAGAACCGTCCACCCACAGCTCTCCGTCAGGGTCAGGAAAAGCCGTGTCTCTGAGGTCAACCCTACTCCTGGTCTGTTCGTCCGTAAGGGTCACACAGTCATGTACAGGGGACACATTTGGATCGTTCTCTGGTAGGGGTAACAAAGTCGCCGGGTTCAGTGTGGTGCATCTTTTCAGGGTGATGTGGGGTGCAAGCAGAGTCAATTCGTATCCAGTCAGTCGTGCACTCGTCAGGTGTTGCGTCTTAGTCTGGTTCAGGAGGGTGTCAACCGCATGGGGTACTAACACCGTGAGGGAATTCGAAAGCACGATCCCCTCACTCTGTCGGATAGAGACAGCAGCGGCAGCTACAGCTCGAAGGCAGGCAGGCAAAGCTCTGGCTACAGGGTCAAGAGTGGCAGAGAAGTAAGCGCATGGTCGTTGCTTTGGGCCAATGGACTGGGTCAAGACAGACAAAGCACATCCCTCCCTTTCGTGAGTGTAGAGGGAGAAGGGCTTCGTGTAATCGGGGGTTCCTAGGACAGGGGCTGAACAAAGGGCATCTCGTAGTTCTATGAAGGAGGATTGGCATTCAGGGGTCCAAGGGAGTGGGAAGGAAACATCTTTAGCTAGCAGAGAAAGCAGCGGTTTCACGATGCGGTTAAAGTTCGGTAACCACTGTCGGCAGAAGGAAGTGAGACCTAGTAGGGAGCTGACTTGTTTCTGAGTCTTAGGGACAGGGGTCTCTAGAATGGTTTGGATTCGGTCGGGAGTAAGTTTCCATCCGTCTTTGGACAAGAGGTGGCCTAAGTAAGTGACCTGGGGTTGGCAGAATTGCAGCTTTTTTTGGAGACCTTGTGGCCATTTTCCGCAAGGAAGTGCAGGAGTTGGATGGTGGCTGTGCCGCCAAGTGGAGTGGTATCGGCCGCCAAAAGGATGTCATCGACGTATTGTATCAACACCACTCCATCGGGTAACTGGACTTTGTCCAGTTGTCTCTTGAGGGCCTGGCTGTAAATGCTGGGGCTTTCTGTGTAGCCTTGGGGTGCTCGACAGAATCTATATGAGCGGGCTTTTAGAGTGAAGCCAAAGAGGTATCGGCTGTCTGGATGGATGGGGATAGAAAAGAAAGCATTTTTGAGATCAATGACAGTGAAGGTGGTGGCAGTAGAAGGAATCAAAGTAAGAATAGTGGTGATGTCTGAGACCACGGGGTACTGAGGTACAACTACTTTGTTGACCTCTCCAAGGTCGATGATGAAGCGGTACGCTATCTCATCTCCCTCTCCTTCTTTCTTTATGATGGGTAAGATAGGGCTGTTGCAAACATTGCTAACTACTTCCTCTACCACTCCTGCGTCTATCAGGGACTGAATAATCTTCACCAATGCCTTCTCGCCCTCGGGCGATATCCGATATTGTGGAAGTTTCGGGAGTATTGCTTCCTGTCGAACAGTTATGTGCACTGGGTCAATCATCATGCGTCCTACGTCCGAGTCAGTCTTGGCCCACAGATACAGAGGCAGAGTGTCAAGTAGGGACGAGCCAGTTTCAGTGATGGAAAACATGCGTCGGGAAGGACAATCTCTGAGCAGAGCTGGGTTGTCGTACAGAAAGACTCGAACTCCATCTTGTGAACATCTAATAGTAGCTCGGAAATGTTTCAGTAAGTCAAGTCCCATAATGGCGTCAGGGGTATTGGAAGAAAGCAAAAACGTTGTGTCAGTGGTGTTGTCCTCTAGGTCAAAGGAGATCGGTGTGGACAAAGGGTTAGTGGAGGGCGTTCCATCGAAACCTATCGATGTTACAAGCGAGCCAGACAAGGGTGCCCTTGGAATCAGTCGTTTAGATAACGCACTACGTTTCGTGCCAGTGTCTACCATGGAATGGAGACTTCGTACCTAGGACCTTAGCGGTGACATAAGGACCTTGCTGGTCGACATAGAGCTCGAATGGTTCCCTCCCTTGCCCTAGGCAGTCCTATGCGAAGTTATGGGCGTCGTCGCAGTCAGACTGCTGGTACTGGTTCTGTCGGGGACGGTCAAATGTATTCGGTCTGCCTGATCTGTCGTTATTCGTATCATTCGTGGACCCCCGTTGCTGTCCTCTATTTCTCGGTCCACCCGCAACATCTTTGGGGTCCCTATTCCTGTTCATCTCCAACAGAACTGGACACTGGGATTTCCAATGGCCGAATCCCTTGCAGAATGCACACTGGTCCTCGCTAATATCTTTACGTCCAACATGGGGTGCTGGAGTACGGTCTTTAGGGGGTGCGTTCCTAGGGGCATTTGTCTGGTAATTCCCTTTGTACTGCTCTCGTCCTATAGTCACCCCTTGCAACTGCGCAATCATCACCCTCTCCTTCAAGTCTTTCTTCTTTTTCTCTGTCGCTCTATCATTTTCATTTTTCTGATGCTCATAGTATTGGGCCATCTGGAGGATAGCCGCAGGCTTGGAGGCTGCCCAACTACTCTCGCTGGCCTGCAGTTTCTGAGAGACCTCCTGCGACAGACCTTTGACATAGTTCTGGACAAACAGATGGTGTCCGGTTGCAGTGGTCATGTCCTGGCCGCTGTAATCGGAGAACACCGTTTCAAACCGGGAGAAGTATTCCGATACGTCTTCCTGTGGTTTCTGACGACAGGCCGTTACTATCGACCAGTCCACTTTCTTTTCTGGGATCAGGGTTTTTAGTTTCTGCACAATTTTGTCTGGGAGTTCTAAAATGGATTTCAAAGGCTTCTTTCCAGGCTCTCGTTGTCTATCTATGCCATCGAGTTGTGACAGGTATGTCCAAACAGCTCAAGGTGGCCGACTTTCCGGATTTGCTTCCACACATCAGCTGGCAGACATAACCCGAAAAACAAGTCAATGTCAGCCAGGGTCATAATCGTTGAACCTAAGGCTGTACCTAATTCAGTGTAGAAGGCAGTGGGGTTTTTACGTAAATCGGGCAGAGATTTCCGGAACGTCAGAATATCTTGCCGATCCCATGGCTGGTAGACCCAGTTATACACTACCCTTCCTCTTGCATCTTGGTGGTTGACGTCATCGTGTGTTCCCTGACCTCGTGGCGGAACCCAATAGGGGGCAGCCTCTCTTATTGGCATCATGGTGCTAGCTTGTTCTATTCGTGGTTCGGTCGCTACAGGTGTCGTAGGTTTAGCTTCCGACTCTTGTTCAGTGAGGTGGTGGAAAACCTCAAGCATACGCACAAGGAGGTCCGTCACGTCACACTCGCCCTCATCCCCGATATCGACCTTTCTATACAGAGTCGTTAGGCTCTCTGGACCTTTGTCTCGATATCGGTCCTCATAAGCATTCAGGGCATGGTAACATAATCGTACGACAAAGTGCCGTCTGTGGCTCCCAGCATATGAGTTGAACATATCCGTGATGTGCTCCTCACTCTCTTTTCTTTCTACTAGTGTCCTTACTATCTTGTTAATCCCTGCTCGTTCATCTTTGCTCAATCTGTTCGTTCTTGTGGAGTCTGACTTTCGGACCTCAGTGTCATCTAACATTGTCGCTTGTGCTGTATCTAGTACAAGGGGTTCGGCCGATGCGGAGGCCATGGGGACCGAAGCTCTGGTACTACTCTTGCTTGTGCTTGGGGGCAACAGGTGCTGCGCTAAAGGTTGGGAAGGGGCATATGGAGGGGGCATGTAGATGATCGGGGGACCTAACAAAAGATCATCATTGGCTCGCTGTTTCGAGGGTAATTCAGGGTAGAGCGTAGAGGGTGTTCTAACAGGTCACTGACTCGATGTTTCGGACTCTTGCTTCCGTTTGGCTTCCTCTCTTTCCTTAATCTCTTCTTCTAATTTCCTGGCAGCTAGGTGGGCTGCCTTTCGTAGCTCTTTCTCTAATCTAATTTCGTTTCTCTTTTTACATTGTTCTGTTTCTTTGCGCCACATGCCGAGACTATCAAGCATAGTGGGCGTTGTCTTGTTGTTACAAAGGGCTGTTTCTAGCGCGCTTATTTTCTCTTCATCGAAGGATCCTATCAGTGGCCACTGACTTTTCTGATCCTTTTTCGTATATTTATGCCATAATTTGCTATAGGCTATGGCGATCAATCCATGCTTCATGAACATGTCCTTATTAGGGGTGCCTTCCAGTGGAGCCAGATGGTTCATCTCTAATAAGCGGTCTGGGCTGAACCAACTACCAATCAGTGGGGAGAAGATAGGCATGACGGATTACAATGGGGACAAAAGTCTGCACTACCTATCTTATCACTGCTTGCAAAGACTAGACAGAATATTTCTATTCTTCGTTATTTGCAGGCAGAGAATACCTCAAAAGAACCAATATCGAACAGTCAATGTTCGGTCAATCAAACAATCAATGGGGAGAAAGAATAGGCACGACGGATTTCAACGGGGACAAAAGTCTGCGTTACCTACCCCTCACTATCTGCAAAGGAAGAGAGAATATTTCTATTCTTCCTCGTTTGTAGACAGAGAGAATCTCAAGAGAACAATCCTCGAACAACAATGTTCGGGCAAACAATCAATCAGTGGGGGAGAAAGATAGGCACGACGGGTTACAACGGGGACAAAAGTCTGCGTTACCTACCCTTCCCTACCTGCAAAGGAAGAGAGAATCTATTCTTCTCCGTTTACAGACAAAAGAACCAACAATTCGAAGAGTAATACTAGTATTTTCCAAACAATCAAACAATAATTTCGCATTTTGTCGAGTTACACGACCTTACCCGGACCGCATGGACAGTTTCTTGTCTTCCGAATCCAGCGCCCGATCGTCCTCTATTCTTCGTGACTGTTGCTGCACTCCTGATGGTTCCCAGTCAGGACCATAGATCACTCGAGAGAGGTCTGTACGGAACCAGTGAAGTTCGGATGATCGGCTGTCAGACGAGGGTCTATCGGACAGGAGCTCTCCCGATCGTTGCAGTCGTTCACTCTGTCGCCAGGACCTCTCCCACTGGATCCACGAGTCACTGATGTCCCAACGTTGGGCGCCAATTGTGGAAAAAGGTAGGGCCGATATTGATCAACAACCTTTTTCAGTATTGCCCGGCGCTAACCGCCTCTCATACCTCTCGAAGCTATCAAACAAAGAGGCAGGCGCTGGAGACTGGAAGGCAGGAAACAGAAGTTTATTCCGACGGAGCAGAACACGTCAACTCAGACAACAGGGTATCTTCTCGAGGTGCTCTAATCGCATCACTGAGGCCTGGCCTCTTGTACACAAGTTTATTGCTTTATTACATAAAACACATCTCTGTCAACACTTTGATGTACGTAAAGACTTCCTCGGAATCCCCGCTTCAAGCCCGTTCCCACACACATTTACAGTAGAAGTCCCCACCCCGGTCACAACAGGTGACGATTGTCGCGCAGCTGGGCATTCCGCCGATTCCCGGAATGCATGTGGTCGATCGGATCTCATGGGGTGGGGGCTTTGATCAGTTTGTGGATCCTTTGATGGGAGAAGCTTCCTACTGTATGGGGGCAATAAACAGCATCCGCGGGGCCAGGTGGCGGCCTGGGAACAAGCAGGACAATCGGGCACAGAGGAAAGGGGGTTTTATCAAAGGATACGGGATCATGAAAGGCATGGAGGGAGGTGTTGAGCTGGGAACAGGATGAGGTTCCGAGGCAGGGTTGCGCTGAAGAGGGGTTTATGGCCCAAGCATGTGAGAGCGGGGGCTGTCAGCGCGCGGGGGATGCCTGCGAGGTTAAGAGAGAGAGAGAGAGACGCACTGGCTATCGGCGGTGGGCAGGGAGGCCATGAGATTCAAAATGGCTGCTGCTTACACGCACGAATGGGCCTAAAAAGGGACAAGATGGCGCCGATAATGTTGACGCTGCAAACTAGATTTTAACACGGGTAAACACCCATTATTCTGCAACTTTGTTTCCGCATACCATCACTCCGCATACTTTCATTACGAAAGTACCATGACTCCGCAATGCCATTATAGAGACCCTCCGGGATATCGCGATTTCGCGATTTCGCGATTTGCCGCGAAATCGGCACTTTAGTAAAAATGCCGCGATTTTTACTGAAGTGCCCGCGAAATCGGCACTTTTGTAGGAATCGCGGTATTTTTACAAAAGCTGCCTATATCCGGAGGGGGTCTGACTTGCGTTGTTTATTGGGGCGGGCGGGAAGGACACAGAAGCACGAAAGAATACCTTTCAGGGCTTAATGGGGCATTAGCAGCTCACTGCGATGGGCTTTGAAGTGCCCATCCCGCATCTGGCTCCCCGCTGGAGACCCTCCCTGTGACTGGGGTGAGGCCCCGCCATCTCCCCTGGAGCCGAGGGTCGAAAGAAAGGGCGATTTACAATTTAGTGAATGTCCCTCAGCCAGGAGTGCGAAATGAGCATCTTCGTACAAAAAAAGAAGATTAAGTATTATTCCATAAAGGCTGGCCCCACGCTCTCCGCACATCTGGTCTGGGGCATTGCTTTGCTTTGCGTTTTCTTAAGATATCTACGGATGGGCTCGGGTGTCATAACTTTCCTTCCGGTCCGTTTCCAATGAAATTCGAAGTTTTCCGTGTTTTGGCTTGCCTGGAAACATGGAGCCACGATTGCCCTCGCAGTTCCTCGTGAGCAGTGCACCCGAGCATCACGCGGGCTCTGGCCTCTCTAGGGCAGAGGCCAAGACTCGCCTCCAGGGTGGGCACACTCTGCCCATTCTCACACCCGGAGCGCACGGGTGTGAGAACCAATCGAAAAAGTACCAGAAATACAACAAAGGCACTGAGGGAAAAACAAAGAGAGTGAAAGTGGCAGAATGAGAAAAATGCACATATGAGTGGAAAACGAGTGACAGAGGAGATATAAACATGGCACAACTGAGCAGAAAATATGTGCAGAACAGACAAAGAAGCAATACAAATAAGCAAAAAAGGAGTGAGGAGAGATACAAAAACGAAGCAGAAAGAGTGAGTGGAAATAGAGGGAGCTGTAGAAATGAGCAGGAAGAGAGTGAGTGGAGATAAAGTGGCACAAATGAGCAGAAAATAAAGAAAGTAAAAACAGAGAAAGCAACAGAAAATTAGCAGAACTGAGAGTGCCAACGTAAAATAGCAGAGGCGGGCAGAATCAGTGGCAAAAAAAACACAGTTTCAAAGGCTGAACAAACCTGACTGAAGACAGCAGCAAGGGGGGCTTATGCTGAACATGTTGGAAGTGCATCTCTCTGCCATGTCTGCTACCAGGGTGCCCTCCTCGGAGCCTGGCAGCATATCCTGGGCCGTGCGCTCCGGGTGTGAGAATGGGCAGAGTGTGCCCACCCTGGAGGCGAGTCTTGGCCTCTGCCCTAGAGAGGCCAGAGCCCGCGTGATGCTCGGGTGCACTGCTCACGAGAAACTGCGAGGGCAAACGTGGCTCCATGTTTCCAGGCAAGCCAAAACACGGAAAACTCGGAATTTCATCGGAAACGGACCGGAAGGAAAGTTATGACACCCGAGCCCATCCATAGATATCTTAAGAAAACGTGCTTCAAAAATAGAGTGCAAACGTATTTTTGTTCCTGTATTTCCTATAAGGAGTTAGACCTTTCATTGTAAATTATAGTTTAAGGCATTTCTCTCAGAATTTGCAAAAGCTTACTGGACATTGGGATAGGAGCCCATTTCTGTTGGCTGTTCACTCACTAAATTGTTCTTCACAAGATGTACAGACAGATTTTGAACCTGTTTCTATCAGAAAGATATTTTATGTTCGAATCATACAGGCAAAATATCCATTGATTAACACACAACCTGCAATGGCAGTCTCAAAGTAAATGCACAACATTTTAGGTTTCCAATTCTTTAATAAGATGTGCGACGTGTCGCGGCCATAAAGTATTTTTGCTTTGTAGCACCTCGAGTACTGTACTCCAAGGCGCCCGGTTTGACGAGCGCGGACACGTGAGGGTGGGTACCTATATATAAATATTGATGGCATGCCCATGTAGAAGGGGGCACTCGAGCCTTATGCGGGCCTCAAGCTGTAGGAAAAGGGAATTACTTAAACCCACAATCAAGAGTGTTTCTATGGAGGAATGCTTACATTAGTATACATACATAGCTTCATGTTGTTAAATAACTAAAAAAAACTAAGATATCTGTGTTTGTTGTAGGAAAAATGGCCAAATAAAATGCCGCAAAATTGCCGCTAAATTTCCAATTTTGTGCCGCTAAATTTCCATTTTTGTGCCGCTAAATTTGCTAATCCATGCCGCTATATCCTGGGGGGTCTGATTATAACGCATGGCATTACATTTTATTTGCTTTTACCACGCATACATTTACAACGAAATTCGTTGTAAATGCATGAATGGTAAAAGCATGTTTTTTAAAATATTTGGATAAGGTAAGTATGGGTATAGGGGTATATATTTTGGGGTACTGAGGTATATGTTTTGGGGTGTTTGGGTATTTTAAGTGTTCAGATTTAGGGGCCGATTATGATCGCGGACGGACTTGCGTCCGTCCGCGATCATTGAGGAGGAGGGGACGTCCGCATGGGCTGCGGAGTCCCCTCCTGTGCGATTAGGATGTGACCGCCAGGGTGGCGGTCACATCCTCTATTTTTAACATTGCGGCGGGTGCGGCTTCAAGCTGCACCCGCGGCAATGTTAAAAATGCACGCATTGCATTTGCATGCAGAAAGAGGCAGGCACCGCGCGGTGCCTGCGGCTTTCTGCATACAAATGCAGGGGGGTACCATAGGTAACCCCGCATGTGCACCCCCCACCCCCCTTCACCTAGGGGGCCCGCAACGGGCCCCCGCAGTGAAGTTACACATGCTTTTCCACGGCGGAAAAGCCGCCGCGGAAAAGCATGTTTGCAGGCACATACTAATCTGGCGGACGGTGTCTGAGAGACACCGTCCCCAGATTAGTGCTTTCCCCCCGCGGTTGTAAGCCAACCGCGGCGGAAAAGCTGCGGACGGAAACCAGGACCCACCAGCCATCCTAATGTGGCGGTGGGTCTTTGGTGGGTCCGCTGCGGATTTTCCGCATCCTCCGGGCCGGCGGTGGCTTCCGCCGGCCCGGAGGATGCGGAAAATCCGCAATCATAATGAGCCCCATAGTTTTGGGTTATGGGGTACAGGGGTAGTTTTAGGGTTTAGGGATAGGTATGGGTTTTGGGGTACAGGGGTATTTTTAGGGTTCAGGGCTAGGTTTGGGTTTTGAGGTATAGTGGTATTTTAGGGTTATGGGGTAGGTTTGGATTTTGGGGTACAGGGGTATTTTAGGGTTCAGGGGTAGGTTTGGGTTTTGGGGTACAGGGGTATTTTAGTGTTCAGGGGTAGGTTTGGGATTTGGGGTACAGGGTTATCTTTATGGTTCAGGGCTAGGTTTGGGTTTTAGGGTACACGGGTATTTTTAGGGTTCGGGGTAGATTTGGGTTTTGGGGGACAGGGGTATTTTAAGGGTTCAGGGGTAGGTTTGGTTTTTGGGGTACAGGGGTATTTTAGGGTTCAGGGGTAGGTTTGGGTTTTGGGGTACAGGGGTATTTTTAGGGTTCAGGGCTAGGTTTGGGTTTTGGGGTATAGGGGTATTTTTAGGGTTCTGGGGTAGTTTGGGTTTTGAGGTACAGGGGTATTTATAGGGTTCAGGGCTAGGTTTGAGTTCAGGTACAGGGGTATTTTAAGGGTTTAGGGATAGGTTTGGGTTTTGGGATACAGGGTATATTTATAGGGTTAAGATGGGTTAGGGTTTAAGGGTGTTGTAGTATTTTAAGGAGTAAGGGTGGGTTATGATTATGGGGTGCAGGGGTATTTAAAGGGAGCAGGGTGGACACCCGGAGCTGGAATGCACAGAACCTGGGAAGAAAAAACAATGAAATATTTGGCACAACGCTCACTTTCTTTCCCATTAATCCTGCGCCCCGCACACACCCACAGCACACGATATGAGACATGGCATGAAGGGCGGAACGTAAAAACAACAGTTGATTGACAGATGCGGAACAATGTCATACAACCCTCTCAGTACAGAGATCTGGGCATAAATCCATCGTTTTTTTGCACTCCACTCCACCCCAGTTGAGACATGACCATATCCAAATCAGCCTTGACCCTGTGCCTCATGGGAACAGTCGAGCCCGAACTGCCAAGCCATGTCTTTCCTGGACCGGAATCACGCCTCTTAGGACTGGTTTCTGGCTATCTGCCAACTTCAGCAAGGATAGCTTGACTCCAGTGGTTTGGAGAGCATGGAACTCATGTCTGAGCATACCCATCCCACTTGGGGTGACAAATGCAAAAACAACAGTTGATGGACAGAATGCAGAACAATGTCATACATTCACCCCAGTACAGCGATCTGGGCATAAATCCATCGTTTGTTTGCACTCCACACCACCCCAGTTCTGACATGGCCATATGCAAATCAGCCTTGACCCTGTGCCTCATGGGAACAGTCCAGCCCGAAGGGTGGAACTACCACACGCCCCCAGCGTTTGTCACGCCCCAGCACTCGCCCACAGCACAATGCAGACACACCCACAAGGGACTACTTTGCTGGCACGGTTCTTTTACCTTTTAAATGTATACGGTGAGCGTCTGCATATCCTATGTCCTTCTCCTGCAACTGCCCTTTCCAACGCTGTATTGGGTGTTGTGATTGGTGCTGTGGTTCCTGAGATTACCCGCCTCAAAGTTTTGGGCTCTCTCTTTATTATATTAGTACTAGCAGCCCGTCCCGACGTTGTCCGGGTGTGAATTGCTGCCGGCCAGTAGTATATTGTTTCGTAGGATTTCATTTTGATTGCATTTCTTATCTGTGACAGGCCTGTGAAACGCTCCGATTCACAGTGCACTGCTGATGCACTTAAGAGTGCGCGTTCAGTAGTGTGTGAACTCGAGTTTCCCTACTTTATTTTCCTTGCAATATTATATAGCGTGAACTCGACAACATGGCATGAGCACAATTTACATTACAGAAGAACACATTGATTTGTGGTAGGCACGGGGAGACAAAGCGATTTGCCTGGAATCACAGGATGTTGAGCTGATGCCGAGATTCTAACGTAGCTCCCCATCTCTAAAGTTCGCAATTCTAGAACTTGTGGTGGGAGGTGTGTCTAAAAGTGTATGTCGGTGCTGGGCATCAATGAGAGAGACCTGTGCATTTTTCCATATGGTGGTGAAAAAATATGAGTATGTTGCTGGAGATGTGGGCCGCCGTGCCACCAATGTACTTACGGGGGAGGGTAAACACCCATTATTCCGCAAATTTCTTTCTGCATACCATCAGTCTGCATACTTTCATTACGAAAGTATCATGACTCCGCAATGCCATTATAACGCATGGCATTACATTTTATTTGCTTTTACCACGCATACATTTACAATAAAATTTGTTGTAAATGCATGAATGGTAAAAGGATGTTTTTTAAAAATGTTTGGATAAGGCAAGTATTGGTATAGGGGTATATGTTTTGGGGTACTGAGGTTTATGTTTTGGGGTGTTTGAGTATTTTAATGGTTCAGATATAGTTTTGGGTTATGGGGTACAGGGGTATTTTTAGGGTTCAGGGCTAGGTTTGGGTTTTGGGGTATAGGGGTATTTTTAGGGTTCAGGGGTAGGTTTGGGTTTTGGGGAACAGGGGTGTTCTAAGGGTTCAGGGCTAGGTTTGGGTTTTGGGGTACAGGGGTATTTTTAGGGTTTAGGGGTAGGTTTGGGTTTTGGGGTCCAGGGGTATTTTAAGGGTTATGGGCTAGGTTTGGGTTTTGGGGTACAGGGGTATTTTAGGGTTCAGGGGTAGGTTTGGGTTTTGGGGTACAGGGGTATTTTTAGAGTTCAGGGGTATGTTTGGGTTTTGAGGTACAGGGGTATTTATAGGGTTCAGGGCTAGGGTTTGGTTTTGGGGTGCAGGGGTATTTTTAGGGTTTAGGTATAGGTTTGGGTTTTGGGGTACAGGGTATATTAAAGGGTTAAGATGGGTTAGTGTTTAAGGGTGTTGGGGTATTTTATAGAGTAAGGGTGGGTTATGATTATGGGGTGCAGGGGTATTTAAAGTAGGGGTGGGCGGAATTGGCACGAACTTGGTACAATAAATCCGCAATATTTCGTTCCGTCAGATTTCCAATTATTAAAACAGAAACCTCATATATTCAAGGTAAAATAACAAGTATTTCTACATGCTAAAATGCAGATAGTCATTTCACAAAAATGAAATTAGCTTCCAGCAAGCAGTGAGAGAGGTGATGATTTTGAGATTAAGCCCCTGCAAACCATTATGGGACGAGATTAGCAGTGGTAAGTGAATATTATAGTATCCAAATAATTCTACAAAGAGCTGCAGTTCACCTCGTTCTCCCCAGTTGTCCCCAAGAGGCAAATGCAATAGCATTTAAAATATTATACATAAAGCTGCAGTTCACCTCATGTCCCTAGATGTCCCTGATGATGCAAATGCGATCGCATTTAAAATATTATACATCAAGCTGCAGTTCACCTCGTCGTTCCAAGATGTCCCTGATGAGTAAAATTCAAAAACATTGAAACCCTTTCATGAATGCTAAAAAGTTATGCTAAGCTTATCCCATAATGCTTTGCAGGGCCGTTTAGTTGTATTTTTGCCCATAACTGTGCTTGGGGTGGTTCTAAGAGAATGGGACCACCACTGAATTACTATTTAAAGGGAGCAGGAATGTATAGAACCTGGGAAGGAATAACAACACTGGTGACGGAATGCCCCCAGCGATTGTCACGCCCCCAGCACACACCCACAGCACAATGCAGACACTCCCACAAGGGACTACTTTGCTGGCACGGTTCTTTTAAATTTTAAATGTATATGGTGGGCGTCTGCATAGCCCATGTCCTTCTGCTGCAACTGCCCTTTCCAACGCTGTATTTGGTGTTGTGATTGGTGCTGTGGTTCCCGAGTTTACCTGGCCAAAAGGTGCAAGTTCTCTCTTTATAATAGTACTAGCAGCCCGTCCCGACGTTGTCCGGGTATGAATTGCTGCCGGCCAGTAGTATATTGTTTTGTAGGATTTCGTTTTGATAGCATTTCGTATCTGTGACAGGCCTGTGAAAGGCTCCGATTCACAGTGCACTGCTGATGCACTTAAGAGTGCGCATTCAGTAGTGTGTGAACTCGAGTTTCCCTACTTTATTTTTCCTTGCAATATTATATAGCACGAACTCGACAACATGGCATGAGCGCAATTTACATTACAGAAGAACACATTAATTTGTGGTAGGGACAGGTAGACAAAGCAATTTGCCTGGAATCACAGGATGTTGACCTGATGCAGAGATTCAAACGTAGCTCCCCAGCTCTAAAGTTCGCAATTCTAGGATTATTTTTATGGTTCAGGGCTAGGTTTGGGTTTTGGGGTGCATGGTATTTTTAGGGTTCGGGTTAGGTTTGGGTTTTGGGGTACAGGGGTATTTTAAGGGTTCAGGGCTAGGTTTGGGTTTTGAGGTACAGGGGTATTTTAGGGTTCAGGGGTAGGTTTGGTTTTTGGGGTACAGGGGTATTTTTAGGATTTAGGTATAGGTTTGAGTTTTGGGGTACAGGGCATATTTATAGGGTTAAGATGGGTTAGTGTTTAAGGGTGTTGGGGTATTTTAAGGAGTAAGGGTGGGTTTTGATTATTGGGTGCAGGGGTATTTAAAGGGAGCAGGGTGGACACCCGGAGCGGGAATGTACAGAACCTGGGAAGAAAAAACAAAGAAATATTTGACACAACGCGCGCCCCGCACCCCCCAGCACACGAAATGAGACATTGCATGAAGGGCAGAATGTAAAAATAACAGTTGATGCACAGAATACAGAGCAATGTCATACATTCACCCCAATACAGAGATCTGAACCTAAATCCATCATTTTACTTGCACTCCACACCACCTCACCCTTGACCCTGTGCCTCATGGGAACATTCCAGGCCGAACTGCCAAGTCATGTCTTTCCTGGACATGACTCAAGCATTCTAGAAATACTTTCTCGCTATCAGCCGTCTTCAGCCAGGATACCTTGACTCCAGTGGTGTGGAGAGCATGGGACTCACGTCTGAGCATACCCATACCACTCGGGGTGACAAATGCAAAAACAACAGTTGATGGACAGAATGCAGAACAATGTCATACATTCACCCCAGTACAGAGATCTGGGCATAAATCCATAGTTTTTTGCACTCCACACCACCCCAGTTCAGACTTGGCCATATGCAAATCAGCCTTGACCCTGTGCCTCATGGGAACAGTCCAGCCCGAAGGGCGGAACGTACCACACGCCCCCAGCATTTGTCACGCCCCCCAGCACAAGCCCCAGCACAACACAGACACGCCCACAAGGGACTACTTTGCTGGCACAGTTCTTTTCTTTTTTAAATGTATATGGTGGGCGTCTGCCTAGCCTATGTCCTTCTGCTGCAACTGTCCTTTCCAACGCTGTATTGGGTGTTGAGATTGGTGGTGTACTTTTCGAGTTTACCTGGCTCAAAGGACACAGTTCTCTCTTTATAATAGTAGTATAGATGGATTCCCTAGGACTCGACACTTGCAGTTCTAGAACATGCCTTGCAGAGTGTTGACCCATGGCCATATGAAACCAGCATCACATTTATTTGTGACTGTGCCTCTCTAGCTATCAAAGAGGTCTACCAATTTCAAAAGGAGGAATTCCCCTATCACTAACTCTAGCTCTAGACACATCTTATCTCAACTAGAAAAAGTTGCAGAATGTTCTCTTGTTTAGGAACAGCTACCATCCATTGTGTTGGCATTTAATCTTGGGAGCACTGGCACTGGACCTTCTCTTTTTTCTATAATTGCTCCCTGCTCCTCCCTTTTGTAATGTGTTACTAATGAGTACGGCAGCCAGCTGTGGGACACTATTTTCTAGTTTTTTCTTCTAGATTCACTTTTTCTCACCTGTTAGTGCCCATTAGACATTCCTTAGTGGGTTCCATTCAGATACACTTACAACATGGACAATCCAGGGCTCAGCTTTGATGATGACATAGAGGCATAAGGGCATCACCCCTTCTTTCAGGTGATGGCAGTGTAGCATCAGGTAGCCGGAATGAGGACTCTTAGACGGTTTGACCTTTCATCGTGAATGGGCTAAAATTGCATGGAAATGCATGCGCAGTTTCTTGTGTTGATTATCAACACAGCCAAGCGCTTATCAGATGAGCTTTTGATCCAGATTACCCTAGCAGAGAATGGGTTTAAAGCAGGCATCTCCATTTCTTCATTTAAATCACGACTCGCTGAAATAAATGAAGAAATGGATGATCATAAGGAGTATCTAACCAAACAGAAAATTTCAAAACTCCAAAAAGATATTAAACACTTTGACCAAGGTAAAATGTACCCTTACATTAAAGAGGACTATGTCTTTCAGAGTTATGACACCACATCTGACGAGGGCAGTGACACGTCCATCAGATCAGGGTCCACTAGTAGTGATTCCAGTCATGAAAATAGGAATTATACACAGAGGAGGCCTTAGACAAAAACCTCCACCTTTGTTTCAAGGATTCCCACCACACTCCTTTCAACCACCAATGTACCCTGGACAGTGGATGGGACCGCATCCAATGTGGAACAAACCACCTGGACATTGTCCCCAAATGCCTCAATACCAACAATTCCCCCTCCCCCCTTTTTAGAACAGAGGGAGGGCAGAGGAAGAGGCAGATGAAGAGGCGGACCCAAGAAGGTCCACTGGCACGACCCAGAAACAGATGGTTCTGAGGAGCAAGACAACGAAACCCTAGTGGTTAAATATTCGCCCCAGCCCATGACCAAGGATGAATCAAAGCTCTTGGAGAAGGGCCTTGGTGTTGTCCCGACCCCCAAAGGAGGACACCTTCAGACTTCATCAAGAACTCCATCAACTATTTCACAAAATAAGACTCAAGGCATTTTTTCAAGACAAGAGAAGGAGAGAATGGTTTTTAGATGTCAATCTGGCAATGGGCGCACTGCCTGTATGGAAGCACTAATAGACGGTTATTTGTGGTGCAACTGGGTGAGCGGAAAACCATATAACCACTCAATGGTTGTGTCAGCAAGCTGGCAAAACCTCACAATTACTACATAGACGTACACTGTGCACACGCACAATATTGTTGTACACGTAGGTGGTAGTACACAAAATTCATAGAAATGCAACACATGCAGAGAAACAGTTATTATTGACAAAAAAATGGAAAAGAAAAGTGTGACAAGGGATGATCCTTTGGTCCTTTTTTAATTTTCAAGGCTTAACAACAGCCAGCCGACACGTGTTTCATCGCTCACGCGAATCTTCAGGGCTCTAGGTAGCTGTGTTTGAGCCAAAGGTCGCTCTGCCGGTGATACTTCCGACCCCGTGGGGCCCAAGACCGTCTTGGACACGTGTTCATTACCAGGAACACGGCGACCCGGGAACAGCTCCTCGGAGTTCAAGAAGAAACAAACAAAGACATACCATGAGGGTATAGAGCTACCTCTGATCCTCCGTCTCTTTTCAGAGCTTTATTAGACCATAAGAATTTTGGAGTGACTGGCTCCTTTTAGATATTAACTATAGTTCCCGGACATAAGCAAGAAGCGCACTTCACTTCAAGTCCACGTCCTCTCATTCATATTGGAATTTTAAGACGAATTTTAAGTCACTGTCCCGTGGTGGTAGGCCCGTACCAGCCGCAGTGTATTCTGTGCCACCAAGTCTGTGCAATGCAAGTGGTGCAGAAGCCATAACATCCCCTCCAGCTGTGGGGAATGTGATGTGGTTATGCCCTAGGCCACCATGCATAAATAATACACCCAGGTGCATGTGCTGGATGGGTGTGAACCAGCCGTGAGAGAGTGGCTGGGGCATGCTGACAACTAAAAGAGAGTGTAGCTGGCACAGAGCTGATTTTTGTGACGTAGTTACATGTTTTGTAGCAAGTAAAGGTTAAATTGCCCTGTCAATGCAGGTCCACTGATCAGTGGGAACCAACCTGTTGGAATCTTCCATGAGAGAAGAACAACACGAGCCGTGGGAAGACGAGACATACTCAGAGTGATTAAAAATAAGGAAAGCAGGTGCGACAAACACAACCACTAAAATAAAATAGGAATTAAACTAACAAGCAACTGCAGGTATGAAGAGGTGATCGGTGAACAGCAGTCAGACACTTCAACAATTGGTGCAAGAATACAACTTCATATTAAAAAAACATGCTAAGCAGATGAACACACAAGAACACAAAAATATAACCACAGAAGATCTCAACACTTTTCAGGGCTTGTGTTTCTCCGCTGGATTCTTCTAATGTCTGTAACTAAACCAATAAACAAACCTTAAATCATGTTTGGATGAGCAATTCATTTCGATTGGAACTGCAAATTCTGATATTCCTATACCAATTCCTCTTTTCATATTATAGAGTGTGTTTAAAATCCATCCATACTAATATAATAAAGAGAGAGCCCAAACCTTTGAGGCGGGTAATCTCAGGAACCACAGCACCAATCACAACACCCAATACAGCGTTGGAAAGGGCAGTTGCAGCAGAAGGACATAGGCTATGCAGACGCCCACAATATACATTTAAAAAGTAAAAGAACCGTGCCAGCAAAGTAGTCCCTTGTGGGCGTGTCTGTGTTGTGCTGTGGGCTTGTGCAGGGGGGGGGCATGACAAATGCTGGGGGCGTGTGGTAAGTTCCGCCCTTTGGGCTGGACTGTTCCCATGAGGCACAGGGTCAAGGCTGATTTGCATATGGCCATGTCTGAACTGGGGTGGTGTGGAGTGCAAAAAAACTGTGGATTTAGGCTCAGATCTCTGTACTGGGGTGAATGTATGACATTGTTCTGCATTCTGTCCATCAACTGTTGTTTTTGCATTTGTCACCCCGAGTGGGATGGGTATGCTCAGACGTGAGTCCCATGCTCTCCACACCTCTGGAGTCAAGCTATCCTGGCTGAAAATGGTTGATAGACAAAAATCAGTCCTAGGATGTTTGAGTTATATACAGGAAAGACATGGCTTGGCAGTTCTGCGTGAATTGTTCCCCTGGGGCACAGGGTCAAGGCTGAGGTGGTGTTGAGTGGAGTGCAAAACAAATGATGGATTTAAGCCCACATTTCTGTATTGAGGTGAATGTATGTGCCATGTCTCATATCATGTGCTGGGGGTGTGGGTGTGTGCGGGCCGCGCGTTGTGTCAAATATTTCATTGTTTTATTACCGCAGGTTCTGTATATTCCAGCTCCGGGTGTCCACCCTGCTCCCTTTAAATACCCCTGCACCCCATAATCAAAACCCACCCTTACTCCCTAAATACCCCAACACCCTTAAACACTAACCCATCTTAACCCTATAAATATACCCTGTACCCCAAAACCCAAACCTATACCTAAATCCTAAAAATACCTCTGTACCCCAAAAACCAAACCTACCCCTGAACCCTAAAATACTCCTATACCCCAAAACCCAAACATAGCCCTGAACCCTTAAAATACCCCTGTACCCCAAACCCAAACCTACCCTAAACCCTAAAAATACCCCTGCACCCCAAAACCCAAACCTAGCCCTGAACCATAAAAATACCCCTGTACCCCAAAACCCAAACCTAGCCCTGAACCCTTAAAATACCCCTGTACCCCAAAACCCAAAAGTACCCCTGAACCCTAAAAATACCCCTATACCCCAAAACCCAAACCTAGCCCAGAACCCTAAAAATTTGCCTGTACCCCAAAACCCATACCTATCCCTAAACGCTAAAACTACCCCTGTACCCCATAACCCAAAGCTATATCTGAACCCTTAAAATACTCAAACACCCCAAAGCCTATACCCTGATACCCATACTTACCTTATCCAAACATTAAAAAAAACATGCTTTTACCATTCATGCATTTACATCGAAATTTTGTTGTAAATGTATGCGTGGTAAAAGCATATAAAATATAATGCCATGCGTTATAATGGCATTGGGGAGTCATGGTACTTTCATAATGAAAGTATGCGGAGTGATGGTCTGCGGAAAGAAAGTTGAGGAAATAATGGGTGTTTACCCTCCCCCGGTAAGTACATTGGTGGCACGGCGGCACACATCTCCAGCAACATACTCATATTTTTTCACCACCGATTTGAAAAATGCACAGGTCTCTCTCATTGATGGCCAGCACCGACATACACTTTTAGACACACCTCCCGCCACAAGTTCTAGAATTGCGAACTTTAGAGCTGGGGAGCTACGTTCGAATCTCGGCATCAGGTCAACATCCTGTGATTCCAGGCAAATTGCTTTGTCTCCCCATGCCTACCGCAAATTAATGTGTTCTTCTGTAATGTAAATTGTGCTCATGCCATGTTGTCGAGTTTGCGCTATATAAAATTGCAAGGAAAAATAAAGTAGGGAAACTCGAGTCCACACACTACTGAACGCACACTCTTAAGTGCATCAGCAGTGCACTGTGAATCTGAGCGTTTCACAGGCCTGTCACAGATAAGAAATGCTATCAATACGAAATCCTACAAAACAATATACCGGCAGCAATTCGTACAACGTCGGGACAGGCTGCTAGTAATACATACAAGAGCACTTTTAAAACGTACATGAGATTTTAAAAAATAAAACATTGCTCTCCCCGTCGGGGAATTTAACCCGAGTCTCCCGCGTGACAGGCGGGGATACTGACCACTATACTAACGAGGATTAGCTGACTTACGTCGTAAAACCACTCTGTGTCCCAGGACACCCCCCACGCCGCACGGCTCTCCAGCAGTAGCCCATCTTGCCCCGCCTGGTGCCCCTCGCTGCTGCCCTTCTCTCCCCGCTGTTGCCCACGTGATTCCGCTGTTCTCTCGTGTCGCCCCTTGTATTCTTGTTTTGCTGCCTTGTGACTGTGTTTTGCTGCCTTGTAACTGTGGGGCATATTACCAAGCAATAGCGCTAATTATCGCTATTGCTTGGTTAGAGACGAAAATTTACCGCAGCACTGCGGCGATTTTTACCGCAAATAAACCTTGGTATTACCAAGGTTTAACGCAAATGCGGTAAAAATCGACGCAAAGCATGAATATCGCTGAAAAGTCAGCGATATTCATGCATTAGCGAGCTAATGCTCCTAGCCATGTTATCCACCTCCCATTGGATAACATGGCTAAGAACTGCTCAGGGCAGGTGTTAGCTTTTGGAGATATTCCCGCTTAACGCAAATATCTCCAAAAGTTGGTAATAGGAGATAGCGATGTTAGCGACTGTTTTCAGTCGCTAACATCTTGGCACGCCCACTTTGCATCTCATTAGTGATAAATATCACTGACATGCAAAGTGGGGCCCAAGATGGTCGCTATCTCCTACTAGCTGTCGCTAACTGGTGTTTAGCGGCAGCTAGGTAATAGGGAGATAATTTTATCTCCACTTTCTTGGCTTTTAAAGCCAAAAAAGCGGAGATAAACCCCCTTGATAATATGCCCCTGTTTTTTTTGTTACTCTGCCATTTAGGTCCTAGTTGTGCCCGCTAGCTTGCCCCCCTGGAGCGACCCTTCCCACTTTCCGCCGCCGATCCCTCGCAGCCCCGCCCCCTTTTTGCCTCCGCTACCCCATTGGCCCCCCTCTCCCGCCTCTCAGCTGCTCCTCCCTCCCACTTCGCCTCATATTCCGACTACACCTTCACCGCCGCCGAGCACCTTCACTTCCAGATACACACCGACCCCAAAACCACCCTCAGAGGCACCCTCATCTACAGACCCCCGAGACCACACACCCAATTCAGCGAAGACATCGCAGACTTCATCAGCCAGCATGCCCTCCACTCTGCTGACTATTATTATTATTATTATTATTATATTTAAATTTATAGAGCGCACAGCTACCCGGAGGTTTCCCGGCACTAGGGACCTAATAGGTGAGTGTACCAGCCAAGAGACTCAAGAAGAGAGCAGATTATTGGATAAATAGCCAAGTTTTAACGTCCCTGCAAAACTTAAGATAGCAGAGTTCAGTTCGCAGGGCAAGAGGAAGGGAGTTCCATAAGGAAGGGGCCAAGCAGGAGAAGGAACGGCCACCCATTCTGGCTCTTTTTATCCGAGGGACCTGGAATCCATGCTGATTGGATGAACGAAGGGTGCGGGACGGGCAGTACTGGTGAACTAGTAATCTCAGATAGAGTGGAGCCCTGCCAGCATTGATTCTATGCATAAAACAGAGGGCCTTAAATTTGGAGTGGCTTTCTATACGGAGCCAATGCAGGCTTCGTAGAGAAGTGGAAGTGGGAAATTTGTTAGGAAGTTTGCAGAGCAGTCGGACCGCCATATTCTGGACTGTCTGTGGTTTACGGGTCACTTCCTTACATGCCCCCAGGAAGAGAACGTTGCCGTAGTCCAGTCTGGAAGTAATTAAGGCCTGGACTACGGTTTTCTGAGTCTCCTGAGGGATTATCCAGATAATCTTTCTAGGCCACTTGATGATAGTGATGCAAGTAGAAGAGGTTTTGATCACATGCTGCTTCATGGACAGTTGATCGTCAAAGATGATGCAGAGATTTTGTGCTGTTCTAGAAGGGACAGGTGGTGGGCCCATTTGCGCCGGCCAGTGGTGGGGACCCCATAAGGAAGTATTGTGGCCAAACAGAAGAAGCTCTGTTTTACCCCCGTTCAATTTTAATTTGTTTTCATGCATCCATGTGGCGATGTTGCTGAGTCCTACACAGAGGGATGATGGAGAGGAGTGATGACCCATAGAAAGAGAGTAGATGATCTGAGTGTCATCGGCATACGAGTAAATGGAGAGCCCAGCTTGCTCCGCGATGGTGGCCAGTGGTCTGACATATAGGTTAAAAAGTAAGGGGCTCAAAATAGCCTTGAGGGACGCCATGAGCAGATTTATGAATTTGAGAAGCCGATGAAGAAGAAGAAACTTGAAAAGTGCGGTCTGAAAGAAAGCTCGCAAGCCAGTTGAGGGCTGAGCCATTGATGCCAGATAACTTAAGAGCTTTCAAAAGGATGTGATGGGAAACCATGTCAAACGCGGCACTTAAGTCTGGCAATGTAAGTGCCACGGTTTCCCCTTTGTCCACTCGGCATCGAATGGTCTCAGAGACCCCCAACAAAGTTGATTCAGTTGAGAAGCCAGACCTAAAGCCGGACTGGGAGTAGTGAAGAAAGTTATTAGATTCCACATGATGAGTAAGCTGTGTGTTAATGTGTTTCTCCAAAATTTTTGAGACAATCGGAAGGAGTGAAATGGGACGAAAGTTGGATGGATTATTAGGGTCAGCATTCGCCTTTTTTAATAGGGGCACTATCATCGCATGTTTCCATGCAGAGGGCACTATGGCTTCGCTGAGAGAGGTATTGAGTAATTCCAGGATGAGGTTAAAAGAGGAAGTGTCCAAGGTTTGTAGAATTTGTGGGGGGAAAGGATCCAGTGGGGAGCCAGATTTGATATTACCAATAATGTCAAGAAGTGTAATGCTGGTAAGGGGGTCCCAGGTACATATCTGCTGTGAGGGGTGTGTGTCCTCTGATGACTCGGATACAGAGGAGATTGCAGGATCCGGCGACAAAAAGGAAGGGTGGAGGGGGATCGGGCCTCCAAAATCAGTATAAATGGTGTCAATTTTGGAAATGAAAAATTCTGCCAAGGAGTTGCGTTGTGATTTGTCAAGGCATGGGGCTTTGGGTTGACATGATGCGCCCGAATGTTCCTGTACAACCTTAAAAAGCGCTTTTGGGCGATTTTGTGCCTTGAGTATAGTTAAGTTAACATATTCGGCTTTGGCTGTATAGCAGAGTGAGTGATATTTGGCTAAGGCAGTTTTATAAATCTGCTTAGAATCTGCGTCATAATGTATACGCCACTTGCGCTCAAGGTTTTTGCAGGTGGTTTTATCCTTTTTCAGCGAGTCTGTAAACCATGGGGCAGGTGGGTGGTGCAGATTATACTTATGCTTACGCTGAGGTAGACACGCGTTAGCAGCAGAAGTTAACCAATCATGAATGACAGCCTCCTCCTTGATACTGGTAACATTTGTGAGGGGCCTAGTGTCCTCAAGACAGGAGTTAAATTTAGTAACATCCAATTTTTTCCAGTTTCTGGATATTTTTGGTTCAGTGGGGATTACTGGGTTTTTAGAAAAACGATCAGTAGTAACGGAAAAATCTACCCTATAGTTTTCTGACCATGAGATGGGTAAGGACGGCCTACATGTTATGGTTTCTAAGTTGGAGAATATAGGGTCCAGTAGGTTCCCAGCCTTGTGAGAAGGGCCAGAGTTATGTAGAGTGATGTTCAGTGCTGCTAAGTCCTGCATAAGATTGATGCTAATGGAGCAGGATGTATCGTTCAAATGTATATTCAAATCCCCTACTATCAAGAAGTTGCTGGCATTCAGGAGTAAAGGTGCTATGTGCTCAGGGAAGGCAGTGGCCCAGGTACAGGCTGGGCCAGGTGGGCGGTAGATGAGAACACCAGAGAGGGTGAAGTTAGGAGATATGAAGAGTTTAAACAAGCCAGCTTCACTGTTTGGCATATCCAGATCCTCCCATTTACAAGAATATGTTCTGTTGAAGACTATAGCTATCCCACCACCCTCTTTTCCCACTCGATTTTTACCTATATAGGTATAGTTATCTGGGAGGGCAGATGCTATGTAGGGGCCGGAGCTGTCATTTAGCCAAGTCTCTGTGAGAAATAGAGCAGCTGGTTGGGAGGAAGTGAGTAGGTCAAAGATGTCTCTCTTATGTTTGGGTAATGACCTACAATTTAAGCTGACAAAAGAAAATTCTTGAAGGGGATCTAGATGTTTAAACATTAACTGACGCTGCGGAAAGTCACATGTGGCTATGTTGATTTGGGAAGGGAGAGATAAGAGGGAAAGGTTGCAGTCTGGGCAAGTGGTTGGAGCCTGATAACAACACAGGGATGGGCTCCGTAGGCAATGTGGTGGCCTAAGGCTTAATAGAGCATCTCTAGAGTATGTAAGAGGTACCATAAGATGTTTAACGGGCGAGGGATTGGCCCCTGTTCCCGGCCTGTCGCGGACGGGCGCAGACGGGCAGGACTCTGGCACGACTCCGGCGCGCCACCGTCGCGCCTGCTGCACGTCGCCCAACACATCGTTAAGTAGGGAGGCGGCAGTCTGGAAACTAGAGTGCTCCCCCCTTCCGCCGGAAGTGAGCAAAGAGAGCAAAGTGATAGAAATAACTCCCTCCACACAACGAGCTCGGCTTGGGGTGGAACGGGGAGTGGGAGGTACACAGGCGAATCCAGTGACTGATAGGTGAGTTGAATTTCGGGCAAGTGAGGTTTTTTTAAAATAAGCGCAGTGCGGGCACCTGAGATCGTGCTTACTGCTCTCTCACAGCAGCAGCGCCAGAGACAGGAACAGGTATTGCACAAGGGAACAGTTTAAAAGTTTAGCCGCAGTACGAGCACCTAGCTCGTGCCCCCTGCCAGTAGCAAATACTTTTTTTACAGTACATGCAGCAGTGTGAGCACTTAACTCGTGCCCCCTGCCAGTAGCAAATAACAATTTTTAAAATACACGCAGCAGTGTGAACACCTAACTCGTGCCCCTTGGAAAAGATAAACTGGCGCAATAATGGCTGTGGTCTCAATAGTGCTGCAGCACACGTACCCTCAATCAGTAGGACTGAAGCCTGCGCTGGCTCCTGCGTTAAGTAGGGAGGCGGCAGTCTGTAAACTAGAGCGCTCCCCGTTCCGCCGGAAGTGAGCAAAGAGAGCAAAGTGATAGAAAGAACTCCCTCCACATCCTCCTACATCCTCCTAGGGGACCTTAACTTCCAACTGGAGAAAAACAACAACACCAACACCACCTCCCTGCTGAACAACCTCGCCAACCTCGGACTCAAGCAACTGGTGAACACCTCCACCCACTATGCTGGCCACACGCTGGACCTCGTCTTCTCCTCCAGCAAGCACATCTCCTTCAGCCACTCCACCGGACTCCATTGGACGGATCACAGCTGCGTCCACTTCAGTTTCAGAAGAACCACGACCCACCACCACCTGCAACAGGTTCCTCGCAGGAGCTGGAGCAAGATCACCGCTGACCAGCTCACCACCTCCCTCAGCCTGAACCCTTCCGCCAGCGCAACAGACCCCATCAAAGCAGCCCGCAACTTCACACAGTGGCTCACCAACTGCGCCGATGACCTCGCTCCACTGAAGAACCCTCCCAGCAGACCAGGCAGCAAGAAAGCCTCCTAGTTCACCGACGAACTCAAGACATCCAAGAAAAACTACTGCACCCTTGAAAAAGCCTGGCGCCACGACCAGATCACAGAAAACATGACTGCCCTCAAGAACGCCACCCGCAAACACCACCAGCTGATCCGCACCACCAAAAGGACAACATTCAAAGAACGACTGGACAACAACACCCGCAACAACCCGCAACAACAAGGAACTCTTCAGCATCGTCAAAGAGTTCTCCAACCCCAACGTCGGAAACAACGACATCACACCCTCGCAAGACCTCTGCGACTCACTCGCCAACTTCTGCCACCGCAAGATCGCCGACATACACAACAGCTTCGGCGCACAGACCACGCACCCAACCACCGAACCACGCCCCCCACCACCACCCTCTGCAACTAGACCCCGGCCAGCACCGAAGACACCATCCACTCCGGATCACCAACCGAACCCTGCCCCCACCACATCTTCAACAAGGCCAACTCCATCATCGCACCCCAACTGGAGCTGGAAGCACGCCGAACTCAGCGCCCTCCTGAAGAAACCAACAGCGGACCCCACGACCTCAAGAACTTCCGCCCCATCTGGCTCCTCCCTTTTCCTGCCAAAGTCATCAAGAAGATCATCAACAGACAGCTCGCCGCCTTCCTCGAGACAAACGGATCCCTCGACCCTTCGCTGTCAGGCTTCCGAGCCAACCACAGCACCGAGACCGCCCTCATCGCAGCCACTGACGACATCAGATCCCTGCTCGACAACGGCGAAACAGCGGCCCTCATCCTCCTGGACCTATCTGCGGCGTTCGACACTGTCTGCCACTGCACCCTAGTACAGCGCCTCAACAACATTGGGATACAAGGGAAGGCTCTGGAGTGGATCATCTCGTTCCTCGCCGGAAGAACCCAGAGAGTCCGCCTCCCCGCTTACAGGTCCGAGGCCACCGAGGTCATCTGCGGCGTACCACTAGGATCCTCACTCAGCCCCACCCTCTTCAACGTCTACATGAGCCCCCTCGCCGCTGTCGCACGCCAACACAACCTCAACATCATCTCCTATGCCGACGACACCCAGCCGATCCTCTCCCTCACCACCGACCCACCACCGCCAGAGCCAGCCTTCACTAAGCGATGAAAGACGTCGCCGAGTGGACGAAGAACAGCCGCCTGAAACTGAACTCAGACAAGACAGAAGTCCTCATCCTGAGATCATCACCCTCTGCCTGGGACGACTCCTGGTGGCCCCCTGCCCTGGCCACCACCCGCAAGCCAACGGACCACGCACGAAACCTGGGCTTTATCTTTGAATCCTCCATCTCAACGACCAGACAAGTCAACGCCGTATCATCATCGTGCTTCAACACCCTGCGCATGCTCCGTAAGATCTTCCGCTGGATCCCCACCAAAACCAGGAAGACAGTCACCCAGGCACTCGCCACCAGCCAACTGGACTACGGCAACACCCTCTACGCGGGAACCACGGCCAAACTACAGGAAAGACTCCAGCGCATACAGAACGCCTCCGCACGACTCATCCTGGATATCCCTCGCCACAGCCACATCTCGACTCACCTGAGAGACCTGCACTGGCTCCCTGTCAATAAGAGGATCACGTTCAGACTCCTCACCCACGCACACAAGGCTCTCCACGGCATGGGCCCGAAGTACCGCAACAGCCGCCTCACCGTCTACACCCCCACCCGGCAGCTACGATCCGCCAGCCTCGCCCTCGCCGCTTTACCACACATTCGCAGAGCCACCGCTGGAGGAAGATCCTTCTCCTACCTGGCGGCCAAGACATGGAACTCCCTCCCCACCCACCTACGGCTGACCCAGGACCACCTCTCCTTCAGGGAGCAACTCAAGACCTGGCTTTTCGCGCAATAACGGACCCCCCCCCAGCGCCTTTAGACCCTACTGGGTGAGTAGCGTGCTTTACAAATTGTCTGATAGATTGATTGTATAGCTGAAGCAGTTCAGTGTGTGCGTCATCTTGAGAGAGGAAGTGCGTTTTAACTGTAACTCCTCATCCCTCCATTTTGAAAAGGGATGTTTTCAGACTCACAACTGAACTGTCACTGAAACTGCCTCGCGTAATTATTTTATATGGATACCTAACAGCCCGTCCCGACGTTGTCCGGGTATGAATGCTGCCGGCCAGTAGTATATTGTTTTGTAGGATTTCGTTTTGATAGCATTTCTTATCTGTGACAGGCCTGTGAAATGCTCCGATTCACAGTGCACTGCTGATGCACTTAAGAGTGTGCATTCAGTAGTGTGTGAACTCGAGTTTCCCAAATTTATTTTTCCTTGCAATTTTATATAGCGCGAACTCGACAACATGGCATGAGCACAATTTACATTACAGAAGAAGACATTCATTTGTGGTATGCACGAGAAGACGAAGTGATTTGCCTGGAATCACATGATGTTGAGCTGATGCCAAGAGTCGAACGTAGCTCCCCAGCTCTAAAGTTCACAATTCTAGAACTTTTGGCGGGAGGTGTGTCTAAAAGTGTATGTCGGTGGTGGCCTTCAATGAGAGAGACCTGTGCATTTTTCAAATGGGTGGTGAAAAAATATGAGTACGTTGCTGGAGATGTGTGCCGCCGTGCCACCAATGTACCTACCCGGGGAGGGTAAACACCCATTATTCCGCAACTTTCTGTCCGCATACCATCACTCCGCATACTTTAATTACGAAAGTACCATGACTCCGCAATGCCATTATAACGTATAGCATTACATTTTATATGCTTTTACCACGCATACATTTACAACGAAATTCATTGTAAATGCATGAATGGTAATAGCATGTTTTTTTTTATGTTTGGATAAGGTAAGTATAGGTATAGGGGTATATGTTTTGGGGTACTGAGGTATATGTTGTGGGGTGTTTGGGTATTTTAAGGGTTGAGATATAGTTTTGGGTTATGGGGTACAGGGGTAGTTTTAGGGTTTAGGGATAGGTATGGGTTTTGGGGTACAGGGGTATTTTTAGGGTTCAGGGCTAGGTTAGGGTTTTGGGGTATAGGGGTATTTTTAGGGTTACGGGGTAGGTTTGGGTTTTAGGGGAAAAGGGGTATTTTAAGGGTTCAGGGCTAGGTTTGGGTTTTGAGGTACAAGGGTATTTTTAGGGTTCAGGGCTAGGTTTGCGTTTTGGGGTACATGGGTATTTTAGGGTTCAGGGGTAGGTTTGGGTTTTGGGGTACCTGGGTATTTTTAGGGTTCAGGGTTAGGTTTGGGTTTTGGGGTACAGGGGTATTTTTAGGGTTCAGGGGTAGGTTTGCGTTTTGGGGTACAGGGGTATTTTTAGGGTTCAGGGCTAGGTTTGAGTTTTGGGGTACAGGGGTATTTTTAGGGTTCAGGGGTAGGTTTGGGTTTTGAGGTACAGGGGTATTGATAGGGTTAAGATGGGTTAGTGTTTAAGGGTGTTGGGGTATTTTAACGAGTAAGGGTGGGTTATGATTATGTGGTGCAGGGGTATTTAAAGGGAGCAGGGTGAGATTAGCACACAATATGAGACATGGCATGAAGGGCGGAATGTACCACACGCCCCCAGCGTTTATCACACCCCCAGCACATGCTCACAGCACAACGCAGACACGCCCACAAGGGACTACCGTGCTGGCACAGTTCTTTTACCTTTTAAATGTATATGTTGGGGCTCTGCATAGCCTATGTACTGGTGCTGCAACTGCCCTTTCCAACGCTGTATTGGGTGTTGTGATTGGTGCTGTGGTTCCTGAGATTACCCGCCTCAAAGGTTTGGGCTCTCTCTTTATTATATTAGTACTAGTAGCCCGTCCCTACGTTGTCCGGGTATGAATTGCTGCCGGCCAGTAGTATATTGTTTTGTAGGATTTCGTTTTGATAGCATTTCTTATCTGTGACAAGCCTGTGAAACGCTCAGATTCACAGTGCATTGCTGATGCACTTAAGAGTGCGCATTCAGTAGTATGTGAACTCGAATTTCCCTACTTTATTTTTCCTTGCAATATTATATAGCGCGAACTCGACAACATGGCATGAGCACAATTTACATTACAGAAGAACACATTCATTTGTGGTAGGCACGGGGAGACAAAGCGATTTGCCTGGAATCACAGGATGTTAAGCTGATGCCGAGATTCGAACGTAGCTCCCCAGCTCTAAAGTTTGCAATTCTAGAACTTGTGACGGGAGGTGTGTCTAAAAGTGTATGTCGGTGGTGGCCATCAATGAGAGAGACCTGTGCATTTTTCAAATGGGTGGTGAAAAAATATGAGTACGTTGCTGGAGATGTGGGCTCTGTGCCACCAATGTACCTACCGGGGGAGGGTAAACACCCATTATTCCGCAACTTTCTTTCCGCATACCATCACTCCGCATACTTTAATTACGAAAGTACCATGACTCCGCAATGCCATTATAACGCATAGCATTACATTTTATATGCTTTTACCACGCATACATATACAACGAAATTCGTTGTAAATGCATGAATGGTAAAAGCATGTTTTTTTTAATGTTTGGATAAGGTAAGTATGGGTATAGGGGTATATGTTTTGGGGTACTGAGGTATATGTTTTGGGGTGTTTGGGTATTTTAAGGGTTCAGATATGATTTTGGGTTATGGGGTACAGGGGTAGTTTTAGGGTTTAGGCATAGGTATGGGTTTTGGGGTGCAGGGGTATTTTTAGGGTTCAGTGCTAGGTTAGGGTTTTGGGGTATAGGGGTATTTTTAGGGTTACGGGGTAGGTTTGGGTTTTAGGGGAAAAGAGGTATTTTAAGGGTTCATAGCTAGGTTTGGGTTTTGGGGTACAAGGGTATTTTTAGGGTTCAGGGCTAGGTTTGGGTTTTGGGGTACATGGGTATTTTATAGTTCAGGGGTAGGTTTTGGTTTTGGGGTACCGGGGTACTTTTAGGGTTCAGGGCTAGGTTTGGGTTTTGAGGCACAGGGGTATTTATAGGGTTCAGGGCTAGGTTTAAGTTTTGGAGTACAGGGGTATTTTAGGGTTTAGGGGTAGGTTTGGTTTTTGGGGTACAGGGGTATTTTTAGGGTTCAGGGGTAGGTTTGGGTTTTGAGGCACAGGGGTATTTATAGGGTTCAGGGCTAGGTTTGGGTTTTGGAGTACAGGGGTATTTTAGGGTTCAGGGGTAGGTTTGGTTTTTGGGGTACAGGGGTATTTCTAGGATTTAGGTATAGGTTTGGGTTTTAGGGTACAGGGTATATTTATAGGGTTAAGATGGGTTAGTATTTAAGGGTGTTTGGGTATTTTAAGGAGTAAGGGTGGGTTTTGATTATGGGGTGCAGGGGAATTTAAAGGGCGCAGGGTGGACACCCGGAGCTGGAATGTACAGAACCTGGGAAGAAAAAACAATGAAATATTTGACACAACGCGCGCCCCGCACACGCCCACACCCCCAGCACACGATATGAGACAAGGCATGAAGGGTGGAATGTAAAAACAACAGTTGATCATCTGAATGCAGAATAATGTCATACATTCACCTGAATACAGAGATCTGGATCTAAATCCATCATTTTATTGCACTCCACACCACCCCAGTTCAGTCATGGCCATATGCAAATCAGCCTTGACCCTGTGCCTCATGGAAACGTTCGAAGCCAAACGGCCAAGCCATGTTTTTCCTGGACCAGACTCAAGCATTATAGGACCAATTTTTGGCTATCAGCCATCTTTAGCCAGGATAGCTTGACTCCAATGGTCTGGAGAGCATCGGATTCACGTCTGAGCATACCCATCCCACTCGGGGTGACAAATGCAAAAACAACAGTTGATGGGCAGAATGCAGAACAATGTCATACATTCACCCCAGTACAGAGATCTGGGCCTAAATCCATCATTGTTTTGCACTCCACACCACCCCAGTTCAGACATGGCCATATGCAAATCAGCTTTGACCCTGTGCCTCATGGGGACAGTCCAGTCCGAAGGGCGGAACGTCCTGCACGCCCCCAGCATTTGTCACGCCCCCACAGCACAAGCCCACAGTACAACGCAGACACGCCCACAAGGGACTACTTTGCTGGCACGGTTCTTTTACTTTTTAAATGTATATGGTGGGTGTCTGCATAGCCTATGTCCTTCTGCTGCAACTGCCCATTCCAACGCTGTATTGGGTGTTGTGATTGGTGCTGTGGTTCCTGAGATTACCCGCCTCAAAGGTTTGGGCTCTCTCTTTATTATATTAGTACCGATTTAAATGTGGTTTATCCTGAGCTTCCTGTCAGAAGAAATCTGAACCATGTACATACCACTAGAGATACAGCAAAGCACATGGGCGACTATTTCTTACCCAAAGGTTCAATAAATATAGCTAAAGCACATAAAAATAATCTAACCTGCTTATTGCAAGAAAAAGAGAAAATGTTTTTGAATATGGTAGAAAAGAGAAGAGAGAGTTTCCAGAAAAAGGCAAAAGATAAGAATCAGAAAGGTCCTAAGTGGGCAGAAAGCATAAAAGACACCTCAAATGGTGGGGCTAATGCTGCTATGTTGCTGGATTTCGAGAAAGAAGGGAAACTCTGTCTGCATAGTGATAAAACTAGCTATTATAAGAATATATTAATTGGTTCCAGTGTGTGTGAACACAATTTCAATCGGGGTTGGGGATTTAAAGAAGGAAGTGAACCTGAGTTTCCATGAATTTATTATGTCTGTGGAAACAAGGCCTATTACAAATTACCAGATCACTGGTATGGAAGCTGTTATTTCGGAATTGTCTTTCCCAAAAAATCTATCATGTGGACAAAATCACTGGAAGCCTTGAAGTAACTAACACTTTAATGAGTAGTAAACGAGAAAGTGCTGGTGAAATTGGAGGTGACATATTTAGTGCATTGATACCTTCAGTGGGAGTGGCTCTGAATACACACAGAATTAGCAAATTCTCTACAGTAGTAGATCGGTTATCAACTGACACTGCTGGAGGGTTCCTGATGGTCAATACCGAATTGGTTGCTGTAAGATCAATGGTTTTACAAAACCGACTTGCTCTTGATACCTTATTGGCAAAAGAGGGCGGAGTCTGTAGAATGTTGAAAGCGCAACATTGTTGCACTTACATACCAGACAAAAGTGTCGAAATTAAGAGGTATGTAAGAAATATTACAAATTTGGAAAAAGAGCTCAAACCACTGGAAGTTGATAGTGCCTGGAGGAGACTCACTGATGGTCTTTCCTCCGTAGGTAGATGGATTTCTAATGTAGGTAGAAGTATTGTAGGAAAAACACTGATGCCAATAGCGGGAAGAGGACTATTTGTCCTGACAATAGTAATCTGTTGTAAATGTCGAATTCACAAGAAAAGTTACACTGTGAATCAGCGAGGTGTGAAACGGAATTTTGATGAACTCGAATTAGAGGAATTAAATAATAAGATTTACAAGAAAATGAAAAACTCTCATGGCAGGAATGAGAGAAAGCGAAGTAGTAAGTTTGATGAGATTGAAATGGGTGAAATGTGACAAGTTGGCATCTGTTTCGTTAATTTGTGATGATATAAAATATCATCAAAGAGGGGATTGATGGAGCAAGGATTTGCATGTAAAGCAACTTGCTTGTATTCATGAACCTTGAATAATGTTATTAATTGTAATCAACATGTATGTCTTATTAATTTACAGTTTCCCCTACATCTTTGGGTATCCGAGTGATGCTTGTCTATGTGTTTACTAATCCTAATGCGCTTGCAGTTAACATGGCCGCTGCTACGTGGGAATTTCGACTGCACATGCGTGAGTCATACCCACGTGACTTGACGTACTCGCTGTCTTGGAGGGAACTTGTTTGCACTTGCGCACTAGAGCTAAGATGGCTGCTCTGTGTCCTCACATGCTGAATGCTTGCGTGCTGCTTTTGCCAAGCTGTTCGTTTTGCCTAAAATATAACGCTATAGTTAAAATTAAGATAAGGGGTAATGAATAGAAGTTCATGGTATACAGTGAAATCATTTTTTCTATGTTCTAAAACTGTTCCTTGTTACTTTTCATGTATCGTAAATAAATGGGCCTTAGGGAGTGGAAAACGCCATTTTGAAACTCCTTTGCACACTGCACTCTACCCGAGGAAGGCTGAAGTCGGATGGAATTGACAACCTGCCAAGAGAGCCACAGCCAAGATGTTCTTGGGAACGTGAACTCTGCCCTCACCCCGAGAAGCCAGCCTGTACCTGCTTGCATACATTGTAATTGTTAATAGAGTGACCATTGTTATGACAAACGTTGAAGTCATGGGAGCCCAGAATTGAGGGGCGTGAATGTAAAATTTAATATTCAGGACTCAAGTATCCAAAATGTAGGTGGGGTGTCGACCTCTCCTCCTTTCTTGTCCAATCGAATGTGGGGATCCTTACACTTGCAACATTTCGGGGGCGGTACACTGACCTGGAAAATAGTATAACTAGCGAAGGTTTAGCTAGAGAAATTGTCCGACTTGTCCGAATAGCTGAATAGCTGATCGATAACAGAGGTGCTGCGGCGCACTCTGCCCGAAGACTCACTGACCCAATCGGGGTTCTGAGACCTGAAGTGGAGCACTTTGCTGGGGAAATCGATAATCCAAGTTGGAGTTCTGACTGATAGCTGCAGAGAGGGAGTAGCGCAGACGTTGCAACTGAACTGCGGGTGCTGGTCTTTGCCTTGGTGGTCCGGTTCTGATCAAAATCTGGCTTTCCTGTCCTGATTCCTTCCTGCAACTGCTGGCCTACTGGCGGTTGCAACTGTGGGATCTTTCTTGTCCTTAACTGACCCGTGGCCAGGGTTGGTCTTCACACCGCTCTAGGTAAATATAAACCTGTGGGAATATTGCTTAGTATAACTGACGTCCTTTTCTCTTCCCCTACCTGAAACTGCTGCAAATCTGATCTTTTGCATATGTTCTTTAATCTAACCTTTCTTTTATGCCAAATGAAAAAGTCATATTTACTTGTCGTTATTAGCAGGTTGCACTTTTTACCCTCCTTTTAGTAAGGTGCCAAAGTATTTGTCCACTGAAATATATAGATATTCCCTTTCTTTACCCGTCCATTTTAGAAATCAAACGAGGTTGTTACTGAATTGTTAGCGTGTTCCAATTTTTACCTACCCAATAGAAACTTTGGTTAGTCCAGTCTCACTATTTAATTTCGTATTTCTACTTCAAACTCTTTTTTTATCATTAAAACCGACTGTATGGTGACTTATCTTACCCGTCCTTTAGAACTCATCCTTCCAAAACCAGTCATAATTGGTTAGTTTGTTTCCTGTTCTTACCTTCATTTAGAATTATTAAATGACTAGCAGTCTGTCCCGACATTGTCCGGGTATGAATTGCTGCCGGCCAGTAGTATATTGTTTTGTAGGATTTTGTTTTGATAGCATTTCTTATCTGTGACAGGCCTGTGAAACGCTCCAATTCTGATGCACTTAAGAGTGTGCGTTCAGTAGTGTGTGAACTCGAGTGTCCCTACTTTATTTTTCCTTGCAATATTATGTGTGTAAATGTGGGTGTACTTGTAAAGCGCACTGTGACTCCAAGGAGTATCCTGGCGCTGAAGAACGCTGGGGAACCTGTCCTGGTTTTCCCTGTGAGATGGTCCCTTTCTGGGTATCTCCAAGGTGAAACCAGGCATCCCCAGTGTCTGTGGGGGGCCGTTGTAGAGATGAGGCAAGCTTAATGCCCAGAGTTGCCGAGTGTGTTCCCTGGTTAGAGTAGGCACCGAGGCGAGAATTATCGAGTCCGTTTGACCCTGGTCCACGACCCTGCCGCGTTGGGAATTGAACCCTGGTCTCAGGCCGTTTTCTGCTTACGGGTCTGCCACCTCTAACCAGTGAGCCACACCACTCCACATTATATAGCGCGAACTCGACAACATGGCATGAGCACAATTTACATTACAGAAGAACATATTCATTTGTGGTAGGCACGGGGAGAAAAAGCGATTTGCCAGGAATCACAGGATGTTGAGCTGATGCTGAGATTCTAACGTAGCTCCCCATCTCTAAAGTTCGCAATTCTAGAACTTGTGGTGGGAGGTGTGTCTAAAAGTGTATGTCGGTGCTGGGCATCAATGAGAGAGACCTGTGCATTTTTCCAATTGGTGGTGAAAAAATATGAGTATGTTGCTGGAGATGTGGGCCGCCGTGCCACCAATGTAGTTACGGGAGAGGGTAAACACCCATTATTTTGCAAATTCTTTCCGCATACCATTACTCTGCATACTTTCATTACGAAAGTACCATGACTCCGCAATGCCATTATAACGCATGGCATTACATTTTATATGCTTTTACCACGCATACATTTACAACGAAATTCGTTGTAAATGCATGAATGGTAAAAGCATGTTTTTTTTAAATGTTTGGATAAGGCAAGTATGGGTATAGGGGTATATGTTTTGGGGTACTGAGGTATATGTTTTGGGGTGTTTGGGTATTTTAATGGTTCAGATATAGTTTTGGGTTATGGGGTACAGGGGTATTTTTAGGGTTCAGGGCTAGGTTTGGGTTTTGGGGTATAGGGGTATTTTTAGGGTTCAGGGGTAGGTTTGGGTTTTGGGGTACAGGGGTATTTTAAGGGTTCAGGGCTATGTTTGTGTTTTGGGGTACAGGGGTATTTTTAGGGTTCAGGGCTAGGTTTGGGTTTTGGGATACAAGGGGATTTAAGGGTTCTGGGCTAGGTTTGGGTTTTGGGGTACAGAGGTATTTTTAGGGTTCAGGGGTAGGTTTGGGTTTTGGGGTACAGGGGTATTTTAAGGGTTATGAGCTAGGTTTGGGTTTTGGGGTACAGGGGTATTTTAGGGTTCAGGGGTAGGTTTGGGTTTTGGGGTACAGGGGTATTTTTAGGGTTCAGGGGTATGTTTGGGTTTAGAGGTACAGGGGTATTTATAGGGTTCAGGGCTAGGTTTTGGTTTTGGGGTACAGGGGCATTTTTAGCGTTCAGGGATAGGTTTTGGTTTTGGGGTACAGGGTAGATTTATAGGGTTAAGATGGTTAGTGTTTAAGGGTGTTGGGGTATTTTATAGAGTAAGGGTCGGTTATGATTATGGGGTGCAGGGGTATTTAAAGTAGGGGTGGGCGGAATTGGCGTGAACTTGGTACAATAAATCCGCAATATTTCGTTCCGTCAGATTTCCAATTATTAAAACAGAAACCTCATATATTCAAGGTAAAATAACAAGTATTTCTACATGCTAAAATGCATATAGTCATTTCACAAAACTGAAATTAGCTTCCAGCAAGCAGTGAGAGAGTTGATGATTTTGAGATCAAGCCCCTGCAAACCATTATGGGACGAGATTAGCAGTGGGAAGTGAATATTATAGTTTCCAAATAATTCTACAAAGAGCTGCTGTTCACCTCGTTCTCCCCAGTTGTCCCCAAGAGGCAAATGCAATAGCATTTAAAATATTATACATCAAGCTGCAGTTCACCTCATGGTCCGTAGATGTTCCTCATGAGGCAAATGCAATAGCATTTAAAATATTACACATCAAGCTGCAGTTCACCTCATGTCCCTAGATGTCCCTGATGATGCAAATGCAATAACATTTAAAATATTATTTATCAAGCTGCAGTTCACCTCACCGTCCCTAGATGTCCCTCTATGAGGCAAATGCAATAGCATTTAAAATATTATACATGAAGCTGCAGTTCACCTCGTTCTCCCCAGTTGTCCCCAAGAGGCAAATGCAATAGCATTTAAAATATTATACATCAAGCTGCAGTTCACCTCATGGTCCCTAGATGTTCCTCATGAGGCAAATGCAAGAGCATTTAAAATATTACACATCAACATGGGCGTCCGCAGGGGGGGGGCAAGGAGGGGCACTTGCCCTCCCCTGGAGCGACCCTCCTTGACCCCCCTGACGCCCATAAAAACCGTGACTTCAAGACGGGGTTCTCACTCACTTTCCTCTTCCTTTATTTGCTTCCCTGTGAAATGGATCCCAAAAAAAAAGACGCTTTTGCTGGAAATGGCATATTTTTCTGACATGTTAATTCCACAGTGCAGCATTGGGAATAAAAGGCTAAAAATATGAAAAATAGATAAATAACTAAATAAAGTAAGACAGAGTGGTAGCAAACTGCCCAAACTGATTTTATTCACACTGAAACACATTAGCGCCACTTTTACAGAGTTTGCTAGTGAAGCGCTATTTTTGTTTTCTTGTCTTTGTTTTCCCTGAACTTGGAACTAGTGCACCAATCCTGGAGGTACTGCAATGTGCGGATTGGAAAACAAAATGTGTACTGCGGTATCCAGGGATGTGGTCTTTTTACCATACTTCTTATCTTTTGTAAGGGTATAAGCAATGGACTTTGAAATGGGTCCATTCAGGGCCCTGTAGTCGTGTCCTTAACATTTCAGGCAAAAGCACTCACTGATTTCTGAATAGTGAGTGTAAAAGCATTAAGGTAACCATGTTGTTCCTGTTTACATTTCCCATGGTTTGCTAAATTTTGCATTCCCTATAAGTGTTTGCTTTTTCCAGGATGTTGTAACTTTTTTTTTTGTAGGCCGCATATTGCTCTTGTCTAGTGCGTAATTTAAATTGAGCCGCATCCAGGTGTTTATAGCGGGCAACAATTGGGTTGTACTTGAAGACAGTGGGAGTTTTTCTCAGTGGGGCAGTATGGTGTTCAGTGGGGGAGAGGATGAGGCACTATGGTCAGTGCTGCTGAATTTGGAACTGGGAACCAGGTTCAGCCTTAATAATCAGTCCACCAGACCTGCTCCTGCGAGAGCACAATCACATTCTGGACTTTAGAAGGCTTCGCAACACCTTAGAAGTCCTGGTGTCTTTGCACCAGCAGGTGGCCCCGAGCATGACAAGTGTAGGTTAACCTTCAAGGCTTATCCACCACTATCCATACTGAAGTTCACCTCCAGTCTTGCGGGCAAGCCTATGATGCAGCACGTCCTAGAACAACAGTCACTGAGGTCACAGGACCCTTGAGAAGGGCCCGCTCTCGGGAGATGCAACCAGTGTGACCGCACCGAGTGCTGACTTTAGGTGGAGGCATCATGTTTGCAAGTATATTATGGTTTTAAAAACGCTTGCTGCCTCCTTCCTGGCCTCCAGCAATTTTCGGCAACAATAAAAATGTCATGATGACTCTGGTGATTAATGTTCTTCCTAGAGAGAGATCAGAATTTTGTCTAGTGGAAGTTTTGACTCATGGAGAGGTAGCTCAGAGGGTTAATGTACCGGCTGCAAAGAACATGCGCCATGCAGATCACAAAGTGCACATAATGTAAATAAGTCAGTGGGCTACTGCTTTTGTCAGAGAGATCATTTTGTTACTTGTAGTTTATGAGTTAAAATCCTAACTTAGAACAGTGAGCTATTAACTGTCATCTAAGAGCTGCATACAAACTGCAAGGTATAAATCAGAGCGTTATGTTTCATTTCCCCCCTATCCCCCACCCCAGTCTTTGATTATCCTAATGTCCCAAAAAGTGTTCTTTTGGACAGAAATCAATTCTGATTATTAAGGAGAATCCCCAACCATGGTATTACGTTTTAAATTCCGGGTATTGTGTTTCTCCAGACCAATAACTATAAAACTATACGGGCTACTAGTATGGTTGTCATGTGACTCCTACACCTTGTAGTCCTTAGTCTTATGTAACATTTTCTATACAGTGATTTACACACATATTGATTGCCTCTGTGTAATGTGTGTGATGTAAAGTGCTCTGACACCCTACAATGGTATGAGTGGCGCTGTAAACCAAATTAAATTCATCTGAGAGAGAGTAGTTATGGAAACTTGGGGGGCACAGTTAAAGGGTGGTAGTGAGGGAATCCATGGAAGAGGTGGTCATTGGGGGGCACTAACAAACATTAATGCACAGGACACCACCAGTGCTATGGCTGGCCCTGCCCTTGAGGCCAGTCTGCCTCACCCATAGGTACCTCCATTGGCCTTGCTTCAGCAGTAGTAGCTGCAACTCACCAGGGACTGGAAATGGAGGACTTGCAAGCACATCAAACTAAGTTCACAAACTTACAGTCACCCGGCTTCATTCACAAGCACTTTTAACATGTGTTGCCTGCTGTGTGGCCACTGGAATTAATTATGCAGCAAAGGATGACAACATTATGCCGTAGAGGCCAGCGCCCCTTAGAGGTTCTTAATTCGAAATGGGAGGAGAGCATAGGCCGGCCGATACCTGATACCACATGGGAACACATTCTCAACAAAGCATGGAAGGGCACTTGAAACACTCGGCTTCAACAAATTCAGTTTTTTATACTACTTGGGGCCTATTTAACACCAGGGAAGATCCGGAAATATTTTCAGGTCCAAGAGGCAGCGTGTCCGAGATGTCGGGAGAGGGATGTGGAAATAGAACATATGCTATGGCTCTGCCCACATATGGAAGGTTAGGGAGGAAGTGGGTGAGCTTTTAAACAAGGTGACGGATAGACAGCTAGAATATGATATGGCCACCTGCCTGCTTCACTGGTTTCCACACACTGCTAAGACCAAAGTTACTAGTAAATCTATTGACCTGGGGCTTCTGCTAGCTAAGCGCGAAATCACCTGGCATTGAAAGGCGAGGGAGGGGCCATCGTGTGGTCGCTGGAAATGGGAACTCAGCAAGTGGGCGAGCTGTGAAAGTATGGTAAGGCTTAGACAGGCTACCCGCTCAAGTAATGAGAAGGCATTGGAGGCGGCAAGAGCGTGGGAGGCATTAGTTCAGGCTCTGACGGACCAACAAGTACCTGAGGTGGACGATTGAGAGCCCCGCGTTCCAGTGTTTGCTATGTACAGCCTGTAGTTTTGCTAGCCTATCAGTGACACAGTTGAGACAGATTCCGAGAGAGTGGGGGGGGATCTGGGAGGGGGGAATTGAGCGCTGATGTAGGGGACTCACTGTTGTTTGGGAGGTGTGGTGCAAATGTTACCTGTTGGCTTAGGACAATTGTTTTACCCCGCTAGGTTATGGTTATTGTGAACTGGAGAAGGGATGTGAGATAGCGGGAGCAATGCCGCCAAGACGAACAGTGCAGTTTCCGTTCATACTGGATCCAGGGATTGTTTACAGTTCTTTGTTGGGGGGGAAGGGAGAAAAAGGAAAGCAGATGCAAAGTGTTGTGGTGGACCGGTTGTGGATATATGGGGTGTGGCAGGCACATATATACCGTTTTCTTGAATGATGCCGCCCGCCCTTTGGTTTGTGGGATAAATGGCTGTGTAACATGAGCTCTGATGGCTTAAGCCAAGTTTACACAGGTGATAGTGATGTTGACCGGAATAAGTGTATATTATACTGATCTGCAATAAAAATATATTAAAAAAACAAAAAACATTATGCTGTAGTGTTGACTAAGTTATGCATTAAAAAAAGGCTGCAGCGTAATGCAGTATATTTTCAGATGGTTTTTTTATTTTGACGTGTGTACACATGCTAACAGTCTGTGGGAAGATTTTGCCTTATTAGTATTAGTGTAACATACATACGCAGCAGTGAGAAAGGTGACCAGTCAACCTTTACAATAGGCCATCCATCCACTCCGCAGCAACACAAGTCACATTTTATATTAACTTTTGATATGTTTGAGTTATCATGAATTCTAGCACCAAGAAGCCAATAATGGTAAATATGTGTGCTACAAATAATCCCTAACATACACTGTGCATAGAGTATATTCAATCTGGTGCTTTAATTATAGGCTGTTTTAAAGTATTCTGATAAAAATCGAATCGTGCTGAAGACAGCCTTGATTGGTGTTGGATCGAGGACCCGGAAGTCTGCACACCTAACAGACAGAGATAAAGCACCTTGTCAGAAAGTTTAGCGTTGTCCTACTGGTGGTGTTTGTTGGCCTGCGGCAGGGTCAGTCACATGTCCTGGATTCCTGGCATTTAATTGAGTCTATCACAGTTCTGCGCCCCAGTGTTTCTTGTGCCCCACCTGGCACACATCATGTCGGAGGATGGTGATGACGTTAATATTTTGTCCCCCCCTGGAAAAATGTCTGCGGACACCCATGCACATCAAGCTGCAGTTCACCTCATGTCCCTAGATGTCCCTAATGATGCAAATGCAATAGCATTTAAAATATTATTTATCAAGCTGAAGTTCACCTCACCGTACCTAGATGTCCCTGATGAGGCAAATGCAATAGCATTTAAAATATTATACATCAAGCTGCAGTTCACCTCGTCGTCCCAAGATGTCCCTGATGAGTAAAATTCAAAAACATTGAAACCCTTTCATGAATGCTAAAAATTATGCTAAAGTTATCCCATAATGCTTTGCAGGGCCTTTTAGTTGTAGTTTTTGCCCATAACTGTGCTTGGGGTGGTTCTAAGAGAATGGGACCTCCACTGAATTACTATTTAAAGGGAGCAGGAATGTATAGCACCTGGGAAGAAAAAACAACACTCGTGACGGAATGCCCCCAGTGATTGTCACGACCCCAGCACACACCCACAGCACAATGCAGACACGCCCACAAGGGACTACTTTGCTGGCACGGTTCTTTTACATTTTAAATGTATATGGTGGGTGTCTGCATAGCCTATGTCCTTCTGCAGCAACTGCCCTTTCCAACGCTGTATTGGGTGTTGTGATTGGTGCTGTGGTTCCCGAATCTTCACCTCTCGCACTGCTTGCTGGAAGATATGTTCAGTTTTGTGAAATGACTATATGCATTTTAGCATGTAGAAATACTTGTTATTTTACCTTGAATATATGAGGTTTCTGTTTTAATAATTGGAAATCTGATGGAACTAAATATTGCGGATTTATTGTACTAAGTTCGCGCCAATTCCGCCTACCCTACTTTAAATACCCCTGCACCTCATAATCATAACCCACCCTTACTCTATAAAATACCCCAACACCCTTAAACACTAACCCATCTTAACCCTATAAATCTACCCTGTACCCCAAAACCCAAACCTATCCCTAAACCCTAAAAATACCCCTGTACCCCAAAACCAAAACCTAGCCCTGAACCCTATAAATACCCCTGTACCTCAAAACCCAAACATACCCCTGAACCCTAAAAATACCCCTGTACCCCAAAACCCAAACCTACCCCTAAATCCTAAAATACCCCTGTACCCCAAAACCCAAACCTAGCCCTGAACTCTTAAAATACTCCTGTACCCCAAAACCCAAACCTACCACTGAACCCTAAAAATACTCCTGTACCCCAAAACCCAAACCTAGCCCAGAACCCTAAAATACCCCTGTATCCCAAAACCCAAACCTAGCCCTGAACCCTAAAAATACCCCTGTACCCCAAAACCCAAACCTAGCCCTGAACCCTTAAAATACCCCAGTACCCCAAAACCCAAACCTACCCCTGAGCCCTAAAAATACCCCTATACCCCAAAACCCAAACCTAGCCCTGAAACCTAAAAATACCCCTGTACCCCATAACCGAAAACTATATCTGAACTAACCCTGGGCGGAGTGGGCGGAGAGGGGCTTCGCGGAGCTACGCGAAGTGGGCGAGAAACTACGCCCACCCCCGCACTCCGCGTAGCCCCACTCCGCAAACACCACTGGCCGCCAGCCCCGCCACCCGCCTCCCTCCCGCCCTCCCTAAATACTTTCAATTAAAGGGGTCAAATAATGAAAACGCACTTACCTTGCCCGCCGCTGCCCGCCGCGTCCCCGGGCTCGCTATCTTCCGTCTTCCGTCTTCTTTACTAATGCGCATGCGCGGCCGCCCGCGCATGCGCATTTCTCACGAGAAAATGCGCATGCGCGGCCGTCCGCGCATGCGCATTAGTAAAGAGGACGGAAGACGGAAGATAGCGAGCCCCGGGGACGCGGCGGGCAGCGGCGGGCAAGGTAAGTGTGTTTTCATTATTTGACCCCTTTAATTGAAAGTATTTAGGGAGGGCGGGAGGGGGGCGGGAGGGAGGCGGGTGGCGGACAGCTACGCTCCGTCTGCGGGGCGTGCGTAGTGCCGCCTGGCTACGCCCGCTCCGCAAAATGCGGAGTTGGCGGCACTACGCACACTCCGTGCACGGAGCGTAGCTGGCCGCCCACCCCTAATCTGAACCATTAAAATACCCAAGCACCCCAAAACATATACCTCAGTACCCCAAAACATATACCCCTATACCCATACTTGCCTTATCCAAACATTTTTAAAAAACATGCTTTTACCATTCATGCATTTACAACGAATTTTGTTGTAAATGTATGCATGGTAAAAGCATATAAAATGTAATGCCATGCGTTATAATGGCATTGCGGAGTCATGGTACTTTCGTAATGAAAGTATGCAGAGTGATGGTATGCGGAAAGAAATTTGCGGAATAATGGGTGTGCTAAACCTACCTCTGTACCCCATAACCCAAAACTATATCTGAACCCTTAAAATACCCAAACACCCCAAAACATATACCTTAGTACCCCAAAAACATACACCCCTATATCTATACTTACCTTATCCAAACATTAAAAATAAAACATGCTTTTACCATTCATGCATTTACAACGAATTTCATTGTAAATGTATGCGTGGTTACAGCATATAAAATGTAATGCCATGCGTTATAATGGCATTGCGGAGTCATGGTACTTTCATAATGAAAGTATGCAGAGTGATGGTCTGCGGAAAGAAAGTTGCGGAATAATGGGTGTTCACCCTCCTCCGGTAAGTACATTGGTGGCACGGCGGCCCACATCTCCAGCAACATACTCATATTTTTTCACCACCGTTTTGAAAAATGCACAGTTTCTCTCATTGATGGCCAGCACCGACATACACTTTTAGACACACCTTCCACCAAAAGTTCTAGAATTGCGAACTTTAGAGCTGGGGAGCTACGTTCGAATCTCGGCATCAGGTCAACATCCTGTGATTCCAGGCAAATTGCTTTGTCTCCCCGTGCCTATCATAAATTAATGTTTTCTTCTGTAAGGTAAATTGTGCTCATGCCATGTTGTCGAGTTAGCGCTATAGAATATTGCAAGAAAAAATAAAGTAGGGAAACTCGAGTTCACACACTACTGAATGCGCCTCTTAAGTGCATCAGCAGTGCACTGTGAATCGGAGCGTTTCACAGGCCTGTCACAGATAAGAAATGCTATCAAAACAAAATCCTACAAAACAATATACACCTGGCCGGCAGCAATTCATGCCCGGACAACGTCGGGACAGGCTGCTAGTAAATTTATAAATAAATAAATAAATGTATTAAATAAATCACCAAAATTATATAGACATAACATGCTCAAAACCATTTCTTACTGTCTCTAGTCCCCCCTTTCTATCTTCAATCATCTCTCACTTAGCTTTGTTCTCGCTCCAAGTGTCCCCCTTTCTCTCAGTTCTCTGTTTCTCCTTCTGTCTTTCTTACTCCTTCCAATCCGGTTATAGTCCTCTTCCACCTAGTTGGTTCTCTGTTTCTCCTTCTGTCTTTCTTACTCCTACCAATCCGGTTATAGCCCTCTTCCACCTAGTTCTTTATTTCTGCCTCCCTTCCCTCTGTGCTCTATTACCTCATTCTCCGTGCCCCCTGGGTGCCGTTTTTTTTTAGCCCGTGTCACACAGGTTTTTGCATCTTGATCGCGGAAGTAGATGCAGACACTGAGCACCCTCTAAACCGGAGCACCCGGAGGGGCCTGGAGAATGATGTGCCAGGGGGAGCATGAATGCAGAGGGTGCAATCCACAGCTTCTGGGCTCTGCTCTTTAGGCTTGAGGCACCAAGGGGAGCTCAGGGGAGGGGGCATCTGACTGGATCCATGCTCAAGCCGTCATTGGCTCGCTCACCACTGCCCCGAAAAAGGGGAAGGCCTTGGTTGAGTGTAGGATACACGCAGATCAGCTTCGGATCAACTAGCCAGGCATGGTAGTGGTTAAATCTGGGTGACAAATTCACAAAAGTGTTTTTGTTCATAAAGGTAGGATGAATCATTCAGAATAGGATATGTATCTACTACTCTCTACGACTCTCTACCACTGACTCTCTACTACTCTACTACTCACTCTCTCCTACTACTCACTCTACTACTCTCTACTACTCACTCTCTACTACTCACTCTCTACTACTACTCTCTCTACTACTCTCTACTACTCACTCTCTACTACTCACTCTCTACCACTCTCTACTACTCAGTCTCTATTACTCTCTACTACTCACTCAACCTCTCACACTCTACTACTCTACTACTCCTTACTACTCTCTCTCTACTACTCACTCTCTACTACTCACTCTCTACTACTCTCTCTCTACTATTCAATTCAATTCAATAAGACTTTATTTCGGATATATTTCAATCCATAAAAGCACAAAGATTCATTAAACAATTCATAATTAAAATCACAATTTCTAAAAGACATATAGTACAAATTACATTAATGAGTAAGTAGGCAAGATCATGACTAAAGCGCGAATAGTACAGAATTTACAACAAGATGGATAAATTCATCATCCTACAGAAGTATATAATGACTCGTCTAGGCACTTTCTTATTTTAACAGTCAATTTTAAAAGTTCTATCACCTGAAGAACACTATTACTGTACAAAAGCTGTAAGTACATAAGTGCAGGTCTTATCTGATTAAAATTTAATTTCTTTAGAAGGGTGACAAGATAGCGTTTTCGGGGGTATTCATAGAACTTACATAAAAATATAAAATGCAGCATGTCCTGTGGAGGCTTCCCGTCGCAGCCACAGGGCACTGCAATTTTATTAAAAATGTCCGACTTGGATCTAATTAAAAGATGATGAAATATATTAAACCTGAACCTCATGAGCAGGAATTTTTCATGAGAAGTAAAGGAGCATTAGGTAAGGTTCCATAGTGTCACAAGATTTTAGCATGACATATTTCCTAACATTAGGTTTCATGAGCTCAACCTCTTCTCTTTGGGCCATTCTGTCCACATAAAAAGTCTGCTTAATTGCTACCACATCACCCTTTAATATCTCACTCGGGTTTTCAAATAGATTCAAAAATCCAAGCTTCAGAAAATGAGACCTCCGATATTTTACCCAGGGCACACGCATTGAATTTTCCTGAGATACAAGGTCTTTCACTATCAAGTGGGTTAACGGAATGTCTTCATTTAGCCATAATTTTACTCAACATGTCAGTGATCTTAACCCAACAGTATCAGATAGGTACTGACTGCCCAGCTCTTCATGTACCGCCAGGTTTGATGTACTGGCTGGGACACAGAGCAAACGCTTAAAAAAATTATTTTCAGTAACCTGTAGCTGTTCACCACTTACATTGCCCCATATCTCACTGCAATAAACTGCGGTGGCTATCGATTTAGCATTACAGAGTTTCATCATGGCAGAATTTGGCTTTTTTCCTAGTTTGGTAGCAAAATTAAAGACAGAGGCATTTACCCTTGTCATTTCCCCTTTCTTTTTTGCCACATGTGGGGCCCAGCTGAGCTTTGAGTCAAATAAAACACCAAGGTATGAGAATGTATGAGTGATGGGAATCAGGACATCATCTAGTTTAAAAATGAAGTTCTTTTTTGATTGACAGGCCAACGTGCATTATATAGGATTTGGAATTGTTGACCAAAAGGTCCCTATTAGTCATAAAGTTGTTAAAAGCATTCAAAGGTGCCTGTAGACCCTTTTCCGTTCTCGAAATTAAAACTGCATCATCTGCGTATAAAAGGACAGGAATACCCCGCCTGCCTACTCTAGGACAGTCTGATTTTACCTCCTGTAGTGCAGCATCTAAGTCGTTAATATAAAAATTAAAAAGAAATGGGGCCAGGATACAACCCTGCCGCACACCCTTTTTAATATTAAAATTACCCGTAGTTTCCCCACTGGTTGAAAACCTAACGTTAGCTCTGGTATCACTGTGCAAGCCCACCCGAAAATCCCCAACCCCTCTGTCTACACCTTTCTCCCTCATGGTCTGCCACAGCCTTCCCCTGTTAACAGAGTCGAAGGCCGATGACAGATCCATGAAGGCAAGGTGGACGGCTCCCTTCTGTACAACAGTATATTTACTCAATATGAGAAACAGGTTGAGACACTGTGTTATAGTGGATCGACCTTCACAGAAACCATATTGGGAATTTGACAGAATGTTATTATCAGCTGTCCAACTTGTTAAACGCTGCAGTAAAATTCTCCCTGTAATCTTGACCATAGAGTCTATTAATGATATTGGGCGATAGCAAAGAGGGCTGCCCTTGTCTCCTTTCTTGAAGACAGGGACAATTGTTGACACTCCCCAGGACACAGGACAGCCCAGTATAGCGGCGGCATTAAATACAGCTACCAGGATGGGTGCCCACAAGCCTGGATCTGATTTATAGAGATCTGGTGGTATTCCGTCAGGTCCGGGGGCTTTCTTTGCTGTAAGACCTTCTATGGCATCCAGTACCTCGCGTTTATCAAATTTAATATTACCGCCCCTGACATAGGGGATCAACTATAACCGGGTCAGCTCAATAATACAGTTTTTTAAAATGAAGTTCCCACTCCTCCTTGGTTATACAGCAGTCTAGTCCATCACCCGGTTCTCATGCCAGGAACGGTTTTTTAACTAGAGCCCAGAATTTGGTACTACAGTTTAAGGTGGAGGGATCAAGTATTTCATCCCAGGCCTCTCTTCTCAAAGACTCCTTGCGCAATGCAATGACAGCCTTATATTCCTTTCTGCACAGTTTTACCTCCTCCCAAATCCTCGGGGTGGCTGACAGAGCAGACCTAAGTTTGCGTGCAGCTCTAGTACAGTCGGGTATACAACGTTTACCACGCATTTTTAACCACGCACTCCACTTACAACGCAGGCATTACCAGGCATACCATTACAACGCATTGCGCTGGGGGGCGCTCTAGGATAGGGAATAAGTTTAATTTTATATCCAACACCTTCCCTAGTATCCACGGGGACTGGAGTTGGAATATAAAATTATATTTACCACTATCCAGCTCCTCAAAGCGCTATGTGTTGTAACGGTATGCGTTGTAAATACCGCGTTGTAATGGTATGCGTGGTAATAGTATGCGTGGTAACGTCATACATCCATACAATCGTGGCTAAACCATCTAGGACCCACTTTCCCCACGTTCTTGTTGGGGACTGACAGTAAATTTGATACATTCTCCAATAAGTTTTGATAAGCGACTAGGACCTGCCTAGGATCTCCCCCCTCAAAAGTACAATTTTTGATATCCTCTGCGCAACTTTCAGTAATATTTTTATAGAGAATATCCGGGGAGACCATTGACCATTTGACTCGCCTCCTCCCATCTGTTGTGCCCAGCCTACCTACGCTGCTGCTCTGGGGTACTTTTTTCACCCAGAATCCTTTTAAACAGATTGTTAGAGGATTGTGGTCACTAAACTCACTTAGAACAATGCTAAACGAATCTAGGAAAGTCTGCATCGTTAAAGAACCTAACATATGGTCTATGAAGGTGCCCCTACCGTGCCCTTTGAAAGTAGGAATATCAAAACAATTTAACGGGTCCCTAAGTGACATAGCCAATGAGAGGTCTCAGTTGTTCAACAGGTCATTGCATAGTTCACCCTCCACAGTATGTTCCATGTGTAGACCTCCCATACGTTCACAGTGCAACTCTGTTAGGCATTTATTCAGTGGGTCACCACAAGGGTGCACATTAAAATCCCCCATGATCATAAGATTATGGCCAAGATCTTCCGAAAAAGTTGAAACAAAAGAATTTAAAACAGAAATGTGATTAGTGCCTGCACTATCATAAATGGCGTTATAAAGATTCGCTAAGCCATCCCGACAGTGTTCTCCATAAATAACTAAGCCCATCACTCCTGTGTGCTGTGAATCAATTCTGCGCATCTTACATGATAATAAAATGGAAACAAAAATGACTAGTGCCCCCTTTGGCCTGCCCCTTGTTGATGGTGTGGCTGGCACATAGAAGGCCTTGGACCCTTCCAGGTGAAGATCACACCCCACCAACCAGGTTTCTTGTAAGCAGATGATTTTAAATTGCTTTACGTAGTGAACCCAGTTTTCATCAGTCATTTTGGCAGCCATGCCTGCAATATTCCATGAAACAACATAACATCCAGATGCTATAACCTGTGGGTTCTCTGTGTGTATAGGTTCACCTGAAGTCCCAGTGCCCTGAGCCGCAGGTACCTCCCGTCAATCGCACATCTCCAGTCCAGATAGGACTTCGTACCTGTTCTGTGTGTTAACGTTAGACCCATGCTGGTAGCGTCCAACACTATTAATCCTGTTGCAAGTTTCATTCATACTACCAGAGCCGCAGGGATTAGTGATGTTATATATGAATTGTGCATCCATAGCTGGCGTCTGTGGTTCAAACACCCACCTGGTTAACCTTTGTAGGGTGTGGGTTTGCATAGATGTGCATAAAAGTAGCCTAGTGGGCGAACACAAATGCTGTTCTCATTATAAACTAGTGAGGAAGCTCTCAAAAGAACAGTTGCCACCTGCTGGGGATGCTTAAAATGTACCCCAATACAATCCCCACTTCCCATCTTTTTGGAAGGTCCAACCCAATTCACCCTCCTTACTGCCATCATCTGTTCTGAATAAGAGGTGGGAAAACCACAATTTTTATTAAGCCACGCCACTGTCTTATTTTTCAATGATGCATGAGATTCATCGTATGGTGAGGTGGGATGGGTCCCACAAGGTGGAACATTGGTCAATACTGCCACAAACGGAGCACAGTCAGGTGGTAAATTGAAATAACGATTATACCTGGGTGGTCTAGGGGGTGGACCACTTCGTGGGGCTGTAATGGGTTGAGTCCGCAGAGCAGTTACCACTGGGGCGGCTGATGTACTTAATGCCTCCTTCCCAGTGGTGGCTACTGCAGCAATGCTCCCGGTATTCTGGTGGTCTTTAACTTTCACCACATCCCGCCCTTTTCCACCTTCCTTAACGCTGCCATTAATCGGTGCAGTCAAATGTGTAGATATCAAGCCGCCCAGCCTAGCCACTTCCGTGACCAGGATCTCAATCTGGCTGGTTAGTGGTTTAATTAGCTCCTCTATCTTCATTGTGAGTTTTGCTTCTAGGTTTTTAATGAGAGAAGCAAACTGATCAGAATTCAGATTAGGGCCATTGTCATTATTTCCTGTAAAACACAAAGGGGTTTATGGCAGGGCTATGTGCTTCTTTCCCGTTCTTTTTTTTAGTATTAGCGTTATGTTTCCCCCCCCCCCCCGTTTTTGATGTGCTATCCTACAAGTTCGCATCGGCCTAATAACAGGTGCAACTTCACTAATGTCACCTATTTCCTCACTTAGCAGGACATGTCGATCTGGGTGAACCTCTGGGTGAACCTCCACACTCACTGTAATAGGCGTCAGTGGTTCTACGATGGTAACACCACTTGTATTAGCCCCTGCGTCTATAGTCATCCTGGTGGGAGACAATTCAGGCAACTCCACTACCACAGTGCCCTTTCCTAGAGAGGCTCGTCTTTCATTATTTATTTGTTAACTTTCTTGACCAAATAGTTATCAATAGTGCCGGGACCTTGTGCTGGTTTATCGCTTTTTGATTTAGACATCCTAGATAACTATAATGTAGGATATAGAACGCAGATAAAACCACTACTTACTCATGAAAAAAGAAATAAAAATAACAGTAAGAAATAAAGTCTCATGTGAGTCATACACAGTATAGGTCCAGATAAAATGATATAGGGATCCTGGCCCAGTCCAGTCTCCTCAGGCCACTGAGGGCCACAGAGGGCCCGCCCTTTGCCTGGGCTTAGCCCGGCGTCCCACTCACGTCCCGCGATGCGGTAGCTCGAGCGTCTTTATGCGCCTCCTGTCGCTCCTATTGCGTCGCTGGGACCGCGAAGCCGCAGAGGCTGCTGGGATTTGCAGTCCCGGGGCGGCAGCGCCGATGGCGGTAGTGTGGCTGTGGCTGTTTGCGCTCCGGCGCTCCTGTCCCGCTCAGCGTGACTCTCGGCGGTGGACTCGGCAACCAGAGTGTCCCCCAGCAATCCAGGTAGGCTCCCCCCGCTCTCCGGGGCTCGAGCGTCTTTATGCGCCTCCTGGCGCTCCTATTGCTTCGCTGGGACCGCGCCGCCGCAGAGGCTGCCGGGATTTGCAGTCCCGGGGCGGCAGCGCCGATGGCGGTAGTGTGGCTGTGGCTGTTTGCGCTCCGGCGCTCCTGTCCCGCTCAGCGTGACTCTCGGCGGTGGACTCGGCAACCAGAGTGTCCCCCAGCAATCCAGGTAGGCTCCCCCCACTCTCTGGGGCTCGAGCGTCTTTATGCGCCTCCTGGCGCTCCTGCTGGGTGGCTGGGACCGCGCCGCCGCAGAGGCTGCCGGGATTTGCAGTCCCGGGGCGGCAGCACCGATGGCGGTAGTGTGGCTGTGGCTGTTTGCGCTCCGGCGCTCCTGTCCCGCTCAGAGTGACTCTCGGCGGTGAACTCGGCAACCAGAGTGTCCCCCAGCAATCCAGGTATCTCTACTACTCTCTCTCTACTACTCACTCTCTACTACTCACTCTATGCTTCACTCTCTACTACTCACTCTCTACTACTCACTCTCTACTACTCACTCGTTATTACTCATTCTCTACTACTCACTCTCTACTACTCGCTCTCTACTACTCTCTACTACTCACTCTCTACTACTCATTCTCTACTATTATCTACTACTCTCTACTACTCACTCTACCTCTCACCCTCTACTACTCTACTACTCCCTACTACTCTCTCTCTACTACTCACTCTCTACTACTCTCTACTACTCTCTCTCTACTACTCTCTCTCTACTACTCACTCTCTACTACTCACCCTACACTTCACTCTCTACTACTCACTCTCTACTACTCACTGTCTACTATTCACTCGTTATTACTCATTCTCTACTACTCTCTACTGCTCCCTCTCCACTACTCACTCTCTACTACTCACTCTGTACTACTCTACAACTCTCTACTACTCTCTCTACTACTCACTCTCTACTACTCTCTACTCACTCTCAATGACTGACTCTCTACTACTCTACTACTCACTCTCTACTATTCTCTACTACTCTCTCTCTACTACTCACTCTCTACCACTCACTCTACTACTCTCTACTACTTACTCTCTACTACTCACTCTCTACTACTTGCTATCTGCTACTCTCTACTACTCACTCTCCACTACTCACTCTCTACTACTGCTCGCTCTCTACTACTTTACTACTCACTCTACTACTCACTTTCTACTACTCTCTACTACTCTCTCTACTACACACTCTCTACTACACACTCCCTACTACTTGCACTCTACTTCCCTAGTACTCACTCTACTACTCACTCTCTACTACACACTCTCTACTACATACTCTCTACTACTCGCTCTCTACTTCTCTAGTACTCACTCTACTACTCACTCTCTACTACTCTCTACTACTCTCTCTACTACTCACTCTCTGCTACACACTCTCTACTACATACTCTCTACTACTTGCTCTCTACTACTCTCTACTACTTTCAACTACTCTCTACTACTCACTCCCTACTTCTCTACTACTCCCTACTACTCTCTCTCTACTACTCACTCTCTACTACTTACTCTCTACTACTCTCTGCTACTCATTCCCTACCACTCTCTACTACTGACTCTTACTACTCTCTCAACTACTCACTCTCTACTACTCGCTCTGCTACTCACTTTCTACTACTCTACTACTCACTCTCCACTATCTCTCTACTTCTCACTCTCTACTACTCTCTACTACCTACTCTCTACTACTCTACTACTCTCTACTACTCACTCTCTCCTACTCCCTACTACTAACTCTCTACTACTCACTCTCTACTACTCTCTACTACTCACTCTTGACTACTCTCTCTCTCTACTACTCACTTTACTACTCACTCTCTGCTACTCACTCTCTACTACTCTTTACTAGTCACTCTCTACTACTCTCTCTCTCTACTACTCACTCAACTGCTCACTCTCCACTACTCTCTCTCTGCTACTCACACTCTACTACTCACTCTCTACTACTCTCCTTACTACTCACTCTCTACTGCTCACTCTCTACTACTCTCTACTACTCACTCTCTACTACTCACTCTCTACTACTCAACTACTCCCTACTACTCTCTCTCTACTGCTCACTCTCTACTGCTCACTCTCTACTACTCCCTACTACCCACTCTCTACTACTCTCTACTACTCACCCTCTACTACTCTCTCTCTGCTACTCACTCTACTACTCACTCTCTACTACTCTCTCTCTCTACTACTATTCTCTTCTACTTACTCTACTACTCACTCTCTACTACTCTTTGCTGCTCTCTGCTACTCACTCTCTACTCCTCACTCTCTACTACTTTCTACTACTCACTCTCTACTCCTACCTACTACTCAATCTACTACTCACTCTCTACTACTCTATACACTTTGGTAAGGCTCTCCTTCAATGAGCATTCTTCTGAACGTTCTGAAACTTGTACAGAATGAACATGGGGCAGGTCCTTCCATATGTTTTGGGATGAAGCGAGTGGGTAATTTTCCCATAGTCTCTGAAATTATTCTTTCTAATATTAAAAGTGAGGCAGCATCCTTGATTATACACTAGTGACATTCCACAGTGGCAGCTGCCGATCATGTTCATGAGTTGCCTGTTATTTTTTCCAAAATTTAAAGAATTTTGGGCCGTAATAGTTTGGGGTCCAGACCATCTATGCAATCTCTTGGCAAACCGCCGCCTGAAAAAGGTACTCACCCGGTTTCTCCTAAGGAGTATTGGGATAAATCTAGGTAGCAGCAACAGAAGCCCAGGTCTCACGGTGACCCACTGCCACCAGGCTTCTGAGTGACAATATGATTTGAGTGATCGTGCTAAAATTAAGACTCCGGAGCGTTTTCAGGTTCTTGATTATCGTTCTCCTCGTTCCTTTCAGGAATCGTCTGATTAACAGTACCACAGAGACTAGCAACAGGATCACAGGCAAGGTGAGTCCATGCAGCCTAAATAGGACACACAGAGCTCTTTTGACACTAAATCCAAGAGGACAGAGCCATCTCCATATAGAATCCCCTTCCAAAACAAGAAGGTTAGTGCTTTAGCAGCGAAATATGACCCAGACAGGGAGAAGCCTTTTTTTGGACAGGAATTGAGTGGTGACCCTCCTTGACAGCTGGGCAGAAGTCACCGTAGTGCGGCGGGCACTCCGCAGTTTTCCTGGAGGCAAAAGCAACTGAAACATTTGTTACAGTAGGGATTGCGGATACCCACGTTGCACCTTCGGATGGACTTTATCATTTAGACTTTCAGATTGAAGGTGATATTAAACATACAGTTAATGCTATTTTTTGGGACAATTTGACTTCTTGATATGGCATTTTATTGGTAGAGGTTGATTGGCCACCTGCCTTTGGTCTTGCTTCTCCTCGTAGGGAAGATATAACCCTCCCTTCTTTTTCACATCTCGTCCCTGAGGAGATGCAGCATGATTATGCTTCATCTGGTCTTCACCACAACCATGTTGGTTGGGATGAGAACTCTCCATATCACATTATTCCAACACATTCCACCCCTCAACAGCAACCTCAATATCTGATTCAACGTGATGTGACAGTGTCCGTTTAAGACATCCTTAGTCAGCTGGAGTAGCAGGGTGTTCATTAGCCCTGTGTCTCTTCCATGAATAATCCTCTTTTTCCGATTTTGAAACCTGGTGGCTCTTATCACATCGTCTTAGATTGTAGACATTTGAATAGTCATACACGCAAATTTGCAGTGCATAACATACACAGTACGGCCCTGATTAACAATATCACAGTAAAACGTTTAAAACTATGCTAGACATATCTAATGGGTTTTACTCACATATTGGCTCCTGAGAGCCGTGATTGGTCTGCATTTACCACCCTCGAGTCCCAGAGACAATACACTCATTTACCCACGGGATATAAGAACATCCGTGGTGTTTGTGCTGCATGTATTGTGTCCCTTTTACATTAAATTGACCCTGACAGTCTGTCCGATATGGATGACATAAACTTATCGATGATGAATTGAATCTGCATTTGGCGAGAGTAGATTGCATTATTACCCGATTCACTGAACTTGATTACAAGTTCAGTTTTGCGAAGTCTCACATTTGGTTCCTTGCTGTTCTTTTTCTAGGTTATGAATTGACCCAGGAGGGGAGAGATGTGACTCCCCATTTTTAGAGAAGTGTGCGCAATTGCAATCTCTTCTACCCTCAAGAAATTGCAGTCTCTGCTTGTTTATTTACATTTTGGCAGGACTTACCTTCCTGAGTACGCTCAGCGAATTAAACCACTTTATGCTTTGATACACCTGACTTTTTCCGCTTCCACTTGGCTTTAGGAACATACTGCAGTCAACACGACTTACAGACCAGCCTTAACACCACTAATTTGGTCATCTGGACAATACCGGGTGCCATTGGTTTTTGTTACAAATAGGGGTCTCTAGTTGGTAGAGGTTTGTCCAAGTCCAAGTAGGGAGCCTTCTTCCTAGTCAGGATATGTGAGTTACACTCCTAAAATAACACCTGCTCACACACTTGGTAGCTTGGCAGGAGCAGTCAGACTTATCTTAGGGGCAGTGTTTAAAGCGTTTGCACATAACCAACAGTAATGCAGTGAGAACACTACAAACGGACACCACACCAGTTTTAGGAAAATATCCGATATTTTATATACTTAGACAAGGTCAAAATGATTAAAATCCACATTACTGTACTTAGAAATGTTCAGTAATCCAAATAGATTTGATATACAGTTCCTTGAAGTCAACAGCTACCTCTGGGGCTATCACGGGGTCGTGAACAACATAATCAAAACAGTTCTGGCTGATCACAGTGTCGCGGGCCAGCTACAGTGTCAGGAAGACCCACAAAACAGTACCTTTGAAACTGTAGGGCGTTGGCGACCTCTCATTAAGCTCTGATGAGCCGGCATCGTCAGGCGTCGATTCCAGAGGTCGGTCCAGGAGTCGCCGAGACCTTTAAGTCAAACGCGTTGCAGATTGAACTCCTCACGGTTGGAGGCAGGAGCACCGGAATCGGCAGGCGTTGGGTGCTGCGGTGAGAAGTGCAGCGGTTCAGTGGCGGTCGCCCAGTGGTAATCGGTGGGACCGGGGCTGCTGGGCAATGTGATGCAGTGCTCATCGCGGTGGTGGCAGGTCAATGGGCAAGCAGGGGCGTCATCGTTGTTGACGCGCTTCTGTCGGCTGATGAACTGGAGTCAATGGCGCTGGGGTCGGTAGGCCAAGGCTGCGGTGCGGGATGAGGATGGTGCTTTGTGTAACTTACAAGTGGTGCCCTCGAACCACGGTGCAAGCAGCGGTGTCAATGTCGGTGTGGAGTGGCATCGTCTGAGACACCAAGGTTTAGTCATGAAGCGATGTGGTGCCCACAGGTCGTGGTGCAAGCAATGGCTGAGTGGCAGCATCAGGTGATATCGTCAGTGAGACCATGGTTGCATTTCAGCATGCGGCGGTGCCCTCTGAGGTGCTTTCAGGACACAGAGTCGGCATCAGCATCGTAGATGGCGTTGGGTTGCTTTTTCTTCTGTTTCAGCACAAAACACACAGTTCCCAGTGCTGATGGCAGAAGAACTTGAAGTCTTTGCTGTTCCTGAGCTTTTTGAACTGGGAGCAAGTGGAGAAACTCAAATAAAGAAGTTGTAGAAAGTTCAGTCCCCTCCTTTCACTGGCCAAGACAGAAGCAGCCCCTGCAGGCCAACACAGCTAAGCACTCAGCAAAGTGGAAGTTCCTCTTCATAAGTTCTCCAGTTCTTCTTGGCAGCCTTCTTGGTCCAAAAGAGTTCTAAAGTTCTGCGGTCTGGGCCCCAGTACTTATACCCTTGTTCTCTAGTGGTGGCAGAGAAGCCCTGTGCCCAGCCAGAACCAGTTCTGTACTCTGAGTGTAGCTTCCCAGCAGGAGGCAGAGGTAGCATTGTCTCTGGCAGACCAGGCCCATTCAGGTGTGAAAGAAATCTCCTTCCCCTACCCTAAATGCAGACCAGGCATATTCAGGTGCTAGGTAAAACTCCTCCCACTACTCTGAATGCAGCCCAGGTCTACTCAGCCCAGCCCTGACTCATCAGACTCTCTGGAGCCACTGCGCATCCCCAGCTTCTTCATCCCCAAAGCCAGACAGGCAATCCACATCCTAGCAGAGACACACTGGATGGCAAAAAAATACCTACTTTCTAAAAGTGGTAGTTTCAAACGCAGAATTAAAAAAACTCCGTTACTAAAAGATTTATTTTAACATTCTGAGTTCAGGCATACTAAACTTTATTTTCCTACCTGGTTCCCAGGGGTAGTTATGTTTATAAGATGTTATAAATAAACTCCCCATTCTGTCCTATGGGAACCGGTAGCCTTGCTATAGTGAAACATGAAATTGGCAGTATTTCACTATTAGGACATGCCACACACACCAGGGCATGTCTTACCTTTTCACATACACTGCACCCTGCCCACAGGGGTACCTTGGGCCTACCTTAAGGGTGACTAACATGTAAGTAAAGGGAAGGTTAGGGCCTGGCAAGTGGGTGCACTTGTCAGGTCGACATGGGAGTTCCAAATTGCGCACAGACTCTGTGGTGGCAGGTCTGAGTTACCGTTACAGGGCTACTTCTGTGGGTAGCACAATCAGTGCTGCAAGCCGACTAGTAGCATTTGATTTACAAGCCCTGGTACCCTCAGTGCACTTTATTAGGGCTTACCAGTAAATCAAATATGCCAATCATGGAAACACCAATCCATAACACAATTTCACAGAGAGCATGTGCACTTTAGCACTGAATAGCAGTGGTAAAGTGCCCACAGTCCTAAAACCAAAAGCAAAAGGTCACGGAAAAATAGGAGGAAGAAGCAAAAAGTTTGTGGATAACCCTGCAAAAAGGGCAATTCCAAACACAACCCCCTGCCAGTCTAAAGCCAGGGTAGTCCAATCCATACCTTGATGGGCTTCTTTGCTTGGGGCAATAGAACATGGAACCTGGCCAGCAATTACAGGGGTCTATTCTCGTTCTACACCTTCCTGAACTTAGTTGGATCCCTCTATCCATGGTCTCAGGACCCACTAAGCTGAGCCATGGGGAGCACTTTTCCTCACCTGTGGACCCCATCTGTGCAGCACCTAAACTTACTTTGCTCACAGATGTGTCCCAACAGGCAGACAGTACCCACATGGCCAACATAGTGGTGTGGCCCAGTCCACCCATGGGGTGTGATTTCTGCCCCCCCGGCCACTGTGTCCATCAGGTCAGCACTCCACTGTGGCTACTGACAGTAGTCAGTGATGAGACCCAGGCCTTATGCCTCTGAGGGCTCTCTAACCTCTGTGGCATCAGAGAGTGGGGGCGGTAGCTCCAGGTGCCTGGCACCCTTTGTCTACTCTCCCTCTTGTCAGGTCAGGGGTGACATCCTGACACTGACCCACCAGCCCAGCGCCTATACCCGGTGGCTGGACAGGAGATTGGGGTGGGCTTTCCCATGTTCCTCCTCCTGGAGGTTCTGTACCCTCCCATATGGAGCAGTCCCCCTCATTTACAGAATTGTCAGGGCACCTTTGGCAGGTGTTCTGCACAATTCTCCCACCAATTCAGGGGTGCTATCCTGCCATTGGTCCACCAGCCCAGGGTCTGTACGCTGAGGCTGGAAACAAGACAGGGGTGGTCTCTCCCACCCCAGCTCCTCCTCTCTGTGGCTCTGTACCCTCCCTCCTGGAGTGCCCCCCCCGAAAATAAACCGGTAGGGAAACTGTTAGCAGTTGCCCCTTTCTCCAGGTCAGGAGGGACACCCTGAGCCTGGTCCTCCAACCCTGGGTCTGTACCCTTAGGCTTGACCTGTGCCTGGCAACCCAGGACTTCCAGGGGAGCTCACCAATCCCCCCTCAAGGGAAACGCACTCCTCATGAGCTGTGCGAGAGTCTGCCTGGCACAGGTCTCCAGCCTCCTGTCTACCTGACAGAGCATGAAGACCCCGCCAAGCCAGAAGTGGCCTCACTGGAGTCAGTCCTATGGTACTCTGAACTCAGAGCTGGCAACCCCTGACCCACTGGTCCTTCCAATGGGGACTGCGTCCCACCCTTGTCCCTCTCCCTGGACTCATGCAACATCTTACCTAGAGAGGTGCTGCCAGACCCCAGAACTGGTGGTATTCTGATTACAGCTACACCCCCCAGCTCACCGGACACATTGGGATCCCCTGAGGGAATGGCCGCTGGTTACAGACTAAGCCCCTCTCCTGGTGTTCCCTCGTGGAACCAACCAAGCTCTGGGATGGGGTCTCGGGCATCTGGGGGCTCAGCGTGCCCCCACTCCCTCTGTTCAGAGACAGGACATGGGACCCCTCACCCATCCCACTATACTGGGACCTATCTGGGTCACTACCAACCTACTGTACCTCACCTGGTTGAGGGAAACCTGAGCCCCTTTCTTCAGGATCACCCTCAGATGCTTCTCAAGACCCTCTGGAATCCACCAAAAGGTCTGCATCCATTGTGAGCTCCCTGGGGTGAAAGAACTCACACTCCTCTGGGTGTTGGCATAGCTCTGGGAAACAGGGACTGAATATATGCACTCCAGCATACAAATTACACAGCCCCTCACATGTGTCAACCAAACTACCCTCCAACCAACCATAGAGTGCCTCAGAAAAGTACCCCACATCATTCTCACAAGACTGGTGAGACAGTGTCTGACTGTTACTGTTCCTCAACCCATACTCTTCTGGCTGGTCTCCGTACTCACTTTCTCTAATAAAAGAGAGAGGGGCCCCAAAACCAAAGGGATAGGGTTCCACAGTTGACGCAAGTCAAAAAGTAATTCCCTTTGGGCGAATTAACCTTAATACATAAGTACTTACACACATAAAATGAACTGACCAATACCAAACATATAACAGAAAGCAATGAAAATAGGTGAAAAATTCAATACACGTGAAAACACTATGGTGAAAATCAAGTATTAAAACAATTTATTAGCATACATTACATTTGTTAAAAATTGGGAAACACATACAAGACGGAACAATACTCAATAAAATCAACATTCCATTAAAAAAGGAGCTACAGGGAGACAGGACTAAACTCAAACACAAAACAGTAATTTTGAATTTTCCTTAGTTTATAATCCCAGATTTTCTCCTTTAGCATCGACGCGTTTCGGCGGTATAATCAATCTAAGACCGCCTTCATCAGGACAATGTGTACAAATGTTTCCCAATACTTCTGAAAATTAAATAAGATCAGTCTTAGTCATAAACTGTAAACACAACGGATCAAATTTAACAACAGGTTAAGACAATATTCTTAAAAAACATAATGTATATATTCTACTCAATTTAATAACACACATAAACATTGCTTCCAAAGTACAACACATACAACATATATCACATACATATAAGGCTACCCAATTTATAGCCAAAGACCTAAGAAAAAACATTTCATCACATAGGTAAATTCCTCATGTTTTGCAGTAATGTAAAGAGCCTTTCTTTTTTCACTTAGCTAAAGACCAGGAACATATGATCAAGCATCGCTTCATGGTCAAAGGTTATCAGTTCTAACACCGAGGTGGCAATGTGGAGAGTAATGATATGTCACCTACCTCAAGTAAGCAAAGGGTCTGTCACTATATCATAAGGGGTATGCTGCCTCCTTGTCGTTAGGTAGAGATAATCGTCCAGCGAATTATCTTCTTGATCTAAACAGACTTCCTAATTACGACATGAATAAAACATCACATTTAGTATTTGTCAAGGCCAATATATCCTTTCAAACCAACGTTATTATCTCTTGCTCTGCCTCAGTAGCATGTATCTTATCTACTCCAAGAGACTTTTTTTTGTCACGATCTATCCATGCAGGATATAAATACTCCCGCTAGGTTGTTGACGGATCTGAGACAGCGAACCTAGCCCTACTAATAACATGTTTGTCCTTCAAGGTTTCTAAGTGATATTATATTGTACAAGGGCGCAGATGTCAAACATATTTTATGACATACATGATTCATCAGAAGCCGCGTAATCTGACATCTATATCTACCCTTGGCGTGTCAATAAAAATGTGAACATAAATACCAAGACGGCAAAACGAAGATAATGAGTATGCGTCTCCGCTTTTTTACTTACTGGTTTAAAATGGTGACAGAAACATTATCATACTTTCAACAGTGGTGGCGCATCCAGCATAATGGCTGGGGGCTGTAAATAGAGGACAGGCAATTAGCGGCTTAATCACAACAGGACATGGCCCATTAATGCTAATACAAGTATCTAGATATACTCACAAAAGAGTTAAAATGACTGCGTCCAACGCACGCGGTAGTAATATTCTCAATATCGGCTCACACTTATAAATGGAGCGGTTTTCACCGTTGGGGGGGTTTTCAGGGTTCCAGTAAGATACCCAGGACACGAGGCGATTTCCTCCGTGTTGACCCTGTAACAAACCGACACAGGCTGTGTCAAAAGCGTGCCCCACTCTTAGCAACGCGTTTAAGCATAATGCAGCCCGTTTTTAGCAGCGCGTTTTAACATAATGCAGCCCATTTCGTTCCTTTACGTCTTCAGTCAGCTCTTGAACGTCCCGCGTGGATATCTGCTCGTCCTACCGGTTGGCAGCGGCTACGGGGTCCGTGCTGTTATATATCCACACTAAACACGATTGTAAGTGGACGTCACTCATGACGAACGCGGAAGTAATGGATATTGAGGAAAGACTACCCGAGGTGCCTGCCGCGTTTCTGTTACCTGAGGGAGATTTATATGGACAATGATTTTGGCGAAACTAACACGCTGTGTTTGAAAATAATGCTGCACATCCATAAATTTTATGTGTAGCAGTATAAATATCTGCCGAACAGATTTCTTAGACCTCATATTTACGAACGTCAGTTTTGGTTAACCTTCATTACACTCCATTGAAATATCCGCAGAGATATTAACATTTCCCAAGCATATTAAGTGCTAAATAGAAGCATTTAAAAATATTTTTTCCGACAGAGGCGAGAATCTAAAATTCACCTACATGTAGTACATATTTTAGATATATTAGTATATCCCTGAAAGCCAAAAAAAAAAACAATAATAATAATAATAATTTTTAGTTAGATACATTTCAAAATGATATGTGGATATTCAGCCCCTATACTCTGGCTATCTAGATAGCCCTGACATAGTCTAATCATTATAATAATGAATGTGTGACTAATCAGTCACATAAAACCATCTCAGTGTCCATAAGACACAATATAACAGATCAGATTGGAACCAGGTAAAGCAGAGAGATTAAACTGCTCCAATGATGCGATCCCATTCTTCTCTCGAATTTAGGCCCCTTTTGACTGTATCGAGGTAGGAAATATACCACTGCTCTCTCTCCTTTCTTCTGGAGACAATGTTGCCACCTCTTTTACCTATTTTTATTTTTTCCATTATAAACCAGCCAAATTCAGATTCAGATTCTTCAGGTCTTTAGCTAAGTGAAAAAAGAAAGGCTCTTTACATTACTGCAAAACATGAGGAATTTACCTATGTGATGAAATGTTTTTTCTTAGGTCTTTGGCTATAAATTGGGTAGCCTTATATGTATGTGATATATGGTGTATGTGTTGTACTTTGGAAGCAATGTTTATATGTGTTATTAAATTGAGTAGAATATATACATTATGTTTTTTAAGAATATTGTCTTAACCTGTTGTTAAATTTGATCCGTTGTGTTTATAGTTTATGACTAAGACTGATCTTATTTAATTTTCAGAAGTATTGGGAAACATTTGTACACATTGTCCTGATGAAGGCGGTCTTAGATTGATTATACCGCCGAAACGCGTCAATGCTAAAGGAGGAAATCTGGGATTATAAACTAAGGAAAATTCAAAATTACTGTTTTGTGTTTGAGTTTAGTCCTGTCTCCCTGTAGCTCCTTTTTTAATGGAATGTTGATTTTATTGAGTATTGTTCCGTCTTGTATGTGTTTCCCAATTTTTAACAAATGTAATGTATGCTAATAAATTGTTTTAATACTTGATTTTCACCATAGTGTTTTCACGTGTATTGAATTTTTCACCTATTTTCATTGCTTCCTGTTATATGTTTGGTATTGGTCAGTTCATTTTATGTGTGTAAGTACTTATGTATTAAGGTTAATTCGCCCAAAGGGAATTACTTTTTGACCTCCGTACTCACTTACCAGGGCTTTTACCACGGGGAAACCCCTCTCCATGTACCTCTCATCTAGCGTCAATAGAGTTTCCCTCCGACCACCAGGAATATGATCCCATGTGCCAGTCCTCACTGTAGCTTCCCAGCAGGAGGCAGAGATAGCATTGTCTCTGGCAGACCAGGTCCATTCAGGTGTGAAAGAAATCTCCTCCCCCTACTCTAAATACAGACCAGGCCTATTCAGGTGCTAGTTAAAACTCCCCCCACTACTCTTAATGCAGCCCAGGTCTACTCAGCCCAGCCATGGCTCATCAGACTCTCTGGAGCAACTGTGCATCCCCAGATCCTGTCATCCCTAAAGCCAGACAGGCAATCTACATCCTAGCAGAGACTCACTGGATAGCAAAGCAAGAAAATACCTACTTTCTAAAAGTTGTAGTTTCAGACACAGAATGTAAAAAACACCTTTACTAAAATATGTATTTTACCATTCTGAGTTCAGGCATACTAACCTTTATTTTCCTACCTGGTTCCCAGGGGTAATTATGTTTATAAGATTCTATAAATAGGAGGAAGAAGCAAAAGGTTTGGGGATAATCCTGCAAAAAGGGCCATTTCCAACAGTTTTACCTATGTTACATTCAATGAATGTGACACTATTCCCTTTGCTTATACATCGCATCTGTACACTCCTGCTGAGATCCATTTTTCATCTACTGAATGTTTTTTTGACTGCAGTACAGATGGCCATTGTTAAAGAACGGCCTCTTGCGCAAGGTAAACACATCTTTATTGTTTCATCTGTGCCGCCTTAGAAGCGATCACAAAGGTTAGTGTTCCTAATTCTAAAGCCCTAAACCCACGTTGGATTCAATGGGCTACGTCTTTGACATCTGTTGATATTTTCTTTATCTTTGACCCATCTTTACAGACACAAGTGTTCCTTCAATATGATCATGTTCATCCTCTGTCTTCTATGCTTCTTCCCATTGATCAGTATGAATGTATCATTCGAAAGGCAGCACAATAAAGCATAAAATGCTTTGGGTAAAGGTGGCTTATCTTAAAGATCGCCTACCACTTACACATGTTGTACGTACATTAGGCTATCAACATGCGGGGGCGCACGCTGTTGGTAATTCGATGAAGCAGCCAAATCTGCAGTAACCACGACAAGAGTAGTCCGGATTACACGATCTACGAATAAAATTGATGATGACATTTTGGTTGCGATTGCTGCAAGTCGGGAGGGAACAGCTTTTCCTCAAGTATTTCCTTCTAAATATACGTATCAGTTAACTACTGACAAGGTTCCCTTTTTAACGATTCTTGGAGTTGGTGATCACCTGATACCCAAGCTCGACTGCAGACACTCTTTAATAATGCAGCTTTCATCTGTGCCATAATTTCTCTATCAATTTCCTATGCTTCAACTCCAAATCATTACTGCAATACTTTGCATATCTCAAAATAGGACTGTCTTTAAGGCTGGCAGTATCATATTTAAGCCCCTCTGCAGAAAAGACCAGCCTTTTTATCAGCCAGAATTCAAAAATACACCCCCAATAGAATCCTAAGATCCACACATATGAATCTCCTGACAGCCCCCAATTTCAAAAAGAAGAAATTAGGTGGCTCCAGATTCTAAGTACTTGCCCCCCGCATATGGAACTCCCTTCCTCTTGAGATCAGAACTACCTCCAGCTACATAAGATGCCGGCAACTTCTAAAAACATGTCTCTTTAAACAGGTTCATGACTAAAACCATGTCCACTTTGATGTGCTCCTGTTACACAAGAAACAGGAAACCATCCCGCGTATGTGTGCTCAATAAATACTAGCAACATAACATAACAAGTTAGTTTCCCTGAAGTCTGGCTATTTGTACCTTTAGCTACAGGACTAAAGCTTATTATACTTACTTTATTTGCAGTGTAAATCCTTAACATAATGAAAAGAGAAAGAATATATATAATGTATTTATCACTATTGATATTTTATGGAGTGATTGTCCCTTTTTAAGTCGAATCCCACCAGACAGAAGAGCTGTCTGGTTCCGAAAATACTTCTTATGGGCATACTGAAAGCTACCCTGGGAATCCATACCACCCATTGCTTACCATTGGCTTTGTGGTCAGTAAATCACATTTGCTTGTTTTCTATTTGCTGGCTTGTTTTGTTGTTGGCTGTCCAGAATGTCTTTGTTCCTGTCACTGAGAAAAGCTTGCTCACCATCACTCTTAGCATTCTTCTAATAGTCCTCAGTTTCTGTAAACAAGCCTTTAAGTGTTGTTCTTAATATTGTCACATTTGTTGTGTGTTCAAAGACAAAGGTAAAATATCAGGCTCTGTCTTCCGAGGGAACCTGGTGTTTTCTTTTCTTTCCCTGACTTCAAATTGAGAGGATTTATGTGACAATCTTGCTGAGTACTAGGTAAAAAAAAGAAAAATGTTCTCGCATACAACAACATGTTAACGTTATGTTATAGTGAATTGTATAGTGCACTGTAGGAAGGTAGGATCCTTCTGCATGGTTACCCCCACTTTTTGCTGGTGCTAAGCTGTTTTTGTCTAGTCTGACTGGGATCCCGCTAATTAGGACCCCAGTCTCTCTGCTTTCTCCCTTAAATTGTTATGACCAGTACTTAAGTACATCCCAGCTTCGATACTGGGATTCCCCCATAAGTCCCTAGTATGTGTTACTAAGGTACCAAGGGCATGGGTACACTGGAGGTCCCCCATGGGCTGAAGCATGCATTATGCCACCCCTGGGAGACCATTCAAAATGGAACTACAAGCCTGCCATTGCAGCCTGTGTAAGTTGGTGGTACCACCTCTTACTAAAGATATAAGTTTACTATATTTAAGGTCACTGCACTAAAAACCTATAAGTCACCCCTACAGCAGAACTTTGCAATTCTAAAGGCAGGGTGCTTGGTTCTAAGTGTGAGGGTACCCCTGCATGAGCAGGACACCCCTAAAGCCTATGGAGTCCATTTTCCCAGGTTGCAAGTGAAGCAGCCATATACCATATAGAGGGGCACCGCGTAATTACGTGATGACCACCTTGAAACAGGCTGCTACGAATCCTGTAATGTTTGGTATCAAAAATTATTTTGGAATTTATTTATTTATTTATTTATTTATTTATAGAGTTTTTTATAGCGCGAACAAGACCCGTGGGTATCAGAGCGCTTAACATAGATGATTACAGATTGACATTGTAATAACAATTATAACAGTTATAGCAGCAAGCAGATATGAAGGTAGAAGGTGATAAGCTATCTAGGTATATAGGTGAATAGATAAATATATTCATAACGCCTGTGCAATTAGCATTTAGAGGTGCATAGAGTTTTGCTTGTGTCATAGACATACAGTCAGCTCGGTGAGGTAGGGTTCCATATTATTATCAATACAATTAACCTGAGTAAGTTAGTAATAAGAGTTGAATACGTTTAGCTAGTAACAAGGATCAAAGATAAACAAAGTAAGGTAGAGGTAATATCTTATGGGTGTGAGGTACAGTGGTTGAGATCACATAAATATGAGGTAGCAGTAAAAGTGTACAGCCGAGGCTTGAGCTGTACTCAGTCAATTGTCTTATTGATCTTCAGCTTCTTCATGATGAGTCTGATTCGCTTTTTGGCGTAAATGTTCATTCTAATGGTCTGTAGGCATCTCTATGTAGGGTATTTACTCATCATGTGGCATTTCAGTTCTCGTTTAAATGTTGCAGTATTCTTAATCTTCCTAATGTTAGGAGGGAGTGAGTTCCAGACTCTGGGGGCGGCTCCGGAGAATGCTCGGTCATAGGTCTTTTTCTTCCGGAAGAAGGCCGGCTGCAATAGCAAATCTTTAGCGCTTCTAGTTGGTCTGTTACCTCCTGATAGCTTAATTTTCTTGGCTAGATATCTAGGCGTGTTGTAGTGGACCGCTTTGTGGGTGATACAGGCTATCTTCATTTTAATTCTAGCTTCGTAAGGTAACCAGTTTAGTGCCTTCAGGTGAGGAGATATGTGATCGAATTTCCTCGTTCCCGTGATGAGTCTTGCCGCTGCGTTGAGGCAGGCTTTTAATGGTGCAGTGGATGTTTTTGGTAGGCCGGCTAACGTGGTGCAGCCATATTCGATCCTCGAGATAACTAGCGATTGGATGGCAAGTTTTAGATCCGCTTCTGAGATAAAGAGTTTCAGTTTTCTTAGATAATTCAAGTGGAAACGGGCACTCTTCGCCATAGAGTTAATGTGTTCCTTCATGACGAGATTCTCGTCTAATGTAATTCCTAGGGATTTGGCTGAGTTAACTAGGGTCGGAGTGCAGTTAAGCGCGGTCACCAATTTAGCCCACTCCTTTACCTCTGGTTGACTCCTTGTCGGTGAGATTAACAGGAATTCTGTTTTGTTGGCATTAAGTTTCAGATGATTGGCTGTTAGCCATTGCAACGCTTTCTTTAGAGTTGTATTCATTAGGTCAATATCATCGCTGCAGGCAATCTTCATATATATTTGCGTGTCGTCAGCATACATGTGGTAGGAGATCTGCGATTTTCGAAGAATCTCTGTGAGGGGTTCTACATATAAGTTGAATAGATCTGGGGATAGCGTTGAGCCTTGAGGTACCCCGATTGCGTTAGGGCATGGGGAGGAGATTGCTTGATTGACCAGGAATAGTTGAGTCCGATTCTGCAGGAAGGAATTAAACCATTTCAGTACGTTTCCAGATAAACCCATCCTGTCTTGTAGCCTGATCATCAGGATCTCATGATTTACCGTGTCAAATGCTGATGACAAGTCTAGAAGGATCAGTAGGCACGCATGATTTTGGTCAAGGGCTTGTAAGGCGTCATCAACAATATGTAGGATCGCAGTTTCGGTACTGTGCCCTGTTCTGAAACCTGATTGGCATTCATCAAGTAATGAAAACTTATTGATGTGTTGACTCAGTTGGCCTTGCACGCATTTCTCAATGAGTTTGGCCAGTAAAGGGATGTTGGTCACTGGTCGGTAGTTATTCGGGTCTGTTGCATCCGCTGTTGGTTTTTTGATGATGGGAACAACCTGCCCAGTTTTTAGGCAGTCAGGGAGGGTTCCTTGTACAAGTGAGGCATTTATTATCTCAGTCCAGATCGGAACTAGAGTGTGACTGATTTTTCTTACACATTTTGCCGGTAACGGGTCTTGATAGTGGTTGTTCGGTCTAAGCTCTGCTAGCGTTTTGGCGATCTTTCCCTGGTCATATAGTTCAAATGTGTCCCAAGTAGCCATGTTTTTTGTTTGAAGATCCTCCGTTGACGCATTAGCCTCATTTTTAGATGAGGGAAGGGTCGTGAGGTTAGCCGCTGCACTTGTGAGCTCAATTTCTAGCAGTTTTGTTTTTTCCGTAAAAAATGAGGAGAATTCCTCGCAGCTTATGGGGTTTTTTGGGTTCTCTTGAGCCGTTTTGGTTAGTTTATTTGACTGTTGTTTTAGAATCTCGAAGAGTTTTCGTGGTCTGTTTATGGCATTGTCCAATTCAGCCCTTATAAATTCTTTTTTGGAGTCGATTATCTTTTTGTTATATTGTTTCCTTATTTTTCTGAGGGCTTTCAGCTCGGGGGAGGAGGGATGTTGTCTCCATTTCCTTTCAGCCATCCTCAGTTTTCGCCTGTCCTCGTTCAGTGCCTCATTGAACCAAGGATTTTTTGGCTTTTCCGAGACTCTTTTCAATTTTTGAGGCAAGGTGTCATTAACTATATTACCGATCGAGGTTATGTAGTGATTCGTCAGCTCATTGACATTTTGTCTGTTGTTATGAGGCTTCAGGTCTTTCTCACATCTTTCAACCAATAGTTCAATATTAGCTTCTTTTGTATCTCGTGTCAGTTTTTTGAACTTACGGGGTTGCACGGTCTTGCCCTTTTTCATTGTAGGTATCGCGAATGTTATGGCGTGATGGTCAGACCAGTCACACGGGTCTATGGCGAGGATTACTGTCTCTTTTTTTCTTGAAATAATCCAATCTAAAGTCGCTCCTTTTGAGTGGGTGGGCTGGGTACATATTTGTGTAAGGTTTAGCTCGTGGAGGAAGTCTTTGATCGAGTTAACCAGTTTGTCATTGGCGGCGTCCCAGTGGAGGTTAAAGTCCCCTAGGAATATGTTGTTGGCATCTGGGTTAGAGTTGGCAGTTATGATCTCTATAAGATGCTCTGTGAACTTTGCGTTCTCTCCAGGTGGGTGGTAGAACACATGTAGGTTATAGCTTTGATTATTTAGTAATCTTATGTTGAGACCAAGGTATTCACAGGATTCTAAAGGGTCGGATTGGAATTGGTTGACCTCGATCTCTGAGCGGTGAATGCACGCAATACCTCCTCCCCCTCCCCTCGGTCTGTCTAACCTGACAATGTTATATTGTGGTGGTACTAGAAGATCCATGGTAGGAGAGGATGATTCCCTAAGCCATGTTTCCGTGAGGATAGCCAGGTCGATTTCCTTGTTAATGATTAGGGCGGCTATGTCTGATGCATGTTTAGTTGCCGAACGACAGTTAAGTAGTAGGCAGTTCAGGGTTTTCTGTGATTTAATGCTCTTTATATTTTCGGTTTCCGTTGCAGTTATTTGGATATGATGTAGGTTGTGGTGGATTACTTTCCTATCATTCTTTCTGGACAATCTATTAGAGTCAATAGGTACAATTTCGATATTCTCTTCAATTCTCGGAGCCGGTTGTTCATACGATCGAAGTAGGGTAAGGGCTTCTTCGTTTGGTAAGGGATTGGTTCTGTTAGGTCTGTTGGGTCGGAGTACAAGATTCTGGATGTGTGAGACCTTAGTGTGCGTATTTATCGTCGTCTCCCAGATTTTCCCAATTGTCTGTGAGATTTTCATCGAGTCTTGAGCCAGGTTGCCTATTAGTTTCTTGAGCTCCTTGACTTCTTCCTGTATTCCGGGTGATTTCTTGTGTGAGATAGATCTGGCTGTTTGCGTTCTGCATTTTGCTCTCCTCAGTGAATGGTTCGATCTCATTGCCACGTATCTTACCGTTGAATCTTTAGTTAGGTTGTGATTCCTAGTTCTGTTAAGGGTGTCACCATTGTTTCCTATGTTGTTTGGTGTAGGGGGTGTTTACCACCACACTGTTAACGGCGTGGAGGTATGATTCCAAGACTCTCCATGTCCTGGTACCATTCTTCCAGACCCGGACAGCACAAAATGGTGGCTGCCGACCAGCGACACAATTCTGCCCTCCTGCTGCTGAGCCAAGCACGAGCAGGGGAAGGCAGAACAATAGGTATCCTGTCACAGGGAGGAGTCACCACCTCCCAGAAAGGATTTAGCGTATTGGGGCAGGGTGGGTGTGCTTTCCAGCACCACTCAGTCTGCATGAGGGGCACATTTGGTGTCCCCTTTCATAGTCCAGTTCAAACCAGCTCTGGGAGCCCTTGGCTCCCACTCTGGTATGAAACTGGATTAAGGACATGGGAGTAACCTCCCCACTGTTCAAACCCTCTTCTTGGAGGGTCCCCTGAATCGTCCCAACCCTTTCCCTAGGGGACTTATGAGCTTATCGGTGGGTGGGTCCCTAGATTCAACAGGGAACAGGATTACATTCAGACACCACTTCTTCTTCTACCATCTGTGCACTCTGGACTTCGCTGGACTTCGTTTGGGCCTGACTTCGTCTCCTGTCCAGTCTGCTGCATCCTCTGTGGACCATATAGGAACCTTCCAAGGCTATTGGGCAGCAAAGACACCTGAAGGAATATCCCTTGAAGTGAAGGAGTCATTTCCCTGCATTTGCAGGCACAGCAACTAAGCAGACTGGTCTGCTGATTCTGAGCTCCTATGGACTCCAAAAGGTTTTGCAATACAGGTGGTGGTTCTCCACAGCTCGCATGGCCTGTCCTGCCTGTTTAACAAGTTTGAGGCGAATATATCTCGTGGGAGCCGCAGGAACTAAACCCCTGTGCACCACGTTCACTTGCAGTTGCAAAGGCTTGTTCCTTTAAAGAAAATCTTCGGGCTCAAGTAGCCCCAACCTCTAGCATCTCCAGTGACCAGAATCTTCTGCCACACCGCATTGTGTGCATCGGGGCCTGCAACTTTTGGTGAGCTGCTTTAGGGGCTCTCGTGACTCCAGTGCTTCCGATCTGTGTGCCCATTTAAGGGTCACCTTTACTTCTGTTGGGCTCCTCTGATTGCTCAGGCCTGCCCTGACTCTGCTTATGGGAGTCTCCTAAACCTTGCTGGTCCGGACACTGCACCTTGTTTGACTACTGCGTTGATTGCCTTTGCCCAGACTTGTTGGTGCTCCTACCGGACACCGACTTCTCATCACTCAACATCTGGTGAGGGACAGCTTGTGCATGGCTTCTGCTCTTCCTCAGCATCACCTGGTCCTCCAGATCTCCTGGTCACTCCTGAGTGACATAGACTCTGTCCCCTCTGCTTGCAGGTACCTCTCACCTAGACTCCACCTTCAGATTCCACCGGACATTTCGTTCTTCTTCAGCAGTGGGACTTTCCTGAATTCCTCCATTGGGTTCGACAGCGGTTTCCAACACCAATTCACACCTATACACCCGGCTTCCCTGGTGTAGGTAACCTGGGTACTAGGGTATCCACTGGTGGGGTGGCTCTCCAACCTTCTGTCTTCCACAGAGATTCTTCAGGGTCCACTTAGAAGGGTCCTTTATCTTGAAAAATCCAACATGACTTATACGTTGACTTGTACCGAGAACGCAGTCGTGTTCCCACACTTCACACAATCTCTGTGGGGTTCCTAGTTACTCACCTTGCGTGGTTCCTTAGAAACCTATCACTTCTACGTACTCTTGTCATTGTCTTGACTCGAGTCGTGGTTCTTATACCACTTTCTTAGTATATGGTTTGGTCCATCCCTGGTGTCCACTGTCTATTTTATGCTAATACTTGATTCCTTTGCAAAGTAAGTGATATTTGTATGTGTTAGACAGTATTATATAATAAATACAGATTTTTATAAATACCTTTTATGGTTCTTTTTCACTTAATCTATATCTATCTATACTACTATTATAAAGAGAGAACTGTGTCCTTTGAGCCAGGTAAACTCGAAAAGTACACCACCAATCGCAACACCCAATACAGCGTTGGAAAGGGCAGTTGCAGCAGAAGGACATAGGCTATGCAGACGCCCACCATATACATTTAAAAAGTAAAAGAACCATGCCAGAAAAGTAGTCCCTTGTGGGCGTGTCTGCGTTGTGCTGTGGGCTTGTGCTTGGGGGGCGTGACAAATGCTGGGGGCGTGTGGTACTTTCCGCCCTTTGGGCTGGACTGTTCCCATGAGGCACTGGGTCAAGGCTGATTTGCATATTGCCATGTCTGAACTGGGGTGGTGTGGAGTGCAAAAAAACGATGTATTTAGGCCCAGATCTCTGTACTGGGGTGAATGTATGACATTGTACTGCATTCTGTCCATCAACTGTTGTTTTTGCATTTGACACCCCGAGTGGGATGGGTATGCTCAGACATAAGTCCCATGCTCTCCAGACCACTGGAATCAAGTTATCTTAGCTGAAAACGGCTGATAATCAGAAATTGGTCCTAGGATGCTTGAGCCTGGTCCCGGTAAGATATGGCTTGGCAGTTCAGCCTGGAATGTTCCCATGAGATACAGGGTGAAGGTTGATTTGCATATAGCCATGTCTGAACTGGGATGGTGTGGCGTGAAAGAAAAATGATGGGTGTAGGTCCAGATCTCTGTATTGGGTTAAATATATGACATTGTTCTGCATTCTGTCCATCAACTGTTGTTTTTATATTCTGCCCTTCATGCCATGTCTTACATCGTGTGCTGGGGAGGTGCACGTTGTGTCAAATATTTCATTGTTTTTTCTTCCTAAGTTCTGTACATTCCAGCTCCGGGTGTCCACCCTGCTCCCTTTAAATACCCCTGCACTCCGTAATCAAAACCCACCCTTACTCCTTAAAATACCCCAACACCCTTAAACACTAACCCATCTTAACCCTATAAATATACCCTGTACCCCAAAGACCAAACCTATACATAAATCCTAAAAATACCCCTGTACCCCAAAAACCAAACTTAGCCCTGAACCCTAAAATACCCCTGTACCCCAAAACCCAAACCTAGCCCTGAACCCTTAAAATACCCCTGTACCCCAAAACCCAAACCGACCCCTGAACCCTAAAAATACCCCTGCACCCCAAAACCCAAACCTAGCCCTAAACCATAAAAATAACCCTGTACCCCAAAACCCAAACCTACCCCTGAACCCTAAAATACCCCTGTACCCCAAAACCCAAACCTAGCCCTGAACCCTAAAAATACCCCTGTACCCCAAAACCCAAACCTAGCCCTGAACCCTTAAAATACCCCTGTACCCCAAAACCCAAAACTAACCCTGAACCCTAAAAATACCCTTATACCCCAAAACCAAACCTAGCCCTGAACCCTAAAAATACGCCTGTACCCAAAAACCCATACCTATCGCTAAACGCTAAAACTACCCCTGTACCCCATAACCCAAAACTATATCTGAACCCTTAAAATACCCAAACACCCCAAAACATATACCTCAGTACCCCAAAACATATACCCCTATACCCATACTTACCTTTTCCAAACATTAAAAAAAAACGCTTTTACCATTCATGCATTTACAACGAATTTCGTTGTAAATGTATGCGTGGTAAAAGCATATAAAATGTAATGCCATGCGTTATAATGGCATTGCGGAGTCATGGTACTTTCATAATGAAAGTATGCAGAGTGATGGTCTGCGGAAAGAAAGTTGCGGAACAATGGGTGTTTACCCTCCCCCGGTAAGTACATTGGTGGCACGGCGTCCCACATCTCCAGCAACATACTCATATTTTTTCACCACCGATATGAAAAATGCACAGGTCTCTCTCATTGATGGCCAGCACCGACATACACTTTTAGACACACCTCCCTCCGCAAGTTCTAGAATTGCAAACTTTAGAGCTGGGGAGCTACGTTCGAATCTCGGCATCATGTCAACATCCTGTGATTCCAGGCAAATTGATTTGTCTCCCCGTGCCTACCACAAATTAATGTGTTCTTCTGTAATGTAAATTGTGCTCATGCCATGTTGTCGAGTTCGCGCTATATATTATTGCAAGGAAAAATAAAGTAGGGAAACTCGAGTTCACACACTACTGAATGCGCACTCTTAAGTGCATCAGCAGTGCTCTGTGAATCGGAGCGTTTCACAGGCCTGTCACAGATAAGAAATGCTATCAAAATGAAATCCTACAAAACAATATACTACTGGCCGGCAGCAATTCATACCGGACAACGTCGGGACGGGCTGCTAGTACTAATATAATAAAGAGAGAGCCCAAACCTTTGAGGCGGGTAATCTCAGGAACCACAGCACCAATCACAAAACCCAAAACAGCGTTGGAAAGGGCAGTTGCAGCAGAAGGACATAGGCTATGCAGACGCCCACCATATACATTTAAAAAGTAAAAGAACCAGGCTAGAAAAGTAGTCCCTTGTGGGCGTGTCTGCGTTGTGCTGTGGGTTTGTGCTGGGGGGGCGTGACAAATGCTGGGGGCGTGTGGTACGTCCCGCCCTTCGGGCTGGACTGTTCCCATGAGGCAGGGGGTCAAGGCTGATTTGCATATGGCCATGTCTGAACTGGGGTGGTGTGGAGTGCAAAAAAACTAAGTATTTAGGTCCAGATCTCTGTACTGGGGTGAATGTATGACTTTGTTCTGCATTCTGTCCATCAACTGTTGTTTTTGCATTTTTCACCCCGAGTGGGATGGGTATGCTCAGACGTGAGTCCCATGCTCTCCAGACCACTGCAGTCAAGCTATCCTGGCTGAAGACAGCTGGTAGCCAGAAATCGTTTCTAGAATGCTTGAGTTCGGTCCAGGAAAAACATGGCTTGGCAGTTTGGCCTGGAATGTTCCCATGAGGCACAGGGTCAAGGCTGATTTGCACATGGCCATGTCTGAACTGGGGTGGTGTGGAATGCAAACAAAATGATGGATTTAGGCCCAGATCTCTGTATTGGGGTGAATGTATGATATTGTTTTGCATTCTGTCCATCAACTGTTGTTTTTACATTCTGCCCTTTAGACAATATCTCATATCGTGTGGGCGTGTGCGGGCGCGTGTTGTGTCAAATATTTAATTGATTTTTCTTTCCAGGTTCTGTACATTCCAACTCCGGGTGTCCACCCTGCTCCCTTTAAATACCCCTGCACCCCATAATCATAACCCACCCTTACTCTATAAAATACCCCAACACCCTTAAACACTAACCCATCTTAACCCTATAAGTCTACCCTGTACCCCAAAACCCAAACCTATCCCTAAACCCTAAAAATACCCCTGTACCCCAAAACTAAAAACCTAGCCCTGAACCCTATAAATACCCCTGTACCTCAAAACCCAAACATACCCCTGAGCCCTAAAAATACCCCTGTACCCCAAAACCCAAACCTACCCGTGAACCCTAAAATACCCCTGTACCCCAAAACCCAAACCTAGCCCATAACCCTTAACACACCCCTGTACCCCAAAACCCAAACCTACCCCTGAACCCTAAAAATACCCCTGTACCCCAAAACCAAAACCTAGCCCAGAACCCTAAAATACCCCTGTAGTCCCAAAATCCAAACCTAGCCCTGAACCCTAAAAATACCCCTGTACCCCAAAACCCAAACCTAGCGATGAACCCTTAAAATACCCCTGTACCTCAAAACCCAAACCTACCCCTGAACCCTAAAAATACCCCAATACCCCAAAACCCAAACCTAGCCCTGAACCCTAAAAATACCCCTGTACCCCATAACCCAAAACTATATCTGACCCATTAAAATACCCAAACACCCCAAAACATATACCTCAGTACCCCAAAACATATTCCCCTATACCCATACTTGCCTTATCCAAACATTTTTTTAAAAACATGCTTTTACCATTCATGCATTTACAACGAATTTCGTTTTAAATGTATGCGTGGTAAAAGCATATAAAATGTAATGCCATGCGTTATAATGGCATTGCGGAGTCATGGTACTTTCGTAATGATAGTATGCAGAGTGATGGTATGCGGAAAGAAATGTGCGGAATAATGGGTGTTTACCCTCCCCATAAGTACATTGGTGGCACGGCGGCCCACATCTCCAGCAACATACTCATATTTTTTCACCACTAATTGGAAAAATGCACAGGTCTCTCTCATTGATGCCCAGCACCGACATACACTTTTAGACACACCTCCCACCACAAGTTCTAGAATTGCGAACTTTAGAGATGGGGAGCTACGTTAGAATCTCGGCACCAGCTCAGCATCCTGTGATTTCAGGCAAATCGCGTTGTCTCCCCGTGCCTACCACAAATCAATGTGTTCTTCTGTAATGTAAATTGTGCTTATGCCATGTTGTCGAGTTTGCACGATATAATATTGCAAGGAAAATAAAGTAGGGAAACTCGAGTTCACACACTACTGAACGCGCACTCTTGAGTGCATCAGCAGTGCACTGTGAATCGGAGCGTTTCACAGGCCTGTCACAGATAAGAAATGCTATCAAAATGAAATCCTACAAAACAATATACTACTGGCCGGCAGCAATTCATACACGGACAACGTCGGGACGGGCTGCTAGTATATGTATAAGATTGTGCTCTGGTAAAGCAAGCTACTTTACACTCCTTCTGGACTAAGCCTGAAGGCTGCTCTCTACAGCTACCACTTAGAGAGCTTTCTATGTTTGTCTAAGACCTCCTAAATCACCATAATGGTTGTCTGGACTGGTGCAAGGTGTCCACCTACATAAGTGTACATCATATAGTTCAGTTCAGTTCAGTTAAAAAATATGTTTATTTAGACCATTCAGTCTTTAAACAACAGCTCGCACATTAATATTTAAAAGAGTCTACACATAAAACATTGTAGTCATAAAATCATGATATCATTAAAAATTAATTCCTAGCAATTTAACATTAATAAGATTTCTTTTTAGATTATGACACAGTTTGCTGCACTTAAACCTCTAATGCAGCAGGGGACTTATATACACCCTGCATAAATTTCTTAATGGCTATCGCAATATCTAAATTTTCCATTTCCGCAAGAAGCTCCTATGCTTGTAACCGCACACTTACATTATACTTTAAAAAGAACGGCTGACGTATTAATTTACGTAACTCTAAAAAAAATTCACAATCCAATAAAATGTGTAAAATATTGCATTTCATCCCTATCTTACGTAAACATTTACCATCTTGTTGCATTAATCCAGATTTTATAGCACTATTTATCACAGTCGGGTTAGTATCAATTCGTATCCTAAGCACTTCCATTCTTAGCCAACGATTTGCTAATGTGTCTAGGTAAGGGTAACTTATATCTTTCTCCCAGCTACTGCGCATCCATTTTACAGAATCTTTTTTTCTTAAGTACTCCTGGTCTGATGCTCTAGACGACTCTTTACCCTGCCTTTTAAGAACGCTCTTTGTTATTTTAAATTGCAATATCTTTGGGTCTATTTTCACATTCAGGTGATCGCAAATGAACTGAATTTTACTCCTTGTGGCTTTCGCCCATTTGAACTCACTAGCTTGGATTTCTTTCATTCACCATTGCGACACCTTTGTGGCCTCCTCAAAGCCCAAGCGATTCCAAAATCTAAGTAGACTTAATTGCACCTGAACTTTCCACGCAGTCAGTCTTAGTTCCAATCTAATTGCCTGGACCATTGCTGATCTAGGGAGGGACAGTAAAGATTTTAGATATTTCCCTTCCTCCTTATCCCAGGAGTTTTTACCATCAATGCAAAAAATTTCTAAACCATATTGGAGTTGTGGGGGATCATTGCTTTGTAGTCCGTGAATAATGGTTTATGGGACATATTACCATAGCTTTGGTTAAATCTTTTCAACCCACATACCGCCATATGTGCTTTTATTTTCTGTGCCTCCAAATGCAACCCCCACTTCAACGAGTGTGTGAACCATATTCCAAGGTATTTGTATTCATTTACTATATCAAGTTTGGTTTGTTCCCAGTTAAACTTTGTATTCCTTTTCCGGAAGCACAGAATTTTAGTTTTGTCCGTGTTTACTGTTAGTCGTTTTGCTGAGCAATATGCATTAAATGTGTTCAGCTTTCTTTGAAGACCCACCTCGGTTTGGTCCAGGATTACTAGGTCATCGGCATAAAGTAAACAGGACAGATGTCTTCACTTTAATTTTGGGCTTGCGCCTCTAGCTGACCCCAAAGTAAGGGGCAGATCAGCAAGGAATATTGCAAAAAGAAGCGGGGCCAGAACACACCCTTGCCTGAGTCCATTATTTATTGCTGTTTCTGGTGTTAGCCCGCCTGATGTATCTTTGATTACCTCCGCCCAGTTTCGCCTGTGCAACTACTGGATTACCAATAGTAGATTGTCGGGAATCTCATACTTTATCAAGGTCTCCCACAGACAGTCCCTGTCTACCAAATCAAAGGCTGCTTGAAAGTCCACAAAGCAACAGTACAACTTACCCTGCAGCTCTATGAACTTCCACGCCACACCTAACCCCACAAGGCAAAGCAGTGGTCAATAGTAGAATGTCCTTCCTGAAAACCCCCCTGTTCTAATGGGACTATCGACCGCAGCACCACCCATTCCTTTAATTTACCAAGGATTATCTTTGAAAATACCTTTTCTCCAAAGTCCAGCAGATTAATTAATCTATAGTTTATTGGATCCTTCCTTTCACCCTTTTAATGTAAAGGTCTTATTATTGAACCTCTCCAGGATTTGGGAATACAGCAGGAGTCTAAAATAGCAACAAACATATTGGATAGGAAACCTGCCCACCAATCTATCTGCATTTTAATTATGATGGCGTTGAGGTTAACGGGGCCAGCTGCCCGAGATAAATTCAGCCTCTTAATTGTTTCCTTTACTTTCTCAGTATTAAAAGCTGGTTTTAGCGCTTCTACCGACACTGTCCAAGTAGATTTTTCCTCATTTACTTGCAGAGTCCTACTAGCTTTGTATAGAATACCTAGGTAATGTACCCCAGCCGCCTCTTCCACCACACATATTTCCCGGGGTGCTATCTGCGGCATCCTGTATCAACCTCCAAAACCGTTTTATATTTTTAGTTTCTATTGACACTAGCAGGTTTTCCCAACATTTTTCTTTGAAGGCCCTTTTCAGCTTCCTTTCTAAAGATTTGTATTCTTTTTTCAAAATTAGCAGGGCCTCTAAATTACTGTGACTATAGCCTATCCTCTGACGCCGCACTATTTTCCGAATGGACCTTTTTTTATTTTGACAGGCAAGGTCAAACCACTTAGGCTGCTTGCCATGGCTATGTGGTGTTTTAACCTTAACCTATTTCTTATTTGTTAAGTGCATTCTAAGACATTGCACTGCCTGCGCTATTCTATCCACATACCGTCCGGATCACTGACATATTATCGACTTGCAAAAATATCGAGGGAAAAATTATAGAATGCCAGAATATCGACTTCCTATCTACAAACAGGTAAGTACAAAAATATCGACTCCAAAATATCGAATATAGACAGTCAAAATATCGAATTTTTTAAATATCTTAAAAATAATTTAAAAGAAATATAAAAATAAATATAACTAATTTAAACATACTTAAAATACTTAAATAAACTTAAAATTTATAAATAATTAATGTAATTTAAAAAAAAAGTAATTTTATAACATATATATATATATATATATATATATATATATATATTACCTACTGGCAGTCGCCAGTAGGTATATATAGTTAGGATTTTTCTCCTATGGGATTTCTGAAAATTCTATGTCGAATAACTTTGGCGTTTGTGGACGGAATTGGCTGAAATTTTCAGGAAAATGGCACATTTTGTTTCTGAGCAGCCCCTGAAAATGTAGGGGGGTTTCATCAAGGGGGGGGCCAAGAAAAAAGGGGGGTCCCAAAATGCTTTTTTCCCATTCATTTTTCCATAGGGCGGTTGGAATCACTTTTAGCTCGAACGGCTGAATTGATTTACACGAAACTTGGCAAAATTGTAGATATGGTTTGCCCGACGTGCCTTTGCTATGTCTCAATATATGTGCTCCAGTGGATTTTGAGAAATTAACGTTTTAAAAAACAGATATATCTGTGACAGCGCTCCGGTTAGCGCCCCGGTTCGCGTACCTGACGCGTAACGGAACTTTGCGAAGTGAAGCTGATTGGCTCTCCGGTGTCTGTCAACATTCTAAACAGTCCGGACGGGCCGCCATCTTGTCTCTCGGTAGGATCGAGAGACAAGAGGTGGAGAAAAACGAAGGGGGAATTTAATGAAAGGGGGCAAGGTAGACCCCTCCTGACCCCCTAGGAATGATGTGGGGGTAATTAAAGGGTCCCGTGGAGCAAATAAAAAAAATTCGATTTTTCGCTGTAGAAGCGCTACCCGATACGCGAACCGGGTAGCTTTCCGGATAGCGTATCGGGAAACTAACCGGCAGCGTAACGGGAGTCCGCCATCTTGTGTTTCAGATGAATTTAGACACAAGATGGAGGATAAAGAATGTTGGGATAGTGTATAAGGGGGCACGGGAGACGTATCCTGACCCCCTAGGTTTTCTGAGGGTGGCTGAGGAGGCTCATATATGTCGAAAAAAATAATAATTTTTGAATTTTTCGCGCGGTTAGCTGCCGGTACGCGAACCGGGTAGCGAACCGGGAAGCAAACATAAGTGAAAATTAGTGAAAAAAGGTACATTCGAAATTTTAAAAGAGTAATTATAGTTAAGGTAGCTCTGAAAAGAGCTTTTGGGTTCTGTGTAAGTTCTAGGTACTTATAAGTAGGTACCAATACACAGTCTAAAATTTTGTATGAAAACTCTGTTTCCCTCATCTGAGAAGTGCACACCATCTCCTCTGTAGATATTTTGCATGTAGTAACGCAAGTTATTGTTGTAGATGGCGCCCATTGCATGGTCTCTCATATAAGCTGAAACAGACTTATTTACATGCTTCCTTGCTTTCTCAATTTGTGGACAAATTTGATTGGACCACCTCCATTTCTGTCTTTGGCATATATTGGAATATACCAAGGCAGTTTGAGGAAAAAGTGCCATTAATTGCTCAAAGGTGTCCTTTAAGAGCATTTCCAGACCTACCCCATTCAAAGTGCCCAAATCATTTCCTCCACAGTGCACTATTATGAGGTCAGGGTTTGGCAAATGTAAAAAGGTTTTCACCAATGGTATCAATTGGTGACATCTCAATCCTCTTTGGCCAATCCATTTGATTTCCACATTTTGTAAATTGAGGTTGTGTAAATTTCTGTTATCAGCATACCTGTGAGCCCAGTGGATGTAGCTATGTCCAAGAATCCAGACAGAAAACATGGTGAGAGGAGGTTCTGCTGCAGTCAGATGAAGTGTGGGAATGAAATGGCAGTTGAAACAGTAGGAGTTTGTAAAGAAAAAAAACTGTGGAGTTTCAGTGCTATTGATTCACTAGCAGTGATTGGTGGATTTCCATTTCTGAAAACAGAAAGTTAGGGTGCATGGATGTGTTCTTTGAAAGATGTAATTTGAATGGTTAAGAAAAAATGATTTTAAGAAACATTGCAGTGGATTAGCAGGTGTACTGAGAGTTCAGAGTTCATTTGAAACATTGTTGTGTGAGCTTGTAAACATGAGAGGTCTTTCAGGAGGTAGTTGCTATGGAAAAAGGGCAGAAAGGGCAGACGGGGAATGGCTGTTGATTTGAAAAAAGTGAGGGAAGAGTTTTGATTGGGTGACATGAGAGATATGTGTGATGAAATACAGCATTTCTGTGCCTTTGTTGGTTGCAGCCTCTGGAGTGCATACCTTTTGCTCTGCTAAAGAAAAATTGGTGTGTGTCTGAGACTGTTTTCAAATTCAAAAAGCATTTGCTAAGGTGATAAAAAATTCATTTAATTTAGATAGAGACTAGTATAGTTTATGGAGAAAATAAGGAAGCCAGCTGTGCATTTAAAATGTTGTTTTGTGTCAAGTATTTTCATTATTTTTTCCAAAAAGATTTTGCTTATTTGACAAATTATAATTATAGATAATGTGAAGTATTAGTACTGACAGGGTGTGCTTGTACATAGGAGGTGTGCTGTGTTTTCAAATTATGACCAGAAAATCGTTTTTTAACAAAAAGACATGCTTTTTACATTTATGAGAAGGACAACATGGGGTGTGCTTTTTTAAATAAATATTTCACTTCCCAACATGAATATGGGAGAATAATTTGCGTGTTTGTTGGTTTAAAAACTCGTTTCTTGAAGTCATTTAGGTTTCACAATATGTTCTGCAAGAGTTACATAGTCAACATAGGTGCATATTTACAAGGCTTATGAGACACATTCACGTCATTTTCCCCATTTTAAAAGTGACTTTAAAGGTGGTGCAAGGTCCTTGTAAATACACCCTCATGAGTGCTTTGCAAATTTAAGTCATTTTCCCCTGGTGCATGTGCCTTTTAAATACGCCCCAATGTGTGCTAGACAATTTTAAGGTACTTCTCCCATGAATCTGGGAGACTAATTTGCTTACATGATGTGTTTAAAAATTGTGCTAAGGTGAGAAAAGATTCATTTAATTTAGAAAGAGATTAGTATGCTTTTTGGAGAAAATAAGGAAGCCAGCTAGGGTGTGCTTGTACATAGGAGCTGTGCTGTGTTTTCAAATTATGACCTGAAAATCGTTTTTTTAAAAAAAGAAATACTTTTCACATTTATGAGAAGGACAACATGGGGTCTGCTTTTTTAAATTAATATTTCATTTCCCAACATGAATATGGGAGAATAATTTGCTTGTTTGATGGTTTAAAAACTCGTTTCTTGAAGTCATTTAGGTTTCACAATATGTACTGCTAGAGTTTCATAGTCACTATGATAATTATGATATACATTTAGGACTGTTTAGGGGGCATGGATATGCTGAGGCTTCTGCAATTGTCAAAGGAGGAGAATTATGTACATTGCACTGCTGCATACAGTCCTCACCTTCTGCGTACTCTTGGATATGCTAGACTATATCTGCTCAATGAGATACCTAAGCTGAGAAAACACAGGTGCTGTGATTGTGAAATGAGCAAAAATATTTGCACGTTTTTCAATTACATCACCTGTGTTTCCTAACATTACTAATTACATTGTGCAGATGAGGTTTAGGCCTGTCCAGGGAGACAGAGGAGGTCTGGCCTTTGTTCAAGTGTGCAGTGGACATGAGTCACTTCATCTGTTGGCCTGCACATGTATTATGTCCTCTGTACTCTTCAACAAGCCAAAATTTCATCTGCAACACTGAGTAGGCCTCACCTCAAACAAACTTTTGTGACTGCAAGACCTGCCTTTTGCCTCCTAGATATTTCTTGGTTTTACCATGGCTGCCAGACAATCCAGCATACCTCTGGATAGGCCACACCTTATGCTGGTGCAAGGGCCTTGTAAATACGCCCTCATGTGTGCTTGGCAATTTTAACTCACTTCCCCCTGGTGCAAGGGTGTTGTAAATACGCCCTCATGTCTGCTTGGCAATTTTAAGTCACTTTCCCCTGGTGCAAGGGCCTTGTAAATACGCCCCCATGTGTGCTTGGAATTTTAACTCACTTCCCCCTGGTGCAAAGGCCTTGTAAATACGCCCCCTTTGTCTATGTTGTTAAATTACTGTAGGTAGAATTGACAACTAGTGTGTTAATTGTTTGCCTACTGTTATTGGTTTACTGTTTGGTAATAGTGGTTAATAACAATTTAAAAAAAAAATTCCACAGATTTAACTGAAGATCTTTTGAAAATTTTAAAAATGCCCTCAAGGCAAAGGAAACAAAAAGAAGCAAAGCGACTTACACTCCACCTTGGTAAAGATTTGCAGCAGTCCTCTACTCTAAAATCGTTTCAAGTCGCCAAAAAAGCTCCGGGTAAGAAAATGTAATCATTTTTAAAAAGAATTTGCAGACAAAAAAATACCAGTATTGAACATGTTTTAGTGCAGAAGAAGAGAGACACTTTAAAGGAAAAGGAAAAGCCCGTCAAAAAAATTTCTGCTAGAGCAGGAGATAACTCTGTGCATGGCAGTAGAAGGGAAAATCAATTCAGGGACATTCGTAGGCGAATGTTCCGCAACAGGATAATTGTCAATTTGTTAAAATTTTTTAAGAAAGGCCAACAGAAAGTGGCATTTTATAAGAAAAAGAAAAATATAGAGAAAATTATTGATCAGGCTTTCGAAATTAAGCGAAAGTTATTTATTTTGGTAATCAATAGAATTAGGAAACTAAACAAGGTAATTTATGATTTCAAATCAAATAGTAGATGGAAGAAAGCAGTTAATCGTAGTAATTTTTGTGAAGTTTTCTCAGGAGAATGGATGCATAGTTCAAGTTGTGAGGCATTTTTCAATGAGGAGAGTTACTTCCAGGACAATGATTTGGTGCATGCAGTTGACACCAGTGGTCGAGCATATGAGGTAAAAGATGGTTGTCCGGTTGAAAAAGAAAAACTTGTGTCTGCAGATGCAGAAGAGGTGTTAGGTGATGAGGTTTTAGGAAGACGTCCTAAGGGTCCAGTGTACACCTGGAAATGTAGTACTATTTGCATTGTGCGACAGGATTACATCAATTTTCTTTGTGATTTTGTTGGTACATTTAATAAAAAAAGTTTAAAACAGAAAATGAAGTTGTTGCAAGAATTAGATCCTTGCAGAGTGAGAGAAGTAACAGGTTTGCATGGGCATTCACTGGCTTGTCTTTCCAGAAGAGTATGCCAGAGTGTTTTTTATCATTTCAGGATGCTAGCAGTGCATCATAATGAAGTGAGGAAATTAGTGAGAATGTTGTATTATGCTAAGAGTCCAGCAATTATGCTTAAACAATTGAGCAGTGCTCTTTTGCATGGTTCAGAACTACATGTGAAGAATATTTGTGAAGAAATTGAGTTCTGTTACTTTGCTAGTAAAGAGAACAATGTTGAAATTGACCCAGTAGAAGAAGGTAATGTGGAGGAGAGTGTACAGATTTCTAATATAGAAAAGTTTCACAAGGAAATTTCCATCTTTCAGGTGAAATCAAGTGAGAGGCCTAATTTCACTTGTGTGTGTTGTCGACAGACTAATTATAAGAATCAGACTAAGTTAGTGGATTTATATGCAAAAAGTGAAATGGAAAACAATAGTGAATGGAAGGATTTTGCCACATACTTAATGGTAGAAAATTGTTTTGATTTGGGATCGGACCAACGTATGTGTACTTATTGTTTTAACAAATTAAACCAAAACCAGATGCCTGCTAGAGCGGTTCATAATAATCTGGAATTGGTTAACATTCCTTCTGAATTGAAGGATTTAAATACTTATGAATCTATTTTGATTCAAAGTGTGCATCCCTTTCAGGCTATTGTACGAATGGAGCCAAAGACAGGGAAATTGCCTCCATCAGATTTACAGAGAGGATTAAAGGGAAGAGTTGTTTATTTGCCTTTAGATTTGAAGAAAAACATTAATACAATTGGAGTAGAGAAAGTGGAAGAGGAACCTCTGGTTATCCTAGTTAATGGGGTTCCGACAAAGAGTAAGAAAATCTGGCAAGATTTAGTGGATGTTAGGAAAGTCAAAAAGGCAACATTGTATTTGATAAAAAACAATGGGGCATATTACCAAGCAATAGCGATAATTATCGCTATTGCTTGGTTAGAGACAAAAATTTACCGCTGCGCTGCGGCGATTTTTACCGCAAATAAACCTTGGTATTACCAAGGTTTATCGCAAATGCGGTAAAAATCGCCGCAATGCATGAATATCGCTGAAAAGTCAGCGATATTCATGCATTACCGAGCTAATGCTCTTAGCCATGATATCCACCTCCCATTGGATAACATGGCTAAGAACTGCTCAGGGCAGGTGTTAGCTTTTGGAGATATTTGCGCTTAGCGCGAATATCTCCAAAAGTTGGTAATAGGAGATAGCGATGTTAGCGACTGTTTTCAGTCGCTAACATCTTGGCACGCCAACTTTGCATATCATTAGTGATAAATATCACTGACATGCAAAGTGGGGCCCAAGATGGTCGCTATCTCCTACTAGCTGTCGCTAACTGGTGTTAGCGACAGCTAGGTAATAGGGAGATAATTTTATCTCCGCTTTCTTGGCTTTTAAAGCCAAAAAAGCGGAGATAAACCCCCTTGATAATATGCCCCAATGAGTACTACAAGAATGTATGTGTTGCAGAAGAGGAAGTAAGTGAATAAGAAGACAGCGAATTGTGTGCTGGACAAATTTAGAAAGTAGAAGCCTCTAAAAATGAAGAAATATATGAACATTATAGTGTTCATCCTTTGCATTCCAAGGAAGTCATGGGGAATGCTATTGAGTTGTTTCAAATGAACCAAGCCAAAGGGAGTCCCATTAGTGTTTGGGAGGAAAGTTTGGAAGCTCAGTGTTTTCCACAGTTATTTCCCACAGGTCGAGGAGGACGATATGATGAGCGACCTGATCAAATTCCTGCTTCTGAATACCGGACTTTACGATTGTATGTAGAAGATCCTAATTTTCGTCAATGCATTCCCTATTTGTTTCATCTACTGTTTGAAAGTGATCTGTCTGGACTGTCTTATGCAGTGAACCACATCCTGAAAAGTGGTGTACAACTGCGAAATATCTCAGCAAGGGACTTTATGGATAAAGTCAATGTGCAAGACAGTATTTTGGATTCTCACCTGATTAATCTGATGGCATGTCAGCGTGGTACTAATGAGTATTGGTACCGTCGTCATGGTGACTTAAAATGTATGCTGAGGAACTTAGGAACTCCCACATGGTTCCTCACTCTCAGCTGTGCTGAGTATGGCTGGGAAGACTTACTTGAATTTCTACGAGAGGCAAATGGAAACATTGAAAATATTGAATTCAAGACACCGGGAGAACTGTGCTCTTTGGATCCAGTGAATGTATGCAGGTACTTCAATCATAGATTTGAAGCTATGATGTCTTTCATCACGAACAAGAAAAATCCACCTCTTGGAGAGGTGTTGGATTTCTTCTGAAGAAAGGAGTATCAAGCAAGAGGTGCTCCTCATATACATATGCTGCTATGGATCAAAGATGCACCCAAATTTGGAATAGATCCGGATGACTTAGTGATGAATTTCATCGAACAGTATTCTACATGTGCTGTTCCAAAGACAAAGGAAGACAAAAGTCTAAGAGAACAAGTTTTACGGTTTCAAAGCCATCGTTGTGGAAAGTACTGTCGTCGTAAATTCAGAAACAAGAACAAGTACTATACAAAATGTCGTTTTGGATTTCCACGATCGGTGATATCTAAAGGAAGAGTGAACAATTTGATGTCTTTGCTGCGACATAATGTGACAAGGAAATCACCCAAAAATACATACAATTTGAAAAGAAACGAAGAGTCCAAGAACATCAACGACTACAACCCAGTGATTTTGTCCATGTGGAATGCTAACATGGATATACAGTTTGTGGCTGACAACTGTATGGCTGTGGCTCAGTATGTGACGTCTTACATTACAAAAAAAGAAAAGACAGAACTCAAGGATATGTGGGAGGACATTTCCCATGAAAAGAGCCTCAGTAAGAAGTTGTACAGTTTCAGTTTGAAGATGTTGTCGCATCGAGAAATCGGAGCTTACGAATGTTCTGACCGGTTATCTTCAGCAAGTCTCTATGCCAAATCTAGGAGTATCATTTGGGCAAGTCTTGGTCTTGCTGCAACGCGTAATCGAGTTCTGAAACCTGTATGGGAAATTGAGTATTTGGCGGAGAAGGAGCCAAGCAGTACAGATATTTTGAAGACCAACATGTTGGATACATATTATCCAAATAGAAGCAGTCACCTGGAGAATGTTTGTCTGTATGAGGTTCTACAAAATTACATTTTCAAGAGGAACATCACAGAAGATATTGATAAAGGAGTGTATGCTGTAATTGGAAGTGAGGGATGTCTGGTCAAGCAAAGAAAATGGAAAGGGGCGACCACTCGGTCCCCCCGAACGTATGGTTGGGTGCCCTGATCCTCCCGGGAAACCATTTTGGGCGGGGGGCGTGTCTCGGCTGGTATGCCCAAAGCGGCGTAGCCGGGGCGCGCCCTTTTCCGCCCAAGAGGGGTTGTCCTAGACACCTACACCGATGGCCACGCCCAGTAGGCGTACCGGCGGAGGGTACGCGCCCTCCCGAAGAAGAATAAAGAGAGCGGGAATCCGAAGAAGCATCCTCTTGTTCCTGTGCTTGGAAGCTGCACCCACTCGTTGCACGTGAGCCCTCGACGGGACAAGGAGCAATTTTGAGAACTTGTAATTTTTGTGTTTTTCTTTCAGTGACTTTACAGAGAAGAATCCCGGACCGTCTTGATCGACACAGAGTAGATACTCGACCATGTCTGGCAAGAAGGCAGGAAAGGGTTCCGAGACAGACCAGGTTCTTCGCATGTTGGTGAACAGAATGGCGAGGATAGAACGAAACATCGGTCAAGTTCCAGCGCTTGGTCGGGATATGGCGGGCATTAAGAAGCAACTGGCCGCTATGAACAAGCCTGGCAACCCGAGGAAGGTAGTAGGCCCGGCATTGCCGGGAAACGTCCCGGAGGGTAGTGGGAAGCGGGTCAAGAGGAGGGCGGCGGCAGGGGAAGTTCCGGTCCTTGAGGTACCCCCGTTCAGCCCTGCCATGCCAGCTGAGGCCCCTGTTCCAACCCCAGACGGGGGTCAACCGATTCCGGTTGTGATTACGCCCGCCAACGACGAGGACATGCCTCCCGAATTGGCCACCCAGTTGGCCTCATGGCTCAACAAAAAGGCAGGGGGTGCTACGGCGCCCGGAGACACGGCCGAAGAGGCCAGGTTACTAATCCAGCAGTTGCGGCAGTCACCTGATGCTGCGAAGGCGAATCTCCCTCTTGTCTCCCCACAGGTGACCCCGGAATGACCGGCAAGTGGTATCGAGAAAACGGCGGGAACAACGACCGAACCGGGTAAGCTCGCTTTGCCAGTGGCGGGGGAGGGCTCATTGCCCTCAAGGCGGGAGAGAGTGGTCCAACATATCCCGTTGGCCACGAAAGAATTGATATGGGCAGAAAAGTATGTTAATATGTTTTCGTTGTTGACTGACCATCGCGAGATGGAGTATGCTAAGACACAGAAAGATTTGTGGCACCGAGCGTTTGGCGAGCCACAATGGCGGGATTCAGGGTGGATGAGACGATAACAAATTGGGCCAAGGCCTTTGCAATGTTTACTGCGATTATTGGCGAGCGTAAGCCCGAGGTTTTGCCCGAATTATCTTGTTATCAGGCACGTATAATGGATTTTTATGAAACATATGAGGGGAATGAATGGATGGGTTACGACATGAAATTCCGTAAAGCGAAAGAGTATGATTCATCTCTGACATGGGATTGCCTCGACTCGATTTCTTGGCAGAAGCAGCTCCTGCCTGGCGCGTCGAGGACGGCCTCGCCAGGCGGGAGTGGGTCTGGGTTTTTCCGCCAGCAGCCTGCGGTGCCCTTTCGAGCATGCGCCGGTGGCGATCACCAGCCAAGAACCGGCGGAAATGGTGGAAAGCGGGGGGTCTGTTGGGGCTTCAATAGAGGCAACTGTACCAGACCGCAAGGGGAAGGTAAGTTCAAGCATGCGTGTGCGGGTTGTGGGAATTCCTCGCACCCGGAGACTTCATGCAGGTCAAAAAATAGCTGGTCGGGAGGTAGAGGAGGGTCCAAACAAGACTGAGGGGGATCGTTGTGTACAATTTCCCACTCCCGTGGATCTCATGGCTATGACTCCGTGGTTAAACAAATACCCTGATTATGTCTCTGCTGGGGTGTTGAGGAAGGGATTCTTATATGGCTTCCACATCCCGGCAGGGGATTTTCGTGGGGAACCTTTTTGTAAAAACCAGCTTTCGGCACAACATAATCCAGGTGTGGTAGAGAAGAAAATCGCCAAAGAGGTGACCCTAGGCCGAGTCGCTGGCCCATTTCAGCGCCCGCCAGTGGCGAATTTCATCTGTTCCCCATTAGGGGTGGTCCCCAAAAAAGACTCGGGGGAATTTAGGCTGATCAACAATCTGTCTGCTCCAAGGGGTTCCTCAGTAAACAATGCTATTGACCCAGAAGTCTGTTCGGTGCGGTACGCATCATTCGATGATGCCGTCACCATGTTAAATCGCCTGGGCCCCGGGGCGCTGATGGCGAAATCAGATATCGAATCAGCATTCCGGTTGCTCCCGGTACACCCACAGGATCAGCGTTTGCTAGGTTTTGCGTTCCAAGGACGTTATTACATGGATAAATGCATGCCGATGGGTTGCTCCATTTCTTGTGCCTATTTTGAAAAATTCAGTTGTTTTTTAGAGTGGGCATTCACCGAGGCCACAGGGCATAGGCATGTTATGCATTACCTAGATGACTTTCTGTTCTTGGGAGCAGCCGGCGACACGGAATGTGCGCAGGCGCTACAGGACTTTTGCCTCCTCATGAGGGAGTTTGGAGTGCCATTGGCACCAGGTAAGACGGTCGGACCATCTACTTCACTTGAGTTTCTGGGAATTGAGCTCGATTCTGTGGAGGGATGTTTCCATTTGCCAATGGAAAAGGTAGCTAAATTTAGGGCTTCCCTGGAACTGTGCCTTAGTAAGAAGAAAGTGACCCTGCACCAGTTACAGCAGGCAGTAGGTCAGCTTAACTTTGCCTTGAGAGTGATACCGATGGCCCGCCCCTTTTCACGCTCTACTGCACAAGCTATGGTTGGTCTCAAGGAGGGACACCACCGCACGAGACTGTCTGCAGAGGTTCACCAGGATATGCGCATCTGGTTGGCATTTCTGGCGGATTTCAACGGTCGAGTGGTGTGGAACAAGCCGCCAGCGTCTTCGGACGAGCTGGGTTTGTGGACTGACTCGGCGGGGAACGTGGGATTCGGCGCCATCTTTGGTAATCGATGGTCGGCGCAAACGTGGCCGACGTGGTGGCACACCAGCGGTCTCACGGGCAATATAGGGTTCCTCGAGCTATTCCCTATTTTTGTTGCTCTGATGGCATGGCCGGACGAGTTCAAAGACCGCTCTGTGGTATTTTGGTCTGATAATATGACTGTTGTCGAATGCATTAACAATCAGGCAGCACGCTGCAAATGGATCTTGAGATTGTTGAAGGAAGTAGTGCTGCTTTGCATGAGACTGAATGTACAGTTCAGAGCGAAACATGTGCCGGGTGTACTGAATCATGCGGCTGATGCACTCTCTTGTTCACATATGCAGGCATTCAGGGGTTATCTACCTACAGCGGACCTAGCGGCGGCACCATTCCCCGAAGCACTCTGGCTAATCGGTGCCCCGGATTACAAGACCTCGTGGCAGCAAGCTTAGCCCCCAGGACAAGGAAGGCATGTGAAGGAGCGTTTCGTTCCTATTGTGCATTTTTGGGTCCGACAGGGAATCAGAACTGGGGTCAGGAGGAGTCCTTTCTAGGGTTCTTGATAGCATTGCACAGGGAAGGCCGATCAGCGGCAACGGCCAATAGGCATCGGGCGGTCATTTCTTTCATGGCGCAAGTGCATGGCATAAAAGACCCAACGGGTTCCTTTTTGGTGAAGAAAGCCCTTCGTGGCTGGCAGCGCCTCGAGGGTCGTAAGCAGGACGAGAGGCGCCCGATTGGCTTAGAGAGGTTGGCCCTACTCATGGCAAAACTAGTCACGACATGCTCCTCCCACTTCGAAGCAGTTCTGTTCCGGGCAGCTTTCGCATTAGCGTTCCATGGGGCTATGCGGGTGAGCGAACTGGTCGCAAGGAATAAGAAAGATGTGGAGGGGGGCTTGTGCAGGGATCACATCTTAATTAAGGGTGATTCGATGGTGGTCACAATAGCTAGGTCCAAAACTGACCAGGGAGCTATGGGACACAGTGTTGTTGTGCAGCGCATGCGAGGGTCCCCCACGTGCCCGATAAGGTGCGTCGAAGATTACTTGGCACTGAGGGCGGATACATGGGGGGGGAGTTTGCTGAGGCACATCGATGCCACCCCACTGACGAGGTTTCAGTTCCAGAGGGTGCTAGCACTGACAATCGCGGCAGCGGGCATGGACCCGGGCGATTTTGGGACCCGTCCTTTAGGATAGGGGCTGCTACGGAGGCTACAGCCAGGGGTCAGAGTGCGGAAGAGGTGAAACAGTTGGGACGATGGTCCTCGGATCGTTTTAAAAGGTATGTGCGACTGCACATGTTGTGAAGTTAAGTTACATGCACTCACGCTTCTTGTCTTCTGTTTGATTTACAGTTTCGCGAGCATATCATGCGGGGCGGAATTTGCAGTCGACCCAGCACCAGGGGACCAGCGGTCACGGATCACCTGCTGAGGAGAGAGTGGTGTGGGTCGTGGGCCACTCATACGTGAGGCGGGCTGGGGACGTATTCAAAGCAGGTGACGCGGCTCACGCAGCTGGGGAATACGGGTACAGAGTGGCCTTCCACGGAAGGGGCGGGCTCTGTATTGACCAGTTCGAAAATTTTGTTGAGGGTCTCTTAGGGCGGCAGAGGTCACCTCCATCTGTAATCATAGTACACCTGGGGGGCAATGATTTGGTAACAATCGGTAGGCGAGTATTGCTCGAGCGAGTTTTGTCTGCCGTTAGCTGGTTGGCAAAAAGAATCCCGGGGTGCACGATTGCCTGGTCCCACATGATTCCCAGAAGGGTTTGGCGGGGGGGCCTTTCTGTGTCAGCTCTGAACCATTCGGTGAAGAAGGTTAACAACAAACTTGGTAGATTGTTTCGCTCTCCGCAGTTGCATAGCATTCCGCATGGGTGTATTAGGGGTGATCACATGTATCTCAATGATGGGGTTCACCTGTCCCGGGAGGGGAATGTCTTACTCATAGGAGACTTCATAGCTTGGCTAAGGGGTTTGAGGACGCATGACCTTTAGGAGGAGTTTGTGGGGGGGCCGGATAGCCGGTTAACTATCCGGCCTGTGGCGGTAAGGTCATGATCGGTGAGCAGTAATTTCAAGGTCCCTAGAGGGGGGCGCCACCCACTATGGATGGGAGCGCCCGGGGGGAGGCAGCCATTGGCCCCTCCCATTGGGAGGTGGCACCCACTAAGTATGGGTCGCCTAAGGGGAGACGGCCATAGGCCCCTTCCAGGGGAGGAGGCGGCTATATGCCCCTCCTACGAATTTCCCGGGGCCCGGATATCCGCGACGGCGGATGTGAAAGAGAGTGTGGGGTGGGGTGGTGGGAGTCCACGCTGTCCTTCCTACAGATACCTCACACGGGTGCTCAGACGACCTTTAAGATGGCGTCGATCTGAAATGGGGGCCCCCAACAAGACAAGGGAAATTGGAGTTGGCACAGAGGGTACAGTCCTCTGCGCGGCCGCCACTCACACCGTGAGGGCGAGAGTTGTGGTAGTAGGGATCTGACACCGGTTGTGACCTTGCCGTTGGCCCTTAATGCTAGGATGTACAATTTTAATTTAGAATGTATGCATTTGCAGGATGTTAGACTCGGCTAGGAAACCTTTGTATTAGAGATTTGTTAAGGTTAGCCAATGAACATGTCTTCATCGAAATGTAATAAATGAAAATTGTACATGATATGAAACTTTTTATTTAATGTTTTAATTTTGTTTCATATTTTAATAAATACGGCCGGTAGGGTGACTCCCTCCCGCCTTCCAAAAGTTCAGAACTGAGTCTGTCTTCCCATCCTTGGGGATTGTGTTGGGAGGGGGTGACAGGCATCCCGGCCATATGGAAAGGGGCGACCACTCGGTCCCCCCGAACGTATGGTTGGGTGCCCCGATCCTCCCGGGAAACCATTTTGGGCGGGGGGGGCGTGTCTCGGCTGGTATGCCCAAAGCGGCGTAGCCGGGGCGCGCCCTTTCCCGCCCAAGAGGGGTTGTCCTAGACACCTACACCGATGGCCACGCCCAGTAGGCGTACCGGCGGAGGGTACACACCCTCCCGAAGAAGAATAAAGAGAGCGGGAATCCGAAGAAGCATCCTCTTGTTCCTGTGCTTGGAAGCTGCACCCACTCGTTGCACGTGAGCCCTCGACGGGACAAGGAGCAATTTTGACCCACCCCCCAGCCCCTTATGGCAATGTTGATTTTTGCAATAAAGTTTTGGCTCTGATAACATCTTCTTTCCCTCCGTATAGAAGAAAAGGAATGTCTAGTTTAAGGATGTAATTCTGTTGGTAGGTACTGTTTTCCTTAGGAGTAAACAATTGAGACAAGTAGACAGGATGATATTTTCTCCCTTAGTAGGTAAACAAATGTCGTATTTATTTTTTGGTCGGGCGGTAAGGTCATGATCGGTGAGCAGTAATTTCAAGGTCCCTAGAGGGGGGCGCCACCCACTATGGATGGGAGCGCCTGGGGGGAGGCGGCCATTGGCCCCTCCCATTGGGAGGCGGCACCCACTAAGTATGGGTCGCCTAAGGGGAGACGGCCATAGGCCCCTTCCAGGGGAGGAGGCGGCTATATGCCCCTCCTACGAATTTCCCGGGGCCCGGATATCCACGACGGCGGATGTGAAAGAGAGTGTGGGGTGGGGGGGGAGTCCACGCTGTCCTTCCTACAGATACCTCACACGGGTGCTCGGACGACCTTTAAGATGGCGTCGAGCTGAAATGGGGGCCCCCAACAAGACATGGGAAATTGGAGTTGGCACAGAGGGTACAGTCCTCTGCGCGGCCGCCACTCACACCGTGAGGGCGAGAGTTGTGGTAGTAGGGATCTGACACCGGTTGTGACCTTGCCGTTGGCCCTTAATGCTAGGATGTACAATTTTAATTTAGAATGTATGCATTTGCAGGATGTTAGACTCGGCTAGGAAACCTTTGTATTAGAGATTTGTTAAGGTTAGCCAATGAACATGTCTTCATCGAAATGTAATAAATGAAAATTGTACATGATATGAAACTTTTTATTTAATGTTTTAATTTTGTTTCATATTTTAATAAATACGGCCGGGAGGGTGACTCCCTCCCGCCTTCCAAAAGTTCAGAACTGAATCCGTCTTCCCATCCTTGGGGATTGTGTTGGGAGGGGGTGACAGGCATCCCGGCCATATGTCTATTGGTAAATCATCGAAAATTGGATTGCGAATTTCCGGAAAGAAAAGAGTTTTTCTATTTAGCTCTTTTGCAACTTTTCAAGCCTTGGCGTACAGAAGAGGAACTGCTTGGAGATTTCCTCTGTTACGAAGACTCATTCAATGCAGCCAAGGAGTCCATAGAATGTCCTGTTTTTCCAAAATATCTAGAAATTTTGAATGCAGAAATCGAGCAGGAAGCAACAATTGCAGCCGAGATTGCTAGAGAAAGTTCTCAGGACAGTCAGAGTTCTGTTTCATTGAGTCAGGATCCACTAGGAGGACCAGTTATCGAAAATGAAGCTGCCACTGCCATGATTGAAGTGGAAAGAGCCATGGCACATGCTCAGGAGGATGCAGTTAACTTAGAAGATTTGGAAAGACAACTCAACGTTGAGCAGAGGAAAATATATGACGAAGTTACCAGCCAAATTGATCATGGATTAAGTCATGAGAAGAAAGAGTGCTCATGTACGTTGTTGAAGCCTGTCCGACTGTACGTGAGTGGAGAAGCAGGAACTGGAAAAAGTTTCCTCATTAAAGCAAATTCATGTTATCTGCAGAAAAGGACTGAGTCATCACTGTCTTGTGTTGTCACCGCTCTAACTGGACTGGCAGCACATAATATTAAAGGTATTACTTTGGAGCATGATAACAAATTACAATACAACAAGTTATCGGGAGATGCTTGTTGTGAAGTATCTAGAGTCCTGAAGAAGATGAAACTTCTTATCATTGACGAAGTAAGCATGGTTTCCAATGTCATGCTTGCCTTTGTGTATTTGAGAATGCAGGAAGTTCTTAAAACAGAGTATGATGTATTATTTGGTGGCAAACACATCATTGTTTTCGGTGATCTTCTGCAGCTGACACCAGTGAAAGGACAACCAGTGTTTAAACTGCTTACGCATGAAGATACCAGGAAGTGCCTAGGGAGCATTGGCAACGTTAACATATGGTTAAACTTCAATTATGCTGAGCTGCGTGAAAATATGCGTCAGGCGAAGGATGAAGATTACAAGAATATTCTACAAGATGTTAGATTCGGGAAAGTGACTGAGCATGGGAAAGAAGCTTTACATGCACGATTACTGTCAAATTTGTATCCAGAAGAAGACGTTCTGCCAGAGAATATTTTTCATAAAATTACTGAGAAGTAATCGGGAATATGTTTGATGCCAACTCTTGCAGAATGTTCCATCTTCAACAACAAAATTTTGAATTTAGAAAACCAAGAGATTGTGAAACTGGAAGCTGTTGACAGAATAGAGCATATGGGAGCAACAATTATTTTGTCTGAGAATTTGAAATCTAAATTGGATTAATTAGAGAAGACTATATCTAAAACTGCTGGTTTTGAAAAGACTCTGAATCTGTGCTTCAATTGCCGTATCATTTTGAGAAGGAATTTACATGTTGAAAGAGGTCTGGTAAATGGATCAATGGGTAATGTTGTTGATTTTGAGAAATACAGAAATAGAGATGGAATTGAATTTTTAAAAATTAAATTTGATGGCATTGAGGAAGTACATCTAATTGGTCGTTGCACAGCTAGGTTTTTGCTTGTACAAGACTTATATGTTCGCCGTAAGCAATTTCCTGTTTGCTTGGCATATGCGATGACAATCCATAAATCACAAGGTTTAAGTGTAGACAGTGCTTTGGTGAATATTGGCAGTTCTGTGTTCAAAGAGGGTATGGCTTATGTAGCATTGTCACGAGTCAGAACGTTATCGGGTTTGTACTTGATTGAGTGTGATGTCACAAACATTTGTGCGGATCTAGATTGTGTTAAGGAATACAATAGGTTAAGAAGAGAGTATGCGCCACATTTGCCTCAATATCCTTTGTTTGAGAAACGTGTGGTAGGCCGGAAACGAAGAAATATCACTAATAGTAGGGAGGTTGTAGCAAAAAGACCAAAAGTCGATGAACCCAAAATTGTAAGCAGAAAGAAAATGAATTCTGTTGAAGATGTTGTTGGTTTTCAATTTGAAAATAGTTCTGGTGTCAACTGCTATGCTAATGTAGTGGTTAATGTTGTCTTTTCTCTAGAAACTTTGAAAGAAGAAATTGTGATCAATTCGGATCAAAGTTTTTGCTGTTTGCTGAATTCTGTGTTAGAGAAATGTAGCACTGATAGAACAAGAGTAGAAAGTGTGTCCGAAATTCGAAATCTGTTAGACAAATGTTCAGGTCAAACACAATTCTCTCAAAATATTCAGCAAGATTGTCAGGAGTTTTTAATGTATATGCTTAATGTATTGCAAGATGAAGGTGTAGATGTAGATCATCTGTTTGGCCTTTCTTATCAATGGCAGCATGACTGCGAGAATTGTACGTTATCAAGTACTACTAGTGTAGACTCAGAAAGATTTATATATTTAACTTTGCCAGACAGTAAATCAGTATCCTTTAATAAGCTAGTAAAAGCAGCCGATCATAGCATGGAGTGTAGCCAATGTAAGTCTGCAATGCTGTCCACATTATTTATACGAAGATATATCCAGAATGTCATTTTAATGTTCCAACGATGTAGGCCTGTTGGAACAAAATTGACAACTTTAATTAAAAATTTTGTGGCTTCTCAGTTGCCAATATCAGGAAGGACTTTTCTAACTGCAGCAATTATATATCATGAGGGTCCTTCAACAACATCAGGACATTACACAACTTATTTGAAGTCTGGAAACGGCTGGTCATTCTGCAATGATTCTGTTTTAACTTTCAAAAAAAGATTGCCTTTTCACCTTAAAAATTCTTCCCTGGTGTTCTTACAACCAAAATTTTAGGGAAGGAATCTCGGGATTTGTTCTGAGGAATTTCAAGAGGTTCTAATGGCTCCTACACTATATAGCCTTGTGGATAAGTGTAGCACAGAGCGAAAATTGTTTGTTTTAATAAGCTAATTCAAGCAGCAGATCAAAACAAGGAGTAGAGGTAATGTAAATCTGCAATGCTGTCCACATTATTTATATAAACTTATGGGTGAAATGTCTGTTTTATGATGAATACCTTCAACTCACTGTTTTTAGTGAAATTTGATATATTCTGAGAACAGCAAAAATAAACCATTTAATATGTATAATTCATTCTGTACTTTGAATTGTGATTTTTAATATGTACTCATCTTGTCTCATGCTCACTCATCTTTTACTACCTTCTATCAGTTTTTAAATTTTTGTTCTTTCATTCACAGATTGAAAGTATGAAAATAACAAGTGACTAAGTTAACGACAATTATAAGGTAAGTGTTTAGTACTCATTCCGTTACATCTCTATCACATTTAACTTTTATTAGTTCCACTGCTTCATTTCTTTAACCCTCAGTTTCCTGCCTTTGCTACTTCCCTCATTCCTTTTCTATTACTTACTTATTCTACTCCTTCCACTCCTTTTCTCAGTCCCTCTGTTCTCACAGTTCCTCACTCCTTTTCACTCAGTCTGTTTCTCTAACACAAACTGTCACTGTCTCTTCACTCTTTTACAAGTTGTTCTTTATGCTTTCTCTCTGTAGTTCATGCACAGTATCTTATGTTCATTTATTTGCTGTTTCAATTATTATTATTCTTTTTCTATCACTTCTTCTTTTCTTCTTTCTGTTTTTTCTCTCTGTCATTCCACATGTTTTTATTTTATTCACTATGATACACCTTGTTTTAATCATATTTACTAACACTCTCTTTTTTTTAACACCTTCCCTCAGGGTTGTTGTTTTAGTCCGGTTCTATCCCTACTTCTTATTCCACATCCTTTACTCTGTTTCTTTTTAATTTGAAGATTCATTCACATTCTCAAAGTGACTCTTGTTTATTATTCTTCTACACTCTTTTTTTCTTTCACTTCCTTTTCTATTTTCTTTTTCTCACTTTTTCCCGCTTACAACTTTTTTTGTATAATTATCTATTATACAGTATCTCTGTGTTACTCCCTCTAGCTGTCTTTCTTTTAACATTATTCTCTCTGTCTCCTTCCCTTATATACACTATTTTTGTTTTCATTTTTTTTTTTGGTTCGCTTCCGGTTCGCGTACCGGGGCGTGAACCAGGAAGCGAATCAAAAAAAAAGAGAATGCAAGAGTGCTAAATATTTTAGCAATTTTTTATAAATGGGAGGTAGTTCTGAAAAGAACTTTTTTTTAATTGTTTTTGTTGTTTTATATTTTTTGTATTATTTTTCTGAACATTTTTTATTTTTTTTGTATTTTTTGAACAATTTTAATTTTTTTTTGTTTTTTTCAGGGGGAAGAAAGAAAAACAGGCATTAGAAACGGCTCAACAGGAGCAAAAAAAAAATCACTTTCTGGGGCGTTTTGAGCACTTGTGATTTTCAAATGCTCTGTTCATTAAGTTTACGCTCATCTCGCCGTAACAAAGCAAACCCCCACAATAAATACACACCAGCTTGATGTGTTGAAAATTAGTTTGGATAGTGGGGACCGTCTCCCTTGCCTCTGGTCCCGAAAGACTTTCATGCGTTGAGGTGGTGGCCACAGGAGTTGGTGGATTTTCACGTAGGTTACGCACCTCCGCCACACTGTAATTTATTGGATGCCACCTTTGCATGTGGCGATGCATAGTTTCATTCCCAAAGCTATACTTTTTATCTGTGCCTCGGGACAGAACATCTTTACATATCAGGCATATCAGGAATGTAACATGACGGGGGCATTCACCTTTTTTTGGCCTTGAGGAAATGTAAAAAACTGCCAAATGAAATTGTCCTTGCGGTGTGATTTCCGGGGCTCTTCAGGCAAAAATACTAGGTTATGTACATCCTGTTCTTCTTCTTCCTCCTCTTCTTCAGGGTTGGGAATGAACTGGGGAGAAGGTCCATCCTTCCTAGGAGGTGGTGGTGGTGGTGGGGTTCCACCAGCTGCAGCTACAATTAAAGCCATCTTCCAATAATCAAAATAGGTCTTCCTCTCACAAAGTTGAAAGTCAGAGTGAGAAAAATAGGAGGGGGCTTTCATCATTTGGGAAAAAAAAAATTTCTAAACCAATGAAAAGTGTTATTTTTAGGTCACATGACCTAGCCTTACATCATTCAGAAACCAAAAGTGAAATCAACCAATAAAAAGTGTTATTTTCAAGTCACATGACCTGTTACGCTTACGTTACATGTCCCGCTACGCACCCGGAGCGCTTCCGGGTAGCTGCGCTTCGCGCCTCGGTTCGCGTTCCAGAGCGCTTCCGGGTGCGCTAACGCAGCGCGTCATAAGACGCATTACGCGGCAACGCGATACGTCGCGCTTACGCGACGCGTCACAATGTTGTTTTCTAACGCGGTAGTTGCGCTAATGGAACGTTTACCGGTTCGCGGACCGGGTCGCGGAATCAAATTGAGCTAACGGGAAGCTACCTGGTGCGCGGACCGGTAGCGAAACAACACATATAAAATATATTTTTCCATTAAAATAAGAATACATTTTACAGCTTTTGATATTTCATATTAAAAAACCATTGAAATTCACTGAAAAAACCATAGGTTATAGACCATATATAGTTAGGAATTAGCATTTACAAAACCTTAAAAATTCACTGAAAAACCATAGGTTATAGACCATATATAGTTAGGGATTAGCATTTATACACACCTTACTTATTCAAACATATTCTAACACATATTTACTCTCTTATACAATCACTGATACAAGTTTTCAATGATCCATGCAGCCACTCACACATTCACTGGCTCTTATACACAGTAATTTATATATGTCAACTCTCACATGTACTGTGTTTTACATATGTACTTACTTTGACATGTAGAACTGAGATATCCATTCACTCACCAATACACTCATGCACACAGTCAACCACCCATACAGCTGTTTCCACATGCAGTTTTGAACCCATACATCTAGTAAATCAACTGTTCACACATCTATGCACAGAGTCACACACCTCCCAGCCACCCACACACACACTCACTCTCCCATGCAAATACTTGGGCAACCAATCAATAACCCATATAGTTAATCATATAGCTACTGATCAACACATGCAGCAGTTTACAGAACAGCAGATATAATGATGCACAAATTAAGACAGTTTAGTCACTAACCCATGCTCTCAGTGAAACACATTTAATCACTCTCTCATACAGTCAGTCATGCACCTACTAAATCCTTCATCCAGACACTTATACATTCACTCATTCTTCAATATGTAAGAGATATTTTAACTTTACAGAAACATACAGTCACTTGATGATGTCATCAGTGATGTCATCAGTGATGTCACTGACCATGTCATGAATGATGTAATATGTGACATCATCAGCAGTGGATTGCGGGTGCGCGATATATAGTTAGTGCAACTAACTATATATGCGAATTTCAATGGTTTTGTGTGAGTAAAATAAGGTTTTGTAAATGCTAATCCCTAACTATATATGGTCTATAACCTATGGTTTTTTCAGTGAATATATATGTATATATATATATATATATATATATATATATATATATATATATATATATATATATATACATATTATAAACAAAACATATACAATATTTTTCCGTAGGATAGCGAGAGGGTTACATTTACTATTCACACTCCAGAGAGTGCAACAGTAGGAAAAGCGTTGGATAGCGTAGGGATAAAAATTACTATTCCCACTCCAGAGAGCGCAATAGTAGGGAAAGCGTTGGATAGCGTAGGGATAAAAACTTACTATTCCCACTCCAGTGAGTGCAACAGTAAGGAAAGCGTTGGATAGCGTATGAGTAAAAATTACTATTCCAACTCCAGAGAGTGCAACAGTAGGGAAAGCGCTGGATAGCGTAGGGGTAAACATTTACTATTCCCACTCCAGAGAGCGCAACAGTAGGGAAAGCATTGGATAGCGTAGGGGTAAAAATAACTATTCCCACTCCAGAGAGTGCAATAGTAGTGAAAGCGTTGGATAGTGAGAGGGTAAAAATTACTATTACCACTCCAGAGAGAGCAACAGTAGGGAAAGCGCTGGATAGCGTAGGGGTAAAAATTACTATTCCCACTCCAGAGAGCGCAACAGTAGGGAAAGCATTGGATAGCGTAGGGGTAAAAATAACTATTCCCACTCCAGAGAGTGCAACAGTAGGGAAAGCGTTGGATAGCGTAGGAGTAAAAATTACTATTCCCACTCCAGTGAGTGTAACAGTAGGGAAAGCGTTGGATAGCGTAGGGGTAAAAATTACTATTCCCACTCCAGTGAGTGCAATAGTAGGGAAAGTAAATACTTCATATATAAATATAAATAACATACATATTAATACCAATTACAAAATAATGAAAATATTTTACAAGTTTATTAGACATATTAATTAATCAATTAAAATGACAAATAAAAATTAAATCATAATAAAAATTACCTACTAATACTAATTATTTACCAATTAACAATACATTAATTTACACTATAAAAATAAATAAAAATTAGACACAAATCTTTTAAAAAAATGTAATTACTTACAATTAAATTACTTCCCAAGCTATTCCCCTATAAACACACAACCCACTACAGAAAATAATGAAATAAAAGTAACATATTTATCAATTAATCAATTACAATAAATTACCAATTATATTTTAATTAATTACCAAATAATAATTAATTAACAATTAATTCTAAATAAATACAAATAAATAAATTAACATATTTAAATAATTATACTTAAATTACTTCCCACCCTATTCCCCTATAAACCTACAACCCGCTACAGAAAATAAATTACTAAAATTAACATATTTATCAATTCATCAATTAAAATTAATTACCAAATATATTTTAATTAATTACCAATTAATAATTAATTAACAATTAATTCTAAATAAATAAAATAACATATTTAATCAATTATAATTAAATTACTTCCCACCCTATTCCCCTATAAACCCACAACCCGCTACAGAATTATATTACACAAAAATTAAAAATTAATATTATCTTACCTTAAATTCGATATTTTTGTTGTCTATATTATGTCTAGTCGATATTATGTCCATTCTATATTTTTGATTCGATATTATGTCCATTCTATTCGATATTAAAATTTTCTAGTCGATATTTTGGTAGTCTATATTATGTCTATTCGATATTTTTCTATTCTTTTTTTTACTCGATATTATGTCTAGTCGATAATTAAAACTCGATTTTTTGTCTCTATACCATACCGTCCTACCTGTTGGCCTTCTACCCTATCCTCCATTATTTTTTGTGGGAAGCTTGCTAATTTCTCAATGTATTCTTCAGACAGTTTTGTCGTCAGGCGCTTGGGATATTCCACATCTTGGGGTATCACTCTCTCAAGTCCCCCTTAAGAATTCACAATACAACGCCTTATGGTCCCTGCGTTTAATTACCCAGAATTTTTTTACCATTGCGTAATACCAGGCCTGTATAAAAATATAATCTATAGGGCACTGTTGATTGCCTGCTCTAAAAGTCTGTGTAGCCGGGCGGTCTGGGTCCAACCTGCCATTTAAACATATTAATCCCATAGAGCCCAGAAACTTCCCTAATTCATCCTGTTTGCTGGAGAGACATATGGGGAATTTTGCTAACCCTATATTATAAGAGCTCAAAATCTCCTCAAACCAGTGATCTATTTTTCCATAGTTTCGTTTGTGATTAAAATCTCCCGTTATTACCATTGTGTCTTTTCCGTACACTTCATTTAAATTTATTATATCCTTTTTAAAAAAAAACATTTCTGTATCATATTCTTTTTGAGAACCCCATTGAATATATACATTTATGAGAATCGGGTAATCATCCTTCACCTTACTACCTGAATCGGATACCTTACAGACCAACAACCATTTACATAATGTGCTAATTGCCTTTGCCTCTTTCACCAGCCTGGTTGAGATGAGAGTCATGATCCCGCCTGACGGGCGTCCAAACTTTTTCAATTTCCTAGCTGGCTTATGGATCTCAACAAACCCTTCAACTGCTGGGGTGTTGCCGCAGAGCCACGTTTCCTGTAAGCAAATAATGTCAACATACTTTGCAACATGCTTTAAACTATCCACCTTTTTCTGACCTCCCAACCCATTAATATGCCTTGACATTATTCTCAGGCTATGCGGCAACTCAGTGTCCCAATCGATTTCGCTAAGGCACCCTGACTCATTCAAACCCCATGAAGAAGTGCTTATGGTACTGTTATCCGAGCCCCAATTGCCCCACTTTTTATAAGGCTTCAGGTTCTCCTCTGCTATAGTAATATTTGCCATCTCCCCGCGTCCCCCTTGTACCATCTTCACCTGCCTTTCCCCAGTCCTGCATGGAATCTCAGGAAGCCACCTTCTTGCTTTTTCCCCTCTTCAATTTCGTCTTCAGAAATTTTCCTTATATCCTCTTTCAATATCTCTTTCTCTTCTTTCTGAATAGCTGCCTTGGCCAGGCCTGAGTATACTTGGGCCTTTGTGTATTCTGTTCCTTTATTGTTAATACAAAACCCAACCCGTCTCAAATCCTTTGTTCCAATTTCTTTTAAGACTGAACATTTTGCAAAAGCAAATAGAAGTTGGGAGCGATTTAAAGGAACAATCTTCCTTTGTCGTTTCCTCCCCATCTCATCGTCAGTTGCTTTAAAATATATCCACATGCTGTTATGATTGCTCTTTTCCAAGTGCATTTTTGTAGCTCAATCCCCTCTTCTCTGCCCTTCCTTCTTACTCGGTAGAGTATTCATTCTACTTTCACCAGCTGCAGATCTTCTAGTGGGTTCTTTCCCTCCTAACTTGTTTCTGTTAAATTTTAACCCCTTATCCGCCCTACTAAATTTGCAGCTACAATTTTGCGGCATCCTTCTCCCTTCTACTTCTGTATCTACCCTATCAACCCTTTTATTATTCTGCAGCATTCCGCTTTCATTTTGTACTCTGGGCTGCAATACCTTTCCCTTCCCTTTATTTGGGGTCTTCTTTCTTCCATGCATTTGAGGTGGTCTTTTATAAGCATAACTAAGGTTCCGACGTTTTGGCCAAGACTGTGAACAACCTTTACAACGAAACTTTTACAACACACTACCATTAATTTAGTATCCAACACCTTCCCTAGTGTCCACGGGGACTGGAGTTGGAATAGTAAATTAAACTTTTCACTATCCGGCACCCCAAAGCGCTATGCGTTGTAAAGGTTTGCGATGTAAAAACCGCGTTGTAAAGGCATGCGTGGTAAAAGTATGAGTTGTAACGTCATACATCCGGCCAAGACACATCCCCTCGCCTCCTTACCAACATTGACCATCTGGATATGTACACATCGTGCTGAACACTACCCTCCCCGGTAGCCCTTGTCACCCCTGTATTCCCTTCATTACAACCTTCTGTTATGGGGTCTTGTACTGGTCTAACCATTGTTGGCATCTGCCCCCTTATCCCCTGCAGTTCTTCTACCATTGTTTTAAATTGTATTTCATGGTTATTTAACAGGGTTCTATTCAACACAGATACTTCTAACAGCCCTTGCAACATTTTCTGCAGCCTCAACATAATGTCCAACATTGAAGCAGAGGACGATGTCATGATATCCAAGCCCTGCGTACCATTCCGTAGCATTTCATTTTCAAAGTCCATGGGTTTGGGGCTTTGATTGCCTACGTGCTCCGTACTTTTTTCGAATGTATATCTTATAGCAGAGTTTGATAAATCAATGCGAGTCTCCGCTTCTTTAAACCCACTCCCTGCCAAATCCTCATCCTCAACCTCCAACAAAGAGAAGATCCGAGGTAAGGACGAGAGTCTGGGATCCCGCGGAGGGTCCATATGGCTTATGTCACTCTGTATGATGGAGGAGTCAGCAATCTCCATAACCTCTTCTGCACTAGGTATCTCATTTTACTTTCTTGGGCTTGAACTTGACCTCTTCCCGGTGTAAGTGTCCTCTTAAAGTGCTTCCCCATGAAGTCTTTTATTGACTTGGACACTAAACCACCTTCCTTCCCACAACCTTCAGTTTTATTGACTACGGTGGGTTTCTTTATAATTTTCCTCACAGACCCTTTGTTCATTTTCACAGGTGTTTTCGTGGGCGCCCCTTCAAGCCCTTCATCAACTGCCGCCACTTCCAACTCATCGCAGTCTTTCGATGCATCTTTGCATAGTTTCCTTGATTTTGCCTTTCTTGGCGCCATTCCGAAGGTCTACCTTGTATGAGCTGTTCTGTTTAAAAATGACGTCTGCTTCGTAGCACAGTATCAACACCAAACATATTATTCTATCTCCTTGCACCCTACCATTCACTGCCCATACTTAGTATAGCCTTTAACGCGTGCTTGCTTCTTGCTCTTCCTGGGCTTTCTATACACCAGCCATGGTCTAAAATATAATTACAAACGCTTTAAAATTGTACTAGTTTAGTAATTTATCAGCCACTTACCTCCCCTGTGTGCTGACTGACTGATCGTGGTTCTAGATTCTTCTTGACACCAGAATTGCCGCCAGCTGAAGTTTCTATATGCAGGAGATGATTTTGTCTGAGGAAAAAAGTCTTTAACTCATGAACCACACTGGCCCTCCTGCACACTGCTACTGTTCCTGTTCACTGGGGCCCTAATCGCCCCCCTCCGAGTCCGCCCAGCTGCACATACCCACAGGAAGAACCAGGGGGTGGGGGGCTCACAGCTGGGTGGGCACGCTCACGTTATCGCTAGCGGGTGGCTCTTCTCTCGCCTCCCAGCGCCGAGCATACCAGCCGTCTTTTCACATTCCCCAAGTCAGTACCTATGATTTCACACAAAAGCTCACGTTTTCCAAGGTTTTCCAAGGTGTATGTAGTCGCGGAGCTCTCGATCTCAGACCTTCCGCCTAATCATGTACTTGCTTGCGTCCACGTCCACGTCGTTACTTTGCCACGTCACTTCGTCAGTCAATCACAGCCACAGGAGCAGGCCAAATGTAAATGAAAAAACAATGAAAACAATCATATACCAGGCCAGCTTCTCACATGCACTAATCACCCAGGAGGTTATCCAGGCCCTTGGGGAGGTGTGTACGTTTGTGATCACCAGGGTGCGTATGCGAAGAGCCAGGTATTCGGCTTTTTGCAGCACTCAAGAGGTGAGGAGGAAGCACTGATGTGTTGAGGGAGGTCGTTCCATGTCTATGGTGCAATGTAGGAGAATGAGCGTACTCCAGTTTTGCTTTTGCAGGGAATGTGTCAGTGAGGCAGAACACAGGTTTCTGGTTGGTTGGTGAAAGTGCATGTAGCTGTTTAGTTATTTTGGTTCTGTGTTGGTATGGGCTTTGAATGAGTGAATGAGAAGTTTGAATTGACTGAGCTTGGGAGCAAGGAGCCAGCAAAGCTTCCTGAAGTGTAGTGTGATGTGGGTGTGATGTGGTGTGGTGTGGGAAGTTGAGTATGAGTCGTATGGTGGTGTTCTGCATGGTTTGGAGCCTGTGTAGGAGTTGTTTGGAGATTCTGGCATTGAGAGTCTTTCTGTAGTCCAGCCTGCTGGTGATGAGTGCCTGCTTGACTGTCCGGCTCGTGTTCAAAGGCAACCATTTGAAGATGATTTTTTGCAACATGTATAGGATGTGGATGCAGGAGGTGCACAATTTGTTGACTTGAGCTGTCATGTTGAGCTTGTCATCAAGGATAATCACTAGATTTCTTGTGTGGTCTGTGGATGTGAGTCATAGCTCTGAAGGCCACCAGGTGGAGTCTTATGTTTTTGTTGACGAACACGGGTACCTCCGTTTTGTTGGAGCTGATCTGCAGGCAGTTGGTTCACATCCAGTCTGCTACCAAGGTCATGCAGTTGGTGAAGTTGGTTCTGGCAGTGGTTGTTTTGTCTGTCAGGGAGAGGATGATTTGTGTGTCATTGGCATAGGAGATAACAGTGATTTCTTGAGATTGGCTGATGTTGGCGAGAGGTGTCATGTATAGGTTGAAAAGAGTGGGGCTGATGGACTATCCTTTTGGGACCCTGCATATCAGTTTCTTGCTCTCTGATGAGAAGGTTGGCTGCCTGACCCTTCGAGTTCTTCCTGTGAGAAAGGAACAGATTGGTTTGAGAGCAAATCATTGTATGCCAATCTCATGGAGTCTTCTGATGAGGGTGTGATGGGAGACAGTGTCAAAGGTCCCAGAGAGGTCGATCAGGATGAGTTCTACTGTTTCTCCTTGGTCCGGGAGGATTTAAATGTCATCAGTGGTCACGATGAGTGTGTTTTGGTACACTGGTTCTTACTGAATCCTGATTAGGTGTTGTCTACAAGATGGTGAAGTCTAAGGTGGGTTGGGATTTGCTTGTTAATGGCGTTCTCAATCACTTTGGCTGTTTAGGGAAGCAGGGAGATGTGGCATAACATGGGTGATGTTACCGTTCATGTCATTCTGTAGGTACACGAATTTGCTATGATCAATGTGCGTGCATGCGTCACTGCACATAGAATAACACAGGCACTTTTTATTTTTTCTCCAATCAGAGATGATAAACACTGTTGTAATGGCCTGTTTGTATATTGGGGGTTTTCTTTAGTGAGTATATTGTATTCCTTCTGTCTATATATTTTAAGCATCTGTCCTTATCGTATTATATTTCCCTTGTATGCCTTTTCCTTCCCTCCCTATTCCTTCTCCACTCTGTACGTTCTGTATCGGAATGTTGAATGTAGAATGACTGTTGGTCACTTACTGCAGCTTGAGAGTATGTAAAGGTGTGTATTAAACCACCTTTTAATTTTTTCTCATTGTGCTCCAATCTTGACATCACTGGTGATGATTTCCTATGAAACGGAGCCGTTGGGCAGGGGACAGCAGCTCAACCTCACCCCTGTTGGTGTTCCAATCCTGTGAGGGTGCTTTTGAACTGTCGAGCACAGTGTACAGGAATCTGAGGCGAAGTGATCCTGTTTCAGATTTTATGGAACTGTACTTCACTGACATCCGTACCGGAGTCACGTCTCTCTGTGGTCAAGCATGTACATCTGTTATATATGTGTGTGGGCATTTATGGAACTACTTTGCGCTTTGAGGCAGTGCCGCTCCGCCAGATCGTCCCTTGGTAGTGAGTAGGGTGACCAACCGTCTGTAAATTTGATGGATCGTCCGTTATTTTTGTATGATGTCTGTATGCGTAAGTAATTTGGGGTCCCAAAATTATGGACGCCTTACAGATATCATACTAAAATCAAATTGGGGAATTTCAGGAAGGTATGCTGTTCCCCTGCAAGAGGCCCCATGAGTTTAAAAGTTTCCACTCAGGCGTCTCGCACTCATATTTGAATCTGTAGACTGAGGCTGCCTGCAGCAGCCCCTCCCGGACCTCACCCGGGCTGTGGAATAGCCCATTGTCATTCTGAGACTTTTTCGGATTCGGGGTGTGTTTTTTTGCATTTTTTAACTCCGTGACGTCACCCGTCACTCAACTGCAAAAAACACGCCCCTGAATGCGAAAATGCTGGCGCTTCTCTGACGCCATTTCTGCCCGACCGCCGCCGAAAGAAGTCGAGAAGCTGCAAAGTCCTCCGGTGAGTGCTTGCTGTCCTGCCCCCTCGTTGCTCGTGTTTGCTGTTCCTGCTCCCCTCGTTGCTCGTGTTTGCTGTTCCTGCCCCCCTCGTTGCTCATGCTTGCTGTTCCTGCCCCCCTTGTTGCTCGTGCTTGCTGCTCCTGCCCCCCCTCGTTGCTTGCGCTTGCTGTCCTGCCCCCTCATTGCTCATGCTTGCTCCCCTGGCCCCTCGTTGCTTGTGCTTGCTGTCCTGCCCCCCTCGTTGCTTGTGCTTGCTCTCCTGCCCCCCTTGTTGCTCGTGCTTGCTGTCCTGCCCCCCTAGTTGCTCATGCTTGCTGTCCTGCCCCCCTCGTTGCTCGTGCTTGCTGTCCTGCCCCCCTGATTGCTCGTGCTTGCTGTCCTGCCCCCCTCATTGCTCGTGCTTGCTCCTCTGGCCCCTCGTTGCTTGTGCTTGCTGTCCTGCCCCCCTGATTGCTCGTGCTTGCTGTCCTGCCCCCCTCATTGCTCGTGCTTGCTCCTCTGGCCCCTCGTTGCTTGTGCTGGCTGTCCTGCCCCCCTCGTTGCTTGTGCTTGCTCCCCTGGCCCCTCTTTGCTTGCGCTTTCTGTCCTGCCCCCTCGTTGCTCGTGCTTATCCCCTGGCCCCTTGTTGGTTGTGCTTGCTGTCCTGCCCCCCCTCGTTGCTTGTGCTTGCTTTCCTGCCCCCCCCCCTCGTTGCTTGTGTTTGCTGTCCTGCCCCCCTCCTTGCTCCTGCTTGCTGTCCTGCCCCCCTCGTTGCTCGTGCTTGCTGTCCTGCCCCCTCGTTGCTCCTGCTTGCTGTCCTGCCCCCCTCGTTGCTTGTGCTTGCTCTCCTGCCCCCCCCCCTCGTTGCTTGTGCTTGCTGTCTGGCCCTCTCGCTGGTTGTGACCCCTCGTTGCTTGTGCTTGCTGTCCTGCCCCCCTCGTTGCTTGTGCTTGCTCTCCTGCCCCCCCCTCGTTGCTTGTGCTTGCTGTCTGGCCCTCTCGCTGGTTGTGACCCCTCGTTGCTTGTACTTGATGTCCTGCCCCCCTCGGTGCTGTGTATGTGTGGTGCTGTGCGTGTGTGTGGTGCTGTGTGTGTGGTGCTGTATGTGTGTGTGGTGCTGTGTAGCGCTCTGTATGTGTGTGGGGCTCTGTGTGTGTGTCGGGGCTCTGTATGTATGAATGTGTGTTCTTATATAGCGCTCGACTTACCCTAGGGCATATCTCGGCGCTTGCCTTGGGAACCCATCCTGGCTTTTCCCTGTGAAATAACCCATACTGGGCATCCCCAAGGTGAAAGGCCAGGCATCCCGCCGTGGGGGGGGGGCCCGTTGTGGAGATTAAGCAAGCTAATGCCCAGAGATGCAGAGTGTGAACCCGTGATTAGAGTGGGCACCGAAGCGAGAATTATCAAGTCCGTGGGCAATTGGGCTCAAGACCCTGCCGCGTCGGGAATTGAACCCTGGTCCCGGGTCTGACCTCTGCTTCAGGGTATGCCTCCTCTAACCAGTGAGCCACACTTCTGTGTGTGTGTGTGTGGGGGGCTCTGTGTGTGTGGGGGGCTCTGTGTGTGGCTCTGTGTGTGTGTGGCTCTGTGTGGGTAGCTTTTTTTGTAGGTGGCTCTGTTTGTGGGTGGCTCTGTGTGTGAGGGTGTCTCTGTGTGTGTGTGGGTGGCTCTATGTGAATGACTGTGTGGGTCGCTCCGTGTGGGTGGCTCTGTATGTGTGTGTGGGTGGCTTTGTGTGGGTGGCTCTGTGTAGATGCAAATGCAATAGGTCTCTCATTTTCGAGCGATTAAGCTATTGACATTGTAAATGACAATGCCATTTATTTATGTTTTAAATGGGAAACAGCCTGAACAACGATTTTTTAACAACGAGTGGCCTCAACAACGACTCATAAACAACGACCTGCAACTGAACCGCGACCACCGCAACAACTACTTAATTAAACAAGGATTGGCCTTAACAACGACTTTAAACATGAAAAAAATGTAATACATTTAAAGATCATTGTGAGGCCAGTAGATGGCACCGTAGGATTGTATTCAAATGAAGTTTTCATGTTGACGTGTTTATTTTTTTATCTCTTTAAATTGTGCATTTGGATAAAATTTTCTATTTAATATGCCGCCAATTAAGTTAGCATTCTAGCTATGCCCGCTTTCATATCCCAGCTTCACAGTGTCTTTCTGTGTGATCTCTGGCATTTTGCACTTTTTAAATCAGATTCTAATACTCAGTGCAAAAAAATAAAGTAGGTTGATGTCCACCCGGGAGTTCCGCTTTCTCTATCCAATGTTAGCAGGTTTCTTTTTCATCACTACGAGCGCCCTTTTCGCGGGTTTCATTACTTTATTTTCCTCCATTCCTCTCTCTTTTCTGCCATTATTTCTGTAGCTCTAGGAATGGCTCCACTACGAGTATTTTCATGTTTGATAACAACATCCCAAAACAGCGTGGTCCAGTTAGGAAAATGAAAATAGAATTTCAAAAATAAAACAAAAATACAAGCAACATTTTTCATTAATTCATGCCTGGTGATTAACAGTTAGTAGCATTGTAGAAAATGTAATTAAAATCTGAGGTAAGCGTCTACGTGTCAATATTAGTAATGTTAAAAAAGAAAAAAACACTGTAATAGTGGCATTTTCAAAGATAGCATATCATTTTAAATTGCCAGCAGTTTAAAAATATGGGTAGATTCGGTTTGCATGGAAATAGAATTTTTTTCGTGGTTCAGTTAAGTCGTGGTTCAATACTTTAGTGGTTAGCTATTGGTCGTTGTTTAGCCTTCGTGGTTAGGGCACTCGTGATTTCAGAGGTAGTTGTTTAATCATACAACCCTTTTAAATACAAAAACATAAATAAAAATAATGTCATGAGCATTGCCAATAGCTCTAACTTTAACAATGCCGAGACCATTGCATTGTAAATGCTTGTTTAGGTCTTGCTGCGTCTTCAAGACCTTCTTTTAACCAACGGTGCTTATAGGCTGTCCATTGCTTAACATTTCTTGGCTGAATTGTCACTCATGTTTGCTTTCTTCTTTCTGGTCAGCTGCTGTAGTCTTCCCTCCTTTTCGTGTATTTGTCCCTCTGAGCATGGACCTTGTGGTACTACTTTTTCTTTTACATTTAAGAACTGTACCAGAGTGCATCTTTTTCAACTTGCTCCCTCTATTCTTCTCCCCTCCTTGTTAGTTGCCTACACCCGTCATCTGGCATTCCCTCATATGTGTTGTGGCTTGACCCCCACCGGCACTGCCTCCCTCCCTCGTCTGTAGTGTTGCTTGCCCCACTTGCACTTCCTCCTATGTCCATGTTGTTGCTTGCCCCCAAGCATGCGACCTGTCCATGTTGTTGCTTGACCTCATCGGCCGTCCCTCGGTCTACCTTGCCTGTATTGTTGTTTGCCCCACTTTCCCGCCGTTGTCTGTGTTGTTGCTTGCCCCTACTCTCCCATCGTCGTCTGTGTTGTTGTTTGCCCCCCGCCACCTCCCTCCCTTATCCATGTTGTCTTGCCCCCACCCACCCTCCTTCCCTCATCTACGATGTTGCTTGCCCCTACTGCCAGTAGCGGCCAAAACGAACAAAGGGTGGATGGAGGTGGGGGGACAGCGCCAGGGCGGGGAAACTGGTTAATATTAATGAAAAAATAGCACATGATGCTGGCGACCACCTCCCAGGTCGTGTCTCTCCTGCTGGCCTCTTCCTGGGTCCCAGAAGCCCCTGGGACAGACTCCCAGCAAATCCCTGTGCTGCAGAGAAGCATCGGGATGGCCTTGAGCTGGCATGAAAGACGCTCCGCTCAGGCCTGGGAGTTTATGGGGTTTCTCCAGCCTGGCTGCTTAATGAATCTGCTCATGTCTGAGTATACCCTGCCACACCTATAGTGGCCAAAAACGATTCAGAAAAGGGGGTGGTGGTGATGAACAGAGTGTCTGAATTAAGCAGACCACTCTTACCCAGTCTAAAGATCAGGGCTTGATCCATCACCGTTATTTATCTCACTGCCCCATCCCAGCTCAGAACCTGGCTATATGCAAATCAGTCTGTCCCTGGCCCAGTGCATCATGGGAACAGGGCAGACTAAACTACCAAGCCAATTCTTCACCAGAAAGGAGACAAGCTACCGGGACCGGTTTCTGGCATTTCAGCCGTCTTCGGCCCGGCTTGCTTGAATCCTGATGGAGCAGTGAGAAAGGGACTCATGTCTGAGTATACCCTGCCACACCTATAGTGGCCAAAAACGATTCAGAAAAGGGGGTGGTGATGAACAGAGTGTCTGAATTAAGCAGACCACTCTTACCCAGTCCAAAGATCAGGGCTTGATCCATCACCGTTATTTATCTCACTGCCCCATCCCAGCTCAGAACCTGGCTATATGCAAATCAGTCTGTCCCTGGCCCAGTGCATCATGGGTTCAGGGCAGACTAAACTACCAAGCCAATTCTTCACCAGAAAGGAGACAAGCTACCGGGGACCGGTTTCTGGCATTTCAGCCGTCTTCGGCCCGGCTTGCTTGAATCTGGGCTGGAAAAACCCTAAGTGCGCATGTGTGTTTTGGTCGGCCTGAGACAGCCGGCCAAACACACATGAGCACTTAGGGAGTGCACCCGCACTCCTCCTCCCCCCTCCCATGCCCTGCCCCTTCCATGCTCAAGCGGGTCAGAGCCTGCAAACGAAGAAGAAACAATGTTAGAAGATCATTTTACTTTTTGTTTGCTGGCTCTGTGCCAGACAGTCGGGCGACACTCCTCCACCATTGAGGAAGAGCCACCACTGCCTACCGCCCTTGCGTCTGTGTCCTTGCTTGACCCCCACCAGCTATATTAAACAAGCATTTACAATGCAATGGTCTCGGCTTTGTTAAAGTTAGAGCTATTGGCATTGCAAATGGCATTTTTTTCATTTTTTGTTTTTTTTAAAACATAAATGGTATTGTCATTTACAATGGCAATAGGTGAGCATTAGAGAGTAGTAGAGAGTATTAGCGGACACAGAGCCACACACACACAGAGCCACATACACACATACACAGAGCCACACACACACACAGAGCCACACACACAGAGAGCCACACACACACACAGAGCCACACACACAGAGCCAAACCCACACACAGAGCCACACACACACACAGGACCACACACACAGAGAGCCACACACACACAGAGCCACACACACACAGAGCCACACACACACAGAGCCACACACACACAGAGCCACATACACAGAGCCACACACACACACAGCGAGCCACACACACACACAGCGAGCCACACAGCGAGACACACACACACAGAGAGAGCTACACACACACACAGCAAGCCACACACACACACAGCGAGCGAGCCACACACACACACACACAGTGAGCCAACACACACAGCGAGCCACACACAAGACGTTTTCCTCATTCTAAGTATGCTGCCGAATACACACACTAACAGTAGCAACTCACCTTGTGGCAGCCACGGTGTGAGGAAGCCTAGAACATGCCTCGGTATGGCGATCTTCTCTGTGTAGCTGCTGACCCTCTCCAGGTTGCGTTTCTGCTGCTCCGACATTGCAAAGGTGGCGCGGTTGGGAGACTTCTCACGACTATCACTGTTCTAGAGCAGACGGTGTAGGACCCCGATGTGCAGAGCGGGTCTAACAGGAGAATGGCATGAGCTCTGTGGAGAGCGGGTCTAACAGGAGATGGGCGCGAGGTTTGTGGAGAGATGGTCAGGCAGGAGATGGGCGCGAGCTCACCTCTGGAGCAGAGTCAGTGGCTGCGGTGCTTTCCTTCAGCGCACTGGAAAGAATCGAAAGTGAGCCCTCATTCTAATTGACATGTCTGCCCCTTCGCTCTCGGGCTAGTTTAAGTTAATCTGATGTTTCCGTAGAGACTTCGGCAGCGCCCCACACAGCCCCCGATACTACTGGAGCTGCCACCAGGGCGCTGGTACTGCTGAAGGCATCTAATAATCAGGCTCCTCCTTTCCTGCAGTTTCTGTACAGCTGGTAGGCAGGAAACCAGAGTCAAGGAGCGGGAAAGGAAACAGAAACTTTATCACACGAGTCAACTGCCGATGGAGTTGGAGCCCATCCGTAGTTCACTACTGAGTGGCTTTTCATTGATCCCTGTAATTAGTGAATCCCTAGTGAGGAAATGCTGCTCTCTGACATCCGATCCTCCCTTCACGACCGAGGGCTACAGAATAACCACAAAAGAAAGATGCTCTACACCTGGAGTTCATCGGAAATGTAAACGTGACAATGACAGTGTTTGTAGATGTAAAGTAAAGGATGTGGTATAATGACCAGAACTGCCGACTACACAGCTGGGAAACCGGGTTCGAATCTCAGCGCCAGCTCAGCATCCTGCGATTCTGGGCACATGTCTTAATCTCCCCGTGTCTACAAGAGTGGTGCGTCCTTGTGTAAAGTAACTGGGTCTCAAGTAAAACGATCCTATACCTTTGGGTGGAGTTCACGCGAAATAAAACTACAAAAAAAACAAATAGTGAAAGGAAAATAAATAAACCAGTGCCGGCAAAGTTGCAGTCACAGTCAGCTCTTTTAAGACGCCTGAGTAATTGTAGCTGCGTCATTTTTCCACCTTCTCCCTAAAACCATGGCGCAGGAAGCAGCGTGGACGTAGCCGCTTTACGAGGTAACAGTCTGCGAATAACTTTTCACGAGCAGTGATGTGAGGCCTTAAATGTCAGAAAACTCGGGGGAGGGGGGTGTGGCAGAGGGGTTTAGAAATACACAGGCCCGCCTGCAATTGCTCAGCAAAGCTAGAGTGCCACAATAGCGACATCGGCGGGGCGGGAAACCAAGCAGCACCACTATGTTTCTACGAGGCGAAGCAGAAATGCCTCGGAGAAACCAGCGTCATTTTTGGGATTGAGGGGCATGTTTTCTTTCTCTCCTCTTCCCATTGGCTGGAATGTAAAATTCCAGCCAATGGGAAGAGGAGAGAAAGTAGACAGAGAGAAACGAAAAAACACACCCCTCAATCCCAAAAAGAGGGGGCTTGAACGGAGTGACTCTCCTCCAATGGCTGGCCTCCGTTTAGAAAACCAGCCAATGGAGAAGAGGGGCGGGTTCAAGCCCCACTACTAGAGACATAAAGTCTTGGAGCGAGACTGCGCAAGCGCAGCCTACGGTCCTCGACCTAAAAAATGCTTTATGATGTGGACACCACTGGCTGCACCATCGTACCTTTTTCCCCCACACCTTCTGTTGCCTCCCCTGTCCTCTGTGTTGCCTTCCTCCTCCTTTCATGCTGCCCCCCACATGTCTCTCCTTCCTGCCAGCAATAAAAAAACACGATGACTTGTCCAGCACTGACTGCGTCATGGTGTTTTTTTTTAACTTTCAGCCATGCTACCCGTCAGCCGCGCTGCTGTAGTATATGGCTAAACATTGACACAGCCAAGAGCTCTAGTTTTGTTGGCAAGATCTATTGCCTTTGTCAATGCTTATTTTGAATGATGCCTGCTTGGCTATTGTGGCCCATTCAACCTGTTACAACCTGAACCGGAGCTTCATGCTTCCTAACCTGCGTCTCACTTATGCTCCTTGAAAAAGGACGACCTGTCCGAAATGCATTGGAGCTTTTTTCACGCCTGATGATGATAACAATGATTGTCAATCCATTTCATATGAAGAAAATATGAGACGTACTGATAAAAAAGTTTAATTAAATTTTGAAAACTCTGAAAGTTTTGGAACTTTATTTGAATATCTTCTGGAATCTACTGTGTTGTCGTATCACACAGTACCATATAAGTGTGCCCACCACAGGGATGCGCTTACACCCCAGTAGCGCACTCAACCCCATTCAAGCTACAACAGAATGCATTAGCACCCGAAAGAAGCCCTGAAGAAGCCCTTAGAAGTGCCCTTCCCTCACTGGAACGGCACTTCTATTTTTCTTGATTACTTCTACTTCAAATCGTGTGATGTTCACTTCTCAGTGTTGTACCAGCTCGCATCACTGCTGCATTCTCCTGTGAGTGCCACTGCTTTTCAGTTAATGAATGCATTGGACAGCTGCGCTAGAATATTGAGTGCAGCTTGTGCACATTGATGGTGAATTGGGCACTTTTCTGCATTGAGAGATAAGGTAAGTTGTGGCACCCACGAGACGAAGACTAAGAGGGAGTACGGGTTACTGACGTGTTTACCTTTCAGTACTCCTCTGCCTTATCACAGTCTGACCATCTCACTTTCGGATCCCCACAGAGAGTTCAATCCATGAAGTGTGCAGTGAGTTATTCTGCATAATCCATGAGAGTGAAGTATATCTTCTGTGTCTAGTCATGTTTTCCCTCCTTTGTTTAACAAGAGCGTTGGTACTGTGAGTACTTTTTGGATGTATGTAGGTCAGTCAGAATAAGTACATAGTTAATTACATACAATGCACACACTATACCGGCGCTAAATCTGTCCTAATAGGAATTCAAGGAAGAATGAGCGTGCTCCCTGGTGGTCTAGTGGTTAGGATTCGGCGCTCTCACCGCCGTGACCGGGGTGCGATTCCCTGTCAGGGAAGGTGATTTTTTTTTATTCATAAACAATTGTCCAAATTAAAATTTAAACATTAGTACAATCCTGTATTTATTTATTTTTACATGTATGTGTTGTCAGTAAATATTTTAGATTTCAGAGGCAGTCTCAAATGATGCAAAACAGACAGACACCTGTTTCACAAGAAAGTCAACATTGAGGATTAGAGCGTGTGTCTTTTTTTATTTTTTACGTGGGTATTCATTTTTGGTGCAAAATATACTGATATATTTTCAGAAGGGAAATGTTTTCTACGTAACATCTCCGGAAACCAATGTTTCACATGTAACACCTCTTGAATCCAGACGGTGTCGCTGTGAGCAGCTACTGACGGGCTCTCTTCATAAGTGGAAAAGTGCACTTCGAGGCACTTTACCCTGTGAACCCGGAAGATTCCAGCGGGAGAGTGCCATCGTCAGCCACTGAATTATGACAAGTGCTTGCCTGCATTAGTGTGATTTTGGGCACATCCATTTCATCCTCCTAATAAGACACTATGTTAGTCATCCTCAACTTCAACACTTGTATGAGGTACATCTCACCGTGTGCACCAGTGTACAAGGAGCAGGGTGTTGTTGCCTCACTGATGCTGTTGTAATTTGACAGAGGTTAATGTTGAGCGTTAGCAAAAGACATCTTAGTTCTGGCTGTTATCTTGACATTTAGCGGCATCCATTTTGGATTCACGGCAGCCATTTTGTCTGCCACACGCTGCCTCGTGTCGAACATGTGCGTTGTCCTACCTTTCTGCTCATGGCCTTTGAATCTGCCCAGCAACAGGCTAATAATAGCATCTCTGTGTTTCGCCACTGACCGTTAGGGTCCGCATCTGTCAATGGTTAGCTTTGGATTGGAATGTGTTAGCCGAGACCCAAGACTGTTAGCTCCTCCCACTGATTGATTGTGCTTCTCGATATTTCCTTGTATGGACATAAAATGTGCTCTTATGCTTTGTACCGCCTTCTTTTGAGCCCCTGTGTGGGTATAAATAAACCATGTGTCCAGTAGCCCTTTGTGCTACTTCTCGCAGTGCCGAAGGGTACTGTCTGAACTTTAGCATCACCTCATGAGGTGTAATAAACTCTATGTTTTGCATTTCCAGTTTCCGTGCCAACTTTTTCCTTTTTGGGTCTGAGGACTTCGTGCGCAGAAGGGCGAACCCCTTGCACTAGCGGGTCTGGCTGAGGCCTGCACGACAAATTGGCGCCCGGCACGTGGGGCTCATTGACGACTCGGATGCCCGAAGGATTGGTAGTGAGGAAGGTTCGGAACTTTGCTTTGGACGCGATCGCTGCCAGAGAAGACCCGCATCTTGGCACCCGAGGTGGTTCTTCCCTACTTTCCGATCCGACCATCCAGGTGGCGCCGATCTTCGACTGAGATCTCTTCTGCAGGTCTGCCGTGCAGTGACCATTTGGTCGAATTTAGAACTTGGCAGTTGGAATCTGGACAGCCTATGATTGGTAAGAGCCGTTTTGCGGCGCCTGTTGTAGGTTTTGGATGCCCTTGGATGGTAAGGTAGTCTTAGGAACACTTACCGTGGCATATTTGTATTTGGGATAGACTTGTCTACTTTGGATTTTGTTTGATTTTTTATATGATATGAACATGATATGAGAATATATGCGTTGCAACCCATATAGGCAGGCCATGCAAGGATTTTTCCTCCACTTTGATATGTATAGCGCAACGTACTAAGAAAGTACCTTAAGCGCTCTTTCCCTATAGTAGTGTATGTCTTGCACTTTTCTTGAGCATGCCTGTTTTTCGCGCACTTCGAAAGATGTGCTGCTTGTTTGGTGGTACCAGCTACGACTTGAGGAATCGCAGCCGGCTCCCCCAGAGGGGGTGCCTAATAGAGATATGTATATAAAATTTGGTCTTTCTGCCATAATGTACAGCACGTTGTGGCATAAATATACCAAAAAGGATCCTGAGTTACATTGGCCACTGCATGGGTCATTTGATGCGCGAAAGGTTGAGTATGTGGAACGATGTCTGTTTGAGCGAAAGTCTAGGCGTGATATGTTTGAGAGTTTGCGAATGTGGGAGAAAGAAGTAAGACAGCAAGAGAAGCGTGAGCAAGCGTTGATTGAAAAGGAACAGCGAAAGACTGTGTATGAGAAAGCGCTGGAATTGAGAAAGGAAGAAGCGAAAGAATTACAGGAGCGAGAGGAAAAAGAACGTAGGTTGCAGATATCTGGCCAATATCCTGTCAGTCAGCCTCTCTATCCTGTCCTTAATAAACCACAAGATGATTTTTTGTTATTAGATCGACCTCCACCTCCGTATATTGCTCCGTCCACTCCGTCTGGGGACGACGAGGACTCTGGTTCGGAACAACAGAAAACGCAGGACACTCGATCCATGTTGTCTGCTGACCGTGCGGCCCAAATCAGTAAAGCATTACGTAGCACTGATCCTGCTTCCGATCTTTTTGCTATTATAAAGGATTGGTCAGAAAAGGAGCAGATATATTTCACTGCGACATTTGCTGATGAAGTTGTAGAAATGTTTCGAAAATATTCCTCAGTATTAGAACCTGCTGATATCGCAACTGATCATAAACAGCTACGTGATGGTTCTTTTGTTTTTTTCCAGTAGAAGACATGATTAGACGACATGATTAGACGACTGGTTAAAATACGAAATGAGGCAAGTCGTCTGAAGGAGCAGAAAAAGGCTGCGGATGAAGGAGCAGAAAAAGGCTGCGGATGCCGTTCCACAGTCCAATCCGCCCGGAGAAGCGCAGTCTCCTATCTTCATGACATATAAGATGAGGCCAGTTGTCATGCGACCTATGCGGGAAGCGCGCCTTTGTATGTTCCTCCTAAAGGAACGGGTGATAATGATGATAAAAATTCTCTTGATTCTAAAGGATATTTTATTTATAATTGGGTATACACTCCTTGGAATAGAGCAGATGTAATGGCGCTTAAAAATGCGTTGCCTGACCCGCGTAAAAACCCAGCCGCTTTTTATGAAGAAGTCGAAGGTGCTTTAAATTCCTGTACTATGACCTTATGTGATATAGATTTGTTTTTCGATCTAATTTTGCCCCCAGACATGTGGAGGACTGTTCGTAAAATTGATGATCGGACTGTTCTTGGCGCCGAATGGAAGGATTTAGAGCGCTTAGATGCTGACCGAGAGCCCGCCCAAAAACCACATCAGTTAATAATAAATCTTCCTGCAGCCATTTTGACTAAACTTAAAATGATTGTCCCCCCTAAAAAGATTGATTGGACTGTTTTAGCATCGTGTAAACAAAAGATAGATGAATCGGTTTCTGATTTCTTTACTCACTTTGAGGAAGCTTTCCATGATTTTAGTGGCCAGTCTCTAACAGATGATACCGGCAGGCATTTGTTTCTCGATAAATATGTTACGAATCTGTTACCGGGGATAGCCAGCCGCCTAAAAGCTACCGAAAGTTCTTGGACTACGTCCTCTCCGGCCTCTGTTTTGACGATGGCTCAGTATTATGAGCGCCAGGAGACGGAGGCGAAGGGGACTGAGGACAAGAAATCAAAAGAGTTAAAATGAAAGTTATGTTGGCCCAGGTATATGGTCCGCCTTCTAGAGGTTACGATAGTTGTCCTGACAGAAATTATGATAGAGGTGGACGAGCACCTCCCAATACTCCTTATGGTCGTACGGATTTATCTTCGAATCAATGTGCATATTGTAAGCAGTTAGGCCGTTGGATGCGTAATTGCCCGTTGCTACGTCCTCAGCAGGATGCCAGGGGGCGGGGCCAAGGGAGAACTAGTTCAGGTTTCTTGGAGCCTCGAGGAAATATGAACGATCGTGCCCGATCTGACACTAATGCACGCCCGCAGCAGAGACAGAACACATTCTACAGGCAGAATCAATATCAAATGTCCGATTATGTTCAGCCTGATCTGTACGATTTTGCTCATGCATAGGATTGCCTAGGATGGGGTAAGGAATCAGTTGAAGTTCCAGTAGATCAGACGGGTCCCTATGTTACAGCACATGTTTTGGGCTCTACTGATCGGTTTCTGGTTGATACAGGAGCTACACGTAGCGCTTTGTCTAAACAATTGGTTCTGAGGGTCCCCCTGTCTGGCACAACTATTACTTCGATAGGTTTCGTTGGAACACCTTCCCTTAGCCCGTTGTCACAACCGCTCTCATTCTATGTTGATAAATTTAATGCTTCATGCCCGTTTTTGCTTTCCCCTAACACACCAGACAATATTTTGGGTCTTGACATGTTGAAGTACTTTAGAGCCACAATACAATGTTTTCCTGAAGGGGTGTGAGTCATTTTAAATGATAACTACACTGAACTTGACAGAATTTATCTTGTTAAAAAAGATATTGCATTAGCCTCACTTCCTGAATCTTTGTGGGCTACCTCAGACACTGATGTGGGTCAGATGGTTATTCCTCCGGTCCATATTAGTGTCAAAGAGGGAGCTGTGTTACCTCGTTTGCCACAATATAGCATTTCACAGCGGGAGAAGATGCGCTCATACGAATTGTACATTATTTAATACGAGTTGGGGTTTTTGAGGAAGTCCCATACAATGTTTGCAATAGCCCGATCCTTCCGATTCTGAAGAGAGATACTGACACATGAGTTTACAGATTCATTATTGATTTGAGGGAAGTAAATAAAATTGTAGTACCACAGTTTCCCGTGGTTTCGGACATCACAACCCTCCTTACTTTGGTTCCTCCGACTGCCACTACATTTACTGTGATAGACTTGAAGAATGCTTTCTTTTCGATCCCTATTCATCCTGATAGTCGATATTTGTTCGGTTTCACTTTGAATAATCGATCATATCGATTTTGTAGAGTTCCTCAAGGTTATACTGAGAGTCCGAGTATTTACAGTCAAGCATTGAAAAGGGAACTTGATTCTTTTGTACTGCCCGAAGGTGTGACTCTCATACAATATGTCGATGACATCTTGCTGGCAGCCGACACCCCAGAACAGTGTGAAAAATGTACTCCATCTTTGCTTTCTTTTCTTGCTTCACATCATCATAAAGTCTCTCGGAAGAAGCTGCAATACTGTAGACCAAAGGTAACCTACTTAGGTCACCTTTTGTCTAAGGAGGGACGTGCATTGACATCAGATCGCATACAAGCAATTTTAGACACACCAGTTCCTACCACACAGAAAGGAGTAAGTGCATTTTTGGGTCTTACTTCCTTTTGTAGACAGTGGATTTTGGGATATTCACACATTGTTAAGCCCTTGTTAGCACTTTTGACGAAAGATACCCCAGTACCTCTTCCATGGACAGAAGAATGTGAAAGTGCTTTTCGACAGTTACGACAAGCACTTTGTTCAGCACCCGTGTTAGGAACACCAGATTACACGAAGCTTTTCACACTTTACGTGCACGAGAAAGATGGATGTGCATTGTCAGTGTTGGTTCAGCTACACGGCGATAAGCAACGTCCGTGTGCATATTTTTCAGCAGTTCTTGACCCTGTTGCTAGAGCATTACCTGGATGCTTTCGTTCAGTTGCAGCAACAGCAGTGTCAATTCGACAGAGTGAGGGAATAGTTTTGTCACATAAATTGTTAGTGCTAGTACCACATGCTGTTGACGCCCTTTTGAATCAGACAAAGACGCAGCATTTGACTAGCGCTCGTCTTACAGGATATGAACTAACATTGCTAGCCCCCCATATTGCATTGAAGAGATGTGCAACTTTGAACCCAGCCACTTTGTTGCCATATCCGGTGACCCAGCCTCAGTCACAAGAAACGCAGGATTGTATTTTTCTGACTGAAGAACAGACAAAGGGTCACATTGATTTGCAAGATACGCCCCTTCCAGATGTAGATAGTGAATTGTGGGTTGATGGGTCTTGTTTGAAATTACCAGATGGTACGACCTCAGCCGCATATGCAATTACCACGCTTGAGACAGTAGTGGAGACAGCTCGTATACCACAGAAATCGGCTCAAGCAGCTGAATTGATAGCTTTGACACGAGCATGTGAGCTTAGTGCTGGTTTGTGTGTGAACATTTACACAGATAGCCGCTATGCTTTTGGAGTAGCGCATGATTTTGGCCTACACTGGAAGGAAAGAGGCTTTCTTACATGGAATACAGATAATGCACAGAGACTTAGTGCATAATCTTTTGACTGCATTGACATATCCGAAGAAAATTGCTATAGTGAAGTGCAGTGCACATAAGAAAGTAACAGATAAGATTGGACAAGGAAATGCCTTTGTAGACCATGCAGCACGTGAAACTGCGATGCAGAGAAATACCACTTCTATGTATGTAGTGAAGTCACAAGCTGAAAGATGGCACAATGCTAGGCAGGAAGTGCCAGAGATACAGAAGACAGCTTCTGGCAAAGAACGTGAACAGTGGTCTAAAGAAGGAGAGTTAGATGATGAAGGTTGTTGGAGAACCAAGCAAATGGATCGATGGAAGCTGCCTATAGCTTTCGTACAACCTATGGTTCAGATGGCACATGGGCTAGCACATGTTGGAGCGTCCGCAATAACGAAAATCCTTATGCAAGTTTGGGAGCATCCAGAGATTGCTAGCACAGCTAAGAGAGTAGTACAGTCTTGCTTGGTTTGTTTGCAATACAATCCTGGAAAAGGGACACGAGTTCCATCTGGAGGTTTTGTTACACCAACTGCACCTTTTGAAGTCCTGCAAATGGACTACATTCAGCTTGAGCGGTGTAATAATTTAAAGTATGTCTTAGTGGTGGTTTGCGCCTTCAGTAAATGGATTGAGACTTACCCTACGATAGATAATACTGCTATTACTACGGCTAAGGTGCTACTGAAGGAGTTCTTCCCGAGGTTCGGTGTTTGTAGACTTTTATGGAATGATAACGGACCTCATTTTGTCGGGAAAGTTATCAAGTATGTCCTGAAGGGATTAGGAATCAAGCAAAAGTTTCATGCTGTGTTCCATCCACAATCTGTAGGATTGGTGGAGAGGTATAATGCTACTCTCAAGCTGAAAATCGCGAAAATCCAGGCCTCCACGAATCTGACTTGGCCAGATGCGCTGCCATTGGCATTGTTGTCCATTAGATCAGTACCACATTCTAGAACGGGTCTTACCCCGTACGAGGTGGTATTCGGACGTCCTATGAACATCTGGGGAGTTCTGAAACCAAGCTCTGTGTATGATGTACCTTGTGTTTTAATGAATGACTATTTGGCACAATTAACTGACAGCTTGGTTTCTATTCATCAACAGGTTCGAGAAGCACTCCCTGATAAATCTCAAGGTGAGGGCCATGAACTCCGCCCCGGGGACTTTGTTATGTATGGTGAAAGTCTTTGAGAGGTCAAGCAGCTTGGAGCCGAGGTGGCGTGGACCAGAGCAAGTACTCCTCGCCACGAGAACGGCAGTTCAGGTTACCAACAAGAGGAACTGGGTGCATAGCACCCATTGTCGTAAGGTATTGTCGACCTTGGTGGAACCTGCTGTGCTGACCGATCATCGAGATATCCTGACTACGGAGAAAGGCCCTGCTGTATCAGCTGACGGATCTGCGGAGTTCTTCCCGGACCAGACGTTTCAGATCAAGAAAGTGATTTGTAGTTTATTTTTTTTTGCGAGACTGGTTCAGCAACCGCTCTGGGTAGTGGAAACGGAAAGCCAAAATGACAAGGGAGGGGGATCAGCCCTGCGTAGTGTAGTGACACCTGTCTTGATCTGTGGTGAAGAAACCAATGTCTTCCCAGGGTAAAGAGCTCATTGACTATTTCGTTTTTTCTATTTTTTTTGTTTGAAGAAGACTTTTGTGACTATGAATACTACTAAGAAAAAGATTTTAGGAGTTTTAAGTGTTTTTAGCCCACTCTGCCACCCCAGTTCAGACATGGCCAATGCAAATCAGTCTGACCCTGTGCCTCATGGGAACAGTCCACTCCAAACTGGCAAGCCATGCCTTCCCTGGACCGGAAACAAGCTTCCGAGGACCTTTTTCTGGCATTACAGCCGTCTTCAGCCCGGCTTGCTTGAATCCAGTGGCAAAGTGAGCAAGGGACTCATGTCTGAGCATACCCTGCCAACTTATGGTGAACAAAGTGGTACAAAAGGGGGTGGTGATGGACGGAGCATCTGAACCAATCAAACACTCACACCCAGTCAACAGATCTGGGTTTAATCTGGCTGAAGACGGCTGATAGCCAGAAACCGGTCCTAGGATGCTTGATTCTGGTCCAGGAAAGACATGGCTTGGCAGTTCGGGCTTGGCTGTTCCCATGAGGCACAGGGTCAAGGCTGATTTGCATATGGCCATATCTGAACTGGGTTGGTGTGGAGTGCAAAAAAACGATGGATTTATGCCCAGATCTCTGTACTGGGGTGAATGTATGACGTTGTTCTGCATTCTGTCCATCAACTGTTGTTTTGCATGCGGTGAGCAGCACTCCCTCAGTGCCAGAAGGCACATGCTTCTGGAGCAGCGGTACTCAAAGTACAGCTCGCGCATCACTGGTATCCCGCAGACATTCCTCTGCAAAACAGCAGCAGACAAATTAAAGCTGTGATTTCCATTTTTTCTTTCATTTTTACTAACCAGGCCACTTCGCTTTCTGGTTCTGGGCTTTTTTCATATAGAGCCAATTCAGGTGGAAGACTCCAGATTCTTTAAGCCAATAATGGCTTTATATTAGGTGTTTTCCACCTAAAATTGCCTCGTTTCAACATAAACCAATGGGGAAAATAATTCCCCAGTTTTTTTTTCAAAATCTCTCATTTTCCTGTTTTGAAAATGTGGTGTTTATTAATTGTCCCGATAATCTCCCATCCCTCCTTCTCCAAGAGGATGGCCCAGCATGGATGCGGCCCTCAAGCACATCCCAGCTGTTCAAGTTCAAGAATTTATATAACACACTACTCACCCAGAGGGTCTCAAGGCGCTTGGGGAGGGGGTTCATTATTTATCGAATAGCCAGGTTTTAAGTTCTTTTCTGAAGGAGATGTGGTTCTGTGTAAGGCGGAGGTGAGTGGGGAGTGAGTTCCAGGTCTTGGCCGCCAAGTAGGAGATGGATCTACCTCCCATGGTGGATCTTTGGATACGCGGAACTGCGGCGAGGCCTTGATTGGAGGATCTTAGTTGGCGGGTGGGTGTGTAGAAGGATAGTCGAGTGTTGAGGCATTTGGGCCCTAGTTTGTAGAGGGCCTTGTGTGCGTGGGTGAGGAGACGGAATGTTATTCTCGTGTTGACGGGGAGCCAGTGGAGGTCTTTCAGGTGGCCGGTAATGTGATCTTGGCGAGGGATGTCCAAAATGAGTCTCGCTGATGCGTTTTGGATGAGTTGGAGTTTTTTCTGTAATTTGGCTGTAATTCCGGCGTAGAGGGTGTTTCCGTAGTCTAGTCGACTCGTAACCAGTGCGTGGGTGACAGTCTTTCTTGTCTCGGCGGGGATCCAGTGGAAGATTTTTTTGAGCATACGAAGTACATTGAAGCAGGAGGATGAGACGGCGTTGACTTGTTTGGTCATCGAGAGTGAGGAGTCTAGGATGAAGCCAAGGTTACGTGCGTGGTCTGTGGGTATGGGTGCTGGGCCCAGATCCGAAGGCCACCATGAGTCGTCCCAGGTAGAGGGGGATGATCCTAGGATGAGCACTTCTGTTTTGTCTGAGTTAAGTTTTACGATTCAGAAAAGGGGGTGGTGATGAACAGAGTGTCTGAATTAAGCAGACCACTCTTACCCAGTCCAAAGATCAGGGCTTGATCCATCACCGTTATTTATCTCACTGCACCATCCCAGCTCAGAACCTGGCTATATGCAAATCAGTCTGTCCCTGGCCCAGTGCATCATGGGAACAGGACAGACTAAACTACCAAGCCAATTCTTCACCAGAAAGGAGACAAGCTACCGGGGACCGGTTTCTGGCATTTCAGCCGTCTTCGGCCCGGCATGCTTGAAACCTGATGGTGCAGTGAGAAAGGGACTCATGTCTGAGTATACCCTGCCACACCTATAGTGGCCAAAAATGATTCAGAAAAGGGGGTGGTGATGAACAGAGTGTCTGAATTAGGCAGACCACTCTTACCCAGTCCAAAGATCAGGGCTTGATCCATCACCGTTACTTATCTCACTGCACCATCCCAGCTCAGAACCTGGCTATATGCAAATCAGTCTGTCCCTGGCCCAGTGCATCATGGGAACAGGGCACACAAAACTACCAAGCCAATTCTTCACCAGAAAGGAGACAAGCTACCGGGGACCGGTTTCTGGCATTTCAGCCGTCTTCGGCCCGGCTTGCTTGAATCCTGATGGTGCAGTGAGAAAGGGACTCATGTCTGAGTATACCCTGCCACACCTATAGTGGCCAAAAACGATTCAGAAAAGGGGGTGGTGATGAACAGAGTGTCTGAATTAAGCAGACCACTCTTACCCAGTCCAAAGATCAGGGCTTGATCCATCACTGTTATTTATCTCACTGCACAATCCCAGCTCAGAACCTGGCTATATGCAAATCAGTCTGTCCCTGGCCCAGTGCATCATGGGAACAGGGCAGACGAAACTACCAAGCCAATTCTTCACCAGAAAGGAGACAAGCTACCGGGGACCGGTTTCTGGCATTTCAGCCGTCTTTGGCCAGGCTTGCTTGAATCCTGATGGTGCAGTGAGAAAAGGACTCATGTCTGAGTATACCCTGCACACCTATAGTGGCCAAAAACGATTCAGAAAAGGGGGTGGGGATGAACAGAGTGTCTGAATTAAGCAGACCACTCTTACCCAGTCCAAAGATCAGGGCTTGATCCATCACCGTTATTTATCTCACTGCACCATCCCAGCTCAGAACCTGGCTATATGCAAATCAGTCTATCCCTGGCCCAGTGCATCATGGGAACAGGGCAGACTAAACTACCAAGCCAATTCTTCACCAGAAAGGACACAAGCTACCGGGGACCGGTTTCTGGCATTTCAGCCGTCTTCGGCCCGGCTTGCTTGAATCCTGATGGTGCAGTGAGAAAGGGACTCATGTCTGAGTATACCCTGCCACACCTATAGTGGCCAAAAACGATTCAGAAAAGGGGGTGGTGATGAACAGAGTGTCTGAATTAAGCAGACCACTCTTACCCAGTCCAAAGATCAGGGCTTGACCCATCACCGTTATTTATCTCACTGCACCATCCCAGCTCAGAACCTGGCTATATGCAAATCAGTCTGTCCCTGGCCCAGTGATCATGGGAACAGGGCAGACTAAACTACCAAGCCAATTCTTCACCAGAAAGGAGACAAGCTACCGGGGACCGGTTTCTGGCATTTCAGCCGTCTTCGGCCCGGCTTGCTTGAATCCTGATGGTGCAGTGAGAAAGGGAATTTGAATTTGAAGGGATTTGTAGAGCGCTCGTACACCAGGCGGTTTCTTGGCGCTAACTGATAACAGCTACTCAGTCGGTCGGAAGGGAAGTGGAGAAAAAAATTCAGGATGGGAAAGCTTGGGTGAAGAGGAAGGTCTTGAGGTCTCGGCGGAAGATGGGGTATTGAGTGCAGGTTCTGAGGGACAGTGGGAGAGAGTTCCAGAAAGCTGGGCCCGTGGTAGCAAATCTGGAACCACCCCATTTCTTCCGTTTGAAACGGGGAACCACGAGAAGGTGGTGGGAGGAGGATCGGAGGTCTCTTGGCGGAGTATAAGTTTGTATAGCTGAATTAATGAAGGAAGGGGCGGAACCGGTCCTGGCTTTAAAGATAGTGCAGCCGAGCTTGAATAAGACGCGCTGCCGGACAGGGAGCCAGTGAAGGGAAAGAAGAAGAGGAGTAACATGGTGCGATTTAGAGAGGTTAAAAACCAGCCGGGCGGCCTGGTTTTGGACCAGCTGGAGGCGCCTCATGAGGTAGTCAGGCATGCCATGGTAAAGGACATTGCCGTAATCCAGGCGTGATGTCACCATGGCCAATAGAATTAATTTGAGCGCGTCTTGGGCGAAAAATCGAGAGACTCTGCGGATAGTCCTGAGCGAGAGAAAAGCTGATGACACCACAGCAGAGACTTGGGAGTGTAAGGAAAGTTGGTTATTGATTTTGAAACCAAGGGTTTTGACAGAGGGTACAGGAGTGGGTGGGGGACCTAGTGATGGGGGCCAGAAGGAAGGGGACCAGGGACTGGAGCAACCACCCGTCAACACCAACTCCGTTTTATCGGGGTTGAGTTTCAGGTGGTTGAAGTTCATCCAGTCCTGGATGAAGGTCATGATGGACTGAACCTTAGACATGGACTCTGGGGCAGAGGATAGGTGGAAAATGAGCTGGAGATCATCTGCATAGTTGTACACAGAGACCTCCAGCTGCTGTAAAGCAAAAATAAGGGGGGCGATGTAGAGATTAAATAAGAGGGGGGATAGTGAGGAACCCTGAGGGACACCGCACTGGATGGGTAGAGATTCCGCAGAGAACTCTCCCAGACGAACCGCCTGAGTCCGACCGCTCAAGAAGGAGGACAACCATAGTAGGGCTGTTCCTCGAATTCCCGCCGCTTCGACCCGTGAAAGTAAGATGGAATGGTCCACGGTGTCGAATGCGGCGGAAAGATCTAGGAGGATCAGGGCCTGATGTTGATTGGTGTCCAATCCTTGTCGGAGGTTATCCAGAACTGATGTTATGACGGACTCAGTTGAGTGGGCTGGGCGGAAGCCAGCCTGTCTTGGGGCCAAGACCCCATGACTCTCCACAAAGTCGCTCAGTGTTTTGACCACGTGTCGTTCCAATACCTTTGCCAGGAAAGGCAGGAGGGAGATTGGGCGGAAGTTAGCAGGGTCGGAAGGATCCGCACCAGGTTTTTTGAGGATTGGTACGATCACTGCTGATTTAAGTGCTGGGGTAACGATGCCCTGAGCCAGTGAACTATTGAGGAGCGTTAAAGGAGGTGAGGGGCAGAAGGTGTAAATCTGTTTTAAGATGTAGGCAGGGCAGGGGTCCAGCGGGGAGCCGGACTTGACCAACGGAAGAATGGAAAGAAATGAGTTGGTCGATAGAAGGGGAATTGAGTCCAGCTTAGCGGTGGCTGGAGGACGTGGGAGGTCCCTGAAGGTCGAGGATGGGAGGAGAATTTTACTTTTAATTTTGCTGATTTTATCTAGGAAAAAGTGATTAAGGGAGTCGCATAGTGATTGAGAGGGTGATGGTTTAAGTGAGGCTCTGTCGGAAAAGGCGAGGTCTTGGATGATGGAAAAGATTTCTCTCGGTCGACTCTCCGCTAGTTGGATTTTTGAGGAGAAATAGTCTTTCTTTGTGTCTAATATGCTTTTTTTATACTGAGTGAGAAGTTCAGTATACCTGGTTTTAGCGATGGGACAGTAGTTTCGTCTCCATTGTCGTTCGGCTTGGCGGAGAGCGAGTTTTAGGTTCTTTAGATCGTCTGAGAACCAGCGGTTTGCATCTTTGGAGCGTTTGGTTGCGATGCGTTTTAGAGGGGCGACAGTGTCGCACCCGGCTTGTAGCCAATCAGTGATGGCGACTACCTGGCCAGAGGAGGGTAGCGCAGCCAAGTCGGGGCTGGAAGAGGAGAGGAGGGTCGACAGTGCTTCGATGTCGACACGATTCCATGAACGCGCCCAGACATTTCTCGCAAGAGAAGGCTTGGCTGGTGGGAGGGGGGCTAGAGATAGGGTGATCAGTGAGTGATCCGACCATGGACATGGTGAGATGGAGAGAGACGCGACCGGGCAGTCGCGTTGCCAGATTTGGTCCAAGATATGACCCAACCTGTGTGTGGGAGTGTTGACGACTGAAATAAAATTGAGCGACTGGAGAGAGTCAGAGAATTCCTTAGACGTGGTGCATTCCGCGGGGTCGGAGGGCCAGAAATTAAAATCTCCCAGTACAATGATGGAAGAATGGTTGACAGCCAATGTCGCCATTAGTTCTTGAAAACAGGGAAGGAACATTTGAGGGGAAGACGGGGGTCGGTACACGAGGACACAAGTCAAAGGGGGAGAAAAGGAGAGAGACCGAGCCACTAAACAGTCTGAGGTGCCCATGGAGGGAGATGCTAAGGGGTGAAAAGTGAGCTCCTTACGTGCGATAAGGGCTACCCCGCCGCCAGGCCTGCCCGAGGGGCGGTCGGCTCGAATGGCATAATAGCTCGGGGGGAGTATCGCCAGCAGGGAGGGAAGAGAGCTGTCTGAGAACCAGGTCTCAGTGAGAAATAATAAATCCGGTTGGTGGGAATCCAGTAGAGTAAAAAGGTCAAGCTGGTGTTTTACTGCTGACCGTGTGTTTAGATACATGGCAGTTATAGCAGGAGGGGGGAGGACGCTCTGGAGCGGGTTCGAGGGCGTGGTCTTTAGGGACATAGACAGGGTGTTAGAGTGGATTGACTCATGTACAATTAGTCCGAGGTCGGTAATCCTAGCTAAGGTAGCGGGCGGTAGGGTCCACTTACCTTGCTGAGCCGTGAGTTGCGAGTGAGAGTACTGAATGCGAGGGGCAGGGTGTATGGCCTCGGGCCTCGGTCGGTCGCGGACGGGCGCAGACGGGCTTTCCTTAGGCGCGCCTTCGGCGCGCAAACGGCGCGCCCGCTGCGCTCGTCCGCTGCGCTTCCTATAAAGGCACATACTTATAGGGTAGTAAGTAGATGGGCGGGGGGCGTGGCCTATCAGACGGCCGTGGCGCTGGTGATCGGTTTGCGCGCCGGTTTTACAACAGCGGAGGGTCCGCTTCTGTTTGCCAAAGATTTGGGGTAAAGTGCAAGTTGTTTAAAATCACAGAAATACACAGTCAACAGTTATTAAAAAATACGAGCGCTCTCCCGGCTATCCGCCTCAGGAGCAGCGTGTCAGCAGTAAGGGACGCTAGTGATCAGCGTCGCTTATATTCTGTGGGCGGTGGGCGTGGCCTCCGAAGGGGGCGTGGCCTATCAGACGGCCGTGGCGCTGGTGATCGGTTTGCGCGCCGGTTTTACAACAGCGGAGGGTCCGCTTCTGTTTGCCAAAGATTTGGGGTAAAGTGCAAGTTGTTTAAAATCAGAGAAATACACAGTCAACAGTTATTAAAAAATACGAGCGCTCTCCCGGCTATCCGCCTCAGGAGCAGCGTGTCAGCAGTAAGGGACGCTAGTGATCAGCGTCGCTTATATTCTGTGGGCGGTGGGCGTGGCCTCCGAAGGGGGCGTGGCCTATCAGACGGCCGTGGCGCTGGTGATCGGTTTGCGCGCCGGTTTTACAACAGCGGAGGGTCCGCTTCTGTTTGCCAAAGATTTGGGGTAAAGTGCAAGTTGTTTAAAATCACAGAAATACACAGTCAACAGTTATTAAAAAATACGAGCGCTCTCCCGGCTATCCGCCTCAGGAGCAGCGTGTCAGCAGTAAGGGACGCTAGTGATCAGCGTCGCTTATATTCTGTGGGCGGTGGGCGTGGCCTCCGAAGGGGGCGTGGCCTATCAGACGGCCGTGGCGCTGGTGATCGGTTTGCGCGCCGGTTTTACAACAGCGGAGGGTCCGCTTCTGTTTGCCAAAGATTTGGGGTAAAGTGCAAGTTGTTTAAAATCACAGAAATACACAGTCAACAGTTATTAAAAAATACGAGCGCTCTCCCGGCTATCCGCCTCAGGAGCAGCGTGTCAGTCAGCAGGGACTCATGTCTGATTATACCCTGCCACACCTATAGTGGCCAAAAACGATTCAGAAGAGGGGGTGGTGATGAACAGAGTGTCTGAATTAAGCAGACCACTCTTACCCAGTCCAAAGATCAGGGCTTGATCCATCACCGTTATTTATCTCACTGCACCATCCCAGCTCAGAACCTGGCTATATGCAAATCAGTCTGTCCCTGGCCCAGTGCATCATGGGAACAGGGCAGACTAAACTACCAAGCCAATTCTTCACCAGAAAGGAGACAAGCTACTGGGGACCGGTTTCTGGCATTTCAGCCGTCTTCGGCCCGGCTTGCTTGAATCCTGATGGTGCAGTGAGAAAGGGACTCATGTCTGAATATACCCTGCCACACCTATAGTGGGCAAAAACGATTCAGAAAAGGGGGTGGTGATGAACAGAGTGTCTGAATTAAGCAGACCACTCTTACCCAGTCCAAAGATCAGGGCTTGATCCATCACCGTTACTTATCTCACTGCACCATCCCAGCTCAGAACCTGGCTATATGCAAATCAGTCTGTCCCTGGCCCAGTGCATCATGGGAACAGGGCACACGAAACTACCAAGCCAATTCTTCACCAGAAAGGAGACAAGCTACCGGGGACCGGTTTCTGGCATTTCAGCCGTCTTCGGCCCGGCTTGCTTGAATCCTGATGGTGCAGTGAGAAAGGGACTCATGTCTGAGTATACCCTGCCACACCTATAGTGGCCAAAAACGATTCAGAAAAGGGGGTGGTGATGAACAGAGTGTCTGAATTAAGCAGACCACTCTTACCCAGTCCAAAGATCAGGGCTTGATCCATCACTGTTATTTATCTCACTCCACAATCCCAGCTCAGAACCTGGCTATATGCAAATCAGTCTGTCCCTGGCCCAGTGCATCATGTGAACAGGGCAGACGAAACTACCAAGCCAATTCTTCACCAGAAAGGAGACAAGCTACCGGGGACCGGTTTCTGGCATTTCAGCCGTCTTTGGCCAGGCTTGCTTGAATCCTGATGGTGCAGTGAGAAAAGGACTCATGTCTGAGTATACCCTGCACACCTATAGTGGCCAAAAACGATTCAGAAAAGGGGGTGGGGATGAACAGAGTGTCTGAATTAAGCAGACCACTCTTACCCAGTCCAAAGATCAGGGCTTGATCCATCACCGTTATTTATCTCACTGCACCATCCCAGCTCAGAACCTGGCTATATGCAAATCAGTCTATCCCTGGCCCAGTGCATCATGGGAACAGGGCAGACTAAACTACCAAGCCAATTCTTCACCAGAAAGGACACATGCTACCGGGGACCGGTTTCTGGCATTTCAGCCGTCTTCGGCCCGGCTTGCTTGAATCCTGATGGTGCAGTGAGAAAGGGACTCATGTCTGAGTATACCCTGCCACACCTATAGTGGCCAAAAACGATTCAGAAAAGGGGGTGGTGATGAACAGAGTGTCTGAATTAAGCAGACCACTCTTACCCAGTCCAAAGATCAGGGCTTGACCCATCACCGTTATTTATCTCACTGCACCATCCCAGCTCAGAACCTGGCTATATGCAAATCAGTCTGTCCCTGGCCCAGTGATCATGGGAACAGGGCAGACTAAACTACCAAGCCAATTCTTCACCAGAAAGGAGACAAGCTACCGGGGACCGGTTTCTGGCATTTCAGCCGTCTTCGGCCCGGCTTGCTTGAATCCTGATGGTGCAGTGAGAAAGGGACTCATGTCTGATTATACCCTGCCACACCTATAGTGGCCAAAAACGATTCAGAAGAGGGGGTGGTGATGAACAGAGTGTCTGAATTAAGCAGACCACTCTTACCCAGTCCAAAGATCAGGGCTTGATCCATCACCGTTATTTATCTCACTGCACCATCCCAGCTCAGAACCTGGCTATATGCAAATCAGTCTGTCCCTGGCCCAGTGCATCATGGGAACAGGGCAGACTAAACTACCAAGCCAATTCTTCACCAGAAAGGAGACAAGCTACTGGGGACCGGTTTCTGGCATTTCAGCCGTCTTCGGCCCGGCTTGCTTGAATCCTGATGGTGCAGTGAGAAAGGGACTCATGTCTGAGTATACCCTGCCACACCTATAGTGGGCAAAAACGATTCAGAAAAGGGGGTGGTGATGAACAGAGTGTCTGAATTAAGCAGACCACTCTTACCCAGTCCAAAGATCAGGGCTTGAGCCATCACCATTATTTATCTCACTGCACCATCCCAGCTCAGAACCTGGCTATATGCAAATCAGTCTGTCCCTGGCCCAGTGCATCATGGGAACAGGGCAGACTAAACTACCAAGCCAATTCTTCACCAGAAAGGAGACAAGCTACCGGGGACCGGTTTCTGGCATTTCAGCCGTCTTCGGCCCCGCTTGCTTGAATCATCACCACCCCATTTTCTGAATCGTTTTTGTCCACCACATGCGTGGAAGGGTATACTCAGATGTGAGTCCCTTGCTCATTGCACCTTCAGGATTCAAGCAAGCTGGGCCGAAGACGGCTGAAATGCCAGAAACCGGTACCCGGTAGCTTGTTTCCTTCCCAGTATAAGAATTGGCTTGGTAGTTTGGTCTGCCCTGTTCCCATGATGCATTGGGCCAGGGTCAGACTAATTTGCATGTAGCCAGGTTCTGAGCTGGGATGGTGCAGTGAGCTAAAAAACGGTGATGGATCAAGCCCTGATCTTTGGACTGGGTAAGAGTGGTCTGCTTAATTCAGACACTCTGTTCAACACCACCCCCTTTTCTGAATCCTTTGAGTTAAGTTTCAGGCGGCTGTTTTTCATCCATACAGCTACTTCTTTCATGCCTTCGTGAAGATTGGTTTTGGCGGTGTTGGGGTCTTTGGTGAGGGAAAGGATCAGCTGGGTGTCATCAGCGTAGGAGATGATGTTAAGGTTGTGTTGACGCGTGATGGAAGCGAGTGGACTCATGTAAACGTTGAAGAGGGTGAGACTGAGTGATGATCCTTGTGGTACACCACAGATGACTTCGGTGGCCTCTGATTTGAATGGGGGAAGTCGGACTCTCTGAGTTCTCCCAGCTAGGAACGAAATGATCCAGTCCAAGGCTTTTCCTTTTATGCCGATGTTGCTGAGGCGTTGTATGAGGGTGCTGTGACAGACAGTGTCGAAGGCGGCGGAGAGGTCGAGTAGAATGAGGGCCACTGTTTCTCCGTTGTCCAGTAGTGTTCGGATGTCGTCTGTTGCTGCGATGAGGGCGGTTTCGGTGCTGTGTTTGGCTCAAAAGCCGGATTGTGAGGGATCGAGGGAGTTGTTGGATTCGAGGAAGGCGGTGAGTTGGCTATTAACGGCTTTCTCGATGACTTTGGCCGGGAATGGGAGGAGGGATATGGGGCGGTAGTTTTTAAGTTCAGAGGGGTCTGCTGTGGGTTTCTTCAGGAGGGCGCTGACTTCGGCATGTTTCCAGCTTTCTGGGAAGGTAGCAGAGTTGAAGGAGCAGTTGATGACATCACAGAGATGGGGTGCTATGATGGAGTCTGCTTTGTTGAAGATGTGGTGGGGACAGGGGTCGGTTGGCGAGCCGGAGTGAATGGAATTCATTAGGCGGATAGTGTCGTCAGTGGTGATTGGGTTCCAGGTGCTGAGGTTGTTAGAGGGCGGTTTAGGTTCTGAGGGGGGTGGAGAGGATTGTTTGTTGGAACTGTTTTCGAAGCTGTTATGTATGTCGGTAATTTTGTTGTAGAAGAAGGAGGATAACGAGTCGCAGAGGTCTTGGGAGGGAGTGATGTCGTTTGAGGCTGCGGTGGGGTTGGTGAATTCTTTGACGATGTTGAATAGTTCCTTGCTGTTATGGGCGTTGTTGTCGAGTCGATTCTTGAATGCTGATTTCTTGGTGGATCGAATCAGCCGGTGGTGTTTGCAGGTGGCTGCCTTGAAGGTGGTCATGTTGTCGGTGGTTGGGTTTTTTCTCGATGTTTTCTCGAGAGTACGGCATAGCTTCTTGGATTTCTTAAGGTCATCGTTGAACCAGGGGGCCTTCTTGCTGTCTTGTTTGGTGTGATGTTGAGCCAAGGGGGGTACTTTCTTATGTGTATCTTATTACTGGGATTTTTCAGTGTGTTTTTATTTACAACTTTTACTTTTACTCTAAGCGTTACTCAAAAGGCATGTAATGTCACTCCTAAGCGCACTTAAACAATGATAATGTCACGCATAAAACTTGCCAACTGTGGTATTGAGTCTGGATTATTTTTCTTAACCCTTTTTTAGTTTAAAAATATATGTCACCATCTTTGTGACTCCTAATGTTTTAAAAGGGGCTTATTTATGGGCCATTATCGCCACTTTAGCGGCAGTTTCCTGCCGAAAAGCGGCGATAATTTTATTGCCCAGGCTTGATAATATGGACCTTAGCTACCTACATAAAAATACAAATGTGAATATTACACATTTTGCTTTGCGACAGTCACATTAACCCTCTATCCAGAAAGTGCATTAAACACCTGTTATCGTACTGTTATTATATCCTGGAACTTACTGGGCACACAAAGACCTCAGTAGCAGCTGCCTAAACCCTGTGCAATTCAGCCTGCCTTTGACTATTTAAGTAAGCCAGAGAAAATGTACTATTACATTTGTCCAAATTGCCAATTTCTTTTATGTCAGATTTAAAAAAATTACATTCGTTGGCTCTTTTGATGCCATTTGTCATGATCCGCCCTCTTTTCCCGCCTCCCCCAAATTATAGTACCCTGAAGAAGTACGTGTTCCATTGCGCTATATAATAAAAAGCAACAATAATACAATTAAAGTCCTGAGTAAGTGTTGTTTGAAGGTAAAGCGCCACCGTGTGGTTGGTTGGGGAATGGCTGCGTTCTAAAACAGTAGATTAGGAATAGCAGAACCAACATAAAAGAAGGTAATAATAACAAGAGGGGGAGGGGGGCAACCAGACAGGACTTTATAGTGAGTACACATACACACAAACATCTTATAGGACAAGCGTTGCACAGAGAGCGTGTCATACACAGATGACAAGCAGTCCTCGCTATGAAGAGGCCGTGTGTGTTGGCACATCTCACAACGGAGGCACGTGTCATGCATAGAGTGGGATAAGTATCTTATGCTGAAGACACAGTTACACTGTGCAGGGAGAGAACGGTCATCTTGCAGTGCGAACATATATCTATCAGAGTGCTGACTGAAAGAAAGATGCTTATACTGAGGATATATCTATACTACTATTATAAAGAGAGAACATGCACCTTTTGGCCAGGTAAACTCAGGAACCACAGCACCAATCACAACACCCAATACAGCGTTGGAAAGGGCAGTTGCAGCAGAAGGACATAGGCTATGCAGATGCCCACCATATACATTTAAAATGGAAAAGAACCGTGCCAGCAAAGTAGTCCCTTGTGGGCGTGTCTGCATTGTGCTGTGGGTGTGTGCTGGGGGCGTGACAATCACTGGGGGCATTCCGTCACGAGTGTTGTTTTTTCTTCCCAGGTTCTATACATTCCTGCTCCCTTTAAATAGTAATTCAGAGGAGGTCCCATTCTCTTAGAACCACCCCATGCACAGTTATGGGCAAAAATACAACTAAAAGGCCCTGCAAAGCATTATGGGATAAGCTTAGCATAATTTTTAGCATTCATGAAAGGGTTTCAATGTTTTTGAATTTTACTCATCAGGGACATCTTGGGACGACGAGGTGAACTGCAGCTTGATGTATAATATTTTAAATGCTATTGCATTTGCCTCATCAGGGACATCTAGGGACGGCGAGGTGAACTGCAGCTTGATAAATAATATTTTAAATGCTATTGCATTTGCATCATCAGGGACATCTAGGGACATGAGGTGAACTGCAGCTTGATGTGTAATATTTTAAATGCTATTGCATTTGCCTCATCAGGGACATCTAGGGACCATGAGGTGAACTGCAGCTTGATGTATAATATTTTAAATGGTATTGCATTTGCCTCTTGGGGACAACTGGGGAGAACGAGGTGAACTGCAGCTCTTTGTAGAATTATTTGGATACTATAATATTCACTTCCCACTGCTAATCTCGTCCCATAATGGTTTGCAGGGGCTTGATCTCAAAATCATCACCTCTCTCACTGCTTGCTGGAAGCTAATTTCAGTTTTGCGAAATGACTATATGCATTTTAGCATGAGAAAATACTTGTTATTTTACCTTGAATATATGAGGTTTCTGTTTTAATAATTGGAAATCTGACGGAACGAAATATTGCGGATTTATTGTACCAAGTTCGCGCCAATTCCGCCCACCGCTACTTTAAATACCCTTGCACCCCATAATCATAACCCACCCTTACTCTATAAAAAACCCCAACACCCTTAAACACTAACCCATCTTAACCCTATAAATCTACCCTGTACCCCAAAACCCAAACCTATCCCTAAACCCTAAGAATACCCCTGTACCTCAAAACCAAAACCTAGCCCTGAACCCTATAAATACCCCTGTACCTCAAAACCCAAACATACCCCTGAACCCTAAAAATACCCCTGTACCCCAAAACCCAAACCTACCCCTGAACCCTAAAATACCCCTGTACCCCAAAACCCAAACCTAGCCCATAACCCTTAAAATACGCCTGTACCCCAAAACCCAAACCTACCCCTGAACCCTAAAAATACCCCTGTACCCCAAACCCAAACCTAGCCCAGAACCCTAAAAGACCCCTGTATCCCAAAACCCAAACCTAGTCCTGAACCCTAAAAATACCCCTGTACCCCAAAACCCAAACCTAGCCCTGAACCTTTAAAATACCCCTGTACCCCAAAACCCAAACCTACCCCTGTACCCTAAAAATACCCCTATACCCCAAAACCCAAACCTAGCCCTGAACCCTAAAAATACCCCTGTACCCCATAACCCAAAACTATATCTGAACCATTAAAATACCCAAACACCCCAAAACATATACCTCAGTACCCCAAAACATATACCCCTATACCCATACTTGCCTTATCCAAACATTTTTAAAAAAACATGCTTTTACCATTCATGCATTTACAATGAATTTCGTTGTAAATGTATGCGTGGTAAAAGCATATAAAATGTAATGCCATGTGTTATAATGGCATTGCGGAGTCATGGTACTTTCGTAATGAAAGTATGCAGAGTGATGGTATGCGGAAAGAAATTTGCGGAATAATGGGTGTTTACCCTCCCCCGTAAGTACATTGGTGGCACGGCGGCCCACATCTCCAGCAACATACTCATATTTTTTCACCACCAATTGGAACAATGCACAGGTCTCTCTCATTGATGCCCAGCACCGACATACACTTTTAGACACACCTCCCACCACAAGTTCTAGAATTGCGAACTTTAGAGTTGGGGAGCTACGTTAGAATCTCGGCATCAGCTCTACATCCTGTGATTCCAGGCAAATCGCTTTGTCTCCCAGTGCCTACCACTAATCAATGTGTTCTTCTGTAATGTAAATTGTGCTCATGCCATGTTGTCGAGTTCGCGCTATATAATATTGCAAGGAATATAAAGTAGGGAAACTCGAGTTCACACACTACTGAACGCGCACTCTTAAGTGCATCAGCAGTGCACTGTGAATCGGAGCGTTTCACAGGCCTGTCACAGATAAGAAATGCTATCAAAATGAAATCCTACGAAGCAATATACTACTGGCCGGCAGCAATTCATACCCGGACAACGTCGGGACGGGCTGCTAGTATTTATATATACATACACACACCTCACAGTAAACGCACACACACACCTCATAGTGAGTACACGCACATGCCCCAATGAAGGCGGGTGTACAGTGAGAGCACGTGCGTCTGACAAAGTATCCAAAGTAAAGTGTCCAGGTACATGAACCTCTCACACTGATGGCTCATGGACACCTTTTCGTGATAGCACACATTCATCTGACAAAGCCACATGTATGTGGAGATCTCACAGTAGTGACAAGCATGCAGTTTTTAGGTAGAGCATCTATATCTGACCCAATGTATAATGTACCGTGCACCTCTCACCGTGATAGCAGCTATGCACCGTATAATGACAGCACAAGTACACCCGATGTAGCGCACACTGTGATGTGTCCATGTAGGCAGGTACATCACACAGATATACACCTTATTATAGTGAGAGAACATGTGATTCTCACAATGAGGACACGTGTGCCCCTTATAATGAGAACACATGTGCCTCTCACAGTGAAGAGACCTTACACTGGAAACAGAGGGTCCTCTCACAGTATGGGCACGCCAACACCGTACGTTGAGAGAACGTGCGCCTTACACAACAAGGGCATATTTATGCACCTTAGCGTTACAACACTTAGATGTGACAGAGGGTGCACTTTGAGGTGCTCGTGGACGTGCACATCTCACAGTGAGGGCACACACGCAGCCTAAAATGAGAGCACAGTGAGGGCACATAAACAACTTATAGTGAGAGCTCGAGGACATCTCACATTGAGGGCAAATCTACACCTTACACTGGGAGCACAGGGGCCTCTCACAATATGGGCACAAATGCACCTTACACTGAGGGTACAAGTGCACCTCGCAGTGAGGGCGCATACTCACCTTATAGTGAGGGTGCAAGTGCACCTTATATCGAGAGCACTTGTAAATATTACACCCAAACTCCATATAGCGAGAGCAAACATGTATCTCCTGCCCAGACCATGCTATACGCTTGAGTGAGACAGCATACATGAGCTCGAGCTTACACGCCCAGTGGCAAGGTATATTTAAACGCCCTATAGCAAAGGGAAAGCAAAAAGGCAAACTGTAAAATAATGTATGAGGCAGCTCTGTGCTGTGGAAGAATTCTAGTACGTTCTCATTCCTTCATCTACACGTGTAGTGGGCGAGAGGGGAGGACCTCTCCTGCAGGAGTATATCTCCAAATCTGACAATCAGTTAAACATTTTGTGCATGCGCGTTGCTCCATTGCTGAATTACATCAAAGAAATGCTCCTAACACGTTTACAGTATACAGTATAAACCTTCGGGTGGCTGCAGAGGTAAAGACACTAAACTGCAGACGGCGAAAGTCTTTTGCGCCAATAGGGGGAGGAGTTAGAGGGTTACTGTATCCGGGGAAAAAGAATTGATCGCTAGTCATCCTTGCGAGAAAACACATTTCCGGGTAGCTGAGTGTGCCCGCCCCGACAAACTTTTGCGTTGCAGACTAAAATGCAAACTAAAATGCTGCTTACTTCAGTAGAGCTAGAGTGTGAGCAAGTAGCGACAGGCGCTAGGCCAGGCAGAATCAATTCTACAGTTTTATGGGACCTGTTAAATCAAGGATGAAATTCGAGTTGTTTTGACCAGTCCTGCGGAGTCCACAGGGAGATTTGTGATTAAGTCTCGGACACTCGACTCTCACTGCCAGTGAAGACAATTCTAAGGTGCCCACTTTCAAAGAAAACAAGGAAAGGCACAGACAGCGGGAGGGGGCAGGAAAGGCATGGACAGCGGGAGGGGGGCAGGAAAGGCACGGACAGCGGGAGGGGGGACGGGAAAGGCACTCACCTGGACTTCTTCCGGCGGCGGTCGGCCTGCAATGGCCAAAACAAACCTTCCCCCCCCCCCAAAAAAAAATAGGAACCGCCCACCGCCGCAATGACGGCAACAAAGGGGCTGGATGAGAAAAAAATCTCAGAAACGCCCACGAGTCGCCTCGCAGAATGACGGACGCCTCAGTCTTCCAATGGCTAGCCTCCATTTATGGAGCCAGCCAATGGAAGTCTGAGGCGGGACTTTTGTCCATACTGGTAAACAAAAGTTTCAGCTTTTCGCCAGGCGAAACCTAAAACTATAGGAATGATTGGACATATTACCAAAGGGCAAGTAACGCCGCTTTCTCTGCGAATTGTGCCGAGAAAGCCCTATTAACAAGGGCATTTTAAAGCCTGCCCCAAGCCCACTTTGCATGTCGGCGATAAACATCGCTAATGACATGCAAAGTGGTCGTTCCCACGTCCAACCACATGAAAAATGTGGTTGGAGGTGGGAACACCCTATTACCAAGGAAGGCGATGGGAGGAAAATACCTGCGATAAACTCATTTATCGCTGGTCTCCCAACGCCTACTCTGACCAGGCGTTAGGCATTGATAACATGGGGGTGTGGATCATAAAGCTGAATCCACCCCCCCATATTATCAAGGCCCACATTAGCGCGTGAAAACAACGTTTGTTTTCATGCGCTAATGTGCCATATGACCGACTATCGCCGGATTTCTATTCGCCTGCCTGATGCGCATTGATAATTGCGCGAAAAAGGCGATGAAATCCGGCGATACGGGAATGTGCGTTGTGCGTTTTCCAACGCACTCCTCGGTAATATGTCCCGATATTCGTTGAGAAAACATTGCTTAATTATCGCCAGATAAACTGCACTCGCCTCATAAGCTACCAAAGCTGAAATACTTTTCAAAACTCAAACATTTATGGCAGTCTCACTATTTCACACGAATGTATTCTAGGTCGTTAAAGTGCATATTGGTTTTAATTTTCTTCTTTGCCTTGGCTATATGACATCTAAACCTCAAACCAGATGGCATGAAGACAAGCAAAAATGGAAGTAATAATTAAAAATGAAACTGAACTTGTCAGAAGTGAGATTCGAACACACGCCTCCAGAGGAGACTGCGACCTGAACGCAGCGCCTTAGACCGCTCGGCCATCCTGACAGCTGATCATTATTTTTGCACGTGTGTTAAGAATGTATCTATGAAATCACAAACTTGGGCTTTATTTTTATATTCTGCATTTTGAATAAAAGTGTCCTTTCATAACTTGAATTTTTCGAGGTTAAAGGTAAGTGAATGCAGCTGGTCGCTGAGGATTAAAATTTGTCGTGACAAATTTTGTTTCCTTTATGAGCTACATTTTTTGCGTGGAGCGGACGAGGAGGCTTGCCAGAGTCAGTGATGTTGATGATAACAGATGCCCCAAGAAAGGAGGGAATTTGAGCTGAAATGCAAATTGAGAGAAAAACACATGCCATTAGCAATGAGGCTTTTTGCACATTTTGATATAAATGAAACACCAAAGCTATAAAATATGATTTAAAACACTATACACATGTGGCAGAACCTATTCAACATTTTAGTCAACAATATTAATGTTAAATGACCTTTATTAACACTGTCCTTACTACCGCTCTGACTAAATCTATACTACTATTATAAAGAGAGAACATGCACCTTTTGGCCAGGTAAACTCAGGAACCACAGCACCAATCACAACACCCAATACAGCGTTGGAAAGGGCAGTTGCAGCAGAAGGACATAGGCTATGCAGATGCCCACCATATACATTTAAAATGTAAAAGAACCGTGCCAGCAAAGTAGTCCCTTGTGGGCGTGTCTGCATTGTGCTGTGGGTGTGTGCTGGGGGCGTGTCAATCACTGGGGGCATTCCGTCACGAGTGTTGTTTTTTCTTCACAGGTTCTATACATTCCTGCTCCCTTTAAATAGTAATTCAGTGGTGGTCCCATTCTCTTAGAACCACCCCATGCACAGTTATGGGCAAAAATACAACTAAAAGGCCCTGCAAAGCATTATGGGATAAGCTTAGCATAATTTTTAGCATTCATGAAAGGGTTTCAATGGTTTTGAATTTTACTCATCAGGGACATCTTGGGACGACGAGGTGAACTGCAGCTTGATGTATAATATTTAAATTTTCTATTGCATTTGCCTCATCAGGGACATCTAGGGACAGCGAGGTGAACTGCAGCTTGATAAATAATATTTTAAATGTTCTAGAATTGCGAACTTTAGAGTTGGGGAGCTACGTTAGAATCTCGGCATCAGCTCAACATCCTGTGATTCCAGGCAAATTGCTTTGTCTCCCAGTGCCTACCACTAATCAATGTGTTCTTCTGTAATGTAAATTGTGCTCATGCCATGTTGTCGAGTTCAAGCTATATAATATTGCAAGGAAAAATTAAAGTAGGGAAACTGGAGTTCACACACTACTGAACGCGCACTCTTAAGTGCATCAGCAGTGCACTGTGAATCGGAGCGTTTCACAGGCCTGTCACAGATAAGAAATGATATCAAAACGAAATCCTACAAAACAATATACTACTGGCCGGAAGCAATACATACCCGGACAACGTCGGGACGGGCTGCTAGTAGATTGTATAAAACTGACACAATGTTTGCACTTTGCAGGAAACATGCCTACACCTACCCCTCATGAGGCCAAATCCCACAGGAGACAATAGGCTCATGAAATCATTAGAAAATATATGATCTTATGATATAAATATTTGCATCATAATAAAGGCTACATATGATCAATGCACTATTCATTTTAAAAGACAAATTCCCTCACTCACAGTAAGGGGCATGCTACATCATTGGGAACCACCTCACACCATGATGCCTAGACACAGTGTGGGCTGCACCTCCCTCACTAGAGGGAGGAGCTCAGATATGTTGTTAGAGGTACAATAAATACCTTTATATTGAGCAAGGAGTGGTGAGAGAAGTAGAGCGAGAATGAAAAAAGTGTGAGGATTAAAACTGGCTCCAGGGTACACAACACACTTTATTCATGCATCCCAGGGTCAGGGTTAAAACAAGCAAGGCCAACTAGGTATTTTATACCCACTGGATGTTACCAACAAAGTAGGTTGACATGTTTCTGTCTAAGACCCTTCTCGGAGGTGTTGATGCATTCTTCAGGACCTATGTAATTGGTGCTTCTGCTCAAGTTCTCAAATTAAAATGTGATATGCGTGTAATACAAACGTAGTGGTCCATTTATAAGTCCAGAGATGTCTTTAAAACTTTAAAAAAACACATACACTAGGAAGAGAAACCAGCGCACAAAAAAACATTGGAATGTGGTAGGTCTATTTGACTTATGTATTATCCGTGCAACAAACCTTGGGGCATATTCCCAAGCAATAGTGATAATTATCGCTATTGCTTGGTTAGAGACAAAAATGTACCGCTGAGCTGCGGCGATTTTTACCGCAAATAAACCTTGGTATTACCAAGTTTTATCGAAAATGCGATAAAAATCGCCGCAATGCATGAATATCGCTGAAAAGTCAGCGATATTCATGCATTACCGAGCTAATGCTCTTAACCATGTTATCCACCTCCCATTGGATAACATGGCTAAGAACTGCTCAGGGCAGGTGTTAGCTTTTGGAGATATTCGCGCTTAGCGCGAATATCTCCAAAAGTTGGTAATAGGAGATAGCGATGTTAGCAACTGTTTTCAGTCGCTAACATCTTGGCGCGCCCACTTTGCATGTCATTAGTGATAAATATCACTGACATGCAAAGTGGGGCCCAAGATGGTCGCTATCTCCTACTAGCTGTCGCTAACTGGTGTTAGCGACAGCTAGGTAATAGGGAGATAATTTTATCTCCGCTTTCTTGGCTTTTAAAGCCAAAAAAGCGGAGATAACCCCCCTTGCTAATATGCCCCTCGTTTTCTCAAGGAAAACTAAGGGAGCAGGTAAGTGTAACAGGGGCTGGATGAGGCTTAACCGTGAACGTTAATAATGGTGCCTCAGCTCAGGCCCTGGAGTTAAAGCTCAGAGAATAGTCCAAATAGAAGAGAGAAAAGAGAGAGAGCAAAAAAGAGTAAGACCTTTAAATCTACATGGCCCGATGCTACCGGGGCCAGCAAGTCATTGACCAGAGCTTCAAACTTTAATATAGTGCAGGCACGCGGAAGCTTGATTGCTGGTGTTGTCTGACTTGTATTATGGTGATATATGACCATCAATTGGGTAATTTTGTTTTTGACTTACCAAGCGTGGCGCCGCCGTGTGTATGCACTTTATTCCGGTTTGAAGCTCTGGCCAGGCATATTTACCGTAGCTGTACTGGTCACTGCACCTTGGTATCTAGTGCCTGTTTATTAGCAATGTGTGGGCTTTAGTAAACATGGGTTGCCAGATGAACAACATACCTGACTCTGAATATGAACGATAAGGCATACTTCGTGAGAGGTTCTTGATGTCCTTGGTCCACCTGTGGCCGGGGCCCTTTGTCCTGTTTTTTTTCTCAGATGGTTTTCTCCTTCACTCGTTACAAAGCAGGGTACTTGATATATACAAATAACCCTATATCTGCATCTGAGGTTTTCATTTCCTTTTAGTTTTCATTTGGTCACTTAACTTTGAGTTCACAAAAATCTCAGCATTTTATATTGCTCTTACTCTTTTTTTGCTTTCTCTCTTTTCTCTCTCCTATGATGCCATACAGGGCAGACTATTCCCCCTGTTACACTTACCTGCTCCCTTAGATTTCCATGAGGGTACAGGGTTTATTTCATTGCTGATAAATAAGTGAAATAGACCTCCGCATTCCAATGTGTTTTGATATGTTTGTTTTTGTGAGTTGGTTTCTCTTCCTAAAGTATGTGTTTTTAGGTCGAGCCTATCCCATTCCGCAGGAATGGATAGGGGAGAATTGTAGTGTTACATCAGGAAAGCTAAACCAGCCGATTTCCACAAGTGCATGTGATCGTGAACGCGCATCCGCCTGCTGGTTTAGCTTTCCTGATGCAACTCTAACAGTGCCTCACACACTTCAAAGGCTACTCTCCCCGCCCCCCGCCTGCACAAAGGGATCCGCTCCGCCCCCTGCTGCATCAAAGGCTTTTATTTCGCGGCCGCGTTTATTTACTTTCATTTTGCGGCCGCGTTTTTTTCAGGTTAGTACCACTGCGTCTCTCCTTCGGTCGTTCAAAGCCTTTATGTTCTAACACCCCACAGAATGTGAGCAACGAGGCCATCAATGCCCCCCCCCTACTCTCGCCCAAATACAGATGTGGAAACAGGGAAACTGTCCCATCCGCTCTATATCCGACCTGCATGCTTTGATTTCATAGAACAAACGAACGTAGTGAGCGCTAGTTGTTTGTGCCTTTCTGCCCCTATTAGACTAGTTTTTTTCCGCTTGCATTTCCCGGCCGCTTTTCATTATTTTCTTTCTTTTTAATGTCCCGAGCCCTCTGCCCTCTGTTAGCGGCTATGCCCTCTGTTAGAATCGTTTTTTGTTTGTGCCTTTCTGCCCCTGTTAGACTCGTTTTTTTGTGCCCTTCTGCCCTCAGACTCGTTTGTTTTTTTTCCCCTTCTGTTTATACCCATTGGGAAAGCATGCAGCGGTCCATGGGACATCTTCCGCTACCGAAAGCCTGCACTCGCATTGATAATTTGTTTGTACTACGCAGGTAGTTGCCCCCTCCTTGACTAGTTGGTAACATTCCTGTGGTTTCCGCAGAGTGCATCTCACTCGCACACACTCAAGCCTCTGCGCCCCGATCCTCTCTGCACCCCAGTGACTTGTAGGGATTTCCAATGCGTCATTGTGATTGACAGGCGCTTGTGAATTGCAATCCACAGTATGTGTACTCTATATTGGTACTTAGCATTTGCGAAGCCTGCTTGCAGCGGTTTTGTGAGTGTGGCTCAGCTCTTCTTTGGGTCCGTTGCATGTAATATCTGTATTCGGACACATGGTGATGTTTGGCATGAATTTAGGGACAAGAAATGGTATAACTTGTAAATATGGGAAGTCAGTCGCTTCTAATTAACCAACCACTGTATGTCTTTAAAAACACATACTGTAAAACGCATGCTTTAGCCACCTTTCTTTTTCACCCTTTGCCCGCTCTCTATTCCAGTGCAGACACCAAGCCAGACCAAAGACCGCACTTCCGGTGCCCCACTGATCTATATTGACCCCAGTTCTCCCGGACCAAAGAATTGAGCTTGTCAGATAATTTTGTTTTGTTTCTTTCAGAAAGACCGCTCCTGTGACTGGGGCTTTTCCATTTGCAGACAGTCGTTTGCCAAATGAATGTTATTTAATTATCTTCCAAGGCTAAGCTTGAATTCATTTTGCGTTAAACCCATCGCTTCTCTCTCTCTTGAACGGGAAAGGCCTAATATCCTTGTTAAAATCTGATTAAAAATAAAGTTGAGTTTTTTGAAGTCTGATTATCGCGTGAAATGGAATTTTTTAAACCTAATTACGGTCGGATTTGCATGCGGGTTTTCAGACCCGTTGAAACAATTAAAACACGTTTATTAATGGCATCAATCGTTCTTGCCGCGGGACGCTGTGGTGACCGTAGAAATGCTGGAATAAACCTGCATGTCTTAAAGCCTCTGCCCCAGCCCTCTTCACTCACCTCTTCCTCACCCCTCATTTTTACTTCTGAAAATGGCATCATTGCATACATGCCACCAGCTGCGCACTTTCCTTAAACTAATTTTGTGCCTCTTGTGAACCTCCGTTTCCTCCCGTTCCCCACCCATTTGCGTGGCCTAGCCTGTTCTGAACCGGTAGTTTGGAAGACTCGTACGCCTGGCGCACTTTGATCCCATGTTGTGTGGAGTCAGGAAGTGTAAGATGTGTGATTTATACCAGTGCGCGCCCTTAAAGGCCACCGTATATTAGGATGGCATTGCTTTGGAATCCTCGGAGCTCCAAGTCCCAGCTCTGGTTTGTATTTAAAGTTGCATTGATCAAAGGGTGCTGTCTGCACCTGGAAATGTTTAGAACAGATGTGATCCAGAGGGCTGCATCACTTTCAAACCGATGCAGAACGGACAAACGCACATGAAAATGCACTGCAGGTCAAGACATTTTTCAAGCGCTAAATATGGTTATCATGAGAATGAGTAAACGATCAAAATAATTGCGTTACCAAACTGACAGCATAATTAATGGTTAATTTCAAATGTACACAAACACACGTCTAGGTAAAAAAAATCCACACACACATCCACACAAAAACCACACACAACCAAACACACAACCACACACACAACCACACACAACCACACAACCACATACACAACCACACACACCCACACACACAACCACACGCACAACCACAAGCACAACCACACACAAAACCACACACACAACCACACACACAACCACACACACATCCACACACAAACCACACACACAACCACACACACACAACCACACACACACAACCACACACACAACCACACACACACAACCACACACACACAACCACACACCACCACACACACACAACACACACACAACCACACACACAACCACACACACACCCACACACACAACCCCACACACAACCAAACACAACTACACACACAGCCACACACACAACCACACACACAGCCACACACAACCACACACAACCACACACACAACCACACACACAACTACACACACAACCACATACACACAACCACACACACTCAACCACATACACACACGACCACAAACACACACACACAACCACACACACAACTGCACTGTCAGTGCACACTTTCAACAAACACTATCAGTCGTCAGTGCACACTTTCACTGGGCAAAAACACCACCAGCCATCAGTGCACGCTTTCACTGGGCACAAACACCACCAGCCGTCAGTGCACGCTTTCACTGGGCACAAACACCACCAGCCGTCAGTGCACGCTTTCACTGGGCACAAACACCACTAGCCTGTTCTGAACCGGTAGTTTGGAAGACTCGTACGCCTGGCGCACTTTGATCCCATGTTGTGTGGAGTCAGGAAGTGTAAGATGTGTGATTTATACCAGTGCGCGCCCTTAAAGGCCACCGTATATTAGGATGGCATTGCTATTACTCTGTCCTCTGTATAAAGCACTACGCATCTGTTACCTCAAGCCTATGTTCCTTAAATATAATATGTACACCACCGATAGCGCTTTGAGGCTTCTTTTTTCACTTTCAAGTCCAGACATTTGTTTTTATACTGCTACTTTTATTCTGAAATCGATTAGAGCTAGACTTAGCATGGTTTTCCCGTAATTTTATGTGTCGCTATTCCCACAGCATGTGACTATTGTTATTTTTTGTTTCTGTGTTTTGAGTATTACGTGAATGTAATGTTTTAAATTGTATACTTTTATGATGTTTTTTAAACATTCGAATAAAGTTATAAACTGGAACTGGATGGCATTGCTTTGGAATCCTCGGAGCTCCAAGTCCCAGCTCTGGTTTGTATTTAAAGTTGCATTGATCAAAGGGTGCTGTCTGCACCTGGAAATGTTTAGAACAGATGTGATCCAGAGGGCTGCATCGCTTTCAAACCGATGCAGAACGGACAAACGCACATGAAAATGCACTGCAGGTCAAGACATTTTTCAAGCGCTAAATATGGTTATCATGAGAATGAGTAAACGATCAAAATAATTACGTTACCAAACTGACAGCATAATTAATGGTTAATTTCAAATGTACACAAACACACGTCTAGGTAAAAAAAAATCCACACACACGTCCACACAAAAACCACACACAACCAAACACACAACCACACACACAACCACACCCAACCACACAACCACATACACAACCAAACACACAACCACACACACCCACACACACAACCACACGCACAACCACAAGCACAACCACACACAAAACCACACACACAACCACACACACAACCACACACACACAACCACACACACAACCACACACACACACAACCACACACACACAACCACACACCACCACACACACACAACACACACACAACCACACACACAACCACACACACACACACAACCACACACACAACCAAACACAACTACACACACAGCCACACACACAACCACACACACAGCCACACACAACCACACACAACCACACACACAACCACACCCACAACTACACACACAACCACATACACACAACCACACACACTCAACCACATACACACATAACCACAAACACACACACAACCACACACACAACTGCACTGTCAGTGCACACTTTCAACAAACACTATCAGTCGTCATTGCACACTTTCACTGGGCAAAAACACCACCAGCCATCAGTGCACGCTTTCACTGGGCACAAACACCAACAGCCGTCAGTGCACGCTTTCACTGGGCACAAACACCACCAGCCGTCAGTGCACCCTTTCACTGGGCACAAACACCACCAGCCATCAGTGCACGCTTCCACCAGGCACACACCACAAGACGTCAGGGCACGCTTCCACCAGTCACACACCACCAGACGTCAGTGCACGCTTTCACCAGGCACACACACCATCAGCCATCAGTGCACAATTTCTACAGGCACACACACCACCAGCCATCAGTGCACACATCAATTGTTAACGCATCCACAATGAACTATTGTAGCAATCGAAGTATGTCGCAATTTACTTTTAAACATATTAATCTAAAGCGCAGCATGAAACCATTGCTACAAAAATAAATACAATTTTTTTCTGGCCTACAATTTATAGACTTTTGTTGCAATTGGTGTTGCAATATTTAGCAATGCCAATAGCTCAAACTTAATTAATGCGAGACCTATTGCATTGCAAATGCTTGTTTTAGTTTTGATGGCATTATGAATACTATCTATTTCAGGTAATCACTAATGGATCCCTACTCTGGAATTATCATTGAACACTGGTTTTGTATTGCACATTTATCACATTTTTCGGTGAGCACTTGAGCAGAAACGTCAATTACATAGCTCCTGAGGAATGCCTCTACACCTCTGAGGAGGCGCATAGGCAGAAACATGTTGACTTACTTTGTTGGTAACATCCAGGGGGTATAATATATCTAGCTGACCTTGCTTGTTTTAATCCTGCCTGAGGGATGCATGAATGAATATAGTGTGTTGTGTACACCGGAGTCATTTTTAATTTCCACACTTTCAAGTGGAGAAGTGTGGCTCAATGGTTAGAGCGGCAGACCCTGATGCAGAGATCTAGCCCGGGACCAGGGTTCAATTCCCAGCCTTAGTGAGTCTTGGGCTCAAAAATTCCGCCGACCTGATAATTCTTGCCTCGGTGCCTATTCAAATCATAGAGTCCCACTCTGCAACTCTGGGCAATAGCTTGCTGAATCTCCACAACGGCCCCCACAATGCTAAGAATGACTGGCCTCCACCTTGGGGGTGCCCAGGAGTGGACGCCTCACAGGGAAAGCCAGGATGGGTTCCACAGCGGTATTTGTACAAGCGCCTTGAGACCCTTGTGGGTGAGTAGTGCGCTATACAAGTATCAATTTACATTTGCACGCTCTACTTTCCTCTCCGCTCCTTGCTCATTAGAAAGGTATTTATTCTACCTCTGAAAACATCCCTGAGCCCGTCCCTCTATTGAGGAGGCTGTAGCCCGCACTATGACTAGGCATCACTGTGTGAGGAAGTTCCCAGTGGTAAATCATGTCACCTATGGTGGTTGACTGAATTTGTCCTTTAAAAGGAATACTCCACACTAGCTAGGCATATTGACCAATTATTATTTCTCTTTTTTCATCTCCTCTATCCAGACCCAGGTGTTTGTTGGTGTTTTGTTATTAGTATTGGGGAGTCTACGCCTGCTAGTCTTTATATCTCCTCTGGGCCTCAATTTGTGTCTTTATTCAGTACTAGCAGCCCGTCCCGACGTTGTCCGGGTATGAATTGCTGCCGGCCAGTAGTATATTGTTTTGTAGGATTTCATTTTGATAGTATTTCTTATCTGTGACAGGCCTGTAAAACGCTCCGATTCACAGTGCACTGCTGATGTACATAAGAGTGCGCATTCAGTAGTGTGTGAACTCGAGTTTCCCTACTTTAATTTTCCTTGCAATATTATATAGCGCAAACTCGACAACATGGCATGAGCACAATTTACATTACAGAAGAACACATTAATTTGTGGTAGGCAAGGGGAGACAAAGCCTGGAATCACAGGATGTTGACCTGATGCCGAGATTGGAACGTAGCTCACCAGCTCTAAAGTTCACAATTCTAGAACTTGTGGCGGGAGTTGTGTCTAAAAGTGTATGTCGGTGCTGGCCATCAATGAGAGAGACCTGTGCATTTTTCAAATCGGTGGTGAAAAAATGTGAGTATGTTGCTGGAGATGAGGGCCGCCGTGCCACCAATGTACTTACCGGGGGAGGGTAAACACCCATTATTCCGCAACTTTCTTTCCACAGACCATCACTCAGCATACTTTCATTATGAAAGTACTATGACTCCACAATGCCATTATAACGCATGGCATTACATTTTATATGCTTTTACCACGCATATATTTACAACAAAATTCGTTGTAAATGCATGAATAGTAAAAGCATGTTTTTTTAATGTTTGGATAAGGTAAGTATGGGTATAGGGGTATATGTTTTGGGGTACTGAGGTATATATTTTGGGGTGCTTGGGTATTTTAAGGGTTCAGATATAGTTTTGGGTTATGGGGTACAGGGGTAGTTTTAGCGTTTAGGGATAGGTATGGGTGTTGGGGTACAGGCGTACTTTTAGGGTTCAGGGCTAGGTTTGGGCTTTGGGGTATAGGGGTATTTTTAGGGTTCAGGGGTAGTTTGGGGTTTTGGGGTACAGGGGTATTTTAAGGGTTAAGGGCTAGGTTTGGGTTTTGGGGTACAGGGGTATTTTTAGGGTTCAGAGCTAGGTTTGGGTTTTGGGGTACAGGGGTATTTTAGGGTTCAGGGGTAGGTTTGTGTTTTGGGGTACATGGTTATTTTTATGGTTCAGGGCTCGGTTTGGGTTTTGGGGTGCAGTGGTATTTTTAGGGTTCGGGGGTAGGTTTGGGTTTTGAGGTACAGGGGTATTTTAAGGGTTCAGGGCTATGTTTGGGTTTTGGGGTACAGGAGTATTTTAGGGTTCAGGGCTAGGATTGGGGTTTGGGGTACAGGGGTATTTTTAGGATTTAGGTATAGGTTTGGGTTTTGGGGTACAGGGTATATGTATAGGGTAAGGTGGGTTAGTGTTTAAGGATGTTGGGGTTTTTTAAGGAGTAAGGGTGGGTTTTGATTATGGGGTGCAGGGGTATTTAAAGGGAACAGGGTGGACGCCCGAAGCTGGAATGTACAGAACCTGGGAAGAAAAAACAATGAAATAACTGACACAAGACTCGGAATGTAAAAACAACAGTTGATGGACAAAAATTCATAACAATGTCAAACATTCACCCCAAGGCAGAGATCCGGGCCTAATTCAATCATTTTTTTGCATTCCACACCACCTCAGCCTTGACCCAGTGCCTCAAAGGAACATTCCAGGCAGAACTGCCAAGCCATGTCTTTCCTAGACCAGACTCTAGCATCCTAGGACCAATTTCTGGCGAGGAGCCATATTCAGCCAGAATAGCTTGACTCCAGTGGTGAGGAGAGCATGGGACTCACGTCTCAGCAAACCCATACTACTCGGGTGACAAATGCAAAAACAACAGTTAATGGACAGAATGCATCGTTTTTTTGCACTTCACACCAGCCCAGTTCAGACATGTACATATGCAAATCAGCCTTGACCCTGTGCCTCATGGGAACAGTCCAGCCCGAAAAGCGGAACGTACCATACGCCCCCAGCATTTGCAACGCCCCCCCAGCACAAGCCCACAGCACAACGCAGACACGCCCACAAGGGACTACTTTGCTGGCACGGTTCTTTTACTTTTTAAATGTATATGGTGGGCGTCTGCATAGCCTATGTCCTTCTGCTGCAACTGCCCTTTCCAACGCTGTATTGGGTGTTGTGATTGGTGCTGTGGTTCCTGAGATTACCCGCCTCAAAGGTTTGGGCTTTCTCTTTATTATATTAGTATGGATTCAGGTAATCATACCCAGGGACAGTAGATTAATGCGATTTTACAACCACAGGTTTTCCACATAGTCATTGATTTTCTGCATTTGCCACATAATTCAGCATCTTTCATGCATAATTTGAGAACTCAGCCAAACAAATCTTTCAAGCTCAAACAGATCCAATGTTACTAAAGAAGAAGTGCTACACACACTTCTGCTCGGCTGCAGATCTTTTGCAAAGGATGGCTGACAACGTTTCAGATGCTGATCGCTGTATTCGGGTGTTAAACTGGTTCTGCTGTGGTGCAACTTGACCAGACACTAGTAATACTTGTCGCTAAAATAACAAAAAATGAATAGAGACTAATATACATATTCATCCAAACTAGGACACCTAATGTGCCCTTTCTTGCTGCATACTTTTGTCAACCTGCTGTAGACATACAAGCATGTGCATGCAAAAGAGGCTGCTCAGACCAATCTTATGAGAGCATCCACTGGATTGGGTGTGGAGACATCCCCATCCGGGCCAATGAGAGGAGCAGCAAGGCTGCCGTCAGCGGGAGTGGGATTTAACAAAACAAACGCCAGTGCTGAGAGCTTCAATTGACAGCTAGCAATTTGAGAAAAATAGTTGCTTTGAATATAGCGAAAACAACTTGCTTCAGAATTTGCAACAAACAAGTTTAATTGTTTCTTTTTTGGTTTCTCTACCTTTTAAACACTATTTTTTCGTGCATGGAAATACAAACAATTTTTTATGTGCAAAATACATACAATAACTATAAACATTATAAAAGTTAGCATTTACACACCTCAAGCATTCTTGGCCGATCAGTTATACAAAAATTCATTCATACAGACAAAAAACAAGAATAAACAAACAGTAGTTGGTCTCAGTATCAGTGGAACTGTAATTGTGAACTCAAGAAAAAAATCCTTTTGCGTTTTTCAATGTCAATGTCTTTGCAGAACGCACTTCAAAAGAGTGTCCACATCTCTTATTAATCATGAACAACCATTGAGAAGAAAAAAGTTATAACCAGATACGAGACCAAATTGGTCGACGCGTTTCAAATCCCTTTCAATAACGGGGTTCTCCTCAGGACCAAAACAGATGCTGCAACAATAAAAAGACATTACTTTAGAGTGGTGGTCTATAGAAAGAAACTTGTCCCCTGTGTAAAACAACAGCATTCTTATCATACCTTAGTAGCTTCATCAGCAATCCAAAAACTTAGAGAGTAGTATTTCCAATGGAAAAGCGTGCGGGGGCTATAGAGAGGTAAACAAATAAAAAAATAAAAAACTCCCTCCATTTAGTCATAACACTCATTCACAGTCACTCAACCCAAGCTTAGTCCATTCTCATCAAGACGCTTACCCGCTAATGCAGTGGCGTCTGATTCGCCATGGCTTCCCTGTAGGTCCTTGTCACTAGGAAGAAGGGTTGGATCGAATTCCACCGCTGGAAAAGAACGGAGGTAGATTGTCAGATAGCCCGCTGCGTGAACGGTGTATATCCAATGTACACGACTGGGGGGCTTACGAAAAACATACCGGTTTGGAAAGATTTTCGGCTCGTCACACAAGCGTGTTGGATGAGTCGCCTTCACTCGCTGAACTGACGCGGCGGTTACTTCCTGGATTAGGTATACTCCCATGTGGTTCTGGGAATTGTAGTTCAACCAGTAGTTCAGCGGGTTAGGACGAAGAAATCTTGGCATTAGCGAGCGCTACGCAAGTGGGCTGTGACTGATGTCGCACCAATCGCAACAAGAAAAAGGATAATGTAGCCCATTATTGGGGATACGGGCATTGCATAGTTCAAAACATAAGGTGCTGTGACTGCTTCCCCAAATAATGTCAGTGGTTTAGATCAATCTAGCTGCTTGGTTTGTACATTTCTGAAATTTCATTCAGGCCCCTCAGCGCTGTATTAAATTTCATGATCAACAGCGCTTCGCGCTGGCAAAGTTGTGCATCCAAATCCCCACCTCGTGGGTCCCTTTCGATTTTAGAAAGAACTGTCCATCTTAAGTCGGTATGCTCATGTTTTTGGCTTGTCCAGTGGTTGACCAATGGGGTATTTTCAATCCCTCTTCGAATTCGAGATTTATGTTGCGTAATTCGGTTTCTCACTTCTTGCGTGGTTTTTCCTATGTATACCAAAGGGCACGGACAGACAATGGCATAAACCACGTTTTTGGTTTTACAATTAGTAAAAGTATCGTGCTTCCAATGGATGTTGTCAAAAGTGAAAACAGAGTCTTCAATGGTCTCATCGCAGCAAGTGCAAGTCCCACACTTATGGTGTCCTTTGGTTGGTGGTAGTCCAAACAAACTTCTCAGTGTTGGGGCTTTCACAATCGGGAGGGCAGCCCTCACAATATGGTTAGCCACGCTTTTCTCTTTTTTATATGCAAATAACGGGGGTGTTGTGAAGTCCTCGTGTAGATCCTTCAATAAATGCCAATTAGACATTATTAGTTTTTTATATTGGTTAGCTGCTGGACAAAAGGTGGTAACACAGACCAATCTTTTAACATCAGGTTTGATTTTCTTTTCCAGCAGCGATTCTCGCGGGGTCCACAAAGCTCTTTTCAGGGAATTTTTGAGCAGGTTTTTTGGGTACCCTCTTTGGATGAGGCGGTCCTTTAGATGGCCAGCGTGTTCAAAATACTCTTCTTTTCCTGAACAATTTAGACGAATCCTGAGAAATTGTCCGAACGGGAGGTTCTGTCTTAGGCTACGTGGGTGATTGCTGGTGAAGTGTAATGCTTTGCTCCTCTCTGTTGGTTTACGGAATAAGGTGGTACTTAGGCCCCCTTCGTGCAGTTCTACTTTCACATCCAGAAATGCGATAGATTTGTTGGATGCTGTGGCTGTGAACTTGATGTCATTAGTCCGTGAATCGAGCCAGTTGACGAATTCGTTAAGTTCTTCATGACCTCCTGTCCCAATAAGGAACACGTCGACGATATAACGCATATAGTTGGAAATGCGATCACTGTAGGGATTGTTGTTGTATACAAATTTGTGTTCAAATAATCCCATAAACATCACTGCTAACTCTGGGGCGAAGGGACATCCCATCGCCACCCCCTTTATTTGGTAGAAAAACTCAGCGTCGAAAGAAAAGAAATTTTTCTGTAATGCAAAGCGGGCCAAATCTAGGATAAAATCCGTGGGGACCCTCACTGGTCTTTCCCTGTTATCCAAAAATACTGTCAATGTCTCGAGAGCCTGTTCCTGCGGGATTTGGGTGTAAAGAGAAACCACGTCTAGTGTGACTAGAAGCTGTCTGTTACTGTCAAACTGGATGGTAGCTATTCTGTTAAGAAAAGCCATAGTGTCTTTAAGGTGAGCTGGAATGGTTTCAATAAATGGTTTAAAAAAAAAGTCAATGTATTTAGCCACTGGTTCCAAAAGCGACTCACAGCCGGAAACTATAGGGCGCCCTGGTGGATTCAATTCATCCTTGTGCATTTTAGGCAGCACGTAAAAAACTGGGGTTCTAGGATTTTTATTTTGTAAAAATGCTAGTTCTTTCGGCCCGACAAAGCCCTGATCGAAGCCTTTTTGAATGACATCAAACAGTTGATTCTTTATTTCAATGGTGGGATCCTTACTGATACGTCTATAGCAATTGTTGTCGTTAAGTTGCCGGTGAACTTCATTTTTATATTTGACAGTTTCCCAAATCACGATTGCTCCGCCCTTGTCGGCCTGCTTAACAACCACTGTTTTGTCATTTTTTATAGTCAATAAAGCATCCTTTTCAGCTTTTGGTAAATTGTACTTTACAAAGCTTTTCTTTTTTTCAATTGAAGATATTCCGGACAATACAGTGCGCTCGAATGTCATTACATCCTTAGGGATTTTAGATCCTTTAGGGCAAAAAGTCGACTTTCTCTTAAGGCCTGTGACCTCCTCGTGTTGGTCTTCATTTGATTCTAGAAAGAATGTTTTTAACCGAATCTTGCGACAAAACTCTAATGTCTCTAGTTTTAGTTTAACAAAGTCTGTCGGTCTGGAAGGGATGAAATTGAGCCCTTTAGTTAAAATGGCTGTTTCTGCTGGTGTCAAGATCCTGTCAGATAAATTGAAAATCGGTGATTTATTTAGTTCTTGTAGAACTGTAGACGCGTTCTCATCTCCCATGGCTGAGAGAAGCGTGTTCGTCCCCTGCCTCTCTGTTGGCCTCGCCCTAAAAAAGGCGTTTGATTTTGTTGCTGTTGTTGTTGTTGTCCTGGTTGATTACCTTTTCTGTTCTGGAGAGGCCTACTGCTGTTATCAGAGTCACTACCTGATGATAAAGTTGTGTCTGAGAAAGTTAAGAATTTCCGGCGTGACCGTCCTTGGTTGTCTTGTAAAAATCGACGTGAGTCGGAGCGTGTGTAAAAATCCTTGTTCAGATAGGGGTAGATGGACTCCAAAGAAAAGTTCTTTTTGTCTAGGTCGAACTTGTTGTTTTTTTGAGTAACAGTGAAATCCTTAAATTCCAAAATTTCTTTATCTGTTTTCTCCAATAGTGCTTTAGAGTCCGTAATCAGTTGGTTGTTCTCAATTTCTCTCTGCAGAATTGATATCTCTTCCAGTTCTTTTAGTGATATTCTATGTGCAGTCTCAATGGTTAGGACCATTAGGTCTCTGCTACATTTGGTTTCGATCCCGCTGAAACCTTTTTTGTAGTCCGGGTCGTCCGTAAATACGACTGGGATGTTGCGGATTTGGAGTCCTGCTGGGATGGTCCCTAAGCGTAAATGCTGCAACAAGAAATGCCCGTGAAGATCCGTCCTAATTTGCTTTTTGCGTAAACGAATTAATTTGTCCGACTCGTTCTGAGTGTTGGCTGTAAGGCTAAGAGCTGCTGATGCAAACACTGGGGGGTCTCTTATCAGATTCTGAATGTGTTCCTCACTATAAGCAAGTGTGTCTTTTTCTGCCATCACACAAATGTGCACACCATACAAACAAATAATAATAATGAACAAAAGGGAAAGTGAAAAAGAAAGAGAAATCACACCAAGGGTTATTACCACACACAAAAGCCCATCACATGGGCTAAGGAGATTTCAATACAACAATCCAATACCCTGTGGCAGCCACTTATCTGCCCAACAGGACCTCGCGAGCTATTGCTCGCTCTAAAGTCAAAAAAACACACAAGGGCCTTGACTCCCAACTCAGCAAGGCTGAGTCAAACTAGAAAGATTTAACAAAACAAACGCCAGTGCTGAGAGCTTCAATTGACAGCTAGCAATTTGAGAAAAATAGTTGCTTTGAATATAGCAAAAACAACTTGCTTCAGAATTTGCAACAAACAAGTTTAATTGTTTCTTTTTTGGTTTCTCTACCTTTTAACCACTATTTTTTCGTGCATGGAAATACAAACAATTTTTTATGTACAAAATATATACAATAACTATAAACATTATAAAAGTTAGCATTTACACACCTCAAGCATTCTTGGCCGATCAGTCATACAAAAATTCATTCATACAGACAAAAAACAAGAATAAACAAACAGTAGTTGATCTCAGTATCAGTGGAACTGTAATTGTGAACTCAAGAAAAAAATCCTTTTGCGTTTTTCAATGTCAATGTCTTTGCAGAACGCACTTCAAAAGAGTGTCCATATCTCTTATTAATCATGAACAACCATTGAGAAGAAAAAAGTTATAACCAGATACGAGACCAAATTGGTCGACGCGTTTCAAACCCCTTTCAATAACGGGGTTCTCCTCAGGACCAAAACAGACGCTGCAGCAATAAAAAGACATTACTTTAGAGTGGTGGTCTATAGAAAGAAACTTGTCCCCTGTGTAAAACAACAGCATTCTTATCATACCTTAGTAGCTTGATCAGCAATCCAAAAACGTAGAGAGTAGTATTTCCAATGGAAAAGCGTGCGGGGGCTATAGAGAGGTAAACAAATAAAAAAGGCGCTCCATTTAGAAAAGCTTTGTAAAGGACAATTTACCAAAAGCTGAAAAGGATGCTTTATTGACTACTAGCAGCCCGTCCCGACGTTGTCCGGGTATGAATTGCTGCCGGCCTGTAGTATATTGTTTTGTAGGATTTCGTTTTGATAGCCTTTCTTATCTGTGACAGGCCTGTGAAACGCTCCGATTCACAGTGCACTGCTGATGCACTTAAGAGTGCGCATTCAGTAGTGTGTGAACTCGAGTTTCCCTACTTTATTTTTCCTTGCGATATTATATAGCGCGAACTCGACAGCATGGCAAGAGCACAATTTACATTACAGAAGAACACATTAATTTGTGGTAGGCACGGGGAGACAAAGCAATTTGCCTGGAATCACAGGATGTTGACCCGATGCCGAGATTCGAACGTAGCTCCCCAGCTCTAAAGTTCGCAATTCTATAACTGTCTAAAAGTGAATGTCGGTGCTGGCCATCAATGAGAGAGACCTGTGCATTTTTCAAATCGGTGGTGAAAAAATATGAGTATGTTGCTGGAGATGTGGGCCGCCCTGCCACCAATGTACTTACCGGGGGAGGGTAAACACCCATTATTCCGCAACTTTCTTTCCGCCTAACATCACTCCGCATACTTTCATTATGAAAGTACCATGACTCCGCAATGCCATTATAACACATGGCATTACATTGTATATGCTTTTACCACGCATACATTTACATCGAAATTCGTTGTAAATGCATGAATGGTAAAAGCATGTTTTTTTTAATGTTTGGATAAGGTAAGTATGGGTATAGGGGTATATGTTTTGGGGTACTGAGGTATATGTTTTGGGGCGTTTGGGTATTTTAAGGGTTCAGATATAGTTTTGGGTTATGGGGTACAGGGGTAGTTTTAGCGTTTAGGGATAAGTATGGGTTTTGGGGTACAGGTGTATTTTTAGGGTTCAGGGCTACGTTTGGGTTTTGGGGTATAGGGGTATTTTTAGGGTTCAGGGGTAGTTTTGGGTTTTGGGGTACAGGGGTATTTTAAGGGTTTAGGGCTAGGTTTGGGTTTTGGGGTACAGGGGTATTTTTAGGGTTCAGGGCTAGGTTTGGGTTTTGGGGTACAGGGGTATTTTAGGGTTCAGGGGTAGGTTTGGGTTTTGGGGTACAGGGTTATTTTTATGGTTCAGGGCTAGGTTTGGGTTTTGGGGTGCAGGGGTATTTTTAGGGTTCAGGGGTAGGTTTGGGTTTTGGGGTACAGGGGTATTTTAAGGATTTAGGTATAGGTTTGGATTTTGGGGTATAGGGTATATTTATAGGGTTAAGATGGGTTAGTGTTTAAGGGTGTTGGGGTATTTTAAGGAGTAAGGGAGGGTTTTGATTATGTTGTGCAGGGGTATTTAAAGGGAGCAGGGTGGAAACCCCGAACTGGAATATACAGAAACTGGGAAGAAAAAACAATTAAACATTTGACACAACGCGCGCCCCGCACACGCCCACACCCCAGCACACGATATGAGACATGTCATGAAGGGCTGAATGTAAAAACAACAGTTGATGGACAGAATGCAGAACAATGTCATACATTCACCCCAATACAGAGATCTGGGCCTAAATCTCTCATTTTTTTTTTTGCACTCCACACCACTGCAGTTCAGACATAGCCATATGCAAATCAGCCTTGGCCCTGTGCCTCATGGGAACTTTCCAGGCTGAACTGCCAAGACATGCCTTTCCTGGACCGGACTCAAGCATCCTAGGACCAATTTCTGGCTATCAGCCGTCTTCACTCAGAATAGCTTGACTCCAGTGGTGTGGAGAGCATGGGACTCACGTCTGAGCATACCCAATCCACTCGGGGTGACAAATGCAAAAACAACAGTTGATGTCATACATTCACCCCAGTACAGAGATCTGGGCATAAATACATCTTTTTTGCACTCCACACCACCCCAGTTCAGACATGGCCATATGCAAATCAGCCTTGAGCCTGTGCCTCATGGGAACAGTCCAGCCCGAAGGGCGGGAAGTACCACACGCCCCCAGCATTTGTCACGCCCCCTAGCACAAACCCACAGCACAACGCAGACACGCCCACAAGGGACTACTTTTCTGGCATGGATCTTTTACTTTTTAAATGTATATGGTGGGCGTCTGCATAGCCTATGTCCTTCTGCTGCAACTGCCCTTTCCAACGCTGTATTGGGTGTTGTGATTGGTGCTGTGGTTCCTGAGATTACCCGCCTCAAAGGTTTGGGCTCTCTCTTTATTATATTAGTATAGATAAAAAATGACAAAACAGTGGTTGTTAAGCAGGCCGACAAGGGCGGAGCAATTGTGATTTGGGATACTGTCAAATATAAAAATGAAGTTCACCGGCAACTTAACGACAACAATTGCTATAGACGTATCAGTAAGGATCAAGTCAAGTCAAGTCAAGTCATAATATTTATATAGCGCACTACATACCCAGAGGGTTTCAAGGCGCTTAGGGAGGGGAGGAGGATTATTTGTCAAATATCCACGTTTTAAGCTGCTTTCTGAACGCTAGGTGATTCTGGGTGAGGCGAAGGTAAGCGGGGAGTGAGTTCCATGTTTTGGCAGCCAGGTATGAGAAGGATCTGCCTCCCATGGTGGTCTTGTTGATGCGAGGTACAGTGGCGCGGCTGTGAGTCACTTTTGGAACCAGTGGCTAAATACATTGACTTTTTTCTGAAACCATTTATTGAAACCATTCCAGCTCACCTTAAAGACACTATGGCTTTTCTTAACAGAATAGCTACCATCCAGTTTGACAGTAACAGACAGCTTCTAGTCACACTAGACGTGGTTTCTCTTTACTCCCAAATCCCGAAGGAACAGGCTCTCGAGACATTGACAGTATTTTTGGATAACAGGGAAAGACCAGTGAGGGTCCCCACGGATTTTATCCTAGATTTGGCCCGCTTTGCATTACAGAAAAATGTATTTTCTTTCGACGCTGAGTTTTTCTACCAAATAAAGGGGGTGGCGATGGGATGTCCCTTCGTCCCAGAGTTAGCAGTGATGTTTATGGGATTATTTGAAGACAAATTTGTATATAACAACAATCCCTACAGTGATCGCATTTCCAACCATATGCGTTATATCGACGACGTGTTCCTTATCTGGACAGGAGGTCATGAAGAACTTAACGAATTCGTCAACTGGCTCGATTCACGAACTAATGACATCAAGTTCACAGCCACAGCATCCAACAAATCTATCGCATTTCTGGATGTGAAAGTAGAACCGCACGAAGGGGGCCTAAGTACCACCTTATTCCGTAAACCAACAGACAGGAACAAAGCATTACACTTCACCAGCAATCACCCACGTAGCCTAAGACAGAACCTCCCGTTCGGACAATTTCTCAGGATTCGTCGAAATTGTTCTGGAAAAGAAGAGTATTTTGAACACGCTGGCCATCTAAAGGACCGCCTCATCCAAAGAGGGTACCCAAAAAAACTGCTCAAAAATTCCCTGAAAAGAGCTTTGTGGACCCCGCGAGAATCGCTGCTGGAAAAGAAAATCAAACCTGATGTTAAAAGATTGGTCTGTGTTACCACCTTTTGTCCAGCAGCTAACCAATATAAAAAACTAATAATGTCTAATTGGCATTTATTGAAGGATCTACACGAGGACTTCACAACACCCCCGTTATTTGCATATAAAAAAGAGAAAAGCGTGGCTAACCATATTGTGAGCGCTGCCCTCCCGATTGTGAATCCCCAACACTGAGAAGTTTGTTTGGACTACCACCAACCAAAGGACACCATAAGTGTGGGACTTGCACTTGCTGCGATGAGACCATTGAAGACTCTGTTTTCACTTTTGACAACATCCATTGGAAGCACGATACTTTTACTAATTGTAAAACCAAAAACGTGGTTTATGCCATTGTCTGTCCGTGCCCTTTGGTATACATAGGAAAAACCACGCAAGAAGTGAGAAACTGAATTACGCAACATAAATCTTGAATTCGAAGAGGGATTGAAAATGCCCCATTGGTCAACCACTGGACAAGCCAAAAACATGAGCATACCGACTTAAGATGGACAGTTCTTTCTAAAATCGAAAGGGACCCACGAGGTGGGGATTTGGATGCACAACTTTGCCAGCGCGAAGCGCTGTTGATCATGAAATTTAATACAGCGCTGAGGGGCCTGAATGAAATTTCAGAAATGTACAAACCAAGCAGCTAGATTGATCTAAACCACTGACATTATTTGGGGAAGCAGTCACAGCACCTTATGTTTTGAACTATGCAATGCCCATATCCCCAATAATGGGCTACATTATCCTTTTTCTTGTTGCAATTGGTGCGACATCAATCACAGCCCACTTGCGTAGCGCTCGCTAATGCCAAGATTTCTTCGTCCTAACCCGCTGAACTACTGGTTGAACTACAATTCCCAGAACCACATGGGAGTATACCTAATCCAGGAAGTAACCGCCGCGTCAGTTCAGCGAGTGAAGGCGACTCATCCAACACGCTCGTGTGAAGAGCCGAAAATCTTTCCAAACCGGTATGTTTTTCGTAAGCCCCCCAGTCGTGTACATTGGATATACACCGTTCACGCAGCGGGCTATCTGACAATCTACCTCCGTTCTTTTCCAGCGGTGGAATTCGATCCAACCCTTCTTCCTAGTGACAAGGACCTACAGGGAAGCCATGGTGAATCAGGCGCCACTGCATTAGCGGGTAAGCGTCTTGATGAGAATGGACTAAGCTTGGGTTGAGTGACTGTGAATGAGTGTTATGACTAAATGGAGCGCGTTTTTTATTTGTTTACCTCTCTATAGCCCCCGCACGCTTTTCCATTGGAAATACTACTCTCTACGTTTTTGGATTGCTGATCAAGCTACTAAGGTATGATAAGAATGCTGTTGTTTTACACACGGGACAAGTTTCTTTCTATAGACCACCACTCTAAAGTAATGTCTTTTTATTGTTGCAGCGTCTGTTTTGGTCCTGAGGAGAACCCCGTTATTGAAAGGGGTTTGAAGCGCGTCGACCAATTTGGTCTCGTATCTGGTTATAACTTTTTTCTTCTCAATGGTTGTTCATGATTAATAAGAGATGTGGACACTCTTTTGAAGTGCCTTCTGCAAAGACATTGACATTGAAAAACGCAAAAGGATTTTTTCTTGAGTTCACAATTACAGTTCCACTGATACTGAGACCAACTACTGTTTGTTTATTCTTGTTTTTTGTCTGTATGAATGAATTTTTGTATGACTGATCGGCCAAGAATGCTTGAGGTGTGTAAATGCTAACTTTTATAATGTTTATAGTTATTGTATATATTTTGTACATAAAAAATTGTTTGTATTTCCATGCACGAAAAAATAGTGTTTAAAAGGTAGAGAAACCAAAAAAGAAACAATTAAACTTGTTTGTTGCAAATTCTGAAGCAAGTTGTTTTTGCTATATTCAAAGCAACTATTTTTCTCAAATTGCTAGCTGTCAATTGAAGCTCTCAGCACTGGCGTTTGTTTTGTTAAATCTTTCTAGTTTGACTCAGCCTTGCTGAGTTGGGAGTCAAGGCCCTTGTGTGTTTTTTTGACTTGTCAGCGGGAGTGGAGCGGAGCAGCAGATAAGTCTTTTATTTTATATTCTTTCTCTCCCCCAAACTCCTGTCCAATCCCGCACGCAGCCTACCACTTTAGGTAGGCGGCGGCCGCCACTACTGGCAGCATGGCGTGGGGGCATTGACCAATTTCATAGAGTTGTGACATAAGGAGAGGGGCTTGAATAACAGAGGCCACTATGTTTTTTAGAGGTACATGAGATTAAGTGCCGTCAACGATAAGCCAAAGTACATGAGGCCATCAAACGTGAGGAGAAATGACATTCCACAGTGGTGTTAAAGAGACCTTCATTTAATAAGGCAGTGCTTGATTTGTAAAGATATAAGCGCCAAGGCTCTCATCAGGAGGCAACTGCAGCTTTCCCCACACACTGCCCCTGCTCATTAGTGTGAGATCCTTTAGATTGCAACTGTGTCCCTGAACCCACTACGGAACTGTTAGTCACCCAAAAAGCTCGGACACCACACCAATCACGTTAAATACTCAGAGGTTGTGGGGTTAGAATAACCTGGACTCCCCTGTTCAGCCTGACAGTGCTCTGAACTCAGGGCCCGATTCACAGAACTAACTTAAGACAAAATCCAAAACTTACTACCATTTTGGTATTCACAGAAGGCACTTACTCATTTTAGTATTCACAGAAGGCACTTAGTCATTTTGGTATTCACAGAAGGCACTTAGTCATTTCGGTATTCACAGAAGTTAGGAGTCCTAACTTTAGGAATCCTAAATGTTTTCTGTGAATACCGAAAGTCTCTTAAAGTAAGGATTTTTCTCAATTTAGCAGTAGTAAAGTTAGGACTCCTAACTTTAGCACTTCTAAATGCCGTCTGTGAATACTGAAAGTCTTAGAATTAGGATTATTCTCAGTTTAGTAGTAAAGTAAGGACTCCTAACTTTCGGACTCCTAAATGCCTTCTGTGAATACCAAGGGCCTCATTTATGAGGCCTAGCGTCAGTTTTCTGCTTCCGATGCGTCACTTTTTGTGACGCATCAGCGACGTTATGTTATGTTATGTTACGTTATTTATTCTTTTGTATAGCGCACGGCTACTCAAAAAGAGTGTCCCGGCGCTTTTGGAAAAGGGGGGCTGCAACACAATAACATAACACCGTTAAAAAGAAAAAGGACAGAAGGCCGAGCGAACACATACAGGAAAAACAGGCTGGGTAAACAGCCAAGTTTTAAGGCTGGTAGCTCCCCGCAAAGTGAGCGGCAGAGAGTTCCACAACTGTGGCGCCAGTAGTCCAAAAGAGCGGCCTCCCAGGCGAGCTCTCTTCACACGCGGAACAACCGCCAGAAACAGAGATTCCGACCTCAAAGACCGAGTCGGTTGATAGAATGCCAGTCTCTTTTGAAGATACTTTGCTCCCACCGCGTGGAGAGCTTTATAGGCCAGAGTCAGAGCCTTAAAGGCGATCCGTTTCTGGATTGGAAGCCAATGCAAGGTTTTCAACAGACCCGCTGCACTGGCCCGTCTATTTAAACCAAAGATTGCTCTCGCGGCAGCGTTCTGCAACACTTGGAGCCGCTGCAGCAGATACTCTGGCAGGCCCAGGTAAAGAATGTTAGAATAGTCTAACCTGGACCCGATCAGAGCCTGCACTGTCAGTTTCCTATGCTCCTCGGACAACAGGGGAAGGAACCTCCGCAACATCCTAAGGATGCCGAAGCAGATGCCCGACACCCCGAGGATCTGGGATTTCAATGTTAACCCCTTATCCATCTTGACCCCCAGATTCTTGGCGACTTGGGAAGAACAAGACGGGGGAAACATATTGATCGGCTACCAGTCCTGCCAGTCTGGTTCTGTGTCGCACCCAAAGAAGAGTACCTCGGACTTATCGGAATTGCACTTGAGGCTGTTCAGTTGGAACCATTGGAAAACAGCCCCAAGGCAATCCCGGATACTCTCCCCGTCAAAGTCTCCTCCTCTCTTACACGAGAAGAGGAGCTGGGTGTCGTCGGCGTAGGATACGATCTGGGCCCCATACGACTCCGCCAACGCCGCCATCGGGGTCATAAAGATGTTGAATAGGGTCGGGCTCAGGATAGAGCCCTGTGGGACCCCAACTCCCAGAGGCGGCATCACGGCGGAATCTGGCGAGGCCCAGACCGTTTGCCGGCGGCCGGTTAGAAAGGAGGAAAACCAGCCGAGCACCGTCCCCCGCAGACCTATCTCATAGAGTCTTGCGAGAAGGCCATCATGGGGGACGGTGTCCAAAGCCGCCGACAAGTCCAGCATCACCAGCATGGCTTTGCCCCCAGAGTCCAGAACCCCTTTAATGGTTTCTGAGACCTCAAGAAGCGCAGTCTCTGTGCTGAGATGGGGACGAAAACCCGACTGGGTGGCGTGTAGGATCTCATTGGTCTCAAGGAAATTGGAGAGCACCACCTGAACGTGCTTTTCCACGATCTTCGTAAGAGCCGGCAACAGAGAAATAGGCCTATAGTTGACCGGGGCCTTCGGATCTAGGCCTGGCTTCTTAAGCAGTGGAATCACCATCGCCTGTTTCCAGGCGTGCGGAACCACTCCCTGACTCAACGAGAGATTCAGCAGCGGGTTCGCCAGCGGATTGATCACTTCCGCAACTTTCGCCAAAAATTTAGCAGGGCATGGGTCAAGGGGCGAGCCCGATTTGAGATTGCCCATTTGCGCTAAAGAGTCAGGGGCAGAGATCGGAGGGAACACACCCAACGTCACACCAGGCGAAGCCCGCGGGGACAAGATAGCCACAGGATTAGTCGGGCCCATAGGCACAGGCGATGGAAAAGAATCCTGTATAAGTTGGATCTTGCTCGTAAAGAAATCAGCAAGGTCCGAAGCCCAGGAACCAGATGGTTTTTCGTCCGAGGTGTTAGACCGTGGGGAAATAAATTCTCTCACAATGGAGAAAATCTCCTTACAGGAGTTAGAAGCAGCTTCTATTCTCCCAGCTAGATATGCTTTTTTTCCCAGGCGAATGTCCCGGTGATAGGCCTTGACCATCGTCTTATAGGTCATCTTGGCTACAGTATCGTAAAACATGCCTCCTGTTGCGCTCTATTTACAAAGTGATGCAACTAAGCAGATGCGTCACTTTGTAAACCCCTGCGCTATATTATACCTGCGTCAGGTATAATGTATGCAAGGGGGGCGTTTCCCCACAAAAAACCTCGTAATAGTGACGCAGTGAAATCTATGAGATTTCACTGCGTCACTTTTAGGACGCTGTTGCGTCAAAATCTTGCGCCTGCCTCACAGCAGGCGTAAGACTGATGCAAGCCCTTTCACATGGGGCTTTCCCCATGTATAAGGACGCATTAATGGAGTTGCGTCACTTTTGTGACATATTTCAGCAATGCGTGACTTTTGCGCTTACAGATACGTCAGAAATACTAACGCATCTGTAACTCCTTGCGACATGATGCGTCATACTGTAAATATGACGCATCAATCATGTCTCAAGGAGTGCGCAATGAGAAGTGACGCATCGCTGCTTTCACGCAGCGATGCGTCATTTCTTATAAATGAGGCCCCAAATGTCTTAAAGTTCGCCCTATAAAAAATGTAATTAAATAAAATAACATAAAATAAATAAATATAGGGCCAAGAAACACTTTTATCTGACCCTGTGACACCCTCACTTAAGCAGATATAGCAGGTGCTTCACTACGCCTTTGGCCCATTGTCCTTCTTTATGTGATTATCATCCACAGTCAGAATGACAACGGGTCTTTGCACAGACTGAGCGAGGTGGGGGAGGGGCTGCTGCAGCCTCGTGCGTTCAAAAGAGAAGAGCACAGCTTGCTGCCATCCCCAAAATTAGGGACAAAAGGCGTCCTTGAAAGAAATCCTCAAGAATAAAAGACAAAAGGCCCAAATAACGGCAGTCCGTGAAATGTACGAACAATTGGTTACCTGAACTTGGGGGAATATTAGCAATGAATATGAATATCGCAAATCGTGCTTAGCTCTACCTCATATTTTTTTTATCGCCGTCTATCCCTGGGGCCTTATTTATGAAAAGTGACGCATCGCTGCGTGAAAACAGCGATGCGTCACTTTTCACTGCGCACTCCTTGCGACACCAATGATGCGTCATATTTGATGTATGACGCATCATGTCGCAAGGAGTTACAGATACGTCAGTATTTCTGACGTATCTGTAAACGCAAAAGTGACGCATTGCTGGAGTGTGTCACAAAAGTGACGCAACTCCAGCAATGCGTCCTTTTACATGGGTAAAGCCCCATGTGAAAGGGCTTGCGTCAGTCTTACGCCTGCTGTGAGGCAGGCGCAAGATTTTGACGCAACAGCGTCCTAAAAGTGACGCAGTGAAATCTCATAGATTTCACTGCGTCACTATTACGAGGCTTTTTGCGGGGGAACGCCCCCTCTGCATACAGTATACCTGACGCAGGTATAATGTGGCGCAGGGGTTTAAAAAGTGACCCATCTACCTAGATGCGTCACTTTTTAAATATGGCGCAACAAGGCGCATGCTTTACGCCGCCGATGCGTCACAAAAAATGACGCATCAGCAGCGCAAAACTGACGTATTACCAACGTATACCTCCAATTCGTAAAAGAATCGAGTGATGGCGGCGAATTGTACCAAAATCTCAAGTAGTTCGGCATCGACCACGCAAAGCTTACTTGTAGTCAGAAAGGGACTCACGCACAGCTTACTTGTAGTCAGAAAGGGACTCGCCTTAGAGTCCACTTTTGGCGATTGATATAGCGCCGCTCCTGCGGATCACGTCATTCTACTTTCTTGGTACCACAGATTGAGATCTTCGCGTACAGCAAAGATCTTCCAAAAATTGTAAATTGTAAATCCTTGTCATTAGTCACCACACGCAGTGCGACTAAAGACCAAGTATAACACTATTTGGCCTTGTGGAAAAGTACGGTATAGTGCTTATTCTTGACTCTGCGATATTTTAGACATTTATGATTATTAGGGCGGGAAACTGTCCGGTGTAAACACTATACATTGGAGGGAAAAGCGCGTGTGTGTTGCGCTTTAAAGCACTAGAATAAACTCTAATCAACAAGAATTGTATTTTGCTTTAGGTTTGGGTCGGGTACATATTTACAATGCATTGTGGGTAGCCGGATGTTCATTCAGATTCATTAACCCTGATTGCTGGTAAACCCTGTCTGAAGAGCGTTGCTTAAAACAAAACAATAAATAAAACAGGCAGACCCATTTTACTAATCTTCATCTTGCTGCCGTCATACGCTGTCCACATACAGCGTGGAGTCTGACTGGACCAGGACCTGTAGCAGCCTCGACCCTGCAGCCCCCGCCCATGTTACAGTGTGGTGCCTGGCAGACGTGATTATGGACCCCTAGTGACGACCCGCGGTACTGCACCCCTGGTGTCTATTTAAAGAGGTGCCTGGCTGACTTGATTAGGGGTCAACACAATGGGTGGCAGCTGTTCCTAAACAAGAGAAAATTCTGCAACTTTTTCTAGTTGAGGTAAGATGTGTCTAGAGCTAGAGTTAGTGGGATTGAGATAGAGATAGGGGAATTCCTCCTTTTGAAATTGGTACCCTCACACACCCTTACGGGTGCCATGCTTCATCATCGGGCGTTGCTCCTCATGGGGGTGCCGCTGCAGTCCCCCACGGGCCCCGCGAGAGGGCTCTTTGTCTGAGTATTTTATAGGAGGTGCCGCAGGTGTGCCTGTAGGTGTGTGGGCCTCGTGAAAAAGTGTGTGAGTGAAAATAAAATTACCTCGCCGGAACCCTGACCCAATTTTTTTCAAGGGTCCTATAAATAAATTAAAATCAAAGAGGACTGGAGCCTATCCTAGTAATAAATATGTAGGAGGGATAGGTATGCTCCCACTGCTCCCAGTCCGTGCAAGTGATGTAAAGGTGCAATAGGGTCAACATGTTTTCGCATCAAGTGGGTCCCTAGTGGATCCGCAGTGTGCTTCGCCAGGACCTTGAAAGTGAATATAAAACTGTGGGAGTCACGGAAACACGCCTTGTACTCCCACCATACCCAAATGTAAGGTCAAATACGTCTATCTAAGATCCATAAGGGGACAACACCGCCACCGGGACGCGCGGTTGTGTCCGGCATTGATTCTTTGCTGGAACCACTCAGCAAGTTCTGTGATTTTTATCTGCGCGCCCTAGCGACTAAAACACTTCATACCTCAGGGACACCACAGAGCTTTTGAATCTGATTGAAAATTTTGTAGAACCAGCATTAATTAACTATCTAGTGACTCTGAACAGAGAGGCGCTTTATACAAATATTCCCCAGGACTCGACACTTGCAGTTCTAGAACATGCCTTGCAGAGTGTTGACCCATGGCCCTATGAAACCCCCATCGCATTTATTTGTGACTGTGCCTCTCTAGCTCTCAAAGAGGTCTACCAATTTCAAAAGGAGGAAGTCCCTTATCACTAACTCTAGCTCTAGACACATCTTATCTCAACTAGAAAAAGTTGCAGAATGTTCTCTTGTTTAGGAACAGCTACCATCCATGGTGTTGACATTTAATCTTGGGAGCACTGGTACTGGACCTTCTCTTTTTTCTATAATTGCTCCCTGTTCCTCCCTTTTGTAATGTGTTACTAATGAGTACGGCAGCCAGCCGTGGGACACTATTTTCTAGTTTTTTCTTCTAGATTCACTTTTTCTCACCTGTTAGTGCCCATTAGACATTCCTTAGTGGGTTCCATTCAGATACACTTACAACATGGACAATCCAGGCCTCAGCTTTGATGATGACATAGAGGCATAAATACAAAGGGCATCACCCCTTCTTTCAGGTGCTGGTAGTGTAGCATCAGGTAGGAGGAATGAGGACTGGAAATCCCTACAAACCCTGAGGAAACTACAGATTAAGACAGCTCTGCATTGGATAGTAATGTCAAACTGTCCCCCAGAATCTTCTTAGACGATTTGACCTTTCATCGTGAATGGGCTAAAATTGCATGGAAATGCACACGCAGTTGGCTTGTGTTGATTATCAACACAGCCAAGCGCTTATCAGATGAGCTTCTGATTCAGATTACCCTAGCGGAGAATGGGTTTAAAACAGGCATCTCCATTTCTTCATTTAAATCACGACTCGCTGAAATAAATGAAGAAATTATACACCACAATACCGAGGAGGCCTTAGACAACAACCTCCACCTTTCTTTCAAGGATTCCCACCCCACTCCTTTCAACCACCAATGTACCCTGGACAGTGGATGGGACCGCATCCAATGTGGAACAAACCACCTGGACATTGTCCCCAAATGCCTCAATACCAACAATTCCCACCCCCCTTTTTACAACAGAGGGAGGGGCAGAGGAAGAGGCAGATGAAGAGGCGGACCCAAGAATGTCCACTGGCAAGACCCAGAACAGATGGTTCTGAGGAGCAAGACAACGAAACCCGAGTGGTTAATCATTCGTCCCGGCCCATGACCGAGGATGAATCAAAGCTCTTGGAGAAGGGCCTTGGTATTGTCCCGACCCCCAAGGAGGACACCTTCAGACTTCATCAAGAACTCCATCAACTATTTCACAAAATAAGACTCAAGGCATTTTTTTGAGACAAACTTGAGACCCCTATTACCGGTACTGGTCGAAAAAAAAAGTTGAATTCACACCGACCGCTGCTATGACACCACATGAGGTATTTACTTTTGAACAGGCGATTTTGAAAGACGTGAAGGACACTACCTACACACACCCCTTCGACAACCTGTCCAGAGAAGAGAGGAGCGTACTCAAAACCATCACAGAGGATCAGCCCATCATTTTGAAGCCTGCTGAGAAAGGAGGGACTATGGTCATTATGGATATTGATACGTACGATGCTGAATGTCACCGCCAGCTATCAGATACAAAGTACAATCGGCCGTTAGATAAAGATCCAACAGCCCATCTGTCCACCATAATCAGAAGTCTTATATCTGAGGCTGAAATGGAAGGATGGATTTCTACCCAAGAGGCGGCCTTTCTTACCAATGATGACCCTCGTACCCCTTATTTCTACACACTACTGCTAAGCTCCATAAGAGGAGGACGCCGCCACTGGGACGCCTGAATGTGTCCGACATCAATTCTTTGCTGGAACCACTCTGCAAGTTCTGTGATTTTTATCTGCGCCCCCTAGTGACGAAAACATCTACATACCTCAGGGACACCACAAAGGTTTTGACCGTGATTGAAAATTTTGCAGCATCAATTAAGTATGTAGTGACTGTGGACGTAGAGGCGCTTTACACAAATATTCCCGAGGACTCAATCCTTACTCTTCTAGAATATGCCTTACAGAATGTTGACCCAAGGTCATGTGAAACCCACATCGCATTTATTTGTGACTGTGCCTCTCTTGCTCTCAAAGAGAACTTTTTTGCCTTCCAGAGACAGCTGTACCATCAAATTCAAGGCACCAGTATGGGAAGCACCTTTGCCCCGAGCCTGGCCTCTTAAAGCACAGATGTTCATGGGAATTTGAAGACGGCCCAAGAACAGCAGAACACTGGTTCACAGTCTTTCTTTAGACAAAGAGGTGCCCAGTAGCGGTGAACATGCATCAACTCCAGGTAAGTGGCAGCAACTGGCAAACTGCAAATTCAAACAACAATACCAAATGAATGCGATAGAATAATGCGTGAGGAGCGAAAGGGGAATATAAAGGCAGTAAACTAACTTGTGCTATCTCGAGACAACATTTATATCAAAAGAAATGGTTAACTAAAAACTGTAATGTAAAACCAACGGCTACCTAAAAATCTAATAATATAACTAACATAACATCTTTAGAAAACACTACACACCACCACCACCTAATGTGCAATAAAAGAGAATCAATCAATCATGTGGCATGTGACTACTCATCCGTAAGGGTCTCAAAGCGCTGGGGGGCAGGGGGGCAGCTGGTCCATTGAAGGTGCAGTGGTTCAGTCACAGAGCCAGGTCTTGAAGTCCTTCCTGAGTTTAGGCAGTGACGGTGATTGCCTGTGGTGGAGAGGCAGGGTGTTCCAGGTCTTGAAGTCCTTCCTGAGTTTAGGCAGTGGCGGTGATTGCCTGTGGTGGAGAGGCAGGGTGTTCCAGGTCTTGAAGTCCTTCCTGAGTTTAGGCAGTGACGGTATTTGCCTGTGGTGGAGAGGCAGGGTGTGCTAGGTCTTGAAGTCCTTCCTGAGTTTAGGCAGTGACGGTGATTGCCTGTGGTGGAGAGGCAGAGTGTTCCAGGTCTTGAAGTCCTTCCTGAGTTTCAGCAGTGACGGTGATTGCCTGTGGTGGAGAGGCAGGGTGTTCCAGGTCTTGAAGTCCTTCCTGAGTTTAGGCAGTGACGGTGATTGCCTGTGGTGGAGAGGCAGGGTGTTCCAGGTCTTGAAGTCCTTCCTGAGTTCAGGCAGTGACGGTGATTGCCTGTGGTGGAGAGGCAGGGTGTTCCAGCCCTTTGCTGCGAGGTAGGTGAAGGATCTTCCTCCAGCTGCGGTCCTGTTGATACGTGGGACAGTGGCCAGAGCCAGATGGGTAGAGCGGAGGTCTATGGTGGGTGCATGTAATGCGAGGCGGTGGTTGGTGTACGCAGGTTTCACATTATGTAAGGCTTTGTAGGTGTGTGTGCGGAGCTTGAATGTGATTTCTTTGTTGACTGGGAGCCAGTGGAGGTCTCTCAGGTGGCTGGTGATGTTGCTTCCGTGGGAGATTTTGAGGATGAATCTAGAGGAGGTGTTCTGAATGTTCTGCAGTTTATTGAGGAGTTTCTGGTTGATGCCGGCGTAGACTACGTTGCCGTAGTTATTTATCATGCTGAGGAGCGCGTGGGTGACTCTTTTTCTGGACCCGGTTGTCCTGACATGGTTTTTGGCTTTATTTCTGAGGGATGATGACTTTAAGCTTGCTAACATCTTGAATATGTATTCTTACCTTGTGTTGGCCCCTTTAAGCCCTTTTTCCAGTCCTAGAAGCATAAACTAGAGGATAGCTGCTTAACATGATGATAGATCCCTTATTCTTGACTCTAATCCATCTATTGCCTATTGGCTTTGACATAATTATGTGTCCTTTCATCATCCTGCCTATAGTAGAGGGTGGATCCTGTAGTCCTGACTTTATATTACACTAGCAGCCCGTCCCGACGTTGTCCGGGTATTAATTGCTGCCGGCCAGGTGTATATTGTTTTGTAGGATTTCGTTTTGATAGCATTTCTTATCTCTGACAGGCCTGTGAAACGCTCCGATTCACAGTGCACTGCTGATGCACTTAAGAGTGCGCATTCAGTAGTGTGTGAACTCGAGTTTCCCTACTTTATTTTTCCTTGCAATATTCTATAGCGCAAACTCGACAACATGGCATGAGCACAATTTACATTACAGAAGAACACATTAATTTGTGGTAGGCACGGGGAGACAAAGCAATTTGCCTGGAATCACAGGATGTTGACCTGATGCCGAGATTCGAACGTAGCTCCCCAGCTCTAAAGTTCGCAATTCTAGAACTTGTGGTGGAAGGTGTGTCTCAAAGTGTATGTCAGTGCTGGCCATCAATGAGAGAAACTGTGCGTTTTTCAAATCGGTGGTGAAAAAATATGAGTATGTTGCTGGAGATGTGGGCCGCCGTGCCACCAATGTACTTACCGGAGGAGGGTAAACACACATTATTCCGCAACTTTCTTTCCGCAGACCATCACTCTGCATACTTTCATTATGAAAGTACCATGACTCCGCAATGCCATTATAACGCATGGCATTACATTTTATATTCTTTAACCACACATACATTTACAACGAAATTCGTTGTAAATGCATGAATGGTAAAAGCATGTTTTATTTTTAATGTTTGGATAAGGTAAGTATGGGTATAGGGGTGTATGTTTTTGGGCTACTGAGGTATATGTTTTGGGATGTTTGGGTATTTTAAGGGTTCAGATATAGTTTTGGGTTATGGGGTACAGGGGTAGTTTTAGCGTTTAGGGATAGGTATGGGTTTTGGGGTGCAGGCGTATTTTTAGGGTTCAGGGCTAGGTTTGGGTTTTGGGGTATAGGGGTATTTTTAGGGTTCAGGGGTAGTTTTGGGTTTTGGGGTACATGGGTATTTTAAGGGTTCAGGGCTAGGTTTGGGTTTTGGGGTACAGGGGTATATTTAGGGTTCAGAATTAGGTTTGGGTTTTGGGGTACAGGGGTATTTTAGGGTTCAGGGGTAGGTTTGGGTTTTGGGGTACAGGGTTATTTTTATGGTTCAGGGCTATGTTTGGGTTTTGGGGTGCAGGGGTATTTTTAGGGTTCAGGGATAGGTTTGGGTTTTGTGGTACAGGGGTATTTTAAGGGTTCAGGGCTAGGTTTGGGTTATGGGGTACAGGGGTATTTTAGGGTTCAGGGGTAGGTTTGGTTTTTGGGGTATTTTTAGGATTTAGGTATAGGTTTGGGTTTTGGGGTACGGGGTATATTTATAGGGTTAAGATGGGTTAGTGTTTAAGAGTGTTGGGGTAATTTAAGGAGTAAGGGTGGGTTTTGATTATGGGGTGCAGGGGTATTTAAAGGGAGCAAGGTGGACACACGGAGCTGGAATGTACAGAACCTGGGAAGAAAAAAACAAAGAAATATTTGACACAACGCGCGACCCGCACACGCCCACACCCCCAGCACACAATATGAGACATGGCATGAAGGGCAGAATGTAAAAACAACAGTTGATGGACAGAATGCAGAACAATGCCACAATTTCACCCCAATAGAGAGATCTTGGCCTAATCCATCATGTCTTTTGCACTCCACGCCCCTCCAAGTTCAGACACAGCAATGAGCAAGTCTGCCTGGACCCTGTGCCTCGTGGAAACATTCCAGGTTGAACTATCAAACCATTTCTTTCAGCAATTTCTGGTTATCAGCCATCTCTAGCCAGGATAGCTTAACTCCAGTGGTGTGGAGAGCATGGGACTCACGTCTCAGCATACCCATCCCACTCGGGGTGACAAATGCAAAAACAACAGTTGATGGACAGAATGCAGAACAATGTCATACATTCACCCCAGTACAGAGATCTGAGCCTAAATCCATTGTTTTTTTGCACTCCACACCACCCCAGTTTAGACATGGCCATATGCAAATCAGCCTTGACCCTGTGCCTCATGGGAACAGTCCAGCCCGCCCCCAGCATTTGTATCTAGAAGTAATGCAGCACAGGGAGATGCAATTATAGAGGACATGTTCCACAAGACCTCGAACATGTGGCCACTTATATAACTGTAGAATGAGATCTTCGTATTTGCAAAGATCTTCCAAAAATTGCACCTCCTTGATTTCAGACACCACACGAACTGCGACTGAATTTCAAGAAGAAGGATAAATAAGTATGCTACTTACACCGTATACTTCACTCTGCTATAATTAAGACATTTATGAATGTTAGGGCGGGTAACTGTCCGGGTTTGACACTATATGTTGGAGGGAAAAGCACGTGTATGTTACGCATCAAAGTAATAGAATAAACTCTAATTAACAAGAAATGCATTCTGTTTTAGGTCGGGTATATATTTGCAATGCATTGTGGGTAGCCGGATGTTCATTCAGATTCTTTCACCCCCGATTTCTGGTAAACCCTGTTTGAAGGCGTCGTTGAAGACAAAACAATAAAATAAAACAGGCAGGCCCATTTTACTAATCTTTATCTTGCTGCAGTCATACGCTGTCCACATACAGCGTGGAGTCTGACTGGACCAGGACCTATAGCAGCCTCGACCCTGCTACCCCCGTCCATGTATGTTACAATGTGGTGCCTGGCTGATGTGATTACAGACCCCTAGTGACGCCCGTGGTACTGCACCCCTGGTGTCTATCGATGAGCCTGGATGATGTGATAATGGATCTCTAGTGACGGTCCTTGGTACTGCACCCCTGGTGTCTATCGATGAGCCTGGATGATGTGATAATGGATCTCTAGTGACGGTAAGTGGTACTGCACCCCTGGTGTCTATCGATGAGCCTGGATGATGTGATAATGGACGCCTAGTGACGGTCCGTGGTACTGCACCCCTGGTGTCTATTCAATGAGGTGCCTGGCTGTCTTGATTAGGGATCAACACAATGGATGTTCCTAAACAAGAGAAAATTCTGCAACTTTTTCTAGTTGAGGTAAGATGTGTCTAGGCTAGAGTCAGTGGGATTGAAATAGAGATAGGGGAATTCCTCCTTTTGAAATTGGCACCCTCACACACCCTTACGGGTGTCATGCTTCATCATCGGGCGTTGCTCCTCGTGGGGGTGCCGCTGCAGTCCCCCACGGGCCCCGCAACAGGGCTCTATGTCTGAGTATTTTATAGGAGGTGCCGCAGGTGTGCCTGTGGGTGTGTGGGCCTCGTGAAAAAGTGTGTGAGTCAAAATAAAATTACCTCGCCGGAACCCTGACCCAATTTTATTCTAGGGTCCGGAAAATAAATTAAAATCAAAGAGTACTGGAGCCTATCCTAGAAACAAATATGTAGGAGGGATAGGTATGTTCCCACTGCTCTCAGTTCGGTCAAGTGATGTGAAGGTGCAATAGGGTCAACACGTTTTCGCATCAAGTGGGTCCCTAGTGGATCCGCAGTGCGCTTTGCCAGGACCTTGAAAGTGAATATAAAACTGTGGGAGTCACGGAAACACGCCTTGTACTCCCACCATACCCAAATGTAATGTCAAATACGTCTACCTAAGATCCATAAGGGGACGACACCGCCACTGGGACGCCCAGTCGTGTCCGGCATTGATTCTTTTCTGGAACCACTCAGCAAGTTCTGTGATTTTCATCTGCATGCCCTAGTGACTAAAACACCTACATACCTCAGGGACACCACAGAGCTTTTGAACCTGATTGAAAATTTTGCAGAACCAGCATTAATTAACTATCTAGTGACTCTGGACATAGAGTCGCTTTATACAAATATTCCCTAGGACTCGACACTTGCAGTTCTAGAACATGCCTTGCAGAGTGTTGACCCATGGCCGTATGAAACCCCCATCACATTTATTTGTGACTGTGCCTCTCTAGCTCTCAAAGAGGTCTACCAATTTCAAAAGGAGGAAGTCCCCTATCACTAACTCTAGCTCTAGACACATCTTATCTCAACTAGAAAACGTTGCAGAATGTTCTCTTGTTTAGGAACAGCCACCATCCATTGTGTTGACATTTAATCTTGGGAGCACTGGTACTGGACCTTCTCTTTTTTCTATAATTGCACCCTGTTCCTCCCTTTTGTAATGTGTTACTAATGAGTACGGCAGCCAGCCGTGGGACACTATTTTCTATTTTCTTCTTCTAGATTCACTTTTTCTCACCTGTTAGTGCCCATTAGACATTCCTTAGTGGGTTCCATTCAGGTACACTTACAACATGGACAATCCAGGCCTCAGCTTTGATGATGACATAGAGGCAGAAATACTAAAGTCATCACCCCTTCTTTCAGGTGCTGGTAGTGTAGCATCAGGTAGCCGGAATGAGGACTGGAAATCCCTACAAACCCTGAGGAATCTACAGATTAGGACAGCTCTGCATGGGATAGTAGTGACGGAATGTCTGAGGGCCAGTAAAGCCCCCATATGGATTTTAGTCACACGGTCCCCCAAAATCTTCTTATACGCTTTGACCTTTCATCGTGAATGGGCTAAAATTGCATGGAAATGCACGCGCAGTTTCTTGTGTTGATTATCAACACAGCCAAGCGCTTATCAGATGAGCTTTTGATCCAGATTACCCTAGCGGAGAATGGGCTTAAAGCAGGCATCTCCATTTCTTCATTTAAATCACGACTCGCTGAAATAAATGAAGAAATGGATGATCATAAGGAGTATCTAACCAAACAGGAAATTTCATAACTCCAAAAAGATATTAAACACTTTGACCAAGGTAAAATGTACCCTTCCATTAAAGAGGACTATGTCTTTCAGAGTTATGACACCACATCTGATGAGGGCAGTGACACGTCCACCAGATCAGGGTCCACTAGTAGTGATTCCAGTCATGAAAATAGGAATTATACACAGAGGAGGCCTTAGACAACACCCTTCACCTTTGTTTCAAGGATTTCCACCACACTCCTTTCAACCACCAATGTACCCTGGACAGTGGATGGGACCGCATCCAATGTCGAACAAACCACCAGGACATTGTCCCCAAATGCCTCAATACCAACAATTCCCCCTCCCCCTTTTTACAACAGAGGGAGGGGCCGAGGAAGAGGCAGAAGAAGAGGCGGACCCAAGAATGTCCACTGGCACGACCCAGAAACAGATGGTTCTGTGGAGCAAGACAACGAAACTCTAGTGGTTAAATATTCGTCCCAGCCCATGACCAAAGATGAATCAAAGCTCTTGAAGAAGGGCCTTGGTTTTGTCCCGACCCCCAAGGAGGACACCTTCAGACTTCATCAAGAACACCATCAACTATTTCACAAAATAAGACTCAAGGCATTTTTTCAAAACAAACTTGAGACCCCTATTACCGGTACTAGTCTAAAAAAAAAGTTGAATTCACACCAACCGCTGTCATGACACCACATGAGGTATTTACTTTTGAACAGGCGATTTTGAAAGACGTGAAAGACACTACCTACACACATCCCTTCGCCAACCTGTCCAGAGAAGAGAGGAACGTACACAAAACCATCACAGAGGATCAGACCATCATTTTGAAGCCTGCTGACAAAGGAGGGACTATTGTCATTATATGTACGTATATTGTACGATGCTGAATGTCACCGCCAACTATCAGATACAAAGTACAATCGGCCGATAGATAAAGATCCAACAGTCCGTCTGTCCACCATAATCAGAAGTCTCATATCTGAGGCGGAGATGGAAGGATGGATTTCTACCCAAGAGGCGGCCTTTCTTACCAATGAGGACCCTCGTACCCCTTATTTCTACACTCTACTGCTAAGCTCCATAAGGGGTCGACACCGCCACTGGGACGCCTGATTGTGTCCGACATCAATTCCTTGCTGGAACCACTCAGAAAGTTCTGTGATTTTTATCTGTGCCCCCTAGTGATGAAAACATCTACATACCTCAGGGACACCACGGAGGTTTTGAACCTGATTGAAAATTTTGCAGCATCAATTAAGTATTTAGTGACTGTGGACGTAGAGGCGCTTTATACGAATATTCCTTAGGACTCGATAATTACAGTTCTAGAATATGCCTTACAGAATGTTGACCCAAGGCCATATGAAACCCCCATTGCATTTATTTGTGACTGTGACTCTCTAGCTCTCAAAGAGAACTTTTTTGCCTTCCAGAGACAACTGTACCATCAAATCCAAGGCACCAGCATGGGAAGCACCTATGCCCCGAGCCTGGCGTGTTTGCATATGGCCGACTTCGAGGAAAAATGTATCTTGGGAGAGAACAATCCATACAGGACCAACATCCTGGTGTGGCGTCGTTACATTGACGATATCATCATGTTCTGGCAAGGTGATGAGGAACAATGTGGAACCTTTTTCAATTGGATCAATACCCATGATCCCTTTCTGAAATTCAACGGCATCAGTTCACTAGAAAACATTCATTTTCTAGACCTCCTGATATCACTACAGAATGATATTCTCAAAACCACCATTTACAGAAAACCCACAGACAGAAATAGTTTGCTTGAGAGCCACCACCCTAAAGAATTGAGAAATAATCTACAGTCGGTTAGTTTTTGCGCCTTTGCAGGATCTGCAATACACTTAACGAATTTGAATCTCAGTCCAAGATACTATCTGACAACTTATCATTACAACACTCTCCTTGGAAGGTCATACAAGATGCCCACAAAAGAGCAAGGAACAACCATAGGGAGGCCCTCCTAGAGGTCAGAACCAAACCAGCGTTAGATGCCTTAACCTGTGTGACCACATTTACACCTAACTCCAATAAAATTCAGAAAATTATCAAAAGACATTGGAACATCCTCAAAACAGGCAGCTTCACTCCAGGCCCACCTCTATTGTTTGCATTCAAACGCACACAAAATCTGAGAGACATATTGGTCCATACTCGACCAAAAGCCACAATTCAGAGACAACCCACTCTCTGGTCCTTACCCCCAGTAAAGGACACTACCCGTGCAGGACCTGCGCTGTGTGCCTCCTGACTACAGCATCTAAACAGATTTACCTTGGTTTGCCCAGACCTTTGCTTTAAAAACTCCATTCTAACTGTATATACCTTGTGCCATGAGGTATGTGGGCTTGACGACCCGCCCTGTTAAAACCCACATCGGGGAACACAAAAGCACTATCCACTGCAGGAAAACCAACACAAGGCTACAGAACCACTACCTAGAGAAAAATCACCCCCCTGACAGTCTTGAACCATAATTGAATCCAATCACAACTGGTCCACATGCATAATATTTAAACAAAAACAACTGTGGGTGTTCTGCTTAAAAAGCTATTTAGTTGGTCTGAATGACGACATACTGTGGGTAGAACTGGCATCTTTCTTAATGCTCCGGATCTAATAAGAAATTAATGGGGTCATCTGATCTGGGACTGTTTAGGGTGCATATGATTCCCTTTATATACCGTTTCCGGCCACCAAGGAATACCCACAGTGTTGGCTGCCATGAGCAATCATCCTTTGTGATTGCCAGGGTGACTTCAGGTCCTAGTGTTTATTTACGACCACCAGACAATTGGAACAAATTGTCATTCTTCTGGTGACCACAGATGACCTGTCTGCCGTTGGTATAACAAGGCTTACCCTCCCTGCCCAAACCACGACATAGAGTGCCTCAATACCAATAACATCTTCAGTCAATGTGGAAGCTCCACCATCACCGTGGGCTAATAGTAAGTTTCGTGTACTTCTACTCGCCGTGGAAAAACATGAACACGCTGCATCATTTAGTATTCTACTGTGCTTATACTACACCATCCAATGCTTTTCCCACAGCAAGTGCGGCAGTAAACTGTACACTTATCTAATATGTAAGCATCTGTACCACTTGGGGTAGGTCTTGTTATATATCTCTCTCTATATCCTTTCACTGATCCATTGAATCTAATTCAATTTGTCCATCATGGACGTCAGACTCCGGCGATCTATATTGATACGATTTACGTGACAGGACAGGCCCCCATTATCACTGCAAGTCTTCATAATTGCAAAACGGGAAGTATACTATACATCTTCCACATTTCCAACCGGCACCTCCTATAAAAGATCTCTGACAAAGAGCCCTCTCGCGGGGCCCGTGGGGGACTGCAGCGCCACCCCCACGAGGAGCAACGCCTGATGATGAAGCATGACACCCGTAAGGGTGTGCGAGGGCACCAATTACAAAAGGAGGAATTCTCCTATCTCTATCTCAATCCCACTAACTCTAGCTCTAGACATATCTTATCTCAACTAGAAAAGTTGCAGAATTTTCTCTTGTTTAGGAACAGCCACCATCCATTGTGTTGACATTTAATCTTGGGAGCACTGGTACTGGACCTTCTCTTTTTTCTATAATTGCTTCCTGTTCCTCCCTTTTGTAATGTGTTACTATTGTCTTGATTAGGGACCCTTAGTGATGACCCGTGGTACTTCACCCCTGGGGGCAGATTTACAATAACTGGTGCATCCCTGCATATTAGCAGGGATGAGCCAGTTATTGAGCGCCGCAGCTCCGCCACCTTGGATGCAACGCATTTACAGTGCGGCGCACCAGGGGGCACCAATGGCGTGACGCATCTGTGCCGTAAAAGCGGCGCATGCTGGAGTTGCGTCGCTAGCACAACGCAGCTCCAGCAATGCTCTTGGGGCCCTATCTCCACAATGCTGCGTCAATCCTAACGCCTACTTCAAGCAGGCGCAGGGTTTTGACGCAGCATGGGCCCAAAAGTGACTGAGTGAAATCTTGTAGATTTCACTCAGCCACTTTTGGGAGGCGTTCCTTCACAGGAATGCCCCCCCCCCCTGCGATGGGACGCCTCCTTTCTGGTACAGGGCTTTACAACGTGACGCATATGGGAGTTGCATCACGTTGTAAATACCCCGCACCATGGCGCATCTTTTGCGCCGCCGCTATGTCACAAAAGTGATGCAACGGCGGCGTAAAAGAGGTGCAGGGGGCTTGTAAATCTGCCCCCTGGTGTGTACTGTCTATACAGTGTGTTGCCTGGCTGATGTGATTAGGGATCCCTAGAGACGACCATAGGTACTGCACCCCTAATGCCTATTCAATGAGGTGCTTTGCAGTCTTGGTGAGGGAACCCTAGTAACGACCAGGGGTACTGCACCCCTGGTGTCCCTACAGTGTGGTGCCTGGCTGACGATTAGACGGCTGACGATTAGAGACGCCCAGTGACGAGCTGTGGTACTGCACCCTGGTATATTGTAATGATGCTATCACCCTACTTTCGCTGGACCTCTACTCATTAACTGAGGGACTGCACCAGAAGTATTGCAAGATCTGCCTGGTCTGTACTTTCTTGCTGAATGAATGGCATTTCCAATGATGCAGCAACGGGGCATATTCTCAAGGACTTATCACCCAGTTATCTGCTCTTTATCGCAGCCAAAGTGGTAATAAAGTTATCACCTCATTCACAAACCGGTGCTAAAAGCCGATTTCACCATTTTCTCTGCGATAGCAGCCGCAAAAAACATCGCCACAGATGACACCGGCAACTAACGCTAATGAGTAGGCGTTCCCGTGCAAAAAGCCACGACAACACCACTTCGCAACATTCTCAACAACCAGCCCGATTGGTGATAGGATCCCAAAACAGCAGGGATTTAACACCTGCTCTGACCTGGTGTAAAGTCGGACGACAACTTGCACCATGAAAGGGAGCCCAGCCCAGAGCCGCACCGGAAGAACAACAGATGCCATGGAGCCATGGAGCTACTGATCATGCAGCTCGGACACCCAAGAGGGCCACAACACCCACAGGACAACCCGCCTGGGGCCCTACCATGGGCACAAGGACAAAAATCAACCTTACAGAATCATGAAGAAAATAATTCACATGATATCGCACAATGACAAAAATCAACATTCATTTGTGATCAGAACAAGGAGAACCATTCATTCAACTTTTAATTTCCAAAGAAATCATTTTATTCAAATTCAACTCAAAACAAATATTTGGAAGAGTCATGACGGGTCTTCTCTAGACAATCTGTAAGTCACAGCCTGCAAGGCAAAATACAAGATAAGAAGGTGTGTCATGCGCCCATCAAAGGAAGGAAAGAGAGAGAGAAAGAGAGAGAGAGAGAGAAAAAAAGTAGGGTGAAAGGGAGAAAGAAAGGGAAAGAGTGAGAGTGAAAGGAAGAGAGGGGGAGAGAGAAAGAAAGAGAAAGAGAAAGGGAGAAAGAAAGAAAGAAAGAAAGAAAGAAAGAAAGAGAGATTGAGAGGAAGAGTGAGAGGAAGAGAGGGAGAGAGGGAGAAAGAAAGAGAGTGCCGACACTTTAGACCCAGGCCGCACTGCTCACCTGCTGCCACCGGTATGTCTCCAACCTTGTGCCGGTATACACTGCAGTCCACCAGGCCCCTCACTTGAAGCAGAGTCCAGATATATGAATGGCAGAGTTCACATAATTGCACCCGCCATCATCGCTTGCCCGCCCCTGCGCACACAAGCTGGTGCATCCCAGCTCCTCACGCCGCCCAGCGGTGATTGCCCACATCTGCACACACAGGCCTCACTGCTCACCTTCCGCCACTGGTGTGTCTCCAAGAGAGCCCACCACGTGCGCTGAAAGCACCAAGCCCGGGCCCGCGACTTTGGCACCCTCCACATCAAGCAGCACTGCACCGTGGGCCACAAGGTCACACATATGATTCTGGGTCTTGATTTCACAATGGCAGAGAACATATCAGTACAGGCGGCATCATCGCAGGCTGCAATCCCGCTCAGCCCTATAGGTGCCACTAACTCTGAGGCGGTCAGCATGCGCAGCCTGCTGGCTAAGGCCTATGCTGCAGTCCAGCAGGGCACACACAAATCCTTACCAGTCCAGACCGTCAGGACGGCGCATCATCGCCGGCCGCAAACCCGCTGTGCACTTAAGGTGCCCTTACCTCAGGGCACCGAAAGTCACCGTCCCGTGGTGGTAGGCCCGTACCAGCCGCAGTGTATTCTGTGCCACCAAGTCTGTGCAATGCAAGTGGTGCAGAAGCCATAACATCCCCTCCAGCTGTGGGGAATGTGATGTGGTAGTGCCCTAGGCCACCATGCATAAATAATATCAAGTATGCACCCAGGTGCATGTGCTGGATGGGTGTGAACCAGCCGTGAGAGAGTGGCTGGGACAGGCTGACAACTAAAAGAGAGTGTAGCTGGCACAGAGCTGATTTTTATGAAGCGGTTACATGTTTTGTAGCAAGTAAAGGTTAAATTATCTCGTCAATGAAATGTGGGTGCAGTAGATTATTCCAGAGTTTTTGCATGAGCTACGTTGTAGTGTATTAATAAAAGTTTTAAACAGAAATTTCAAATACCTTTAGTAAAAGAAAGATTAATTATCTTTGCAGGTTTCTATACATATAGCCATCTCACAAAAATGAAAATATAGCAAGTAGTGCCTTTATTTAAGCAATAAATAATTCTATCTTTACATGGCAAAATGCAGATAGTCATCTCACAAAAGTGAAAATGAAAAATAGCAAGCAGTGAGAAACGTAATGATAGAGAGAGAACCAAGCAGATGCTTTGAACACATAGAGCACATCATGCTGAAATGATTCGGTGGTGGTCCTATCCTGCTAGGACCACCCCAAGCACAGGTATGGGCAATAATACAATCCCAACCAAAACATTATGGGACGATACACTAGAATGCAGTGAATATTATAGTATCCAATATCAAAACATTCCTTAAGGAGCAGGTGCTGGGGCTCAGCTGAGAGCCAATCCAACAATATTCACTAAACTCTAAAATCTCACCCCATAATGCTTTGCTGAGCCTTTGGCTGGCATTGTAATCTTGCCCATAGCTTTGCTAGGGGTGGTCCTAGGAGGATGGGACCACTGCCCAATCATTCCGTTACGAGTGTTGTTTTTTCTTCCCAGGTTCTATACATTCCTGCTCCCTTTAAATAGTAATTCAGTGGAGGTCCCATTCTCTTAGAACCACCCCAAACACAGTTATGGGCAAAAATACAACTAAAAGGCCCTGCAAAGCATTATGGGATAAGCTTAGCATAATTTTTAGCATTCATGAAAGGGTTTCAATGTTTTAGAACTTTACTCATCAGGGACATCTTGGGACGACGAGGTGAACTGCATCTTGATGTATAATATTTTAAATGCTATTGCATTTGCCTCATCAGGGACATCTAGGGACGGCGAGGTGAACTGCAGCTTGATATATAATATTTTAAATGCTATTGCATTTACATCATCAGGGACATCTAGGGACATGAGGTGAACTGCAGCTTGATGTGTAATATTTTAAATGCTATTGCATTTGCCTCATCAGGGACATCTAGTGACCGTGAGGTGAACTACAGCTTGATGTATAATATTTTAAATGCTATTGCATTTGCCTCTTGGAGACAACTGGGGAGAACGAGGTGAACTGCAGCTCTTTGTAGAATTATTTGGGTACTATAATATTCACTTCCCACTGCTAATCTCGTCCCATAATGGTTTGCAGGGGCTTGATCTCAAAATATTCACCTCTCTCACTGCTTGCTGGAAGCTAATTTCACTTTTTTGAAATGACTATATGCATTTTAGCATGTAGAAATACTTGTTATTTTACCTTGAATATATGAGGTTTCTGTTTTAATAATTGGAAATCTGACGGAACGAAATATTGCGGATTTATTGTACCAAGCTCACGCCAATTACGCCCACCCCTACTTTAAATACCCCTGCACCCCATAATCATAACCCACCCTTACTCTATAAAATACCCCAACACCCTTAAACACTAACCCATCTTAACCCTATAAATCTACCCTGTACCTCAAAACCCAAACCTATCCCTAAACCCTAAAAATACCCCTATACCACAAAACCAAAACCGAGCCCTGAACCCTATAAATATCCCTGTACCTCAAAACCCAAACATACCCCTGAACCCTAAAAATACCCCTGTACCCCAAAACCCAAACCTACCCCTGCACCCTAAAATACCCCTGTACCCCAAAATCCAAACCTACCCCTGAACCCTAAAAATACCCTTGTACCCCAAAACCCAAACCTAGTCCAGAACCCTAAAATACCCCTGTATCCTAAAACCCAAACCTAGCCCTGAACCCTAAAAACACCCCTGTACCCCAAAACCCAAACCTAGCCCTGAACCCTTAAAATACCCCTGTACCCCAAAACCCAAACCTACCCCTGAACCCTAAAAATACCCCTATACCCCAAAACCCAAACCTAGCCCTGAACCCTAAAAATACCCCTGTACCCCAAAACCCAAAACTATATCTGAACCATTGAAATACCCAAACACCCAAAAACATATATCTCAGTACCCCAAAACATATACCCCTATACCCATACTTGCCTTATCCAAACATTTTAAAAAAAAGCTTTTACCATTCATGCGTTTACAACGACTTTCGTTGTAAATGTATGCGTGGTAAAAGCATATAAAATGTAATGCCATGCGTTATAATGGCATTGCGGAGTCATGGTACTTTCGTAATGAAAGTATGCCGAGTGATGGTATGCGGAAAGAAATTTGCGGAATAAAGGGTGTTTACCCTCCCCCGTAAGTACATTGGTGGCACGGCGGCCAACATCTCCAGCAACATACTCATATTTTTTCACCACCAATTGGAAAAATGCACAGGTCTCTCTCATTGATGCCCAGCACCCACATACACTTTTAGACACACCTCCCACCACAAGTTCTAGAATTGCGAACTTTAGAGATGGGGAGCTACGTAAGAATCTCGGCATCAGCTCAACATCCTGTGATTCCAGGCAAATCGCTTTGTCTACCCGTGCCTACCACAAATCAATGTATTCTTCTGTAATGTAAATTGTGCTCATACCATGTTGTCGAGTTCGCGCTATATAATATTGCAAGGAAAATAAAGTAGGGAAACTCGAGTTCACACACTACTGAACGCGCACTCTTAAGTGCATCAGCAGTGCACTGTGAATCGGAGCGTTTCACAGGCCTGTCACAGATAAGAAATGCTATCAAAACGAAACCCTACAAAACAATATACTACTGGCCGGCAGCAATTCATTCCCGGACAACGTCGGAACGGGCTGCTAGTCTATACTACTATTATAAAGAGAGAACTGTGGGGCATATTATCAAGCCTGTGCGCTAAAATTATCGCCGCTTTATCGGCCGAAAACGGCCGATAAAGCGGCGATAATGGGCTTGATAATATGCTCTGTGGAATTCCAATTGAAGCCCATGTTAGATGTCTTCACATCTAACATGTGCTTCGATTGGAATTCCATAGAGCATATTATCAAGCCCATTATCGCCGCTTTATCGGCCGTTTTCGGCCGATAAAGCGGCGATACTTTTAGCGCACAGGCTTGATAATATGCCCCTGTGTCCTTTGAGCCAGATAAACTCAAAAAGTACACCACCAATCGCAACACCCAATACAGCGTTGGTAAGGGCAGTTGCAGCAGAAGGACATAGGCTAGGCAGACGCCCACCATATACATTGAAAAAGTAAAAGAACCGTGCCAACAAAGTAGTCCCTTGTGGGCGTGTCTGTGTTGTGCTGTGGGCTTGTGCTGAGGGGGGCGTGACAAATGCTGGGGGCGTGTGGTACGTTCCGCCCTTCAGGCTGGACTGTTCCCATGAGGCACAGGGTCAAGGCTGATTTGCATATGGCCATGTCTGAACTGGGGTGGTGTGGAGTGCAAAAAAACGATGGATTTAGGCCCAGATCTCTGTACTGGGGTGAATGTATGACATTGTTCTGCATTCTGTCCATCACCTGTTGTTTTTGCATTTGTCACCCCGAGTGGGATGGGTATGCTGAGACGTGAGTCCCATGCTCTCCACACTACTGGAGTCGAGCTATCCTGGCTGAAAACGGCTGATAGCTAGAAATTGGTGAAAGAAATGGTTTGGCAGTTTGACCTGGAATGTTTCCACGAGGCACAGGGTCAAGGCAGACTTGCTCATGGCTGTGTCTGAACTGGGGAGGTGTGGAGTGCAAAAAAATGATGGATTAGGCCAAGATCTCTCTATGGGGTGAATATATGGCATTGTTCTGCATTATGTCCATTAACTGTTGTTTTTACAATCTGCCATTCATGCCTTGTCTCATATTGTGTGCTGGGGGTGTGGGCGTGTGCGAGGCGCGTGTTGTGTCATATATTTCATTGTATTTTTCTTCCCAGGTTCTGTACATTCCAGCTCCGCGTGTCCACCCTGCTCCCTTTAAATACCCCTGCACCCCATAATCAAAACCCACCCTTACTCCTTAAAATACCCCAACACCCTTAAACACTAACCCATCTTAACCCTGTACCCTAAAACCCAAACCTATACCTAAATCCTAAAAATACCCCAAAAACCAAACCTACCCCTGAACCCTAAAATACCCCTGTACCCCATAACCCAAACCTAGCCATGAACCCTTAAAATACCCCTATACCACAAAACCCAAACCTACCCCTGAACTCTAAAAATACCCCTGCACCCCAAAACCCAAACCTAGCCCTGAACCATAAAAATAACCCTGTACGCCAAAACCCAAACCTACCTCTGAACCCTAAAATACCCCTGTACCCCAAAACCCAAACCTAGCTCTGAACCCTAAATATACCCCTGTACCCCAAAACCCAAACCTAGCCCTGAACCCCTAAAATACCCCTTTACCCCAAAACCCAAAACTACCCCTGAACCCTAAAAATACGCCTGTACCCCAAAACCCATACCTATCCCTAAACGCTAAAACTACCCTGTACCCCATAACCCAAAACTATATCTGAAGCCTTAAAATACCCAAACACCCCAAAACATATACCTCAGTAACCCAAAAACATCCACCTCTATACCCATACTTACCTGATCCAAACATTAAAAATAAAATATGCTTTTACCATTCATGCATTTACAACAAAGTTCGTGGTTAAAGCATATAAAATGTAATGCCCTGCGTTATAATGGCATTGCGGAGTCATGGTACTTTCATAATGAAAGTATGCAGAGTGATGGTCTGCGGAAAGAAAGTTGCGGAATAAAGGGTGTTTACCCTCCTCCGGTAAGTACATTGGTGGCACGGCGGCCCACATCTCCAGCAACATACTCATATTTTTATACCACCGATTTGAAAAATGCACAGTTTCTCTCATTGATGGCCAGCACCGACATAAACTTTTAGACACACCTTCCGCCACAAGTTCTAGAATTGCGAACTTTAGAGCTGGGGAGCTACGTTCGAATCTCGGCATCAGGTCAACATCCTGTGATTCCAGGCAAATTGCTTTGTCTCCCCGTGCCTACCACAAATTAATGTGTTCTTCTGTAATGTAAATTGTTCTCATGCCATGTTGTCGAGTTCGCGCTATAGAACATTGCAAGGAAAAATAAAGTAGGGAAACTCGAGTTCACACACTACTGAATGCGCACTCTTAAGTGCATCAGCAGTGCACTGTGAATCGGAACGTTTCTCAGGCCGGTCACAGATAAGAAATGATATCAAAACAAAATCCTACAAAACAATATACACCTGGCCGGCAGCAATTCATACCCGGACAACGTCGGGACGGGCTGCTAGTCTATACTACTATTATAAAGAGAGAACTGTGTCCTTTGAGCCAGGTAAACTCGAAAAGTACACCACCAATCGCAACACCCAATACAGCGTTGGAAAGGGCAGTTGCAGCAGAAGGACATAGGCTAGGCAGACACCCACCATATACATTTAAAAAGTAAAAGATCCGTGCCAGCAAAGTAGTCCCTTGTGGGTGTGTCTGTGTTGTGCTGTGGGCTTGTGCTGGGGGGGCGTGACAAATGCTGGGGGCGTGTGGTACGTTCCGCCCTTCGGGCTGGACTGTTCCCATAAGGCACAGGGTCAAGGCTGATTTGCATATGGCCATGTCTGAACTGGGGTGGTGTGGAGTGCAAAAAACGATGGATTTAGGCCCAGATCTCTGTACTGGGGTGAATGTATGACATTGTTCTGCATTCTGTCCATCAACTGTTGTTTTTGCATTTGTCACCCCGAGTGGGATTGGGTATGCCGAGACGTGAGTCCCATGCTCTCCACACCACTGGAGTCAAGCTGTCCTGGTTGAAAATGGCTGATAGCCAGACATTGGTTAAAGAAATGGCTTGGCAGTTCAATCTGGAATGCTTCCATGAAGCACAGGGTCAAGGCAGACTTGCTCATGGCTGTGTCTGAACTGGGGGGGGGTGCGTGGAGTGCAAAAAAAGGATGGACTAGGCCAAGATTTCTCTATTGGGGTGAATTTATGGCATTGTTCAGCATTCTGTCCATCAACAGTTATTAATACATTCTGCCCTTCATGCCGTGTCTCATATTGTGTGCTGGGCGTGTGCGGGGCGCACGTTGTGTCAAATATTTCATTGTTTTTTCTTCCCAGGTTCTGTACATTCCAGCTCCGCGTGTCCACCCTGCTCCCTTTAAATACCCCTGCACCCCATAATCAAAACCCACCCTTACTCCTTTAAATACCCCAACACCCTTAAACACTAACCCATCTTAACTCTATAAATATACCCTGTAACCCAAAACCAAAACCTATACCTAAATCCTAAAAATACTCCAAAAACCAAACCTACCCCTGAACCCTAAAATACCCCTGTACCCCATAATCCAAACCTAGCCCTGAACCCTTAAAATACCCCTGTACCACAAAACCCAAACCCACCCCTGAACCCTAAAAATACCCCTGCACCCCAAACCTAACCCTGAACCATAAAAATAACCCTGTACCCCAAAACCCAAACCTACCCCTGAACCCTCAAATACCCCTGTACCCCAAAACCCAAACCTAGCCCTGAACCCTAAATATACCCCTGTACCCCAAACCCCAAACCTAGCCCTGAACCCCTAAAATACCCTTGTACCCCAAAACCCCAAACTACCCCTGAACCCTAAAAATACCCCTATACCCCAAAACTCAAACCTAGCCCTGAACCCTAAAAATACGCCTGTACCCCAAAACCCATACCTATCTCTAAACGCTAAAACTACCCCTGTACCCCATAACCCAAAACTATATCTGAACCCTTAAAATACCCAAACACCCCAAAACATATACCTCAGTACCCCAAAAACATACACCCCTATACCCATACTTACTTTATCCAAACATTGAAAATAAAACATGCTTTTACCATTCATGCATTTACAATGAATTTCCTTGTAAATGTATGCGTGGTTTACAGCATATAAAATGTAATGCCATGTGTTATAATGGCATTGTGGAGTCATGGTACTTTCATAATGAAAGTATGCAGAGTGATGGTCTGCGGAAAGAAAGTTGCGGAATAAAGGGTGTTTACCCTCCTCCGGTAAGTACATTGGTGGCACGGCGGCCCACATCTCCAGCAACATACTCATATTTTTTCACCACCGATTTGAAAAATGCACAGTTTCTCTCATTGATGGCCAGCACCGACATACACTTTTAGACACACCTTCTGCCACAAGTTCTAGAATTGCGAACTTTAGAGCTGGGGAGCTACGTTCAAATCTCGGCATCAGGTCAACATCCTGTGATTCCAGGCAAATTGCTTTGTCTCCCCGTGCCTACCACAAATTAATGTGTTCTTCTGTAATGTAAATTGTGCTCATGCCATGTTGTCGAGTTTGCGCTATAGAATATTGCACGGAAAAATAAAGTAGGGAAACTCGAGTTCACACACTACTGAATGCGCACTCTTAAGTGCATCAGCAGTGCACTGTGAATCGGAGCGTTTCACAGGCCTGTCACAGATAAGAAATGCTATCAAAACAAAATCCTACAAAACAATATACACCTGACCGGCAGCAATTCATACCCGGACAACGTCGGGACGGGCTGCTAGTAATATAATAAAGAGAGAGCCCAAACCTTTGAGGCGGGTAATCTCAGGAACCACAGCACCAATCACAACACCCAATACAGAGTTGGAAAGGGCAGTTGCAGCAGAAGGACATAGGCTATGCAGACACCCACCATATACATTTAAAAAGTAAAAGAACCGTGCCAGCAAAGTAGTCCCTTGTGGGCGTGTCTGCGTTGTGCTGTGGGGGCCTGACAAATGCTTGGGGCGTGTGGTACGTTCCGCCCTTCGGGCTGGACTGTTCCCATGAGGCACAGGGTCAAGGCTGATCTGCATATGGCCATGTCTGAACTCGGGTGTTGTGGAGTGCAAAAAAACAATGGATTTAGGCCCAGATCTCTGTACTGGGGTGAGTGTATGACATTGTTCTGCATTCTGTCCATCAACTGTTGTTTTTGCATTTGTCACCCCGAGTGGTATGGGTATGCTCAGACGTGAGTCCCATGCTCTCCAGACCACTGGAGTCAAGTTATCCTGGCTGAAGACAGCTGATAGCCAGAAATCTGTCCTAGAATGCTTGAGTCTTGTCTAGGAAAGACATGGCTTGGCAGTTCAGTCTGGAATGTTTCCATGAGGCACAGGGTTAAGGCTGATTTTCATATGGTCATGTCTGATCTGAGGTGGTGTGGAGTTCAAAAAAAATGGTGGATTTAGGCCCAGATCTATGTATTGTGGTGAACGTATGACATTGTTCTGCATTCTGTAAAATCAACTGTTGTTTTTACATTTCGCCCTTCATGCCATGTCTCATATCGTGTGATGGGGGTGTGGGCGTGTGCGGGGCGCGCGTTGTGTCAAATAATTCATTGTTTTTCTTCCCAAGTTCTGTACGTTCCAGCTCCGGGTGTCCACCCTGCTCCCTTTAATTACCCCTACAGCCCATAATCAAAAACCACACTTACTCCGTAAAATACCCCAACACCCTTAAACACTAACCCATCTTAACCTTATAAATATACCCTGTACCCCAAAACCCAAACCTATACCTAAATCCTAACAATTCCCATGTACCCCAAAAACCAAATCTACCCCTGAACTCTAAAATACCCCTGTACCCAAAAACCAAAATCTAGCCCTGAACCCTTAAAATATCCCTGTACCCCAAAACCCAAACCTACCCCTGAACCCTAAAAATACGCCTGCACCCCACAACCCAAACCTAGCCCTGAACCATAAAAATAACCCTGTACCCCAAAACCCAAACCTAGCCCTGAGCCCTAAAATACCCCTGTACCCCAAAACCCAAACCTAGCCCTGAACCCTAAAAATAGCCCTGTACCCCAAAACCTAAACATAGCCCTGAACACTTAAAAATCCCCTGTACCCAAAACCCAAAACTACCCCTGAACCCTAAAAATACCCCTATACCCCAAAACCCAAACCTATCCCTAAACTGAGGAAACAGAAATTTTATGTGGTCGGTGTGTCCCCCCGCTCGCACCCTATTCCCGTACCTATGCCCCATGTATGTCCATGTTAGCATGTAATTCCCTTCCCGTGCCTGTCATAACAATGCCCCTGCATTTCTGTCTAATGTTAGCATGTCAGTTATTAGGCCTTCCATGAATGAAACGTTAATTCTGCACTGAGGCCTACGTTGCCAATGCATTTACATGGTACACGTTTAAATATCACAAAGCACACGTTTTTGTGGCCCCGCCGAGCCAGGCCCTGAATTCAGGCTCCGAGCCTCTTCTGTCTTTGAAAGTTGCAGTTTAGGTATGCATCCCTGACCTCTACCTTACTCCCTGCCCAGCCGAGTGGTGCCCGGCCTGGCCTGCCTGCCAAGATGGTATTTTGCCTACAGTTATCTGCTCAGCCTCCGCAAAAACACATTCCAGTCTAGTGAAATAGGTAAACATATTTCCGCCTGCAGAGCATAGGGCCCAGCCTTCCTGTCTCCATACAAGTGATTTACTGATTCCGTTGCCATAGTAGGCCCATGGCCCCACGCAATGCACGTAGAAATATATGCACACACTAGCATTTAGTGATGAACGGCCTCTGCTCGAGAGACCTTTACTTCAGACAATGCATCCTCCAAACACAAGATAGCAGATATGCCAAAGGTGCAGGTCGTTCTGACATCCCAGACTCCAGACTCCTCTACTAGTGCTAAAGTCAACCCCCCAGCTCTCCCCAGTTACATGTCAAATCCACGTCATGATCAGTTACGCGCACATGCAGGGTAAAGGTTTCTGTTGACCCTGCAGACCTCCTCTATGCATCCACCCACCTATGACACTCCTATGACTCATCAAGTGAACATCCACGTGTACGCCTCCTTACACGCCTTCTTTTACGCCCATATGTTCTTATCTCTCTCTTTTCGCTTGCTCCGCCTTGAGTGTTCCGCCTACTGTATTCATTGCAATTATGTGGTTTTACTATATATAATGTGTGATGTTAATAAAACGTTAGATATCCCTTCCTGAACCTTAGTGGTGATGGAACCCGATTCTCAATGACTTGAGTCATTCTAATTAAAGCCCTTTTGACTCAGATACCACGGACTCTGCCTCTCATTTTATGAGCTATCCTTATTGCTATTAATGTATTGAAAAATGTCCGGGTAATTTTATTTACCACATAATTCTGGCGCCCGAATAGGGACGAGTCCCCTTCCCCACGCGCCGGTGATGTAAGCGCAGCCCCCTGACCCCTTCTACAGCCGTGACGGACCCATTCTGTGCACATCCGCGGGTTTTCCTGCTAACTCCCTCAGGCCCACGGAGGAGACGGAGACTGCGACCAGGCATCCATACGAGGCGGTGAGGATTGCGGACTGTCCCGACCAGAGCCCAAGCCGAGAGAGCAAGGTCCGAGGTATCCGGAGGCCCACCTGTTCCGAGGCGCATGCGCAGCAAGAAGCAGTAGCAGTCCAGTCCAGTATCGAGTTTCCGAGGCCTTCAGTTTTGCTTCCCGGTGAGTACCGTTGTTGGGAACGCATATAGACGGGTTCATTTATTTGAGCCCGGTCAAGACGGGTCTGGGTACACAGATCCGGGAAAGACGTGTCTATTTAGGTGGATGCGGTATGACCTGTCTCTTTATGAGACCGGTATGACTGTACTGTTCTAGCAGTGCATCCAGTATTTCAGTGTTGTATTTCGAGATTTTTAGAATTGTGTTATCCTATGTACTAGGTAGTATCTGTTCTCAATGTTTTAAAGTCGTGGTATGAATGATTGTTTGCAGTCCATTGTTGTGCTTATTGTGTTTTCGTTCAAGCTAGTTCAAACATGCCACTGTTTTCGAAATTACGTCAGATAGGAACCAGGAAAGGGATACTCGAAGAGGCAGTTCCCGTCCCGCCTAGGGACACTCCCGGACATTTTATGTATCACAAACACGGCTTAGATGCCATACTGTACTTAGATTTATGGGTAGATTACACAAAGGATCTGGAAGAGAAATATAGATGGCCTGTCTCAGGTGAGGAAATATAAATTTTATGGTCAAGTTGTGTTCCCTAGCGTGTACCCCACCGTCTCCATGTACCAGCTTAAAGTGCATGTAACTTCCCTCCTGTGCCAGCTATGAAGACGCAAATACATTTGCGTCCAACGTTAACATGTCCTCTTTCAGACCCACCCTGAATGGGTTGAATAGTCCGTTCCTAAGTATGCTATGCCAACGTCTTTTTGTGGTGTACTTTACACGTTTTTCAGCTCTGGCAAAGTAGGCCCTGAAATCCTGCCATCGAGCCTTTTTCTGGCTTCTGACTCTGAAAGCCTCAGCCCAGGCTGTCTCTGTACCCGTGAACTCTGACTTACTTTCAGCGCGGCCCACCGCGCTTAGCTCAGCCTGCTGCCTGCCAAGACTGACTACAACCTTCGAATTATCTGTTCCGCTCCTCGAAAATGCATTCCTGCCTACTAGTTCAAGTAAACATCCCCCCAGCTGCAAAGCGAAGGGCCCGGCCTCACTGTCTCCGTGCAAGTAATTCATAGCCTCTGTTACCATGCTCCCATGGAAGGCCCATGCCCCCACGCTTCTCATGCAGACACTTAGGCGCTTATACACGCACTCACAGTCAGTATAGAATAGCTTCTGCCCCAGAGACCTTTTCCGTTCAGATAATATGGTTCCCAAACATCAGATATCAGATATGATAGAAGTACGAGTTGATCTGACATGCCAGACTTCTGTCTCTTTCCGCCAGTGTAAATGTCAAGTCCCCTGCACCCTCCAGTTTCACGTCAATCACACGTCATGCAGCTGCGCGCGCATCCAAGCCTCCGATTTCTGCTGACATTACAAGATTCTGTTTTGTGCCACCCACTTATGACACCTACCTGTGACGTTTCTAGCACACACCTCTATGTTCACGCCTAGTTCACGCCTTCTAATTACGTATCACTACCACGTGAATGCTGTTATCTTGTTTCTCTCAGCTGTTACGCCTACTATATTGGTTTCTATGATGTGATTTAAGTATATAAGCTATGTATTGTCAATAAAATATTGCTCTATCCCTTCCTGAACCCCTTGTGGTTGCAGGAACATGATATCCAGTTCCGGAACGATTCCTTTTTAAGGAATAAAACCCCTAAGAACTCTAACACCACAGACTCTGTTTTTTTCTTTCCGATTGAGTTATTATTGATTAAGTACTTACCTGCATAGAAATTAAGACGGTAAATTAAATATTTACGACATTTTGGCGCCCGAATAGGAACCCCTCCCCCACCCCACGCGCCGGTTGGTGCGTTGCAAGCTCTGTCCCCTGCCATCAGTTAGACGGAAACTACGCGTACTGGCAGGATTTCCTGTATCTCCCTCTGGCCCACGGAGGTGACGAAGACTGCGATCAGCACCCAGACGAGGCGGTGAGGAGTGCGGAGGATCCCGACCAGAGCCTAGCCGAAAGAAGCAAGGTCCGAGGTGTCAAGAGGCCCACCAGTTTTCCGAAGTATCCACGTGTCGAGTCGAGTCGAGTCCGGTCCAGTCCAGTCGAGTTTTCTGAGGCCTTCTGTTTTCCGTGCTTCCCGGTGAGTACCATTGCTGGGACGTATCTAGACGGGTTTGGGTACACAAGTCCGGTCTGCACTGTTTTAGACAGTGTATCTGTACTGTTTAGCAGTACATCAGTTATTTCAAATTCTTGCACTGTTCTTAGCAGTGTATCTGTGCTGTTTAGCAGTACATCCGGTATAGGGGGTAGTCATATATGTCTCAAATGTCTTTTCATGTGATTAATGTCGTGGTATGAGTGTGACTGTTTTTAATGTGCATTATTGTGTTCTTGTATAACTAGCCGTATTCAGTATTAAGTAGCTAGGATTGAGCATTCAGTACTAAGTAAACAAGATGCCGTTTTTCAACAAGCTAAAGCAGATAGGAACTAGGAAAGGGATACTAGAGGAAGAAATTCCTATCCCCCCTAGGGACACTCCTGGAAATTTTATGTACCACAAGCATGGCTTAGATGCCATATTGTATCTAGATTTATGGGCCGATTATACTAAGCATCTAGACGAAAGACACAGATGGCCTGTTACCGGAACATGGGATGCCGAGTGTATCATGAAGGTAGAGGAAGCACTATGGAAAAAGAAAGCCAGACAATCTCAGAAAGACGCCATAGAGTTTTGGCGTAAGGAATCACATAAGCGTGCTGAAAAAGCACTACGTAGAGAAGACAGACTTAAAGAATCAGATAAAGCTCAAGAAAATGAATTAGTTACTGAAGGGATCCGAGTGAAATCAGAGCAAATAGACCGCGCCCGAAACAATATCGTAAATGGCATGTACCTCGCGGCCGAGGGTTCGCCCGAGGCCACTTCAGAAATACCGAAAAATCTGCCGCCACCATTGGTCCCAACTAAAGTAAAACACAGGACTACTAAAGACATATTTCTGAATTCCTATCTAGAGGATGTAGCACCCGCTTACACCAGTATGCCTGTCCGCGTCCCGCCTACTGACGGTGACGGGGGTGTCAACCCGCCTCCAGACCAAATTCCGCCACAACTGCAATCAGGTTTCCCCGTCCGACAGCCCACCATTCCTCCACCTCCACCACTTCCCGCACTTAAAACTGATCTACCAAAACCGCCTCTACCTGACCCTGCTAAAAGACAAATTCAAGTACAGATACAGACTCCACAGAGAGATAATGTCCAAGCTTCCGCCTCAGGAGGTGCGATAGGGGGTCTTCGGACCCCGCCATTAACACACAGATTACACCTTAGGGATATGCAGAGTCCTTTCACGTTCAAATCACCCCGTCTCGACCTACTCAAAGAACCACTTGCAGTTTGCAGATATGATCCAGTACCCGGCCAAGACGATAGAATGATGATGGCATCACTACGGTTACGATATGCTACAGATTACCTGCTGTTATTTTCAGGAATGAAAGACCACCTAGATAGAATATATCACTTTGTTCAGACTGGGAAAGACCCTGAAAGTATTAAGGATGCCATGGAGCATCAGAAAGTTGACACTCAAGCATATATACTACGTTTTTTTATAAATTGCCTAATAAGAGAACGAGACAGGCCTGAAACAGAACAGGATGAATTAGATGCACTCAACAAGTGGGGCCAAAATATATCTGAAGGAAAACATGATAAGGGGAGTTGCATAGCCAGTATGTACAAGAGAATAAGAAAAGCAGTGATAGAAATACACGAAAAAAAGAAAGAAAAGGCTTCCTCCGAGGAGGAAGAAGAACTTGAAGAACCCGAAAAGACTACAGATACGATAGCGTATGTAGGTAAGGGAACTTACCTTAGGAAAGGCATTCGTCCAGAAAGCAAGAGAGTTTTTCTCTCTGGCATAACAAAACCGAATTCTCCTGAACATCAGTTCCAGGAGACTGATAAAAGGCTTCGAGACCGAATAGGGTACCACGTACTCAATTCTATGGATGAACAAGAACTAGCCCGGTCAGCAGTATTATGGGCTGACAATCCGAACATATATAATGATGACACAGTAGCGCAGACATTCCTGAACCTCTCCCCAGACGAGCAGAAATTAGCAGGTGTATACATGATTCAGCACCTCCTCACGTTATACAGAAACCAACATTCTGATCCAGGTCCCTTACACGATACATTAGAAGCACTACTCATGGACAGATGGAGAGGTCTAAGTACCAAGTTAATACAAATAATTCTAGAACAACGACATAGATATAACACTTTCGTAAGCTCCGAATATGTTCCCGCTCCGCCCCCAGAAAGAAAAATGTATCATATGGAACGTTTGCATGGCATTGAAAGTCAGAACTCCTTACGAGAAGTGCATCCAGTTATGGGTGAGGATCATACCTTGAAACGTGTGTATGTACACACGCCTCTGACCAAGTTAGAACTGTTAGAAATGAAGAAACTAGTACCGTGTCATGATAAAGACCCTGCAGGTTTTCACAGAGAACTTAAAGACATGTTACTAATGGGGGATTACACATATGAAGATATCATGAAAATGTTAAAGGTACTGCTGCCCACGGGCATCTACGAGAAACTGAAGGAAAAAGAATGGGAGGTGGGAGAGAAAAAGATTGTATGGGCAGAAATAGAAGAAGAAGAGAACAAGCGTATCCCAGGGCTAGGCCTTGGGGAGAAAACTAAAGCATTACCAGGTTTGATAGTACAGGTTCTGCCAAGATTATTGACAACTAGAAAGGAAGACTGGGATGCAATCTCAGCATGTAAACAGAAACCAGATGAAGATACTAGTGACTTCTATTCAAGATTCGAGAAATGTTTCATTATTAATAGTGGTCTTAAACCAAGTAGCGAGTCGTACCCGCATCTTTTTGTATCAAAGTTAGTCGAGAATTCCCTGTTAGCAGTTAAAAACCGTGTATACAAGGTTGAGAGTACATGGCAAGCAAATACGCCATCACAGATGTTGCAGATGTTACAATACCATCAGAACAGAATTAGAGAAGAACAGGATCATGAACAGAAACGCATGAAGGACACGAAAATGAAAATGTTAGTAGCCCAATCAGTTCCAGCCGACAGTCAGAGAAAGGGCACGACCCAGACAGGTCACACCGCAGCTCCCGTTAAAGGGACATGCAACTATTGCAAGCAGCCAGGTCACTACGTACATGAATGTCCAGTTCTGAAACATAACATAGCAACAGGTAAAACTAAAGAGAGACCGCATCCACCAAGACAAGATCAGGCCCAGCATCAGACCTCACAGAACGTACAGCCCATGCAGAATACGCAGCCTATGCATGCTTCATCTCATACAGCACAGACAGTAGCGGTACCACAGCCACAGCCCATTGCCGCGACTCAGCAAGTTTCACAACAAATGTACCAGTATGCCCAGTCTGCTTACCCCGATTACCAACGATACGCATGAAACAGCCTAGAGAGGGAATTTGGCTTGCCTCTTATTGAAATTCCTGTAGATCAAGAGGGTCCTTATGTACACAGTCAAGTATTGGGAAAAGACAGAAAGTTTTTAATTGACACAGGGGCAAGCCGCACAACAATCAGCCATAATGAAGTCCCAGGGGCACCCCTCTCAGGCTCACAGAATGTTTCCCTTGGTTTTTCAGGACAGCCTATTGTAAATGAGGTATCAGAACCCGTTCCCCTGGCTGTGGGTCCATTATCACGAGTTACAGACCTGTTATTGACGAAATCATGTCCAGAAAATCTGTTAGGAATAAAGACATTGAAGGCTCTAGGAGCCATAATATGTTGTTCCCCGGAGGGAGTTAGACTCTTTCTGCGGGATTTCAAGGGTCATTATGTATTACGAGAGTTTGATGTCAGATTGAAAAATGTACCAGATCACTTATGGGCAAAAGGCCCAACTGATGTAGGTTGTATGCATATCACACCATACCGTGTTACACTCAAGCAAGGAGTTGTTTTACCCCGAATCAGACAATACAAGTTACCACCTGATGCTGTAGTGGCTTTACTGGAAATCATTGAAGAGCTCATTGCCCAAGGAGTGGTCGTAGAGACCGACTCCAATATCTGTAATTCACCCATCATTCCAATTCTTAAACGTACTGATCCCAATGCACCGCCAGTATATCGGCTGGTGATTGATCTGCGACAACTGAATAAATGCATTGTACCACAGTACCCTGTGGTCCCCGATATCTCTTCCCTATTGACCGCTATTGATTCTGAAGCAACGTTCTTTACTGTAATTGACCTCAAGAACGCTTTCTTTAGTGTACCCATTGATCCAGAGAGCCAATACCTCTTCGGATTCAGTTTAAATGGACGAAGTTTCAAATTTTCCCGCGCACCTCAAGGATTCACAGAAAGCCCCAGCATCTATAGTCAAGCACTGAAAAGACAACTAGATTGTATTCAAATGCCAGTTAACACCGCCTTACTGCAATACGTCGATGATCTGCTGATCACCGCATGAAGTGAGCCCGAATGTGAACAAGCATCACTGACAGTTTTACATTTTCTGGCCGACAAGGGACACAAGGTGTCTCCTTCGAAGCTACAATTCTGTGTTCAGCAAGTTGTGTACTTGGGTCACTTGCTGTCCAAAGTGGGGAGACAGCTCACTCCCGATCGCATTCAGTTAATTGTAAATATGCCACAACCCCAGACACAAAAGGAAGTGCGGGCCTTCATAGGCCTCACCTCGTACTGCAGACAATGGATCCCCCAGTATGCATTTCTAGCTAAACCACTCATTCAGTTAACGACACAGGAGGCAGCGACTTCGACTGTCCTCCCTTGGACTCAGGAACACACACAAGCCTTTGAGGAATTAAAGAAAGCCTTATGCCAAGCACCAGTTTTAGGGACACCATGTTACAGCAAACCTTTTACACTTTTTGTTACAGAACGTGATGGCACAGCATTGTCTGTCCTCACTCAAGACCAAGCAGGATCACATAAGCCTTGCGCTTATTTTTCAAGTACATTGGATTCAGTAGCCCAGGCACTCCCTGCGTGCTTAAAGTCAGTAGCAGCAACAGCATTAGCAATCAGACAGAGCAATTCAATTGTTTTAGGCCATCAATTAACAGTACAAGTTCCACATTCTGTAGAGGTTCTTTTAAACAGAACCCAGACTCAGCACTTGACTATAGCACGACTAACAGGTTACGAATTAACACTATTTCAGCCACACATAGAAATCAGACGCTGCAGCATTCTGAACCCCGCAACATTGTTACCTACAATTATGACAGATTCAGCCCCGCATGATTGTATAGAGATCATTAATGCAGTAACAAAGCCTCGACGAGACTTAACCGATGTCCCACTGACAAATCCAGACCTGACACTTTATGTGGATGGTTCATGTATGAGAACAAGTACAGGAGAATTAGTGGCCGCGTATGCAGTGACCACTGAAACCGAAGTTAAAGAAACACATCGTATTGACACACTGTCCGCTCAAGCGGCAGAGCTTATTGCTCTGACCCGAGCCTGTATACTAGCCAAGAACAGAAATGTCAACATATACACTGATTCCCGTTATGCCTTCGGAGTTGTACACGACTTCGGAATGTTATGGCAAGAACGAGGTTTTTTGACCTCTCATGGTGCCAAGATCCAACACGGTTCCCTCATTCAAGCACTGTTAGAAGCAATACATCTGCCTTCAGGCATATCCGTCATGAAGTGCAAAGCACATACTAAAGTTACAGATTCTGTTTCCCAGGGTAACGACCTGGCAGACCACACAGCAAAACATACAGCACTGACTCACACCCAGACAACTGACGTGACAAAGACAATAGTACCGACAAATTGTATGACAGTCAGGGATCCCACACTAGACGTAATCGATATTCAGACACATGCTACTGCAGATGAAATAAAGAAATGGACTGAACTAGGAGGGATCCAGACAGATCAAGGTTGGATGACGAAGGGAAAATCTACATGGTTTCTCCCTGACTCTATGGTTCAAGTCATAATCAATACAGCACATAGTCCAGCACATCTAGGAGAGAAAGCGATGTTAGACAGTTTACAAAATCTCTGGAGCAATAAACACTTACGAGCAGCAGCAAAACAGAAAGTGCGTACTTGCATGATCTGTTGTCAGTTCAATCCAGGTAAAAGCGTCCCTGGTGAGCAAGGTGGATTTCATCCTCCCAATCACCCTTTTGAAGTCCTCCAGATGGATTATATCCAGATGGACCGTTGTCGAGGATTCAAATATGTCCTCGTAATTGTTTGTGCACTTTCCCGTTGGACCGAAGCATATCCAGTCCCAGATTACACCGCTCCGACCACTGCCAGACAGCTGGTTCGAGAATTCTTCCCACGGTACGGCTTGCCTCGTGTCGTGTACTCAGATAACGGACAGCCATTCTCATCCAAATTAATGAAACAAGTTTCCTTGCTGCTAGGATATCAGTGGAAATTCCATTGTGTCCGACATCCCGAAGCCGCAGGCCTTGTAGAGAGGCATAACCAGACACTAAAGACCCGCCTTGCTAAAATATGTCAAGAGAAAGGGGTCGACTGGATAGTCGCCCTGCCAGTTGCACTGTTCTACATGAGAATGGTTGCCCACTCGAGATCAGGACTATCCCCGTACGAAGTGGTCTTTGGTAGACCACCGAATATGTGGGGGACGCCCATTCCTAAGAAAATTACTGATGTTGATTGTAACATGTTGACAGATTACCTTGCCTCCTTGATGTCTGCACTCCAATCATGTCGTTCACAGGTTGCCGCAGCCTTCCCTGACAACACTGATGTAAAGCCGCATGATGTCCGTCCTGGGGACCTGGTCTTGATTAGGAACTTCGACAGGAAAAGTCCGCTGGAGCCCCGCTGGAAAGCGCCGAAGACCGTCCTTCTTACTACGAGGACCGCAGTAAAGGTGGAAGGCAGAAAGGGGTGGATACACACGAGTCATATTAAACAATGCAACAAACTGAAACCAGACCCAGACTCATCCACCCCTCCAAAGACTGTATTGAGCCTAGTGACTTTAAAGTTTCCGAACGAGAGAAAACTCCCCAAGAGGAGTATAAATTAAAACTCCGATCTAGCAAGTCAGACAGTTTAATTGTTTAAGTCCTCCCCTAGGTGAATCGGTTAAATAGTTTCTGACATGTATCCCCTAGATCGAGATAGAGAGAGAGAGAGACAACTCAAGAAACATACATATTGCAAATCACTGCGTAGTCACTGTATAGTGACATTATTAATTATGTTTTTTCTAAGTCTTCTGATTATTGTTGCAAGTATATTGCTTCCTATCTATTACCCTATTTTCAAGCGTGAACAATCTGCTTACAATGTTTCTGCTGAACATTCTTTTAGTGAGTTACCTCCACATGAACTTTCTTACAGACTTGCGCTGCGCAACAACACATTCATTAGTATGTTACATCATTCCCATCAGACTAACAATGCTACAAACTGCTGGATATGTGGCCGACTCCCTCCCTACCAGAAATACAAGGGAGCTCTGCCCCTCTTTCCGTACCCGTTCACTCACAATGGCTCCTGTGGTGCATGGTTTAAAATAATTAATTCTTTAGATCCTGATATTGCTGTTTTCAAAGGGAGCTGGGTATGGGGAAACTTGAACTTAGTTCTGCTCAATGTCTGTTACCCTGATAAGAAGGGACTCCCCACTAGAATAGGAACTGATCTAGAAAATGAAGTATATGGATTAGGTAATTACACAATTAACCTTATGATTCTTACTGTTGAATCCGAAGCTGCACCAGTTCTCCCCGCTATGTCAGTATTACCAGTCACTGGTGAATTATGTGTCAGTAAGAAAGGTTCAGTACACTTAGGTCATAGTAAATGTACTACTGTGGTCGAATTCAGTGATCAAGGTAAATCGTCCTTTAGAGCTACCCGTCATTCCTATTTTGTTTGTGGTCATACCGCATACATACGCTTACCTCCAGATTGGGATGGTACCTGTTATATTGCATTCCTTCTGCCACCTGTTTTTCTAGCCCCTCCTGATTATCACAGAAATACAAATCTAGTAAAGAATAGACTCCGAAGAGATCTCCTGCTTGTCGACTACACAGAAACAGCATGGGAACAATACACCGATTTTAATAAAGGATTCTTTTTCTTCTTAGGCCCCGTCCAAAATAGTAAACTCATACGCAGATTAACTAGAACACTTGAAGCAGTAGTGAATGAAACTGCCTCCGCCTTAGGTAACTTAACCGAAGAGCAGTCCGCCATGCGGGTTGTTGTCCTTCAGAATCGTCTTGTTATTGACGTCATCTTGGCAGATAGAGGTGGAGCCTGTAAGGTCATCGGGTCAAGTTGCTGTGTTTTCATTCCAGAAAACGCGCCATCTGTATACAAAGCTATTACACGTCTTCATAAAATTGCAAATCTGATACATCAGAATCCAGGCACCTGGACTTGGTCCGGTTGGTTCTGGACAACGTTAACTGCTTGGGGATGGAAGATCCTATCCTTCCTAGGTATTGGCCTAGTCATAGTATTCAGTTGTTGCCTGTGCCTACAGTGTGGGCCAGCGATTTGTGGACTGTGCGCCACATCATGCATTGAACATTCCAGTTTTCTCTCACAACGTCAAAGAAAGAAAGATGAACAAATGATGTTACAAGAACAAACTGATCGATTCATGAGGATCGATATATCATGAAGGGTCCGTAGGGAACAAGGAGGGAATGAGGAAATATAAATTTTATGGTCAAGTTGTGTTCCCTAGCGTGTACCCCACCGTCTCCATGTACCAGCTTAAAGTGCATGTAACTTCCCTCCTGTGCCAGCTATGAAGACGCAAATACATTTGCGTCCAACGTTAACATGTCCTCTTTCAGACCCACCCTGAATGGGTTGAATAGTCCGTTCCTAAGTATGCTATGCCAACGTCTTTTTGTGGTGTACTTTACACGTTTTTCAGCTCTGGCAAAGTAGGCCCTGAAATCCTGCCATCGAGCCTTTTTCTGGCTTCTGACTCTGAAAGCCTCAGCCCAGGCTGTCTCTGTACCCGTGAACTCTGACTTACTTTCAGCGCGGCCCACCGCGCTTAGCTCAGCCTGCTGCCTGCCAAGACTGACTACAACCTTCGAATTATCTGTTCCGCTCCTCGAAAATGCATTCCTGCCTACTAGTTCAAGTAAACATCCCCCCAGCTGCAAAGCGAAGGGCCCGGCCTCACTGTCTCCGTGCAAGTAATTCATAGCCTCTGTTACCATGCTCCCATGGAAGGCCCATGCCCCCACGCTTCTCATGCAGACACTTAGGTGCTTATACACGCACTCACAGTCAGTATAGAATAGCTTCTGCCCCAGAGACCTTTTCCGTTCAGATAATATGGTTCCCAAACATCAGATATCAGATATGATAGAAGTACGAGTTGATCTGACATGCCAGACTTCTGTCTCTTTCCGCCAGTGTAAATGTCAAGTCCCCTGCACCCTCCAGTTTCACGTCAATCACACGTCATGCAGCTGCGCGCGCATCCAAGCCTCCGATTTCTGCTGACATTACAAGATTCTGTTTTGTGCCACCCACTTATGACACCTACCTGTGACGTTTCTAGCACACACCTCTATGTTCACGCCTAGTTCACGCCTTCTAATTACGTATCACTACCACGTGAATGCTGTTATCTTGTTTCTCTCAGCTGTTACGCCTACTATATTGGTTTCTATGATGTGATTTAAGTATATAAGCTATGTATTGTCAATAAAATATTGCTCTATCCCTTCCTGAACCCCTTGTGGTTGCAGGAACATGATATCCAGTTCCGGAACGATTCTTTTTTAAGGAATAAAACCCCTAAGAACTCTAACACCACGGACTCTGTTTTTTTCTTTCCGATTGAGTTATTATTGATTAAGTACTTACCTGCATAGAAATTAAGATGGTAAATTAAATATTTACGACACAGGGACATGGGATGCTGATTGCATCATGAGAGTAGAGGAAGCACTGTGGAAAAAGAAAGCCAGACAATCCCAGAAAGATGCCATAGAATTGTGGCGTAAAGAAGCACATAGAAGAACAGAGAAAGAAATTAAGAAAGCAGAGAGAAGTAGAGAAGCATCAGAAAAAGCCCAAGAAAAAGAACTACTAGAAGAAGGTGAACGGGTTAGAGCAGAACAATTGGACAGACAAAGAAATGCCCTTATTAAAGGCATGTATCCCCTCCTCGCCGAGGGCCTACCTAAAGTGACCCCGGAAGTACCCAGTAATTTGCCGCCACCACTGATCCCGACTAAACTCCGTAATCATAAACGGACCGCAGCGGACATTTTTCTTTCCTCCTATTTAGATGACGCTGCTCCAGAGTATGTAAAAGTAAATGTACCTCCTACTAATCCTCCTCCCAACCCTATCAATATTACTAATTTCCCCACTGTTCCTCCTGCCACCGTCCCTACCAATCCTTTTCCCCCAGCACCCGTAGTACAAGATCAACCCGCATTACCAGCGACAGCGCTGCCAGTAAAAGCTGATTTAAGCCAAGGCGATTCCAGTCTTGGAGCAGCGGGAGGGGGCCCCTCCACCCCACCACCGTTAAAACGATCATCACTACGAGATTTAGCACTACAACACACGCCAAAACCAGCTACATACCAATCCCTTAGACAGTACCTTACTGATTGTATATATGATCCAGTACCAGGGGAGGGTCCAATGCTTATATACTCAATACGATTAAAACGCGTTGCAGACTATTTGATTATTCTAACATGCATGAAGGACTATTTAGACAAAATATACCACTTCATTAGAACGGGGGAGGGACCAGAAAGTATTCACGAGGCCATGGCACATAGAAAAGTGGAGCTTCAACGTATGCTCCTACAGTTTTTGGTTAATTGTTTGATAAGGGAACAAGATCAGCCAAATAAAGAAGTAGCTAAAGTCATGACCAACTGGAGTGACAACATAGCTGCTGGTAAACATGATAAACAGAGTTGTGTAGAAGCAATGTACAGGAAAATTCGTAAAGATAGATGGCCTGTCTCAGGGACATGGGATGCTGATTGCATCATGAGAGTAGAAAGAACAAGAAAGAACAGGCCGAGAAAGAAGCCGAGAAAGAGGATGACGAAGTCTCAGAGGACGATGATTCAGTAACTGAGGACACAAGTAAAATACATTACGTAGGTAGGGCAAGACCGTTTGATAGACCCATACGCCTAGAATACAAGAAACATTCTCTTTCTCCCATACCAGAACAATATTCCCTGAACACATATTCCAAGCCACTGTCCAAGCATTGAAAAAACGAGTAGGGAGTAGCGAGCTTAGTACTATGCATGAACAGGAACTAGCCCGGTCAGCAGTTCAATGGGCTGGCAATTCTAACATATATAAGGATGACATAGTAGCGCAAACATTTTTGAGTCTTCCTCCGGAAGAACAGCGTTTAGCTGGTATTTACATGATTCAACATCTCATCACACTGTACGAGAGTCAGCATTCCGATCCAGGTCCCCTGTATAAATTATTGGACGATTTACTCCTAGCAAGATGGAGAGGCCTAGGTACCGAATTAATTAATGTCATTCTAGATCAACGACATAAATACATGACATTCCTGACCCCACACTTGATTTCTGTTCCACACCGAGAAAGAAAGACCTTTTACATAGACAGACAGAATCCCCTACGAGAAGTCCATCCCGTTAGAACTGACGCGGGTGTGCTTCAACGAGTATACGTTTACACACCGTTAACGAAAATGGAATTATTGGAAATGAAAAAATTACTGCCCTGTCATGATAAAGACCCAGCAGGGTTCCACCGTGAATTAAAAGACATGCTCCGCATGGGGGAGTATACATACGCTGATACGATTAAAATGTTGAAAGTCCTGTTACCAGCAGGCATTTACGAAAAACTGAAAGAAAAAGAATGGGAGGTGGGAGAGAAAAAGATTAACTGGGCAGAATTAGAAGAATTAGAAGACGAGGATAATACACGAACCCCTGGTACTGGTCTCGGGGATAAAGCTAAAAAATTACCCGAGCTATTGATTCAGGTTTTGCCGAGATTATTGACTACCAAAAAGGAAGATTGGGATGCTATTTCAGCCTGCAAACAGAAACAAGATGAAGACACTAGTGATTTATATTCTAGATTTGAAAAATGTTTTATTATTAATAGCGGCCTGAAGACAAGTAGTAAATCGTACCCACATCTTTTTGTGACCAAATTAGTAGAGAATTCCTTACCCCAGATTAAAAATAGAGTACTGAAGGTTGAAAGTACCTGGCAAGCTAATAGCCCTTCCCAAATGTTACAAATGTTACAGTACCACCAGAACCGAATTAGAGAAGAACAGGAACATGAAAAGAGACGTATGAAAGACACGAAAATGAAAGTATTAGTTGCTCAATCAGTTCCAGCCGCCGATGGCCAGAGAAAGGGCGCGGCACCTGTCAAAGGTAACTGCAACTACTGCAAACAGCCAGGTCACTATATAAATGAATGTGCTGTCTTGAAACACAATATAGCTACAGGCAAAACGAAAGAAAGACCGCGTCCTCCTAGACAGGAACACGTCCCGCAGAACACGCAACCTCCACAGAACGCGCAACAGACAGTAGCTGTACCCCAACCCATAGCTGCCACACAACATGTCACGCAACAAATGTACCAGTACGCACAGTCAGATTACCCAGATTATCAACAGTACTCATGAAAAAGCCTAGAGAGGGAGGTTGGCTTGCCCCTTATCGAGGTTCCTGTAGATCAAGAGGGTCCCTATGTGCATAGTCATGTATTGGGGAAAGACAGAAAATTTCTGATTGACACAGGGGCGAGCAGAACTACCATCAGTCATGACGAGGTCCCAGGGGCACCCCTCTCAGCCTCACGGAATATTTCTCTTAGATTTTCAGGAAAGCCTATTGTTAACGAAGTGTCAAAGCCAGTTTCCCTAGAAGTTGGTCCACTGTCCCGCACTACAGACTTGTCGCTTACGAAATCATGGCCAGAGGACTTGCTTGGTATAAAAACGTTGAAAGAACTAGGAGCAGTGATTTGTTGTTCTCCGGAAGGAGTGAGATTGTTTTTACGTGATTTTAAAGGTCATTATGTGTTGAGAGATTTTGATCCCAGACTTCAGAATGTACCACAGCATTTATGGGCGCAAGGTCCGACTGATGTAGGTTACATGCACATTACACCATACCGTGTCACACTCAAGCAAGGAGTTATACTGCCACGAATCCGACAATACAAGTTACCACCTGAGGCTGTAGTAGCCTTACTGAAAATTGTTAACAAACTCATTGCACAAGGAGTGGTTGTAGAAACTGACTCTAATGTATGTAATTCTCCTATCATTCCGATCCTTAAACGAACTGACCCAAGTGCACCACCGGTTGTGAGATTAGTGATTGACCTCCGAGAACTGAACAAATGCATAATACCCCAGTACCCAGTGGTCCCAGACATTTCTTCCCTATTGACTGCAATTGATTCCGAAGCAGCGTTCTCTACTGTAATTGATCTCAAGAACGCCTTCTTTAGTGTCCCAATCCATCCGGAAAGCCAGTACCTTTTCGGATTCTGTTTAAATGGACGAAGCTTCAAATTTGCGAGAGCTCCTCAAGGGTTCACAGAAAGCCCTAGTATTTACAGTCAAGCACTAAAACGACAACTAGACAGTATTCACATGCCTACTGACACTGCACTGCTCCAATACGTTGATGATCTATTGATCACAGCGCGGACAGAACGAGACTGCGAACGTGCATCACTGACAGTCTTATACTTCCTGGCAGAAAAGGGGCACAAAGTGTCCCCTTCAAAGCTACAGTTCTGTGTCCAGCAAGTTGTGTACCTTGGTCACTTGCTGTCCAAGTGGGGTAGACAGTTGACACCTGACCGCATTCAGTTAATTGCACATCTTCCACAGCCCAAGACACAAAAGGAAGTACGGGCCTTCATTGGCCTCACTTCTTACTGCAGACAATGGATTCCCCAGTATGCATATCTAGCCAAACCACTCATACAGTTGACAACACAGGAGGCGGCGACTTCGACTGTCCTCCCTTGGACTCAGGAACATACACTTGCTTTTGCAACAGCTCTAGCAATCAGACAAAGCGACTCCATAGTGTTAGGACACCCCCTGACAGTACAGGTTCCACACTCAGTGGAAGTTCTCTTAAACAGGACACAGACACAACACTTGACCATAGCAAGACTGACAGGATATGAACTGACACTGTTCCAGCCACACATAGAGATCAGACGTTGCAACATTTTAAACCCTGCTACACTTTTACCCTCAATCACAGCAGACCCTACACCACATGACTGTGTGGAAGTCATTAACACAGTGACGAAGCCAAGACAAGACTTGACAGACATTGCATTGCCCGACCCAGACCTGACACTTTATGTGGATGGTTCATGTATGAGAACAAGCACAGGAGAGTTAGTGGCCGCGTATGCAGTGACCACCGATACTGAAGTCATAGAAACACGACGAATTGACACCTTGTCTGCCCAAGCAGCAGAGCTCATAGCTCTGACCCAAGCCTGTATACGAGCCAAGAACTTGAAAGTAAACATATACACAGATTCACAGTACGCATTCGGAGTCGTTCACGACTTCGGTGTCCTCTGGCAAGAGAGAGGTTTTCTGACCTCCCATGGAGCCAAAATACAGCATGGTCCCCTCATTCAAGCTCTGTTAGATGCAATACACTTGCCAACAGCAATAGCCATCATGAAGTGCAAAGCACATACAAAACTCACTGACACTATTTCCCAGGGTAACGACCTGGCAGATCGAACAGCCAAATTTACAGCACAGACTCAAACAGACATTCCAGCTGACATGACAAAGACTGAAATACCATCACTGACAAATTGCATGACAGTCAGGGATCCCTCACAAGATGTACTCGACATACAGACACATGCCACTCCAGACGAAATCAAGAAATGGACTGAACAAGGAGGGGTCCAGACAGCTCAGGGATAGATGACGAAAGGCAAAGCCACATGGTTTCTCCCCGACTCCATGGTTCAAGTTATCATAAATACAGCACATAGTCTAGCACACTTAGGAGAAAAAGCCATGTTAGACAGTATACAGAACATCTGGTTCAACAAGCATTTACGTGCAGCAGCGAAACAGAAAGTGCGTACCTGCATGATCTGTTGTCAGTTCAATCCAGGCAAAGGCATTCCCGTGGAACAAGGTGGATTTCATCCTCCTGACCACCCTTTTGAAGTCCTCCAAATGGATTATATTCAGATGGACAGATGTCGAGGATTCAAGTATGTCCTCGTAGTTGTATGTGCCTTATCTAGATGGACAGAAGCGTACCCAGTCCCAGATTACACTGCTGTGACCACTGCCAAGCAGTTGGTCCGTGAATTCTTCCCGCGATACGGCTTGCCCCGTGTCGTGTACTCAGATAATGGACAGCCATTCTCTTCTGAATTGATGAAACAAGTATCTCTCCTGTTAGGGTACCAGTGGAGATTCCATTGCGTACGACACCCAGAGGCAGCAGGCCTCGTAGAAAGACACAATCAGAATCTAAAAACACGACTAGCGAAGGTCTATAAAGAAAAAGGCGTGGATTGGATGGTAGCCCTGCCGGTTGCCCTCTTTTACATGCGTATGGTAGCTCATTCCAGAACCGGACTATCTCCGTACGAGGTGGTTTTTGGTAGACCGCCGAATATGTGGGGTACGCCTATGCCACGCAGAATCACCGATGTTGACAGTAATATGCTGACAGGTTACCTGGCTTCCTTGATGTCTGCACTACTTTCTTGTCGTTCACAGGTTGCAGCTGCCTTCCCGGACAACACCCAGGTGAAAAGCCACGAAATTTTTCCAGGAGACCTGGTTTGCATCCGCAACTTTGACCGCTCAAGCCCTCTGGAGCCCCGTTGGCGTGAGCCGAAGTTAGTGTTATTAACCACGAGGACCGCCGTCAAGGTCGAGGGCCGCAAGGGCTGGCTCCACGCCCATCACGTCAAGCGATTCCATGGACTTGGCCCGGTAAAGGATTCTAAGGACTGTTTCGCGAAGGTTTCTGAGAACTGTTCCGATATTGACACTAAACTCCCTTTGCTAGAAAAGACCCCGCAACAGGAATATAGGCAGAAGTTACGGTCTAGTAAGTCAGACAGCGTTTAATTTCTTAAGTCCCCCTCGGGTGATGCGGTTAGACAGGTTCCTGACATGTATAAGATCGTAGACCCAAATAGTGAGAGAGATAGGCGGACAATAATGAAAGAAAAATACTGCAAAAATCTACGCAGCAGATGCATAGTAACTCTGATCGTTATGTTTTTTCTGAGTATCTCGATTATATGTATAAGCTTGACGCTACATGTTTTCTTTCCTCCTCTTGGTTCACATGTACATTCTTCTTCTTTCAATGACACTATAGAGCACACATTCAGTGACCTGCCACCTCACGAACTATCCTATCGACTAGCACTGCGCAACAACACTTTCATCCGTATGTTACACCATTCTCACCAGACCAGCAATGTAACGAATTGCTGGGTATGTGGCCGACTCCCACCTTACCAGAAAATGAAGGGAGCTCTGCCCCTCTTTCCTTATCAGTTTTCGCACAATGGTTCGTGCGGAGCATGGTTTGCTTTAATGTCATCACTAGACAGTAAGTCCACAGTTTCCCAGGGCGATTGGATATGGGGAGACCTGAATACGGTTATGAATAAAGCATGTTTTCCAGACAAAGACGGTCTTCCCCAAAGGAAAGGGACCGATCTAGAAAATGAAGTGTACGAATTAGGAAATTTTTCCCTTAACCTCATGATTCTGAACGTCCAGTCTGAGACCAATACAGATTTACCGTTTATAACAGTCTTACCAGTAAAAGGTGAATTATGCGTTAGGAAAAATGGCTCAGTGCACTTAGGGCACAGTGATTGTAATACTGTGGTCGAATTCAGTGATAAAGGAAAGTCTACTTTCAAAGCTTCCCGCCATTCCTATTTTATTTGTGGTCAGATAGCTTATGTACGTCTGCCCTTAGACTGGGATGGAACGTGTTATATTGCGTTCCTACTGCCACCAGTTTTTCTAGCCCCATCCGATTATCATCGAGATTCCCGACTCATCCATGTCAGACACAAGAGGGAGATCGAGTCCCCAATTGTTGATCAGACTGAGACAACGTTGGAGCAATATACAGATTTCAATAAAGGATTCTTTTTCTTCATAGGTCCCGTCCAAAATAGTAAATTAATACGCAGGTTAACAAGAACTCTTGAAGCAGTAGTGAACGAGACTACTTTTGCCTTAGGTAACTTAACCGAAGAGCAGTCTGCTATGAGACTTGTTGTTCTTCAGAACCGCCTTGTTCTTGACGTCATCCTGGCCAATAGGGGCGGAGCTTGTAGAGTGATCGGCTCCAGTTGTTGTGTTTTCATACCTAATAACGCACCTTCAGTGTATGCAGCAATAACAAGGCTCCATAAGATAGCTCACCAGATACACCAGAATCCTGGCACCTGGACCTGGTCCGGTTGGCTCTGGAGTGTGATATCAGCCTGGGGTTGGAAAGTGTTGTCATTCCTAGGAATGATACTGCTCATACTATTCAGTTGTTGTCTCTGTCTGAAATGTGGCCCAGCGATTTGCGGCTTGTGTGCCACTGCTTGCATTCCCCGTCCACGTTCACGTTCCCGTGCTCGAATGAAAAAAGACGAGCAAATGATGCTATATGAACAAATAGATGGTCTCATGAAAATGGAAGGCGCCAACCCCCTCGGGGAATGGCGTCGTTAGTGGCAGCCAAAGGGCCGACCCGGAGTAGGATCGCTTCCGGGTTATGTGACCCGGAAGTGAGCGCGGCTCCAGGACCAATGGGAACAAGGGTCGAGGTACGCCCCGGAAGTGATAGTAGGGCGCGAGGCTTAAAAGCCCGCGACCAGCCTAGAGGCCCCCTCTTTGTCCGCTGATCGCCCAGGAGTCGGACGTCTCCAAGAGAAGACATCGTGGGAACATCGCGTAGGAGTATACAGCGAGAGTTAATCCGACTCGTGGTTTAGGTTAGCAGGCCTTGCAGTGTGTTCTGGATTTCTTTACAGCTTTCATGTTTATTTCTCTTGATTTAAATATTAATTGCAGGGGGGGGATTGCCGTGGTGAAATCCTCATGTCCAGGGGGAGGGCGAGCGCTGGCCCTCGATCATCTGATTCCCTCGGTCCGGGCCCATCCGCGGCGCGGTGGGCCTAAAAGTCGTTTGGGTTTCTCGATAAGTTTTTAACGTTGTTTTCTTTAAGTGCAGGATGCCGTCGAAGAAGGTGCCGAAGGGTAAACAACCCGCAGCCAAGAATGAGGAATACCTTGCCTTTACGGAACTGCTGGAATTCACAAGGGAAAAAGGCATGGATTGGGTACTAAAGAATATGAGAGACGGGGCTAGAGCAGATGCGAACTCTCAGGAGGAGAGGGGGAGAGGCAAAAGTGCGAAGCATACCCCAGAAAAGCTTAGAAGCTCGGCAAGAGGCAAGCGGTCTAGGCCGACGGATTCACGACCAGTATCACCAGGTGAGGAGGAGGTGCCAGAGACAATTGATTCGAACTCAGGCGCAGATAACGACCCAGATGACACCGATGGGCAGTATGATGCAACTAGGCCCACGCAGATAGGAGGGTTCCCCGTCACTTCTGTGGGGGGGTCCGGTCCGCACGGTATGTTACCGCCAGTAGTGGCACAGCCGGGTAGCGGAGTATCGCAAGTTTGGGTTCAGCCCGGGGGGGTCGCCCAGTTACCAGGGATGCAATTATATGGGTCGCATGGTCAAGCGATAGGTAGCAGCCCTGTAAGCTCAATGTTTCCTGCCTACACGGCTCATGGGTCCCCCTTAGCGATGACTGCTTACTCTAATCTAGGGGGTCCAAGTCAGGGCCCAATGGCGAACGCCGTAGTTGATGTAGCGGGTCCCTCTAATGGCCAGATGCATGGGGGGTTGGGGGGGCAACCAGCTGGTTCCCCGTTACTAGCATTCAGCCCGTTAATGTTCGGTTCGTCCTCAATGACCTTATCGCCATCCGCGGGGATCACTTGGCATGTGCCAGCAGATATGAAGGGCAGGATACTCAGAGGCGAATACGTAGAAGTGTTCGACCTTATCAATGCAGGGGTGGCGGCCGGAAAACCCAAGGGCGGGAAAGAGGGAGATTACAATCAGAAGAAATCGTGGGTAGAATGGTCCATGAAGAATTGGATCACGGGATTTGCAATATATGCCGCTGTTATGCTTGAGAAGTATCCGGTTTTAGGCCCACAAATGATGAGCTATATATCCTTGATACATGGAGTGGCAACAGAGTTTCCAGGCCAGGGGTGGCTGAAATACGATAAAATGTTCAGACAGATGAAGGCAGTTCACCCGGGTATAGCATGGGACCAGCGGGAGATTAATTTATGGCATACAGTCTTCTATTCCACCCCTTCAACGCCTACCCCGGTCCCCTCAACTCAGAGCCAGTCCTTTCGGACTGACAAAGGGGTCGGTGAGAAAAAACAGGCCTGCTGGCAGTTTAATAGAAATGAGTGTACCAGGGGGGTCTCGTGTAAATTCAAACACTGCTGTTCCTACTGCGGGGGTACCTCTCATCCCGAGGTTAGGTGTTTCAAGAAAACTGGTAACCCCAAGGAACAGCCCAGCCACAGTGCCCCAAAAGGAAAGCCAACTAAGACTCCCGACAAAGCTACCAACTCCAATTAAACGGCATGTCCTGACACACCTCCTCAGTAAGTACGATAATCTTGAGGAGGCTCAATTCCTACTGCATGGTTTTACAATTGGCTTCCGTATCCCGTCTTCAGCCCCCCCTTCCAATGTCCCACCTCGTAATCAAAGCTCAGTGTTGCGAAATATGGAGGCAGCTCGAGAGAAGATCATGAAGGAGGTAGCATTGGGGCGGGTCGGGGGCCCTTTTACAGAACCACCTACCCATAATCTGGTTTGCTCCCCATTGGGTCTAGTTCCGAAAAAAGAGGAAGGTAAATTCCGTCTGATCCATAATCTATCAAGTCCTCCAGGGCTTTCGGTCAACGACAAGTTAGACCCAGATCTGTGCTCGGTGAAGTATACCAAATTTGACACGGCTATTGAGAAATTGCAGGCATTTGGGGAAGGAGCCTTAATGGCTAAAGCTGATATTGAATCAGCCTTTAGGTTACTGCCCGTTCACCCGGACGATACCAGGTTCTTGGGCTTCACATTTGACGGTAACTATTTTTTGGATTTGTGCATGCCCATGGGGTGTTCTATTGCCTGTGCAGTTTTCGAGACTTTCGCAAGGTTCCTGGAATGGGCGGTCGAGCAGTTTCTGGCCTCGGACAACTCACATTCGGTAGTCCACTACCTGGACGATTTTCTGTTCATGGGTCCCGAGGGTTCCCAGTCGTGCAGGAAGGCCCTGCTGGGCTTCCAGCGCTTGGCTGAGGCGCTCGGAGTACCTTTGGCGGCGGAAAAAACTGAAGGCCCGACCACGTGTTTGACCTTCCTGGGCATAGAGATTGATACAACGGCAGGGGTGTGCAGGCTGCCAAAAGTCAAGGTCGATGCCTTTAGGGCCGCTATTGATAGCTGCCTGGGGGCAAGGAAGGTAACCTTACATCAGCTACAAGTGCTCTTGGGTCAACTAAACTTTGCTCTGCGGGTCATTCCTATGGGCAGGGCCTTCTCCAGGAGTATAGCGAGGGCAATGTCTGGGCTGCGGGCCAAACACCACAGGGTGAGGCTTTCAGCCGAAGTTAGAGAGGATCTTCTGATTTGGAGAAGCTTTTTGAGGGATTTCAATGGCACGGTGTTGTGGCGAGCAGCCTGTTCTTCTAATACGGATCTTGAGCTTTTCACCGATGCTGCAGGTAGTATTGGCTTCGGAGCTATATTCGGTCAAAAATGGTGTATGCAGTGCTGGCCAGATGACTGGATCGAGCGAGGCCTGACTACTAACATTTCCTTTCTTGAACTTTTCCCCATAGTGGTAGCTTTGCACTTGTGGGGAGATCTGCTGGCAAACAGGAGTATAGTATTCTGGTAGGACAACATGTCCGTAGTCATGGTGATTAATAGCCAGAGGGCTACCTGTACTTGGGTACTCAGGTTGTTGAAAGAATTGGTTTTGCAGTGCCTGAGCCATAATGTCCAATTCACTGCTAAACATGTTCCAGGTGTAGAAAACAAAGCGGCTGATGCATTGTCTTGTTTTAAGTTAACAGAATTCCGGGAGCATTGGCCCCAGGCGGAGACGTCAATGTCAGCCTTCCCAGCGGAGCTATGGAAGTTTGGTGCCCCACAGCCGCCGAGTTGATATCTGCATCCTTGGCCCCAAGGACTAAGAGTATGTATCAGAGGTCATGGGATTCGTATATGGCTTACCTGAGGGGTGTGGGTGTAGCGGACATCTTTGCCCCCCAGAGTGTATTAGGGTTCATTGTACAGCAGAAAGAGCAAGAGAAGTCGGTAGCATTCATGAAAAGGCAGTTGTCGGCGTTAGCATTTTATGCGGGTCTACGGGGGGTGTCTGATCCGACAAAAGATCAGAGAGTTAGAAGAGCAATGAGAGGTTGGGAGCGCCTGGCACCCGGGGAGAAAGATTCTAGGAGGCCGATAGACGTAGAAAAATTGATTAAAATCTTAGAAGCTCTACCGTTCGTTTGTTTCTCCCAGTATGAGACGCAAATGTTCCGGGTGGCCTATACCTTAGCCTTTTGCGGGGCGCTGCGAATTTCAGAATTACTTCCGGCGTCCAAATCGGATAGGGAAGGGGGTCTGAGGTGCTCGGATATAATTGAGTCCAAAGGTGTCCTGCGGCTTAGGGTGCGGAGATCGAAAACGGATCCGCTGGGTAAAGGTACCTGGTTACAATTGGGTAGAGTAGAGGGTGAGCCCTTCTGTCCAGTCAACTTGCTGAGGGTATTCCTCCAAGCCAGGCCCCAGGGAGCGGACGATAGACTCTTGATTCATGAGAGTGGGTTACCCCTTACCAGGTTCCAGTTCATTCGAGTAGTAAAAATGACCCTGGCACGGATCGGAGTTGATCCGGCCGATTTTACATCACATTCGTTTAGAATTGGAGCAGCGACAACGGCTGCTGGCTTAGGCCTACCCGAACAGGTAATCAAGAGGTTGGGTCGCTGGAAATCAGCTTGTTACGAACGTTATATCCGCCCGCAATTAGTCTAACATGTCTTTAGCTTTCGTCCCCGTTGTTAGAATCAGCTGACTGTATCTCTTCACATTTACTCTTCATATTTACTTTAGGTACCTCCCCTAAGAGAACCCAAATCTGTTGGTGTGGCCACTCCTTCATTTGCAGGGCCGGGGCGCACTTCGAAAAGACACTCAGGGACAGGGTGACCATGATGCGAGGTTGTGACCATCATTGGGTGGGGATAGGCGGGCAGCGCCTGGCGGACGTCCCGAGGGACGTAAAAACGGCTTTGGCCAGAGGCATGCCTTTGCCAGATGTATTCGTGTTGCACTGCGGAGGCAACAATATGATTCCGGGCGGAAGGAGAGAAGTGAAGGAGTCCCTGTTCTCTACTCTAGCAGCAATCAAAAACATTTTCCCAGAAGCTATAGTACTATGGTCGGAAGTCATCCCGAGACTCGTGTGGGCTCGGGGCGCACCCATGAAAGCAATAAACAGATCTGTTAAAAGGCTGAACCAGTCGGTGGCGGAAATCCTGCAGAAATCTAGTATTAAAGCGATTCGTCACAAATTAATACAGGCAGACAGGCCGGAGCTATACGCGGAGGACGGAGTCCACCTGTCGGAGGCGGGTATGGAGATATTCATAGAGACAGTCCTAGGGGCCGTCTCCGAAGCTCTTGAGCGCAGGGGGGGGAGGTCGAGTCCGCCAGTAAGCTCCTCGTCCTGTGGCGGGGTTCCGGACAAGAATACCACGGGAACTTCTTGTCTAGAGACAGTTAACTCTGAACAGGTTTGCTAAATCATTATGGACTCTGGGCTGGCGGGAGAGTTGGGGCCGACCTGCTGGTGGCCTTGGCTTTTCAGCCCTACCCCGGAGGCCTCTGGTTGCCCAAGTGGGCGCTTTCCTCACCTGCGGCTCTGTTGACCAGAAGGGGGTTAACGTTAAGGGAGCAGGTGATCTGGATTGTGGCCTGCTGGCGCAACCCTGTAGTCAAATAAAAGGCCCATTGGGAATGGGCGGTGAATGTATATATTGTATATAAGTGCAAGTTTACTCTTAAATACTGTGTTGGAATATGTACGAATAAATAAAGAGATTGGTGGGTCAATGAGGTAATTGACCTGTGAACTTAATTTTAATAAACAAGCACACTGCAGAAAATCAAGTACGACTCCAGAGTTTGATGTGGGATTGGGTCCTTGTAAAGCATGCAGTGTGGTGGGGGGAGAATGCACTTTGTCTGCCATCTATAGATATATCCTAAAGGGCGCAGTAGGGGACAAGGAGGGAATGAGGAAACAGAAATTTTATGTGGTCGGTGTGTCCCCCCACTCGCACCCTATTCCCGTACCTATGCCCCATGTATGTCCATGTTAGCATGTAATTCCCTTCCCGTGCCTGTCATAACAATGCCCCTGCATTTCCGTGTAATGTTAGCATGTCAGTTATTAGGCCTTCCATGAATGAAACGTTAATTCTGCACTGAGGCCTACGTTGCCAATGCATTTACATGGTACACGTTTAAATATCACGAAGCACACGTTTTTGTGGCCCCGCCGAGCCAGGCCCTGAATTCAGGCTCCGAGCCTCTTCTGTCTTTGAAAGTTGCAGTTTAGGTATGCATCCCTGACCTCTACCTTACTCCCTGCCCAGCCGAGAGGTGCCCGGCCTGGCCTGCCTGCCAAGATGGTATTTTGCCTACAGTTATCTGCTCAGCCTCCGCAAAAACACATTCCAGTCTAGTGAAATAGGTAAACATATTTCCGCCTGCAGAGCATAGGGCCTAGCCTTCCTGTCTCCATACAAGTGATTTACTGATTCTGTTGCCATAGTAGGCCCATGGCCCCACGCAATGCACGTAGAAATATATGCACACACTAGCATTTAGTGATGAACGGCCTCTGCTCGAGAGACCTTTACTTCAGACAATACATCCTCCAAACACAAGATATCAGATATGCCAAAGGTGCAGGTTGTTCTGACATCCCAGACTCCAGACTCCTCTACTAGTGCTAAAGTCAACCACCCAGCTCTCCACAGTTACACGTCAAATCCACGTCATGATCAGTTACGCGCACATGCAGGGTAAAGGTTTCTGTTGACCCTGCAGACCTCCTCTATGCATCCACCCACCTATGACACTCCTATGACTCATCAAGTGAACATCCACGTGTACGCCTCCTTACACGCCTTCTTTTACGCCCATATGTTCTTATCTCTCTCTTTTCGCTTGCTCCGCCTGGAGTGTTCCGCCTACTGTATTCATTGCAATTATGTGGTTTTACTATATATAATGTGTGATGTTAATAAAACGTTAGATATCCCTTCCTGAACCTTAGTGGTGATGGAACCCGATTCTCAATGACTTGAGTCATTCTGGTGAAGTAGTGTGGCTCACTGGTTAGAGGCGGCAGACCCGAGAGCAGAGGACGGCCCGGGACCAGGGTTCGATTCCCGATGCGGCAGGTTTCTGGACCAGGGTCAGCGGACTCGATAATTCTCTCGCCTCGGTGCCCACTCTGATCAGCGATCACACTCGGCAACTCTGGGCACTAGCTTGCCTCATCTTCACTAACGGCCCCACCAGACCGCCGGGGATGCCTGGTCTCACCCTGGAGATACCCATTAAGGGACCATCTCTCAGGGAAGCCAGGAAGGGTTTCGCAGCGGTCGAAGCGCGGAGGTACCCCTTCGGGAGTGATTCCAGCGCTATATAAGCACATAATTAATTATAATTAAAGCCCTTTTGACTCAGATACCACGGACTCTGCCTCTCATTTTATGAGCTATCCTTGCTATTAATGTATTGAAAAATGTCCGGGTAATTTTATTTACCACAAAATGCTAAAACTATCCCTGTACCCCATAACCCAAAACCATATCTGAACCCTTAAAATACCCAAACACCCCAAAAACATATATCCCAGTACCCCAAAACATATACCCCTATACCCGTACTTACCTTATCCAAACATTAAAAAAAACATGTTTTTACCATTCATGCATTTACAACGAATTTCTTTGTAAATGTATGCGTGGTAAAAGCATATAAAATGTAATGCCATGCGTTATAATGGCATTGCGGAGTCATGGTACTTTCATAATGAAAGTATGCGGAGTGATGGTCTGCGGAAAGAAAGTTGCGGAATAATGGGTGTTTACCCTCCCCCGGTAAGTACATTGGTGGCACGGCGGCCCACATCTCCAGCAACAACTCATATTTTTTCACCACCGATTTGAAAAATGCACAGGTCTCTCTCATTGATGGCCAGCGCCGACATACACTTTTAGACACACCTCCCGCCACAAGTTCTAGAAATCCGAACTTTAGAGCTGGGGAGCTAAGTTCGAATCTCGGCATCAGGTCAACATCCTGTGATTCCAGGCAAATTTCTTTGTCTCCCCGTGCCTACCACAAATTAATGTGTTCTTCTGTAATGTAAATTGTGTTCATGCCATGTTGTCGAGTTCGCGCTATATAATATTGCAAGGAAAAATAAAGTAGGGAAACTCGAGTTCACACACTACTGAATGCGCACTCTTAAGTGCATCAGCAGTGCACTGTGAATCGGAGCGTTTCTCTGGCCTATCACAGATAAGAAATGCTATCAAAACGAAATCTTGCAAAACAATATACTACTGGCCGGCAGCAATTCATACCCGGACAACGTCGGGACGGGCTGCTAGTACCAATATAATAAAGAGAGAGCCCAAACCTTTGAGGCGGGTAATCTCAGGAACCACAGCACCAATCACAACACCCAATACAGCGTTGGAAAGGGCAGTTGCAGCAGAAGGACATAGGCTATGCAGACGCCCACCATATACATTTAAAAAGTAAAAGAACCGTGCCAGCAAAGTAGTCCCTTGTGGGCGTGTCTTTGTTGTACTGTGGGCTTGTGCTGGGGGGGCGTGACAAATGCTGGGGGCGTGTGGTACGTTCCGCCCTTCGGGCTGGACTGCTCCCAGGAGGCACAGGGTCAAGGCTGATTTGCATATGGCCATGTCTGAACTGGGGTGGTGTGGAGTGCAAAAAAACGATGGATTTAGGCCCAGATCTCTGTACTGGGGTGAATGTATGACATTGTTCTGCATTTTGTCTATCAACTGTTGTTTTTGCATTTGTCACCCCGAGTGGAATGGGTATGCTCAGACGTGAGTCCCATGCTCGCCACACCACTGGAGTGAAGCTATCCTGGCTGAAGATAGCTGATAGTCTGAAATTGGTCCTAGGATACTTGAGTCTGGTCCAGGAAAGACATGGCTTGGCAATTTGGTCTGGAATGTTCCTATGGGGCACAGGGTCAAGGCTGATGTGGTGTAGAGTGCAAAAATAATGATGGATTTAGGCCCAGATCTCTGTATTGGGGTGAATGTATGACATTGTTCTGCATTCTGTCCATCAACTGTTGTTTTTACATTACGCGCTTCATGCCATGTCTCATATCGTGTGCTGGAGGTGTGGGCGTGTGCGGGGCGCGCGTTTTGTCAAATATTTAATTGTTTTTTATTCCAAGGTTCTGTACATTCCAGCTCCGGGTGTCCACCCTGCCCCCTTTAAATACCCCTGCACCCCATAATCAAAACCCACCCTTACTCCTTAAGAATACCCCAACACCCTTAAACACTAAGCTATCTTAACCCTATAAATATACCCTGTACCCCAAAACCTAAACCTATACCTAAATCCTAATAATACCCCTGTACCCCAAAAACCAAACCTACCCCTGAACCCTAAAACACCCCTGTACCCCAAAACCCAAACCTAGCCCTCAGCCCTTAAAATACACCTGTACCCCAAAACCCAAACCTACCCCTGAACCCTAAACAGACCCCTGAACCTCAAAACCCAAACCTAGCCCTGAACCATAAAAATAACACTGTACCCCAAAACCAAAACCTACCCCTGAACCCTAAAATACCCCTGTACCCCAAAACCCAAACTTAGCCCTGAACCCTAAAAATACCCCTGTAACCCAAAACCCAAATCTAGCCCTGAACCCTTAAAATACCCCTGTACCCCAACACCCAAAACTACCCCTGTACCCTAAAAATACCCCTATACCCCAAAACCCAAACCTAGCCCTGAACACTAAAAATACGCCTGTACCCCAAAACCCATAGCTATCCCTAAACGCTAAAACTACCCCTGTACCCCATAACCCAAAACTATATCTGAACCCTTAAAATACCCAAACACCCCAAAACATATACCTCAGTACCCCAAAACATAAACCCCTATACCCATACTTACCTTATCCAAACATTTAAAAAAAACATGCTTTTACCATTCATGCATTTACAACGAATTTCATTGTAAATGTATGCATGGTAAAAGCATATAAAATGTAATGCCATGCGTTATAATGGCATTGCGGAGTCATGGTACTTTCATAATGAAAGTATGCGGAGTGATGGTCTGTGGAAAGAAAGTTGAGGAATAATGGGTGTTTACCCTCCCCCGGTAAGTACATTGGTGGCACGGTGACCCACATCTCCAGCAACATACTCATTTTTTTTCACCACCAATTTGAAAAATGCACAGGACTCTCCCATTGATGGCTAGCACCGACATACACTTTTAAACACACCTCCCGCCACAAGTTCTAGAATTGCGAACTGTAGAGCTGGGGAGCTACGTTCGAATCTCGGCATCAGCTCAACATCCTGTGATTCCAGGCAAATCGCTTTGTCTCCCCGTGCCTACCACAAATTAATGTGTTCTTCTGTAATGTAAATTGTGCTCATGCCATGTTGTCGAGTTCGCGCTATTGAATATTGCAAGGAAAAATAAAGTAGGGCAACTCGAGTTCACACACTACTGAACGCACACTCTTAAGTGCATCAGCAGTGCACTGTGAATCGGAGCGTTTCACAGGCCTGTCAAAGATAAGAAATGCTATCAAAATGAAATCCTACAAAACAATATACTACTGGCCGGCAGCGATTTATACCCGGACAACGTCGGGACGGGCTGCTAGTTTATATATTAATTTATAAATAAATAAATAAATGTATTAAATAAATCACCAAAATTATAGAGACATAACATGCTCAAAACCATTTCTTACTGTCTCTAGTCCCCCCTTTCTATCTTCAATCATCTCTCACTTTGCTTTGTTCTCGCTCCAAGTGTCCCCCTACCTCTCAGTTCTCTGTTTCTCCTTCTGTCTTTCTTACTCTTACCAATCCGGTTATAGTCCTCTTCCACCTAGTTTGTTCTCTGTTTCTCCTTCTGTCTTTCTTACTCCTACCAATCCGGTTATAGCCCTCTTCCACCTAGTTCTTTCTTTCTGCCTCCCTTCCCTCTGTGCTCTTTCACTTCATTCTCCGTGCCCCCTGGGTGCCGATTTTTTTTTGCCCGTGTCACACAGGCTTTTTGCATCTTGATCGCGGAAGTAGATGCAGACACTGAGCACCCTCTAAACCGGAGCACCCGGAGGGGCCTGGAGAATGATGTGCCAGGGGGAGCATGAATGCAGAGGGTGCAATCCGCAGCTTCTGGGCTCGGCTCTCTTTAGACTCGAGGCACCAAGGGGAGCTCAAGGGGGCGGGGGGGGCATCTGACTGGAACCATGCTCAAGCCGTCATTGGCTTGCTCACCACTGCCCCGAAAGAGGGGAAGGCCTTAGTTGAGTGTAGAATACACGCAGATCAGCATCAGATCAGCTAGCCAGGCATGGTAGTGGTTAAATCTGGGTGACAAATTCACAAAAGTGTTTTTGTTCATAAAGGTAGGATGAATCATTCAGAAAAGGATATGTATCTACTACTCTCTACGACTCTCTACCACTGACTCTCTACTACTCTACTACTCACTCTCTACTACTACTCTCTCTACTACTCTCTACTACTCACTCTCTACTACTCACTCTACCTCTCACTCTCTACTACTCTACTTCTCCCTACTACTCTCTCTCTACTACTCTCTCTCTACTACTCTCTCTCTACTACTCACTCTCTACTACTCACTCTACGCTTCACTCTCTACTACTCACTCTCTACTACTCACTCTCTACTACTCACTCGTTATTACTCATTCTTTACTACTCACTCTCTACTACTCGATCTCTACTACTCTCTACTACTCACTCTCTACTACTCATTCTCTACTATTATCTACTACTCTCTACTACTCACACTACCTCTCACTCTCTACTACTCTACTACTCCCTACTACTCTCTCCCTACTACTCTCTCTCTACTACTCACTCTCTACTATTCTCTCTCTACTACTCTCTCTCTACTACTCACTCTCTACTACTCACTCTACACTTCACTCTCTACTACTCACTCTCTACTACTCACTCTGTACTACTCTACAACTCTCTACTACTCTCTCTACTACTCACTCTCTACTACTCTCTACTCACTCTCTATGACTCACTCTCTACTACTCTACTACTCACTCTCTACTATTCTCTACTACTCTCTCTCTACTACTCATTCTCTACCACTCACTCTCCTACTCTCTACTACTTACTCTCTACTACTCACTCTCTACTACTTGCTCTCTACTACTCCCTCTCCACTACTCACTCTCTACTACTCGCTCTCTACTACTCTACTACTCACTCTACTACTCACTTTCTACTACTCTCTACTACTCTCTCTACTACTCTCTCTTCTACTCACTCTCTACTACACACTCTCTACTACACACTCTCTACTACTTGCTCTCTACTTCCCTAGTACTCACTCTACTACTCACTCTCTACTACTCTCTACTACTCTCTTTACTACTCACTCTCTACTACACACTCTCTACTACATACTCTCTACTACTTGCTCTCTACTTCTCTCGTACTCACTCTACTACTCACTCTCTACTACTCTCTCTACTACTCACTCTCTACTACACACTCTCTACTACATACTCTCTACTACTTGCTCTCTACTACTCTCTACTACTTTCAACTACTCTCTACTACTCACTCCCTACTACTCTACTACTCCCTACTTCTCTATCTCTACTACTCACTCTCAACTACTTACTCTCTAATACTACTCTGCTAATCATTCCCTACTACTCTCTACTACTGACTCTTACTACTCTCTCTCTACTACTCCCTCTCTACTACTCTACTACTGACTCTGCTACTCACTTTCTACTACTCCACTACTCTACTACTCACTCTCCAATACTCTCTCTACTACTCACTCTCTACTACTCTCTACTACTCGCTCTCTACTACTCTACTACTCTCTACTACTCACTCTCTCCTACTCCCTACCACTAACTATCTACTACTCACTCTCTACTACTCTCTACTACTCACTCTTGACTACTCTCTATCTCTACTACTCACTTTACTACTCACTCTCTACTTCTCACTCTCTACTACTCACTCTCTACTACTCTTTACTAGTCACTCTCTACTACTCTCTCTCTACTACTCACTCAATTGCTCACTCTCCACTACTCTCTCTCTGCTACTCACACTCTACTACTCACTCTCTACTACTCTCTACTACTCGCTCTTTACTACTCACTCTCTAGATCTCTACTACTCCCTACTACTCACTCTCTACTGCTCACTCTCTACTACTCTCTACTACTCACTATCTACTACTCTCTACTACTCACTCTCTACTTCTCACTCTCTACTACTCTACTACTCCCTACTACTCTCTCTCTACTGCTCACTCTCTACTGCTCACTCTCTACTACTCCCTACTACCCACTCTCTACTACTCTCTACTACTCACCCTCTACTACTCTCTCTCTGCTACTCACTCTACTACTTACTCTCTACTACTCTCTACTACTCACTCTCTACTACTCACTCTCTACTAGGATGTGGTTTAATACAGAAATTCCCCTAAGTCATACCATAATGAGGGACTGTTTGACTCCAGATAATGTACATAGGATTAGGTGGTTGATGTATATCAAGGATAGTTTTTCCAGGTTGGGGAGGCCTGAACTTTACTCTGTCATTGACTCTATAACATCCAAAGCCATTGTTTACACCAAGGTGGCTATGAAGGAGCTCCTATCCCTGGAGAGGGAAGAAACCGAGCTGAAGAAACCCTGTGTCAGGGCCAGTCTTTTGTTGGCTATACCTAATGGTCCTGACAGCTACCTCAATGTGGTGACCCATCCCTACCACAGGTTTATTTTAACTCGATTTCGATTTAATTTGATTCATTTTAACTTGGGTTTTTATCCTGTGTGGAGTACCCCTGAAAAGGCACTGCCTTGTTCTTGCGATCATTTTTCTGAGCAAAGTACAATGCACTTTATAATGTTCTGTAGTTATTACAACGAAGCTCGGAAGTTGTTTATTGTACCTATACTCAAGGAAGCAGGATTTATTCTAGTCAGACCTGCTCTTATTTACTTGCAAATGTTACAAACTCCCAGGATTATGTTTCATGTGGCTAGTTTCCTGGTGAGAGCTATAAGAAGCAGGAACATCAGACTCAAAAATGTGCCTACCTCCTTATGTAGCCCAGACCTGCACACTAATTAGTCTGGTTGCTGGTGATTATCGGTCAAGAACCTTAGAATACATTGTAACAGGGCTAGTAGTCACCCTTTTCTAATACCCAGATGGGGACACACCTAGGAAAATTTTTAAACTTTTTAAACTTTTTCGCACTTTAGCACCTTGCACTTTAGCACTTTGCACCTTGTATTAATCTTTTGCTTATGAAATGTAACATGGTGTATAATGAGTTTTTACTAAAATGTTTTTTTAACTGTTTTTATTCATTGTATTTGTTGTTTGTGATTTTATGCCATTGTCTTTGTATGATATTAAGTTATCGCAATAAAGTATTTTGACTGACTGACTGACTGACACTCTCTACTACTCTCTCTCTCTACTACTCTCTACTACTCACTCTACTGCTCACTCTCTACTACTCTCTGCTACTCTCTGCTACTCGCTCTCTACTCCTCACTCTCTACTACTTTCTACTACTCACTCTCTACTCCTATCTACTACTCAATCTACTACTCACTCTCTACTACTCTATACACTTTGGTAAGGCTCTCCTTCAATGGGCGTTCTTCTAAACGTTCTGAAACTTGTACAGAATGAACATGGGGCAGGTCCTTTCATATGTTTTGGGATGAAGCGAGTGGGTAATTTTCCCATAGTCTCTGAAATTATTCTTTCTAATATTAAAGGTGAAGCAGCATCCTTGATTATACACTAGTGACTTTCCACAGTGGCAGCTGCCGACCATGTTCATGAGTTGCCTGTTATTTTTTCCAAAATTTAAAGCATTTTGGGCCGTAATAGTTTGGGGTCCAGACCATCTATGCAATCTCTTGGCAAACCGCCGCCTGAAAAAGGTACTCACCCGGTTTCCCCCAAGGAGTATTGGGATAAATCTAGGTAGCAGCAACAGAAGCCCAGGACTCACGGTGACCCACTGCCACCTGGCTTCTGAGTGACAATATGATTTGAGTGATCGTGCTAAAATTAAGACTCCGGAGCGTTTTCAGGTTCTTGATTATCGTTCTCCTCGTTCCTTTCAGGAATCGTCTGATTAACAGTATCACAGAGGCTAGCCACAGGATCACAGGCAAGGTGAGTCCATGCAGCCTAAATAGGACATGCAGAGCTCTTCTGACACTAAATCCAAGAGGACGGAGCCATCTCCATATAGAATCCCCTTCCAAAAGAAGAAGGTTAGTGCTTTAGCAGCGAAATATGACCCAGACAGGGAGAAGCCTTTTTTTGGACAGGAATTGAGTGGTGACCCTCCTTGACAGCTGGGCAGAAGTCACCGTAGTGCGGCGGGCACTCCACAGTTTTCCTGGAGGCAAAAGCAGCTGAAACATTTGTTACAGTAGGGATTGCGGATACCCATGTTGCACCTTCGGATGGACTTTATCATTTAGACTTTCAGATTGAAGGTGATATTAAACATACAGTTAATGCTATTTTTTGGGACAATTTGACTTCTTGATATGGCATTTTATTGGTAGAGGTTGATTGGCCACCTGCCTTTGGTCTTGCTTGTCCTCGTAGAGATGATATAATCCTCCCTTCTTTTTCACATCTCTGAGTAGACGCAGCATGCTTATGCTTCATCTGGTCTTTACCACAACCATGTTGGTTGGGATGAGAACTCTCCGCATCATATTATTCCAACACGTTCCACCCCTCAACGGCAACCTCAATATCTGATTAAACGTGATGTGACAGTGCCCGTTTAAGACATCCTTAGTCAGCTGGAGTAGCAGTGTGTTCATTAGCCCTGTGTCTCTTCCATGAATAATCCTCTTTTTCTGATTTTGAAACCTGGTGGCTCTTATCACATCGTCTTAGATTGTAGACATTTGAATAGTCATATACGCAAATTTGCAGTGCATAACACACACAGTACGACCCTGATTAACAATATCACAGTAAAACGTTTAAAACCATGCTAGACATATCTAATGGGTTTTACTCACATATTGGCTCCTGAGAGCCGTGATTGGCCTACATTTACCACCCTCGGGTCCCAGAGATGATACACTCATTTACCCATGGGATATAAGAACATCCCTGGTGTTTGTGCTGCATGTATTGTGTCCCTTTTACATTCCATTGACCCTGACAGTCTGCCCTATATGGATGACATAAACTTATGGATGATGAATTGAATCTGCATTTGGTGAGAGTAGATTGCATTATTACCCGATTCACTGAACTTGACTACAAGTTCAGTTTTGCTAAGTCTCACATTTGGTTCCTTGCTGTTCTTTTTCTAGGTTATGAATTGACCCAAGAGGGGAGAGATGTGACTCCCCAAGTGTGCGCAATTGCAATCTCTTCTACCCTCAAGAAATTGCTGTCTCTGCTTGTTTATTTACATTTTGGCAGGACTTACCTTCCTGAGTACGCTCAGCGAATTAAACCTCTTTATGCTTTGATACACCTGACTTTTTCCGCTTCCACTTGGCTTCAGGAACATACTGCAGTCAACATGACTTACAGACCAGCCTTAACACCACTAATTTGGTCATCTGGACAATACCGGGTGCCATTGGTTTTTGTTACAAATGGGGGTCTCTAGTTGGTAGAGGTTTGTCCAAGTCCAAGTAGGGAGCCTTCTTCCTAGTCAGGATATGTGAGTTACATTCCTAAAATAACACCTGATCACACACTTGGTAGCTTCGCAGGAGCAGTCAGACTTATCTTAGGGGCAGTGTTTAAAGCATTTGCACATAACCAACAGTAATGCAGTGAGAATACTACAAACGGACACCACACTAGTTTTAGGAAAATATCCAATATTTTATATACTTAGACAAGGTCAAAATGATTAAAATCCACATTACTTTACTTAGAAATGTTCAGTAATCCAAATAGATTTGATATACAGTTCCTTGAAGTCAACAGCTACCTCTGGGGCTATCACGGGGTCGTGAACAACAAAATCAAAACAGTTCTGGCTGATCACAGTGTCGCGGGCCAGCTACAGTGTCAGGAAGACCCACAAAACAGTACCTTTGAATCTGTAGGGCGTTGGCGACCTCTCATTGAGCTCTGATGAGCCGGCATCGTCAGGCGTCGATTCCAGAGGTCAGTCCAGGAGTCGTCGAGACCTTTAAGTCAAACGCGTTGCAGATTGAACTCCTCACGGTTGGAGGCAGGAGCACGGGAATCGGCAGGCGTTGGGTGCTGCGGTGAGAAGTGCAGCGGTTCAGTGGCGGTCGCCCAGTGGTAATCGGTGGGACCGGGGCTGCTGGGCAATGTGATGCAGTGCTCATCGCGGTGGTGGCAGGTCAATGGGCAAGCAGGGGCGTCATGGTTGTTGACGCGCTTTTGTCGGCTGACGAACTGGAGTCGATGGCGCTGGGGTCGGTAGGCCAAGGCTGCGGTGCGGGATGAGGATGGTGCTTTGTGTAACTTACGAGTGGTGCCCTCGAACCACGGTGCAAGCAGCGGTGTCAATGTCGGTGTGGAGTGGCATCGTCTGAGACACCAAGGTTTAGTCATGAAGCGATGTGGTGCCCACAGGTCGTGGTGCAAGCAATGGCTGAGTTGCAGCATCAAGTGATATCGTCAGTGAGACCATGGTTGCGTTGCAGCATGCGGCGGTGCCCTCTGAGGTGCTTTCAGGACACAGAGTTGGCATCAGCATCGTAGATGGCGTTGGGTTGCTTTTTCTTCTGTTTCAGCACAAAACACACAGTTCCCAGTGCTGATGGCAGAAGAACTTGAAGTCTTTGCTGTTCCTGAGCTTTTTGAACAGGGAGCAAGATCTACCTCAAGCCCTTGGAGAAACTCAAATAAAGAAGTTGTAGAAAGTTCAGTCCCCTCCTTTCACTGGCCAAGACAGAAGCAGTCCCTGCAGGCCAACACAGCGAAGCACTCAGCAAAGTGGAAGTTCCTCTTCATAAGTTCTCCAGTTCTTCTTGGCAGCCTTCTTGGTCCAAAAGAGTTCTAAAGTTCTGCGGTCTGGGCCCCAGTACTTATAACCTTGTTCTCTAGTGGCGGCAGAGAAGCCCTGTGCCCAGCCAGAACCAGTTCTGTACTCTCAGTGTAGCTTCCCAGCAGGAGGCAGAGGTAGCATTGTCTCTGGCAGACCAGGCTCATTAAGGTGTGAAAGAAATCTCCTCCCCCTACTCTAAATGCAGACCAGGCCTATTCAGGTGCTAGGTAAAACTCCTCCCACTACTCAGAATGCAGCCCAGGTCTACTCAGCCCAGCCCTGACTCATCAGACTCTCTGGAGCCACTGCGCATCCCCAGCTTCTATCATCCCCAAAGCCAGACAGGCAATCCACATCCTAGCAGAGACACACTGGATGGCAAAAAAATACCTACTTTCTAAAAGTGGTAGTTTCAAACGCAGAATCTAAAAACCACCTTTACTAAAAGATTTATTTTAACATTCTGAGTACAGGCATACTAAACTTTATTTTCCTACCTGGTTCCCAGGGGTAGTTATGTTTATAAGATGTTATAAATAAACTCCCCGTTCTGTCCTATGGGAACCGGTAGCCTTGCTATAGTGAAACATGAAATTGGCAGTATTTCACTATCAGGACATGCCACACACACCAGGGCATGTCCTACCTTTTCACATACACTGCACCCTACCCACAGGGGTACCTTGGGCCTACCTTAAGGGTGACTAACATGTAAGTAAAGGGAAGGTTAGGGCCTGGCAAGTGGGTGCACTTGTCAGGTCGACATGGTAGTTCCAAACTGCGCACAGACTCTGTGGTGGCAGGTCTGAGTTACCGTTACAGGGCTACTTCTGTGGATAGCACAATCAGTGCTGCAAGCCGACTAGTAGCATTTGATTTACAAGCCCTGGTACCCTCAGTGCACTTTATTAGGGCTTACCAGTAAATCAAATAAGCCAATCATGGAAATACCAATCCATAACACAATTTCACAGAGAGCATGTGCACTTTAGCACTGAATAGCAGTGGTAAAGTGCCCACAGTCCTAAAACCAAAAGCAAAAGGTCATGGAAAAATAGGAGGAAGAAGCAAAAAGTTTGTGGAGAACCCTGCAAAAAGGGCAATTCCAAACACAACCCCCTTCCAGCCTAAAGCCAGGGTAGTCCAATCCATACCTTGATGGGCTTCACTGCTTGGGGCGATAGAACATGGAACCTGGCCAGCAATTACAGGGGTCTATTCTCGTTCTACACCTTCCTGAACTTAGTTGGATCCCTCTATCCATGGTCTCAGGGCCAACTAAGCTGACCCATGGGGAACCCTTTTCCTCACCTGTGGACCCCATCTGTGCAGCACCTAAACTTACTTTGCTCACAGATGTGTCCCAACAAGCAGACAGTACCCAACATAGTGGTGTGGCCCAGTCCACCCATGGGGTGTGATTCCTGCCCCCCCGGCCACTGTGTCCATCAGGTCAGCACTCCACTGTGGCTACTGACAGTAGTCAGTGATGAGACCCAGGCCTTATGCCTTCGAGGGCTCTCTAACCTCTGTGGCATCAGAGAGTGGGGGCGGTAGCCCCAGGTGCCTGGCACCCTTTGTCCACTCTCCCTCTTGTCAGGTCAGGGGTGACATCCTGACACTGACCCACCAGCCCAGCTTCTATACCCGGTGGCTGGACAGGAGATTGGGGTGGGCTTTCCCATGTTCCTCCTACTGGAGGTTCTGTACCCTCCCACATGGAGCAGTCCCCCTCATTTACAGAATTGTCAGGGCACCTTTGGCAGGTGTTCTGCACAATTCTCCCACCAATTCAGGGGTGCTATCCTGCCATTGGTCCACCAGCCCAGGGTCTGTACGCTGAGGCTGGACACAGGACAGGGGTGGTCTCTCCCATCCCAGCTCCTCCTCTCTGTGGCTCTGTACCCTCCCTCCTGGAGTGCCCCCCCCCCAAAAAAAATAAACCGGTAGGGAAACTGTTAGCAGTTGCCCCTTTCTCCAGGTTAGGAGGGAAACCCTGAGCCTGGTCCTCCAACCCTGGGTCTGTACCCTTAGGCTTGATCTGTGCCTGGCAACCCAGGACTTCCAGGGGAGCTCACCAACCCCCCTCAAGGGAAACACACTCCTCATGAGCTGTGCGAGAGTCTGCCTGGCACAGGTCTCCAGCCTCCTGTCTACCTGACAGAGCATGAAGACCCCGCCAAGCCAGAAGTGGCCTCACTGGAGTCAGTCCTATAGTACTCTGAACTCAGAGCTGGCAACCCCTAACCCACTGGTCCTTCCAATGGGGACTGCGTCCCACCCTTGTCCCTCTCTCTGGACTCATGCAACATCTTACCTAGAGAGGTGCTGCCAGACCCCAGAACTGGTGGTATTCTGGTTACAGCTACACCCCCCCAGCTCACCTGACACATTGGGATCCCCCTCAGGGAATGGCCGCTGGTTACAGACTAGGCCCCTCTCCTGGTATTCCCTCATGGAACCAACCAAGCTCTGGGATGGGGTCTTGGGCATCTGGGGACTCAGCCTGCCTCCACTCCCTCTCTTCAGAGACAGGACATGGGACCCCTCACCCATCCCACTACACTGGGACCTTTCTGGGTCACTACTAACCTACTGTACTGCACCTGGTTGAGGGAAACCTGAGCCCCTTTCTTCAGGATCGCCCTCAGATGCTTCTCAAGACCCTCTGGAATCCACCAAAACGTCTGCATCCATTGTGAGCTCCCTGGGGGTCAAAGAACTCACACTCCACTGGGTGTTGGCATAGCTCTGGAAAACAGGGACTGAATATATGCACTCCAGCATACAAATTACACAGCCCCTCACATGTGTCAACCAAACTACCCTCCAACCAACCATCGAGTGCCTCAGAAAAGTACCCCACATCATTCTCACAAGACTGATGAGACAGTGTCTGACTGTTACTGTCCCTCAACCCATACTCTTCTGGCTGGTCTCCGTACTCACTTACCAGGGCTTTTACCACGGGGAAACCCCTCTCCATGTACCTCTCATCTAGCGTCAATAGAGTTTCCCTCCGACCACCAGGAATGTGATCCCCTGTGCCAGTCCTCACTGTAGCTTCCTAACAGGAGGCAGATATAGCATTGTCTCTGGCAGACCAGGTCCATTCAGGTGTGAAAGAAATCTCCTCCCCCTACTCTAAGTACAGACCAGGCCTATTCAGGTGCTAGTTAAAACTCCTCCCGCTACTCTGAATGCAGCCCAGGTCTACTCAGCCCAGCCCTGACTCATCAGACTCTCTGGAGCCACTGCGCATCTCCAGCTCATGTCATTCCCAAAGCCAGACAGGCAATCTACATCCTAGCAGAGACACACTGGATGGCAAAGCAAGAAAATACCTACTTTCTAAAAGTGGTAGTTTGAAACACAGAATGTAAAAACCACCTTTACTAAAATATGTATTTTAACATTCTGAGTACAGGCATACTAACCTTTATTTTCCTACCTGGTTCCCAGGGGTAGTTATGTTTATAAGATGTTATAAATAAACTCCCCATTCTGTCCTATGGGAACCAGTAGCCTTGCTATAGTGAAAAACGAAATTGGCAGTATTTCAGTATCAGGACGTGCCACACACACCAGGGCATGTCCTACCTTTCACATACACTGCACCCTGCCCACAGGGGTATCTTGGGCCTACCTTAAGGGTGACTAACATGTAAGTAAAGGGAAGGTTAGGGCCTGGGTGCACTTGCAGGTCGACATGGCAGTTACAAACTGTGCACAGACTCTGCGGTGGCAGATCTGAGTTACCGTTACAGGGCTACTTCTGTGGGTAGCACAATCGGTGCTGCAAGCCGACTAGTAACTTTTGATTTACCGGCCCTGGCACCCTCAGTGCACTTTATTAGGGGCTTACCAGTAAAGCAAATATGCCAATCATGGAAACACCAACCCATAACACAATTTCACAGAGAGCATATGCACTTTAGCACTGAATAGCAGTGGTAAAGTTCCCAGAGTCCTAAAACCAACAATAACTTGTCAGGGAAAAATAGGAGGAAGAAGCAAAAGGTTTGGGGATAATCCTGCAAAAAGGGCCATTTCCAACAGTTTTACTTATGTCACACTCAATGAAGGTAACACTGTTCCCTTTGCTTATACATCGCATCTGTACACTCCTGCTGAGATCCGTTTTTCATCTACTGAATGTTTTTTTGACTGCGGTACAGATGGCCATTGTTAAAGAACGGCCTCTTACGCAAGGTATACACATCTTTATTGTTTCATCTGTGCCTGCCTTAGAAGCAATCACAAAGGTTAGTGTTCCTAATTCTAAAGCCCTACATCCACATTGGATCAAATGGGCTACGTCTTTGACATCTGTTGATATTTTCTTTATCTTTGATCCATCTTTACAGACACAAGTGTTCCTTCAATATGATCATGTTCATCCTCTGTCTTCTATGCTTCTTCTCATTGATCAGTATGAATGTATCATTTATTCTGATGGTTTGGAATAACCGGCTATTGGTTCTAAGCAGAATTATTCTGCAACTTGCGCTATAGTTGTAGGTGCTATGATCTATGGAGTTTACCACTCCACTTTGGTTCATACTCAATCCTTGTGTGACTGTACGGCGCAACTGGCGGAATTGGAGTCTTTGGCCTAGATGTAGGTAATAGCAATTTACCGAATGGTAAATACCGAATTTTACAGATTCGGTCTTCACTATTCGGTAATTGCTATGTAGGTAAAATAATCGGTAAAAATACCGAATCTGTATGATTCGGTAATTACCGATTCTGTAATTACAGAATCGGTATTTGCCATTGATTCCTATTGGCCTTGAAGCCCATAGGAATCAATGGCAAATACCGATTCTGTAATTACAGAATCGGTAAAATTACCGATTTTGCAAGGGTGACAGGGTGTCACTTTGACACCCTGTTGCACCCCTGTTTCTGGCTTGTGTGCCATTTGACACACAGACATGTCCTTAGGGCATGTCTGTGTGCCACATGGCACAGGTGTACATGCACAGATGTGCATGTACACTGGAATTCGTTATTTACCATGGAATAGTATTCCATGGTAAATAACGATTCGGTAAGGGCCTGTGGCACTGATTACAGTGCCACCTACATCTTGATTTACGGAATCGGTAAATTTACCGATTCGGTATTTTACCGATTCTGTATATTTACCGAATCGGTAAATATACCGATTCTGTAAATAAAATGCCCCTTACATCTCAAAAGCCAAATACCGGTCGGAAACAGCCGAAATCGGCCTTTTCTGACCGGTATTAAGGCTCCTACATCTGGCCCTTTGCTTCTCGCTCGCGAGCATTCTGATCCTGAGTTGCTTATCCTTGTGGTGTGTGACTCTTTTTATTGTGCACAATCTTACAATGACAATTTAATCTTTTGGAAACAAATGATTTCTGAGATTCGAAAGGCAGCACAATAAAGCATAAAATGCTTTGGGTAAAGCTGGCTGATCTTAAAGATTGTCTACCACTTACACATGTTGTACGTACATTAGGCTATCAACATGCGGGAGCACACGCTGTTGGTAATTCGATGGCTGATGAAGCAGCCAAATCTGCAGTAGCCACGACTAGAGTAGCCCCGATTACACGATCTACGAATAAAATTGATGATGACATTTTGGTTGTGATAGCTGCATGTGGGGAGGGAACAGCTTTTCCTTTAGGATTTCCTTCTAAAAATACGTATCAGGTAACTACTGACAAGTTTCCCTTTTTAACGATTCCTGGAGTTGGTGATCACCTGATACCCGACCTCGACTGCAGACACTCTTTAATAATGCAGCTTTCCTCTGTGCCATAATTTCTCTATCAATTTCCTATGCTTCAACTCCAAATCATTACTGCAATACTTTGCATATCTAACAATAGGACTGTCTTTAAAGCTGGCTGTATCATATTTAAGCCCCTCTGCAGAAAAAGACCAGCCTTTTTATCAGCCTGAATTCAAAAATACACCCCCAATAGAATCCTAAGATCCACACATATGAATCTCCTGACAGTCCCCAATTTCAAAAAGAAGAAATTAGGTGGCTCCAGATTCTAAGTACTTGCCCCCCGCATATGGAACTCCCTTCCTCTTCACATCAGAACTACCTCCATCTACATAATATTCCGGCAACTTCTAAAAACATGTCTCTTTAAACAGGCTCATGACCAAAACCAAGTCCAGTGTGATGAGCTCCTGTTACACAAGAAACAGGAAACCATCCCGCGTATGTGTGCTCAATAAATACTAGCAACATAACATAACAAGTTAGTTTCCCTGAAGTCTGGCTATTTGTACCTTTTGCTACAGGTCTAAAGCTTATCATACTTACTTTATTTGCAGTGTAAATCCTTAACATAATGAAAAAATGAAAGAATATTTAAAATGGATTTGTCACTATTGATATTTTATGGAGTGATTGTCCCTTTTTAAGTCGAATCCCACCAGACAGAACAGCTGTCTGGTTGCGAAAATACTTCTTGTGGGCATTCTGAAAGCTACCCTGGGAATCCATTCCACCCATTGCTTACCATTGGCTTTGTGGTCTGTAACTCACATTTGCTTGTTTTCTATTTGCTGGCTTGTTTTGTTGTAGGCTGTCCAGAATGTCTTTGTTCCTGTCATGGAGAAAAGCTTGCTCACCATCATTCTTAGCATTCTTCTAATAGTCCTCAGTTTCTGTAAACAAGCCTTTAAATTTTGTTCTTATCTTGTCACATTTGTTGTGTGTTCAAAGACAAAGGTAAAATATCAGGCTCTGTCTTCCGAGGGAACCTGGTGTTTTCTTTTCTTTCCCTGACTTCAAATTGAGAGGATTTATGTGACAATCTTGCTGAGTACGAGGTAAAAAAGAAATGTTCTCGCATACAACAACATGTTAACGTTATGTTATATATGAATTGTATAGTGCACTGTAGGAAGGTAGGATCCTTCTGCATGGTTACCCCCACTTTTTGCCTGGTGCTAAGCTGTTTTTGACTAGTCTGACTGGGATCCCGCTAAATAGGACCTCAGTCTCTCTGCTTTCTCCCTTAAATTGTTATGACCAGTACTTAAGTACATCCCAGCTTCGATACTGGGATTCCCCCATAAGTCCCTAGTATGTGTTACTAAGGTACCAAGGGCATGGGTACACCGGAGGTCCCCCATGGGCTGAAGCATGCAATATGCCACCCCTGGGAGACCATTAAAAATGGAACTACAAGCCTGCCATTGCAGCCTGTGTAAGTTGGTGGTACCACCTCTTACTAAAGATATAGGTTTACTATATTTAAGGTCACTGCACAAAAAACCTATAAGTCACCCCAACAGCAGACCTTTGCAATCCTGAAGGCAGGGTGCTTGGTTCTAAGTGTGAGGGTACCCCTGCATGAGCAGGACACCCTTAAAGCCTATGGAGTCCATTTTCCCAGGTTGCAAGCGAAGCAGCCATATACCATATAGAGGGGCACCGCGTAATTACGTGATGACCATCTTGAAACAGGCTGCTATGAATCCTGTCATGTTTGGTATTAAACATGATGTTGGAATTATACCACCACCCTGTAAACGGCGTGGAGGTATGATTCCAAGGCTCTCCATGTCCCTGGTACCAGTCTTCCAGAACCGGACAGCACAAAATGGTGGCTGCGGACCAGCGACACGATTCTGCCCTCCTGCTGCTGAGCCAAGCACGAGGAGGGGAAGGCAGAACAATAGGTATCCTGTCACATGGAGGAGTCACCACCTCCCAGAAAGGATTTAGCGTATTGGGGCAGGGTGGGTGTGCTTTCCAGCACCACTCAGTCTGCATGAGGGGCACATTTGGTGTCCCCTTTCATAGTCCAGTTCAAACCAGCTCTGGGAGCCCTTGGCTCCCACTCTGGCATGAAACTGGACAAAGGACATGGGAGTAACCTCCCCACTGTTCAAACCCTCCTCTTTCAGGGTCCCCTGAATCGTCCCAACCCTTTCCCTAGGGGACTTATGAGCTTATCGGTGAGTGGGTCCCTAGATTCAACAGGGAACAGGATTAAATTCAGACACCACTTCTTCTTCTACCATCTGTGCACTCTGGACTTCGCTGGACTTCGTTTGGGCCTGACTTTGTCTCCTGTCCAGTCTGCTGCATCCTCTGTGTTCCATACAGGAACCTTCCAAGGCTATTGGGCAGCAGAGACACCTGAAGGAATATCCCTTGAAGTGAAGGACACATTTCCCTGCATTTGCAGGCACAGCAACTAAGCAGACTGGTCTGCTGATTCTGAGCTCCTATGGACTCCAAAAGGTTTTGCAATACAGGTGGTGGTTCTCCACAGCTCGCATGGCCTGCCCTGCCCGTTCAACAAGTTTGAGGCCAATATATCTCGTGGGAGCCGCAGGAACTAAACTCCTGTGCACCACGTTCACTTGCAGTTGCAAAGGCTTGTTCCTTTAAAGAAAATCTTCGGGCTCAAGTAGCCACAACCTCTAGCATCTCCAGTGACCAGAATCTTTTGCCACACCGCATTGTGTGCATCAGGACCTGCAACTTTTGGTGAGCTGCTTTAGGTCCTCTCGTGACTCCAGTGCTTCCGACCTGTGGGTCCATTTAAGGGTCACCTTCACTTCTGTTGGGCTCCTCTTATAGCTCAGGGCCTGCCCTGACTCTACTTGTAGGAGTCTCCTGGACCTTGCTGGTACCGACACTGTACCTTCTTTGACTACTGCATTGATTGCCTTTGCCAAGACTTGTTGGAGCTCCCACCGGACACCGACTCCTCAGCACTCAACATCTGGTGAGGGACAGCTTGTGCATGGCTTCTTGTCTTCCTCAGCATCACCTGTTCCTCACAGCTGCAAGGTCCTCGCCAACTCTCCTGCAACTCCCAACATTGGTGGGAATTCGTCTTCCAGATCTTCTGGTCGCTCCTGAGTCACATAGACTCTGTCCCCTCTGCTTGCAGGTATCTCTCAACTAGACTCCACCTTCAGATTCCACCGGACATTTTCTTCTCCTTCAGCAGTGGCACTTTCCTGAATTCCTCCATTGGGTTCGACAGCGGTTTCCAACACCACTTCACACCTATGCACCCGGCTTCCCTGGTGTAGGTAACATGGGTGAAAGGGTATCCACTGGTGGGGTGGCTCTCCAACCTTCTGTCTTCCACAGAGTTTCTTCAGGGTCCACTTGGAAGGGTCCTTTATCTTTAAAAAACCAACATGACTTATACGTTGACTTGTACCGAGAACGCAGTCGTGTTCCCACACTTCACACAATCTCTGTGGGGTTCCTAGTTACTCACCTTGGGTGGTTCCTTGGCAGCCCGTCACTTCAACATCCTCTTGACATTGTCTTGACTCGAGTTGTGGTTCCTATACCACTTTCTTAGTATATGGTTTGGTCCACCCATGGTGTCCACTGTCTATGTCATGCTATTTACTTGATTTCTTTGCAAAGTATTGTGTGCATATCTCTGGGTAAGTGATATTTGTATGTGCTAGAGAGTATTATAAAATAAATACATATTTTTACAAATACCTTTTATGGTTCTTTTTCACTTAATCTATATATGTGTATAAGATTGTGTTCTGGTAAAACAAGCTACTTTACACTCCTTCTGGACTAAGCCTGAAGGCTGCTCTCTACAGCTACCACTTAGAGACCTTTCTATGTTTGTCTAAGACCTCCTAAATCACCATATGGGTTGTCTGGACTGGTGCAAGGTGTCCACTTACATAAGTGTACATCAAATACCAGGCCAGCTTCTCACAGGCACTAATCACCCAGGAGGTTATCCAGGCTCTTGTGGAGGTGTGTACGTTTATGATCACCAGGGTGCTTATGTGAAGAGCCAGGTCTTCAGCTTTTTGAGGAACTAAAGAGGTGAGGAGGAAGCGCTGAAGTGTTGAGGGAGGTCGTTCCATGTCTATGGTGCAATGTAGGAGAATGAGCGTACTCCAGTTTTGCTTTTGCAGGAAATGTGTCAGTGAAGCAGAACATAGGTGTCTGGTTGGTTGGTGAAATTGCATGTAGCTGTTTAGTTATTTTGGTTCTGTGTTGGTATGGGCTTTGAATGAGTGAATGAGAAGTTTGAATTGACTGAGCTTGGGAAAAAGGAGCCAGCAAAGCTTCCTGAAGTGTAGTGTGATGTGGGTGTGATGTGGTGTGGTGTGGGAAGTTGAGTATGAGTCGTATGGTGGTGTTCTGCATGGTTTGGAGCCTGTGTAGGAGTTGTTTGGAGATTCTGGCATTGAGAGTCTTTCTGTAGTCCAGCCTGCTGGTGATGAGTGCCTGCTTGACTGTCCGGCTCGTGTTCAAAGGCAACCATTTGAAGATGATTTTTTGCAACATGTATAGGATGTGGATGCAGGAGGTGCACAATTTGTTGACTTGAGCCGTCATGTTGAGCTTGTCTTCTAGGATAATCACTAGATTTCTTGCGTGGTCTGTGGGTGTGAGTCATAGTTCTGAAGGCCACCATGTGGAGTCTCATGTTGAGGTTTTGTTGACAAACACTGGTATTTCCGTTTTGTTGGAGCTGATTAGCAGGCAGTTGGTTCGCATCCATTCTGCTGCCATGGTCATGCAGTTGGTGAAGTTGGTTCTGGCAGTGGTTGTTTTGTCCGTCAGGGAGAGGATGATTTGTGTGTCATTGGCATAGGAGATAACAGTGATTTCTTGAGATTGGATTGTGTTGGCGAGAGGTGTCATGTATAGGTTGAAAAGAGTGGGGCTGATGGACTATCCCTGTGGGACTCCGCATATCAGTTTCTTGGTCTCTGATGTGAAGGGTGGCAGCCTGACCCTTTGAGTTCTTCCTGTGTGAAATGAACAGATCTGTTTGAGAGCGAATCATTGTATGCCAATCTCATGGAGTCTTCTGATGAGGATGTGATGGGAGACAGTGTCAAAGGTCCCAGAGAGGTCGATCAGGATGAGTTCTGCTGTTTCTCCCTGCTCCCGGAGGATTTGAATCTCATCAGTGGTCACGATGAGTGTTGTTTCGGTACACTGGTTCTTTCTGAATCCTGATTAGGTGTTGTCTACAAGATGGTGGGTTGGGATTTGCTTGTTAATGGTGTTTTCAATCACTTTGGCTGTTTAGGGAAGCAGGGAGATGTGGCATAACATGGGTGATGTTACCGTTCATGTAATTCTGTAGGTACACAGATTTGCTATGCCTATAATCTATGTGCGATTCAAAAAAGGGGGTGGTGATGAACAGTGTCTGAATTAAGCAGACCAGTCTTACCCAGTCAAGAGATCAGGGCTTGATCCATCACCGTTATTTAGCTCACTGCATCACCCCAGTTCAGAACCTGGCTCTATGCAAATTAGTTTGACTCAGTGCCTCATGGGAACAGGGCAGACCAAACCACCAAGCCAATTCTTCACCGGAAAGGAGACAAGCTTCCGGGGACCGGTTTCGGGCATTTCAGCCGTCGTCGGCCCGGCTTGCTTGAATCCTGGTGGTGCAGTGAGCAAGGGACTCATGTCTGAGTATACTCTGCCACACTTGTGGTGGCCAAAAACGATTCAAAAAAGGGGGTGGTGATGAACAGAGTGTCTGAATTAAGCAGACAACTCTTACCCAGTCAAGAGATCAGGGCTTGATCCATCACCGTTATTTAGCTCACTGCATCACCCCAGTTCAGAACCTGGCTCTATGCAAATTATTCTGACCCAGTGCCTCATGGGAACAGGGCAGACCAAACTACCAAGCCAATTCTTCACCGGAAAGGAGACAAGCATCCGGGGACCGGTTTCTGGCATTTCAACCGTCGTCAGCCCGGCTTGCTTGAATCCTGGTGGTGCAGTGAGCAAGGGACTCATGTCTGAGTATATCCTGCCACACTTGTGGTGGCAAAAAGGGGGTGGTGATGAACAGAGTGTCTGAATTAAGCAGACCACTCTTACCCAGTCAAGAGATCAGGGCTTGATCCATCACCATTATTTAGCTCACTGCATCACCCCAGTTCAGAACCTGGCTCTATGCGAATTAGTCTGACCCAGTGCCTCATGGGAACAGGGCAGACCAAACTACCAAGCCAATTCTTCACCGGAAAGGAGACAAGCTTCCGGGGACCGGTTTCTGGCATTTCAGCCGTCATCAGCCCGGCTTGCTTGAATCCTGGTGGTGCAGTGAGCAAGGGACTCATGTCTGAGTATACCCTTCCACACTTGTGGTGGCCAAAAACGATTCAAAAAAAGGGGGTGGTGATGAACAGAGTGTCTGAATTAAGCAGACCACTCTTACCCAGTCAAGAAATCAGGGCTTGATCCATCACCGTTATTTAGCTCACTGCATCACCCCAGTTCAGAACCTGGCTCTATGCAAATTAGTCCTACCCAGTGCCTCATGGGAACAGGGCAGACCAAACTACCAAGCCAATTCTTCACCGGAAAGGAGACACGCTTCCGCATGCGTCACTGCACATAGAATAACACAGGCACTTTTTATTTTTTCTCCAATCAGAGATGATAGACACTGTTGTATATTGTAGGTTTTTGTTACTGAGTATATTGTATTCCTTCTGTCTATATATTTGAGGCATCTGTCCTTATGGTATTATATTTCCCTTCTATGCCTTTTCCTTTCCTCCCTATTCCTTCTCCACTCTGTACGTTCTGTATCGGAATGTTGAAGCATAGAACGACTGTTGGTCACTTACTGCAGCTTGAGAGTATGTAAAGGTGTGTATTAAACAACTTTTACATTTTTTTTCATTGTGCTCCGTTCTTTACATCACTGGTGACGACTTTCTATGAAACAGAGTCGCTGGGAAGGGGACAGCAGCACAACCTGTTTGTGTTCCAATCCTGTGAGGGTGTTTTTGAACTGTCGAGCACAGTGTACAGGAATCTGAGGCAAAGAGGTCGTGTTTTCAGGTTTTATGGAACCGTACTTCACTGACATCCGTACCAAAGTCACATCTCTCTGTGGTCAAGCAGGTACATCTGTTATATATGAGTGTGGGCATTTACGGAACTACTTGGCGCTTTTAGACAGCGCTGCTCCGCCAGATCGTCTCTTGGTAGTGATCAGGGTGACCAACCGTCTGTAAATTTGATGGATCGTCCATTATTTTAGTATGATGCCTGTTAGGCGTAAGTATTTTGGGGTCCTAAAATGATGGACGCCTTACAGATATCATGCTAAAATCAAATTGGGGGATTTCAGGAAGGTATGCTGTTTCCCAGCGAGAAGCCCTATGAGTTTAAATGTTTCCACTCGGGCCTCTCACACTTATCTTTGAATGTGTAGCCTGAAGCTGCCTGCAGCAGCCCCACCCGGACCTCGCAAAAACTGTAGACTGGCCCATTGTCACTCTGAGACTGCAGATGATTATCACAGATAGATTGTTAATGGGCCCTATTATAGGGACAGCGTGTGGTGTGCCTTCTCCAGCACAAATCTTGATTGCAGAAAGGGCCCGATGTTGCTTTGCAAAGCTGCGCGCATACTAAAAAACTGTGAAGTGCACGATTGTCTGAACCTTATATAAACTTATTTTGACTTGTACTTATTTTGGTTGTCTTTTTACTTATATTATATACTATTGTGTGACCTACTCTGATATGTTTGTAAAACAATTGTTGTGTACCAAATTTTTGTCCTGAATTTTGTCCTGAATTTTGATCCTTTGTCCTGAATTTTTACACTGACCATCCTGAATTTGCACCCATGCCAGTTGGTCACCCTAGTAGTGAGTAGCTGAGCAAGCCCTGTGCACATTTCCACCTACGCAGTTGCCGGCAGCCGCTTATTCTGTGTTACTGTTGCCCGCAGTGCCATGCATGTGGGAGAAAACTAAATCGTTGAAAGGGGATGGTGGCACTTCCAGACAGTACGGTCTTTGTCTTCTCGGCCAGTCGCTGCCTTGTTAGCTCCAGCTTTGGTGAAGTGCACCCTGGTGCTTCTGCAGTCAACTTTATTGAGGTTTGCCGTCCGATCCCAGAAGACTAGCACACATCCCCAGGAGGAGCTGAACTTGTTCTCAGTGTAAACCATGTACCCGAGTAGGAATTTATTAACCCCATTGTGCCTACATGACTGTATTGCTCTGCAAGTTCGAAACTATATCTCTGATCAGTAACACGGTAATATTTTTTTTTCTAGCAGGATTTATTGTTCAGACTTGAAGTGGTATATCCTAGTTTTTTTACAGGTTGAGGAACTGTGTGGGAACAACCGACTATTTATTTTTATTACTATTATTTATTGTGTAAAAGTTTGGACACATCTCCATAGTGTCAATTGTGCGTTGCAGTAAGTATAAAGTGTTGTTAGCAACATGTCACAACCACCTCCTTTTTTGGATGAAGATGGGGAGCCAGCATTACCCTGGATAAAATGGGAAAAACTCTTTCAATCCTACCTGATTCCTATTGGTGGAGTGAAATATTCTCCCTTGAGGAAACAGCACATTCTACTCCACAACTTGGAGCCCCTCCATCTGAAAAATTAAGAGGACGAGGATGGTCTGGAGGATGTGTACTTATCTACTTTCTGGAAATTGAGAGAACATTTTGGAAGAAAATTGAATATCGTGCTGGAGAGGCACAAATTCTTTTACAGGGTTCAAGGGAAAGAAGAGAAGATTTCAAGCTATTTTGCTTGTTTGAGGGGGTTGGCAATTTTGTGTGAATTTGGGCCCCTGTGTGATTCTCTCATAACAGATCAGTTGATACGGTGTACCAAAAATCCTATGGTGCAAGAAAAGCTACTTGCACATGAACCTGATCTTAAAGAGGCCATACATAGTGCAAGGGGTATTGAGCACACTAGAGCGAATTAAGGAAATTAAACAGAGCGGTGTGTCTGAAACTATACATGTAGTTAAGAATCGCACTAACCGCAATGATGGTAATGATTTTAACAAAGATGTTACTCTGATCAGGTCAAGCTAAAGCGCACTAATTAAAAAAAAAACTCAGAGGGGACTAAAGAGAGGGAAAGCAGTAAGTGCTACCGTTGTGGCAGTTACAATCACTTAGTTAATAGCTCCTTTTGTCCAGCAAGGTCAGTTGTCTGGAGAAAGTGCAATAAGAGGGGTCATTACAGATTGCCTTGTAGATTTAAGGAGGCAGAAACTAAACAAGTTCATATTGTAGAGGGGCATGATACAGATACAAGCAAATTTGTGTTTCAACTTACATCCATTGCTGAAGGTGGTGAAAATGATTATCCCACTGTGGAAATTTTTGTGAATGGGATAGGAGTGACGGTTTACGCAGACTCATGTTCACCTTACACGATTCGTGGATGAAAAAACATTTGAAGGCAAGTTAATGAGTGAGAGTCACACCCTCATTGAGGCAGACATTCATGCAGGTGGCTACAATCACAATCCCATTCCATTGCTGGGTATGCTTGGTGTGTGCATTGCCTTTAAGGGTTGCACCACTCATGGGAAGATTTATATTGCAGAAAAAGGGTCTGACTTACTGGGGTGGAAACATCAAAAGGAGTTGAGCATGAGCTTGAACTAAATAGCAGGAATCCTGTCCTGGCTGTTGAACAAATAGACTAGGGAATTAAGATGGCTAATGAATTTCCAGACGTTTTTACTGACAGATTGGGCCAATGGAAACATTTTCAACACAAAATTGTACCAAAAAAGAATGCTGCTCCTGTTGCGCACAAAGTCCGATCCATCCTCTTTCTTATGCAAGAACCTTTGAAAAAGGATTTGGATCAAGTGATTAGTCAAGAAGTTATTGAGCCTAATGAGAACTAATTGTGGCTGGCTTCAATTGTGGTGGCCCAGAAGTCTGGTGGCAGGGGCATCCGCCTATGCGTGGATCTTAGAGAACTTACCCAAAATATCTGGTTAGATAGATTTCCATTACCTAAGATAAACAACATGATCATCATGATTGGTAAAGCATGTGTTTTTAGTGTGATTGACCTGTCTTCAGCATATCACTAGATAGAACTCCACCCGGACTCAAAGTCTCTAACTTTTTTTCATCAAGCCTCATGGTGCCTTCAGGTACTGCTATGTGCCTTTTGAATTAGCATCAGCGGCAGCTGTATTCCTGAGGGTGATGCACCAGTTACTGAAGGGTGTATGTAATGTGTTTTATATTCAGGATGACATTGATTTATGGGGAATCAATGTGCAAACACAATGACACACTTGTAAATATTAAACAACCTTTTAACTTTTACTCAGCGTGCTCTGTTCTTTACATCAGTCACCACTTCCATAGAAAAAATCAAAGAAGAAAGAAACTTTAATTGCGGTAAAGTAATTTTCTTGTGGTGGAGCATCCTGCATCAAAACAAAGTGCAATATAAAAAGAAAATGTAAATGCCTGAGATGGGTCGGGGAACAACTGGGCAGTCGGGAAGGGGCTATTAAATGTAAATAAAGTCAGATGGGGAGGATAGGAAAAAGCAACTTTCAAGCAAGAGAGCAATATGGATCGCGGGCAGGACACTGCTCCTCTAGCCTGGTTTTGATGGGCAGAGTTCCCCAATCTGTCTCTATTTACCTGTTTGGCCAGTCTGGCCCTGGTGGCATCAGGTCTCACAAATGATGGATCTAATCTGTCGCTCTGGAGTCTGTATCCTCCAGGTGAGGTGTCCTATTCTGCTACCTATGTGTTGGTGAGAATGTAGGTTGATGATTTGGGGCGCCAGTCATAGTCACCCGTGAGAAGTATTTATAAGGTAATTTGTAACTGTGTCTGTTCTGGATGCTTTAAGGTACGCTAAGAGATGTCTCAGCTTTTGGAAGAAGCATTGACAAATGCAGGTGACATGTTTCTTTTCCTTTATAGGCTTTGTTTAGAAAAGGAAAGTCTCCATTGTGGGGTTTGGCGCTTTATCAAATCCTTTAGTTGGTATATAGAAACAGAAAGCTGCCTAGATGTGCAGCCTCTGGTCCCACTTCTCATGCAATACAGTGCCTTGTCTAACATTGAAAGCTCAGTTGGTAGAGAGGAGGACTGTAGTAGAATGACTTACATCCGTAGGTCGCTGATTCAAATCCAGCTTGAAGGACTTTTGCAAACTTTTAACTTTTTTTCCTCCGCTTTACAATAGACTGCAGCTTTTTCTCAGCCACTCACATGCCTTGGCTTTTCCTGCCTCCACTCCTCTCTTCACCTTTACAACCCAGCTCCCTCTTTCAGCTTTGGCTCAGGAGTGTCGCCCCACTGCTTTTAAGCTGTGAGAAACATAAAATGACAATAACTTAGAGTTATTGTCATTTTATGTTCATGTCGTGCTGCTTTGCGGTGGATGGGTGGACAGGGCTGCTTTTCTCTCCTAGCAGGGCAGGGGAGGAGTGGTTTCCCCACTTCTGACTGTGCAATGACTGTTTGGTTGGCCCTCATGGGCCGACCAAACCAGTCATTCTCACTTTCCCCTTCTTCATGCAGGCTACATTGCCGCCTGCATGGAGAACGTGGTCACCCCTCCAGCCCCGGGCTGAGTGCCATGACACGATGCTCAGACCAATCAGCATGCAGCATTGCAGCGCTGTGGTTGGTCAGGGGAAGGAACCTGGCTGCCTGCTTCCTGTTCCTGTCTGAGACAGGAGAGGAAGAGCAGAGAAGATGCGGGACCCGACTCGAGGTAAGTTTTTTTGATTATTTCTGAACACCCCCTCTGCGTGTTCCCCCTCCCAGCAACCCCCTGCGCCTGTCCACCTGACCCGGCCGCAACTGCTCGGGTAGCAGGAGAGACTCTTTCTCCACTCCCTTTGTGCAGCTCCTGCTGCAACCCCCATCATCAGAGCTGAAGCAGTCCTGGGAGCTGGTTGTGGTGACTCTGGCATCAGGTGATGCTGCTGAGAGCGCTGCAGAGAGCGTCTGCTAGGAGGTGAGAGGGGTGTTTTGAGGTGTGTGGCAGGAGTGTGTCTGTGTGTGTATTGTAGGAGGGAGTGTGTGCGTTTGTTGAGCCTGTACCCCCTGTGTTGGTGTCAAGGAGCTGGAGAATGACAAAGATCAGTCACAGGCAGGACAGGGCGGGTTGAAGCCTCATCGAGGAGCTGCTCAGCGACACAGAGCACATCTGTTCCTCGTTAGTATAGTGGTCAGTATCCCCACCTGCCAGGCGGAACACTGGGGTCCACGATGGGGAGAACAGTGCAATTTTTGGTAACTCAACCTATATTTTGTAAGCATGACGATTGAACATCTTTTTTAAATGTCACCTATAATGTGACACTCCTGCAATTGAGTTCTGCCACTTTTCATTCATGACATCATCTCCTATAAGTAAAAGATTTACTAAAGCAATCTCATAAGTTTTCAGATCTCTACCCAGGCCATTTTTATTTCAGACACTTTTTGGGAAGCATTTCTGCCTGTTCATTTTAAGCGTCTTTATTGAAAAAGAAACATGCACAAAGGGTTATTATTGACATCAAATTCAAAGGACTATATGATCAACAAAATGCGTTTAAGCCCGTTTTCTTTTTTAAATAAACATAAATGAAATGGTGGCTCGGGCTCTGAATGAGGAATTGTTTTGTATGACAGTGACACTTTTTTAAAATCTTTGTTTAAGTCTAATCGTTTAGAACTGACAGGCACATTGTGAAAGTAAAAGTTCCACTGGTCTGTACGTGCACTCCCCACCATCCTCATCAGAGATTTTATATTCCCTAGATCAAGGCACACCTACCAAATGCAGGTCAGTTTTTTGCAGTGTATTCTGGGAGATGTAGTGCAGTTTCTAACATTCTAAACTGAGGGCGAGGGGACCCAGCATCCAAAGCAAACCCCTGGGGTTGGTGAAGTGCGGATCTGGGAAATTTTATAGCTTTGTCGAGGCCTTGGATGAGCTGCAGGGATCCCGAGAAGGGCTGCTGCCCTCTTACGAAGGTCCCTGAAAAGAGGCGCTGACCCCCGCTGGTGACCTGAGAAAAGGCACTGAACCCCCGCTGGTGCCCTGAGAAGAGGCACTGACCCACCGCTGGTGCCCTAAGAAGAGGTGCTGACCCCCCCCCCTCCTGCTGGTGCCCTGAGAAGAGGCGCTGACCTCCCTCTTCTGCCCTGAGAAGAGGCACTACCCTCCCTCTGGTGCCCTGAGAAGAGGCGCTGCCCTCCCTCTGGTGCCCTGAGAAGATGCACTGGACCCCTGCTGGTGCCCTGAGAAGAGGCGCTGACCCCCTGCTGGTGCCCTGAGAAGATATGCTGACCTTCCGCTGGTGCCCTGAGAAGAGGCACTGCCCTCCCTCTGGGGCCCTGAGAAGAAGTGCTGACCACCCGCTGGTGCCCTGAGAAGAGGCGCTGACCTAGAATAGTCGCTGGTTTTTATCTGGATGGTTATAATTGGTTCTTGCTGTTTTTGCTCTCCAGTTCCTTGTGTGTTATGAAGGTTCGTTGCATCTTCCACGTTTGGAAACTCTCCAGAGATTTCTGTCTATTTAAGGTTCAGTAAATCGCTTTGTTGGGGACGTGCCTGAAAGCAATGTGTTTTCTGTGTCTGTTGTTGTTTTCCAAAGTGTAGTAAAGATTAGCATGTGAGTGTTAGGTTGATGTGTGTTTTTTTCTACCTGCTCTTAGTTGCTAAGCAAACACTGTGACAAAAGCATATGCGGCCTCACCCTGGTACTGTCACTTGACGCACGTGCTCGGAGGGACTAGCGGGCGCTCCCTGGTGGTCTAGTGGTTAGGATTCTGCGCTCTCACCGCCGCGGCCCTGGTTCGATTCTCGGTCAGGAAAGGGGACTTTTTTTTCCCCAGTGTAATTTCAGTTACTAAAGGATTCCTGTTTTTTAAAATCTTATCTAAACAAATTTTGGGGAATTTTCAAACTACAAGTATTTTATTACATGTATTACTTCTTTATTGACTTGCCACCTGGTAATAATAACGTGACCTTTAAGGCACAGAGGCAAAGCACTGATAGAAAAGTGAATGCTGGTTCACGAAGTTTATTCTTTACAAGTGATGTATTACCAGTTGAAACTGGCATTGGCAACTCCAGTGGGCCAGTTTCTTTTCTCTTGTGGGCTTTGCTTAGAGAAACGCCACATTGATGGGCACTCCACTGTAAATCAGGCAAACATGTAGATGTGTAACCAGAGTAAGACACACAGAGCAGCAGCAGCCAGCGCGCAGAGGCTGAAAGTAAGTGTCCAAGCAGGCAGCCCTGGAACCATCCAGGGAGAAACATATTGCAAAGGTTAAGGGTTAGTATTCCCTATTTTCATGTGTCTGAGAAATGCCTGAGCATGTGGATTGGTTAAAAAAGAGAATTGGATGATGAGCTTGTTTCTTTACAGCCATTGAGCTGTATGGAGGAGGTTTTGCTGTGGAAAGGAAACTCTCCATTTGTGGGCTCCTGTGTAGCTTTATCAAGCTTTTTAGGTGATGTTTACACACAAACAGCTCTTTAAATAGGCAACCTCCATGCCCATTTCTCATGCCAGATAGCCTCTGTTCAGTATCGCTCAGCTGAGCCTTCGATAGCTCAGTTGCTAGAGCAGAGGACTTCAGTGGAGTGACTGTCATCCTTAGGTCACTGGTTCAAATCCAGCTCAAAGGACTTTTGCAAACTCTTCACTTTCTTCCCCTCTGCTTTACAATGGAAAGCGTCTCTTTCTCAGACCCTCACAAACCTTGGCTTTTCCTGCCTCCTCTCCTTTGAAGTCTGATGCCACGGCTCAGACAAATGGTGGTGTGTGAGCGGCTTCCTTTGAAGTCTGATGCCTAGGCAAACACAAGATCGATATGATTATGCGCAACCGTGGAGCGCTTTCCCTAGCTGTCATGCGCAGTAGGATTACACGGTGGTCTCCCTGCAGGCATTAGATGAGAGACCTTTTAGGACCTCAGACGCCACCCCACGCCCGGGATAAAGGATCTTATCATGGCCGGCGTCGGTACCTCCGGTCATTATTCAATGACCGCCCTGCGGTACCGACGGAGAGGTAAGGCCCATTTTTGATACAATCCGCGACTTTGATCCGTTCGGGCTTTCGAAACACTTGTCCTTATTTTTCATCTGCCGCGAGATACGTTTGTCTTTACAAGGGCGGAGACTTAGTTCACTACTTTCTACTCCACGGGCCTTTAAAATGCATGCCCATATAGTTTCTCTGCCTCATTAGACACCTGGTTTTCACTACGGCAAAGAAAGAATGATAATTAAAGATGTAGGCGACATTCCTTTAATTTAAGATTCACTCGTTATTTAATTCTACTATACACATTATTTACAATGATACTCAACAATAGTCTTAGAAACTATCAATCAATCTAAATGTTATTTCTGGCCTACTTTGCATGCCATGAATGAGTGCAACCATGGGTTCTATTGGATGGCATTCCATCACCTTCAATATGCGATTCAATACAGTTGCTTTCTGAATTAGTGGAGGATACCCCTGTTTGTTTTGAGAGTGCATTACATTTGTGTGGGAGTTTTAATAAATAAGAATCTTGTGATGGATAGATATGCCATGATAAATTGCATCATGGATATCGCTTTCTGTTACAGAGCGGGCCCCCTTGCCTGAGTTGTGACCAGGTTGAGGTGAGGGCGACACCCAATTGATATGGGTAAGTGTATGTACTATATAGAGTCCTTTTGAAACCACTTTAGGGTTTCATTTTAGCTCCTTCATATTAAAATAGGCTAGCTTTTTGGTGAATGTGTGAGGTGGGGTAAACAATACTTTAATATATGTATATTGTCTTTGCAGGTAACCAGTAATTTCTTCCACTCTTGCCTAGTTGGACATTACCGGTGGAGTATATGAAATGTTTCATTTGACATTCACCCTGTATAGTTTTTCACTTTTTGTTAATTAGCAGCAGCTTTGTATTTTTTGTTGTTTGGTCCTGCAGAATGCCCCGATACCAATAGATCTTTGTTAGGGCAGAAACATGTCGACCTAATTTCACTGCTTAACAGTTGATAATCTCAAATGTTAGCATACTGCTTTTTAAATATGACAAGGGTACTCTGGTAATAAAATTGGTATGGAGCTCCTTTAGTCATTTTTAACACACTTTTTTGTATCATTCAGCGCTGTACTTTTTTCATCTTTTGTTAGAAACCCTCTCCACATAGCATGAACATATGCCTATGGGTTCTATATTGTACTCAGTGGAGTCATCAGCCATCCTCTAGTCCTTCAATCAGCTAAGGGTACCCCAGTCAATTCCTGAGACTGAGTTCCCTAGCGAGAGGAGGCCAGACCCAAATGATGAAACCTCACAATCTGTGAATGATGGGTTTGGGCAAAAGAGTTTCTCCTCTCTAACAGAGGTGGCTGGTGTCTTAACCTTCTGACATATGTTTATTCCTGCCTTTCTCATTTTTTCACCTTCCTGTCTAGACCCGAGGTGTTGCGTGGTATTTAAACGTTCATAGGGGAAATACACCTTGCAGGTCTTTAAAATGTCCCTGAGACCTCCCTTAATGTTTTGTTTTCCATGGTTTGGGATGTGGCTGGCGATAATGTGCATGCGCCTGCCTCACACACCTGCCTCACATGAACTGTATGCGATCCGCAGTTTGGTAGACTTTTTGAACCGCTTACTATAATCTCGCCTATTCCATCCCTAACGGGTTGGAATAGGCGAGACCAAAAAATGGAAGTGGGGGGACGCTGACGTCACAACAGCAAGTGACGTCACGAAAGGTGGCATGCACCATCAGACTCATTGCCTCCCTCGCTCAGCCCTTAGATGCGACTGTATCAGAAAAGCCAGCACATGAGCAGCATTCTGAATGGGCTCTGATCTCGCCCCAGAGAGGCCAAAGAGTGAATGTGTGGTCAATTTGCTCCAGTTATCGCGCTCCCTGTAAAATAATTGGGGGGACGCTGTCCACCCGCGTGGTACCCCGACTCGAGCCCTGATTGTAACAGTAATTAATTATATAGCTGCTGCTACTCCCAGTGAGGCGTTGAAGCGCTTTATGGGCAAGTGCAACACTACTAATGGAGTGACCTATAAACCCCATGTACTCACGCTTTACATGGGCTCCAGATTACATTATACAAGGTCAGATTACAATCACTATAATAATGCTTCAGTTAACCATAGCATTCTGTTTACCACATCTATGTGCCTTTCTTGAGCTGTTCATTTTGTTTCCCCTCCACCGTCAGTTCTTTGCTCCTTCGTGCTGCTTGTCACTCTCCACACCCCGTGCTGTTTTAAGATATATTGCACAGTAGAACGGGCTTCTGTGGATCTTGGCTTAAAGGAAAAAAATTGTTCTTTGCAGCGGGCAATGCTGGCCACGTCATAGTGCTTTAAAAAAATATTTATTTTTTACTTTATCCATGTTGCACAGCCAGAAGCTGCTGTGCAACATGTAAAAAAACATTGACATAGCCAGAAGATCTTGCATAAGCAAACCCTATTGACTTTGCCAATGCTTGTTTTACTTGCATTTCATAAATTGCAGTCCAGAAATATCAGACAGTGAGCTATGAACCGGCATCTAGGACCTCCATGCAAACTGCAGGGCATGGGTTTAGAAGCATATTTATTCCTCAGTCTGTTGTTATGATAATGGCACTTAAAAGGGTTCCTGTGGGTAGTTTTAATGTCGTATTTGTGTACGGACAACCCTAAGCACGGTGTTTCGTTTCAGATCCTCATCCTGACTTGTGTTTCCCGTCCATGCACCGAACCCGCACCGATCTCTTCCCCTGCGCGATCTGGTCTTGGACCAGGAGCGGTGCAGTCTCTCTGCAGACTTTGCTGCGCCCCGACGCACCCGTCCCTCCTACGAAGGGAAGTCAGTAATGTCTTGTTGCTGTATCAGGTTTTACTAACGACAAACAGGGAAGTCTTCAATTTTAAGATTCACTTTGAAAATAGTACTGAGGCACAAATTGCAGTTGCTGTGCAGCCCCCATTGCACCCCCCCCCCATCATCATCAGACAGAGCCAGGGGCCCCTGGGCTGAAGAGCCAGGACGGGGTCCCGTCTGGAGCAGCCCTGGGAGCTGGTTGTGGTGACTCTGGCATCGGGGGATGCTGCTGAGAGCGTGAGGTGTGAGGGAGGAGTGTGTTTGTGTGTGTATTTTGGGAGGGAGTGTGTGTGTTTGTTGAGCCTGCGTAGCCTGTGCAGCCCCCATTGCACCCCCCCCATCATCATCAGACAGAGCCAGGGGCCCCTGGGCTGAAGAGCCAGGACGGGGTCCCGTCTGGAGCAGCCCTGGGAGCTAGTTGTGGTGACTCTGGCATCGGGGGATGCTGCTGAGAGCGTGAGGTGTGAGGGAGGAGTGTGTTTGTGTGTGTATTTTGGGAGGGAGTGTGTGTGTTTGTTGACCCTGTGTTGGTATGAAGTAAGCATGGGCGAATTTTGCGAATCTCGCGTTCGCGAATTTTGCGGATTTGCGAACTCGCAATTCGCAAAATCTGCGAATTCTCGCGAATTTGCGGATTTTTTTTTTGTGTGTTCGCGCAGGTTTCTGCCAGTTCGCGAGGGTTTTGTACAATTTCGCAAACGTGAACTTACCTGTCGGGTCGCAAGTTTCGCGAACTTGTTGTTTCTACGTGTCCAGCCTGTTTGGGACACTCTTCTTCATCACTGCCACTCTCTGTCACCACTGCCACTCTCTGACTACTCATGCCACCCTCTGGCCCACCCATGCCACCCTCTGTTTCATCACAGCACCCTCTGGTTGTCCAGTCAGTGTACATTATTGTGGCAAAGCAAGCACACCTTCCCTGCCTCAAGTGACCTGAATTAATTTGGGGCTGATTAATGTGTCACAGAATATTTTTTTAGCTGGCACCTGCTTCCTTAGTGCTTCCTGATTAGTGATCTTTTGCACTTGCTAAGTGCTTTCATTGTTGCAAAATTAGTTACAACACCTGCCCTGCCCCAACTGACAATAATGAATTAGGGGCTGATTAATGGATTTGAACTTCCAGCCTGGCTCCTGCTTGTCTCCCTTAGCTGTAATTCAGGACCTTTGTGGCATATGTGTAACTATTCTGAGGTTCAGAGCAGGGTCACATAATAGTTGCAACTGGCAACTGAACTCTGGAGGGGCCCCTCAGGAAGCACTACAGGAAATGGCTACTAATGATGAGCCTGAACTTTTGAACCTGGTAAGTAGTTTCAGTTTTGCTAAGATCGTATTTCTGCAATTTTGCGCTTATTCGCGGGGCGCGAAGTTGTACTGGGAAGCCGCGAACTCACACGAACAGTGCGAGCAAGCCATAAAATCCGCTGCTCGCGGATTTGCGGATTTTGCGGGAGATTCGCGAATCTCGCGGATTGCGAATTTACCGAAAATCCGCAAAATCCGCGAGCGAAACGGATTTTCCGCCCATGCTTAGTATGATGGAGTTGGGATATGACAGAAATCAGTCACAGGCAGGACAGGGTGGGTTGAAGCCTTGACAAGCAGCTTCTCAGCAGCTGTGAGCACATCGGTTCCTCGTTAGTATAGTGGTCAGTATCCCCGCCTGTCACGCGGGAGTTCAATTCCCCGACGGGAAGAGTCATTTTTTTTTTTAGTATCCTTATTTTATATTTTCTATATACTGTCTCTAATATAATAATAGGCAGCATTTCGAATTTATTTCAGAATTGCTTTGATTTAATTTATTTTTATCCACATGATGTTGTTATAATATGGACCAATTAACTTTTTAGTTAGTGAAACCCCATGATGGCCCATATAATAAGACATGTTTAATATTGGTGCCTGCCAGACGTTTGGAAATCCAGCGGAGACAAGTTTTGGAATTATTCAAGTTTTGTGCCATTTTTTTTTGCCATTTTATTGTAAGCCATGATGACTTTTCTTGAAAAGAAGAGTCGTGGCCCAGTTGACAGCCATCTTCTCGGTTGAATACTTCATATCTGCCAGTAATAACTGTGTTTCTGTACACCACAGTAATTGTGTGATCTAATCTCTTTACCAGTATTTTGTTCTACTATTGATGGAATATTAGGAATACACAAGCACTCCTATTTTGACAAAAGCACCTTACTGTGCGTTAATTGAATTATACAGTCAAGGGTCAGTCAGTGTGGATTAAATAGTTCCGTTTACTAAGGTATTCATCGTTAGCAATCCCCTATTGAATGCCAAAGTGTTCTTTTTTAAGTCTCGCTGCGTCTTCAACACCTTTTTTAACCAATGGTGCTTATAAGCTGCCCATTGCTTACCATTGCTTGGCAGAATTGTCACTCTTGTTTGCTTTCTTCTTACTGGTCAGCTGCTGTAGTCTTCCCTCCTTTTTAGGGCTCGCCTGTTGTGCGCAGCACATCTGGCAAGCTCTATAGGGGCTTATCCAGTCTTTATCCACACCACCACTGGCTGGCGATTCCTTGCAGTGCATGAAGCGCGTGCACAATGCCACCAGCCGCCTGCCTGCCTGCCTCGCATTCCCACATCAAAGGCAGCCCTCCCAGCGCATTTCTCACCCCCTAATTATTCACGGCCGGAGGCCGTATCTACTTTTAAAACGTGCACACCCCTCACCCCCCAGTCACTTCATCCGCGCCCACTTCACACGCGCTCTGCAGGTCATAAACAGGACCATCTGCTCCACTCCCAGCACTGCATGACCATCTTCAAAGCAAGCTTGTAACACGAGCTGCCCTCAGACGTTCCAAGACACACACTTTTAATGCTTCTGAGGTCGATAACATGAGCCCCGTTGCATTGACACACACTGCCCTCACACACACAAGTTACTGTCACACACACACCCTCAACCCCTCACCCTCACTCACCCTCACCCTCACTCACCCTCAACACCTCACCCTCACTCACCCTCAACCCCTCACCCTCAACCCCTCACTCACCCTCACTCTCACTCATCCTCACTCACCCTCAACCCCTCACCCTCACTCACCCTCAACCCCTCACTCACCCTCAACCCCTCACCCTCAACCCCTCACCCTCAACCCCTCACCCTCACTCACCCTCGACCCCTCCCCCTCAACCCCTCACCCTCCCTCACTCACCCTCACTCACCCTCACCCCCTCACCCTCACTCACCCTCACTCACCCTCACCCTCACTCACCCTCAACCCCTCACCCTCACCCTCACTCACCCTCAACCCCTCACCCTCAACCCCTCACCCTCAACCCCTCACCCTCACTCACCCTCACCCTCACTCACCCTCACCCTCACTCACCCTCAACCCCTCACCCTCACTCACCCTCAACCCCTCACCCTCAACCCCTCACCCTCAACCCCTCACCCTCACCCTCACCCTCACTCACCCTCACTCACCCTCAACCCCTCACTCACCCTCAACCCCTCAACCCCTCACCCTCAACCCCTCACCCTCAACCCCTCACCCTCAACCCCTCACCCTCAACCCCTCACTCACCCTCACTCTCACTCACCCTCAACCCCTCACCCTCACTCACCCTCACTCACCCTCACCCCCTCACCCTCACTCACCCTCACTCACCCTTACCCTCACTCACCCTCAACCCCTCACCCTCACTCACCCTCAACCCCTCACCCTCACTCACCCTCACTCACCCTCACTCACCCTCACTCACCCTCAACCCCTCACCCTCACTCACCCTCAACCCCTCACCCACCCTCAACCCCTCACCCTCACTCACCCTCAACCCCTCACCCTCACTCACCCTCAACCCCTTACCCTCCCTCACCCCTTCACCCTCACTCACCCCCAACCCCTCACCCTCAACCCCTCTCCCTCACTCACCATCAACCACTCACCCTCAACCCCTCACCCTCACTCACCCTCACCCACCCTCACTCACCCTCACTCACCCTCAACCCCCCACCCTCACCCTCACTCACCCTCACCCTCACTCACCTTAAACCCCTCACCCTCACCCTCACTCACCCTCACTCACCTTAAACCCCTCACCCTCACTCACCCTCAACCCCTCACTCATCCTCACTCACCCTCAACCCCTCACCCTCACTCACCCTCACCCACCCTCAACCCCTCACCCTCACTCACCCTCAAACCCTCACCCTCACTCACCCTCACTCACCCTCAACTCCTCACCCTCACTCACCCTCACTCACCCTCACCCACCCTCAACACCTCATCCTCACTCACCCTCACCCTCACTCCCCCTCAACCACTCACACTCACTCACCCTCACTCACCCTCAACCCCTCACCCTCAATCCCTCACCCTCACTCACCCTCACTCACCCTCAACCCCTCACCCTCAACCCCTCACCCTCAACCCCTCACCCTCAACCCCTCACTCATCCTCACTCACCCTCAACCCCTCACCCTCACTCACCCTCACCCCCTCACCCCCTCACCCTCACCCCCTCACCCTCCACCCTCACTCACCCTCACCCCCTCACCCTCCACCCTCACTCACCCTCAACCCCTCACCCTCACTCTCCCTCACCCTCACTCACCCTCAACACCTCACTCACCCTCAACACCTCACCCTCAACCTCAACCCCTCACCCTCACTCACCCTCACTCACCCTCACCCTCACTCACCCTCACTCACCCTCACCCTCACTCACCCTCAACCCCTCACCCTCACTCACCCTCAACCCCTCACCCTCAACCCCTCACCCTCACTCACCCTCACTCACCCTCAACCCCTCACCCTCACTCACCCTCAACCCCTCACCCTCACTCACCCTCACTCACCCTCAACCCCTCACCCTCACTCACCCTCACCCTCCCTCAACCACTCACCCTCAACCACTCACCCTCAACCACTCCCCCTCAACCACTCACCCTCAACCACTCACCCTCAACCACTCACCCTCAACCACTCACCCTCAACCACTCACCCTCAACCACTCACCCTCAACCACTCACCCTCAACCACTCACCCTCAACCACTCACCCTCAACCACTCACCCTCACTCACCCTCACTCACCCTCACCCACCCTTACCCACCCTCACCCTCACTCACCCTCACCCTCACTCACCCTCACCCTCACTCACCCTCACCCTCCCTCACCCTCACTCACCCTCAACCCCTCACCCTCACTCACACTCAACCCCTCACCCTCACTCACCCTCACTCACCCTCAACCCCTCACCCTCACTCACCCTCAACCCCTCACCCTCACACAGTGCAATAGGTCTCAGACCATTTCAGTTACAGCTTTAAGAAATGTTTATGGCTTTTTTTATTTGTAATTCTTTAGCATTGGCTACAGGAAACAAAAATGCTAAACATTTACAAAAAAAACCCATAAACAATTCTAAAAGCACTAACTCTAATGGTGCGAGACCTATTGCATTTCCAATGCTTGTTGTGTATTTGTCCCTCTGAGCATGGACCTTGTGGTACACCGTTCATTTCTTTAGGCACTACTTTTTCTTTTACATTTAAGTACTCTACCAGAGTGCATCTTTTTCAACTTGCCCCCTCTATTCTTCTCCCCTTCCTTTTTAGTTGTCCACACCCGGCATTACCTCATATGTGTTGTTGCTTGACCCCACCAACAATGCCTCCCTCCCTCGTCTGCAGTGTTGCTTGCCCCACCTGCCCTTCCTCCTACGTCCATGTTGTTGCTTGCCCTCAAGCACGTGACCTGTCCATGTTGTTGCTTGACTTCATGGGCCCTCCCTCTCTCTACCTTGTCTGTATTGTTGTTTGCCCCACTTTCCCGCCATTGTCTGTGTTGTTGCTTGCCCCCACTTTCCCTCCTTCGTCTGTATTGGTTTTTTTTTCCATGCCACCCCCCCATCCGCCCTCCCTCATCTATTCTGTCGCTTGCTCGTACTGCAAGTGGCAGCTGAAACTAACAAAGGGTGGAGGGAAGGTGGCGGGACAGCACCTGGGGTTGGGACACAGGTTAATAATAATGAAAAAAACATACCTGATGCTGACAGCCGCCTCCCAGGTCGTATCTCTCCTGCTGGGTCCCAGAAGCCCCTGGGACAGTCTCCCAGCCAATCCCTGTGCTGCAGAGCAGCACAGGGATCTGCTCGAGCGGGCATTAAAGACGCTTTGCTCAGACCAGGGAGTTTGCAGGGTTTCTCCAGTTCGACTGCTTAATGAAAATGGGCTGGAAAAAACCTAAGTGCGCATGTGTGTTTTGGTCGGCCTGAGACAGCCGGCCAAACACACATGAGCACTTAGGGAGTGCACCCGCACTCCTCCTCCCCCCTCCTATGTCCTGCCCCTCCATGCTAAAGCGGGTCAGAGCCGACAAACAAAGAAGAAATCAATGTTAGAAGATCATTTTACTTTTTGTTTGCTGGCTCTGTGCCAGACAGTCGGGCGACACTCCTCCACCATTGAGGAAGAGCCACCACTGCCTACCGCCCTCGCTAGTCTGTGTTCTTGCTTGACCCCCACCAGCTATATTAAAAAATGGTTTATGATGTGGGCACCACTCGCTGCACCATAGCACTTTTTTCCCCACATACTTTCTGTTTCCTGTGTTGCCTCCCCTGTCCTCTGTGTTCCCTTCCTCCACCTTTCATGCTGCCTCCCACATGTCTCTCCTTCCTGCCAGCAATAAAAAATTACGATGACTTGTCAAGCACTGACAACGTCATAGTTTTTTTTCTTTTACTTTCAACCATGCTCCCTGGCAGCCGCACTGCTGTCCAACATGGCTAAACATTGACACAGCCAAGAGCTCTAGTTTTGTAGACAGGATCTATTGGCTTTGCCAATGCTTATTTTGAATGATGCCTGCTTGGCTTTTGTGGCCCATTTAAGCTTCAACAGAATGTATTATGCATCCTAAATAACTGAACTTCTGAGTCGGCGCAGAACAAGGAATTAATTTATGCAATGATAAAACTTTTAATCTCTGGGCTGGTTTAATTACCTTTTTAATGACCTTTTATCCTACTGCCTGGAGCCTGAGGCCTCAGAGGAGCAACTGCCCTCTGGCAGGGAGCCCAGAGAGGAGCCTCTGTCCTGTTGGGAGCAATGAGAAGTCCTGCTGTCTCCTGTGATGCCCAGAGAAGAGCTGCTGTCCTGCAGGGACCCTGAGAATAGCTTCTATCCTCATGTAGCAACCCCTGAGAAGAGCTGCTGTGTCCTGTGATGCCCAGAGAAGAGCTGCTGTCCTCATGCAGGGTTCCTTGAGAAGAGCAGGTCTCCTCCTGCAGGGACCCCTGAGAAGTTCTGCTGTCCTCCTGCAGGGACCCCTAAGAAGGTATGCTGGACTCCTGAAGGGATCCCTGAGAAGATGCGCGGCCCACCCGCTGGTGCCCTGAGAAGTGCACTTCCCTCCTGGAACGGCTCTTCTATTTTTTTTTATTAGTTTTGAATCTAATGGTGTGATGTTCACTTCTCAGTGTTGTACCAGCTCGCATCACTGCTGCCTTCTCTTGTGAGTGCCACTGCTTCTCAGTTAATGAATGAATGTGCTAGAATATTGAGGCCTAAGTGCAGATTGTACATATTGATAGTGAATGGGGCACTTTTCTGCATTGAGAGATAAGGTAAGTTGTGGCAACCAGGAGACGAAGACTAAGAGGGAGTAGTGGTTACTGACGTGTTTACCTTTCAGTTATTGTGTGACTTATCACAGTCTGACCATCTCACTTTCGGATCCCCACAGAGAACTCAATCTATGAACTGTGCAGCGAGTTATTCTGCTAAATCTGGCTGAGTGAAGTGTATCTGCTCTGTCTATTGATGTTTTCCCTCCTTTGTTTAACACGAGCTTGGGGTTGTAAGGACTTTTTGGATGTATGTAGGGCAATCAGAAAAAAAGGACATATTTAACTACATACAATGCACACACTATACCGCTGCTGGATGTGTCATAAAAGGAATTCCAAGGCCAGTGAGCACGCTCCCTGGTGGTCTAGTGGTTAGGATTCGGCATTCTCACCGCCGCGGCCCGGGCGGCAGCGCGGCCAGGGAAGATATGCTATTTTTCTTCATTGTAAAACTATTTTCTAAATAAAAAATTACACATCAGTACATTCCTGTAGTTTTAAAAAACTGTTAAGTGTTGTCAGTAAATATTTTAGATTTCGGGGGCAGGCTCAAATGATGCAAAAAAAAGAGACACCTGGTTCACATGAAATACTAATAAAAAATTATAACACGAGACACCTGGTTCACAAGAAAGGCAACCTTGAGAAGCAGAGCGTGTGTCTTTTTTTATTGTTTGTATTGATGGTTGGTGCAAAAAATATACTGTTATATTTTCAGAAGGGAAATATTTTCTACGTAACATCTCTGGAAAACTATGTTTCACAAGTAACTCCTCTTGAATCCAGACGGTGTCGCTGTGAGCAGCTACTGACAGGCTCTCCCCATAAGTGGAAAAGTGCACGTCGACGAGGCACTTCACCCTGTGAAGATTCCAGCGGGAAAGGACCATTGTCAGCCACTGAATTATAACAAGTGCTTGCCCGCATTTTGTGTGAGAAGTCAAAGCGCCATGCTCCACGTCACCACTTGTATCAGGTGCATCTCACTGTGTGCACTAGTACTACAAGGAGCAGTGTGCTGCACACCATGGTGACCCACTGGTGCTGATTATGCCTGGAGTGCACACAAGCGGCCCATGGCAGGGCGGCCTCTGGGAGGCAGTGTATATGGGATGGCTCATTCTCTAGTCTTCTCATGGCCTGCATCTATAATCACCTTTGAAGTTGCAAAGGCTCCTATTAGGCTCCATAGCTCAGGGGTTAGAGCACTGGTCTTGTAAACCAGGGGTCGCGAGTTCAAATCTCACTGGGGCCTCATAAATACTTTTTTTGCACTTTTACTACCTGTAGCCTCTTGGACAAAAACCTCTTGTGGACCATGCCACAAACTTATATTGGGCTTAGAGCCAGCGCCTTTATTGCCACTCACATTACCTGGCTTCTTATTGGATGGAATTCTTTCCTCTTCTTGTCTTTTTCCCTTTTCTGAAGCACATCATCTTTACAACCCTTTTGTGATATAATTTTTTATTAGTATTTCATACTACCCTTTTGATTGGCTAACTTGTATCTTTCTTTTGCTTGTATTTAGGGAACTACTTTTTTTGTTGTCTTTTTCATTAAGTACTCCCTGCAAGTGCGTGTTTTCTTGCTCTCTTATGTACAGACCCCCCTTAAAAACCAGGGGCCTCATTTATGAGGCTGTGCGTCACTTTTACGCCGCTGGTGCGTCACTTTGTAAACCCCCTGCGCCACATTACATACCTGCGCCAGGCATAATGTATGCAAGAGGGGCATATTGACGCAACGAAGTGTCATAGTAGAGACGCAGTGAAATTTATGAGATTTCACTGCATCACTTTTAGGACGCCGTTGCGTCAAAATCTTGCGCCTGCCTCACAGCAGGCGTAAGACTGACGCAGGCCCTTTCACATGGGGCTTGCCCCATGTGCAAGGACGCATTGCTGGAGTTGCGTCACTTTTTTGACACACTCCAGCAAAGCGTCACTTTTGCAATTACATATACGTCAGAAATACTGACGTATCTGTAACTCCTTGCGTCATGATGCGTCATACATTAAATATGACACATCAGGAATGTCGCAAGGAGTGCGCACTGCGAAGTGACACATCGCTGCTTTTGAGTTTGAGTTTGAGTTTAAAAGCACTTTTAAAGCGCACGTATACCGGCGGTTTCTTGGCGCTTTTACGCAGCGATGCGTCATTTCTCATAAATTAGGCCCCGGGGTCTCATTTATGAAAAGTGACGCATCGCTGCGGGAAAACAGCGATGCATCACTTTTCAGTGCGCCCTCCTTGCGAGACCAATGATGCGTCATATTTACAGTATGACGCATCATGTCGCAAGGAGTTACAGATATGTCAGTATTTCTGACGTATTTGTAGGCGCAAAAGTGACACATTGTTGGAGAGTGTCACAAAAGTGACGCAACACCAGCAATGTGTCCTTTCACATGGGGCAAGCCCCATGTGAAAGGGCCTGCGTCAGTCTTACGCCTGCTGTGAGGCAGGCGTAAGATTTTGACGCATTTGAGTCCTAGAAGTGGCGCAGTGAAATCTTATAGCTTTCACTGCGTCATTTCCGTGACCCTTTCTTGCATCAATATGCCCCCCTTGCATACATTATACCTGGCGCAGGTATAATGTGGGGCAGGGTTTACAAAGTGACGCATCTACCTAGATGCGTCACTTTGTAAATATGGCGCAACAATGCACATTTTTTACGCCACTTGTGCGTCACAAAAAGTTCTCTCTCTCTCTCTCAATGTAGTCGGGCTTTAAGGCACACCTTTTAACAGATGTAGAAATACCGATATCCAATCGATACACAGAAGTGTTTTTCAAATTGTGAGAACCTGTTTTGCTTTCTTTCCTTAAAATAAGATCTATGTAAAATACAGTTTATTGTGAGCGAGGGAGACAACATGACTATGGGCCTTCGTGCCTTCAAGGTCAGCCGAGTCCAGGGGCTGACTCCAGCAGGCAGGGACTTTGGTTACAGGGCATGAACTCTTAATAGGGGAATTGCCCTGATGCAATAACACACCAACCTGGTAAAAAAATATATGTTAAGGTGGTTTTGTATCATCATTTTAAATTCTTCAATCTGTGGTTTGAAAACACATATTTGATCAGAAAAATACTTCATAATAATAAATGTGTTGTCATTACTTTGCAGAACACGTTTTCCTTGTTAATTACAGATTACTCATTATGTATTTTGTTAATTATAGATTACTCATTACGCATTTCAATGTATAAAGGGGTGCCTCCCATGTCAGCACAATACCACTGCTATATTTAAGGTTATATCAAATGTACTGTAGGGAATACAAAATAGGTCTTTGTCTATAACTTTTGAAACGTTCAACTAAAGTTGAGGACATTTCGAAGAAGCTCCTGGAACACATGTGCATTTACGTTTATGAAGTTTGGTGGACATGATCAAGAATTTTCTAAAAGACGATTTTTAGGTCAGTTTTGAACAATCTTACAGCATGGTGTTTTTATGGGAGCGTTACAGCATGTATGTAATACTGTTAACAATTAATTTCACCAAACTGGTAGACATGCACGTTTTAGCTGTTTGGCATACATTTAATTATACATGATGCTAAAATTTGTCTCAGAAAAAAACACTTTAAACATTCTCATGGTATACTTTAGCTTGAGCAAGTGCAGAAAACCCAGAAGTGAGCGTGCAAAAACTTAAGATCTGAGCAGTACCCCCCAAAGGTAATTACTAATTCAAGATCTATTTACAATTAATTCAATCTGACACTAAAAATGGTGGGATTCAAAATCACCTAAAAGCGGGTGGTATGAGGTTCACTTCATTGACGACCTGTAACACATGGGACTCAGCTTAATAAACCAGCGCTTAATTTGAGTGGGTGTTTGTAGGTGTGCCCTCTGGCGCTCCTTTTTGGGGATAGGCACTTAGGGGCATATTAGCAAGGGCGATATTGCCGCTTTAGCTGGACTTTTTCCTGAGAATGCGGCAATTTTTTATCGCCCTATTAGCAAGCTGTCGCTAACAGCAGTTAGCGACAGCTTGTAGGCGATAGCTACAGGTTTGGGGCCCACTTTGCATGTCAGCGATATTTATCGCTAATGACATCCAAAGCGGGCGTACCCAACCTTTTAGCGACTGAAAGCAGTCGCTAACACAGTTATCGCCTATTAGCAAGACAGGCGGAGCGCTAAAAAAATTTGAGCTAAGCGCGAATATCGCTAGAAACTAACGCTTGCTCAGACCACTTCTTAACCTGCATATCCAATGGGAGGTGGATATTCAGGTTAAGTCCTCATTAGCAATAATGCCTGAATAAATGATGGACCCTACCTGGAGTAAGCACCTGACTACCTTTCCCCCGTGAGGTATCCTAACCCTTAAGTTTAATTAAGGGGGTTGTGTGCACACTGAATGGCACCCATCATCACCGTGCCTATTCCCTAGGGAATTCTAATTCAGAACAAACAGCAGCAAAGGTGCACCACAAAACATAAAACAGTGAGTGTAAACGACGTTTAAGCAAATTAAGAAGGTTTTCCTCAGAACATGTGAGGAAGCGGGGTCCAGGGGTCACCATCTTTGGAGTACTTGGGTGGTGTGGAGAATCATGTCACCTCGCTCACAATAAGTGCTCAGTCCGTTTGCTGAGTCAAAAAAGGAACTGGTGTAGGACTGGAATTCCTGTTAGTCCATTGGAAGAGGGAGTGGGCACTGTATCCCAGTAGGCCGTTCTTGATAAACCGGCCGGCACCCATCCACAGCCCTCGACCTGATGACACACCCGTAGCGACGACGTGTATTGTGAGCGAGGTGACATGATTCTCCACACCACCCAAGTACTCCAAAGATACTCCTTCTACTGTTAACCACTAACAAACTTATATCAAGAACTCATTTTATATAATCAGCCTCTGAGAGAACAACTATAGAACAGGATTACATTAGCCGGGAAGGTGACCCCTGGACCCCGCTTCCTCACATGTTCTTTCACACATGCGACGTCCAACTGACTTAAAAGCCCTGAAGAAGTCCCAGTTTGGGACGAAACGCGTCGGCTGTATGTGCTTTTTTACCGATTGAAAATAAAGATTCAAAGAAGAACTCTAAACATCTCTGAGGAATATCTTCTTAATTTGCTTAAACGTCGTTTACACTCACTGTTTTATGTTTTGTGGTGCACCTTTGCTGCTGTTTGTTCTCAATAATGCCTGAGTATCGCTGGATTTCCAGCGATATTCAGGCATTTAGCCGCTATCGCTGGATATTTGATCGCTTTGGAGATAAACGTTGCTAATAGCAAGCTATCTCTGCGATAATAGGCGGCGATAGCCGGCGATATAAAAAAAAATTGCTAAGAGAATTTAGCGATAATTATCGCTACTCCTTACTAATATGCCCCCAGGCTTTCCTCATCAGACTTAGGGGCATATTATCGAGGAACGGCGAGATAATTATCGCCGCTTTAGGGGCAGAAAACTGCCTCTAAAACGGCGATAATTATAACGCCATGCTTGATAATATGCCCTTTAGATTCTTTGCAGATAGAGAAAAACATTAAACAGTAAAGGGGAAAGAAAAAGAAAGAAAAACGCACAAAAACAGTGACAAAGCAAGAGAGCATGGATACAAACAGGAACCCAATAGAGTGAAATGAGGGGGCAGGGAGTGCCTGGTGGTGGATTATAGAGGCTTGAGGTGGAATCAAGACTGTGCAGCCTTGTTATTTGGCACCCATGGCATTCAATACCACCAGGTGTGAACGTCTTTAAAAAATCTTTGTGGTTCAGCACTTATTCTTTTACATATTGAGCACTACATTCACCTCCGTAAGTAGACAATTAAGCAAAGAAGTGCTTATTCTTACATATGTGTGTTTGCAGGAGAGTGGTGTATTAAATGGTGTGGTGTGAGACCTCACTGTGTAATAGACTCACCATGCCATCCTGGGTCCATTCAGACTCACTTGTAAAACCTTTAGCTCAACCCTGGATAGCTTTGGCCTTGAGCAGCAAGACTTAACAAAGGAACATGTGTAAAGGATTTAGAAGCACCAAAACCACACAACACAAAAGAAATCCAACACCAATTTATAGAAATAAATCCAATTTTAATTAAGTTTTAGAAACCAAAATAAATTGAGGTTTCCAAACATTTACATCTTTAATTAAAATGTAAATCACTGCTTCTTAAATTTAAAATTCCAGCACCCATTGGTAACTACTGCAGTTAGCAGAAACGTTTGAAACTTTTAAAAACATTTATAAAGTGGTGTTCGGCTATTCCTGCCCGCTTTGAGTAACCAACTCCGGCAGGGAGGAGGTCAATGGGACCAATAAGGGGTTTTAGGATAGTTGCCTTGTCACCAAAGCAGTCTCAAGTCGCGTCCCAGCCTCTATGAGCAAACGGCATAGATGGGAATGGAGTGGTCCTGATGCAAATGATACCGGACACTGAAGATTTGTCAGATAATGAGGATGCTGTGAAGTCAACAGGGTGGGCTTCTGGGGGCTACTCCTTGGTCCATGGTCTTGCTAGGTCAACTTTGGCCACAGGGGTAGATGTCCCTCGAAGTTCTTTTTGGTCCAGCAACATTCTGGCTGCCACTGGACTTATTTACTCCGGTCACAGTGAAACCAGAGGTTCCCTTTGGTGAATGTCGGTATCCATCTTGGGTGTCTAAACTGCTCTAAGTGACTCTCCCAGGTCCAGCAGACTTGGGTGCAACTCTTGAGCATTAGGATTTGGCCGCCGCGCTGCACATCGGATGTCAGTCGCGATTAAGGGATTGTGGCTACTGACTTGCCACGGAGGGCATTTTCAGCTTTTGTGGCTGTGGTGCTGTAACAGGAAGTCAGCCAATTGACTCTCGAGGTTCACCTTTTCTGTCTGGTGCTTGGAAGTGACTTTTCTATGAGCAAGGAATCACAGACACAGTCCTCACTTTACTAGGCTAAGTATCAGCAGGTGCACGCCTGCACAATTGCACCAAAGGGATGTACGTTGTTACAACGCATGCTTTTACCACGCATGCCTTTACAACGCAGGTTTTTCAACGCAAGTCGTTACAACGACTTGCGTTGAGGGTTGCTGGATAGTGAATAGTTTAATTTACTATTCCAACTCCAGTCCCTGTCGATAGTAGGGAAGGTGTTGGATAGTAAATTAAACTATTACCTATCCTAGAGCGCCCCCCAGTGCAATTCGTTGTAATGACTTCCGTTGAAAAACCTGCGATGTAAAGGCACTGCGTGGTAAAAGTTGCGTCGTAAAGGATGTTTCCCGCACCGAAGAAAGTACCCATAGACGAATGGATGTGTAATCACAGAAACAAAGAGACGTGTATGCTGTAACTGCACAGCAGCATATGTATGAGCATAACGGAAGACATAATAAAATAAGAGACATTAATTCATTAAAAAGTAGGTATGATGAGGATGCATATTCACCTGGGAAAACTAAGCTCTGTGTGAGCCATAACTTTGTTTAGTAACTGTTATTAGCTTAACACCGAGGCCTGGTTTAGGGTTTTGTGGATGGGTACCCTGTGACAAATATGACGGATAACCCGTTTGTGTTCTTGGAAGTTATTACAAGTCCTTTTGAATATAATGCATATATCCTAATGTTCAAGTTCAAGTTCAGGAATTTGTATAGCGCACTACTCACCCAGAGGGTCTCAAGGCGCTTGTGGGAGGGGGTGCATTATTTATCAAATAGCCAAGTTTTAAGTTCCTTTCTGAAGGAAATGTGGTTCTGTGTGAGGCGAAGGTGAGTGGGGAGAGAATTCCAGGTCTTGGCCGCCAGGTAGGAGAAGGATCTTCCTCCCATGGTGAATCTGTGGATGCGCGGAACTGTGGCGAGGGCTTGATTGGAGGATCTTAGTTGGCGGGTGGGTGTGTAGAAGGACAGTCGTGTGTTGAGGCATTCGGGTCCTAGTTTGTAGAGGGCCTTGTGTGCGTGGGTGAGGAGACGGAACGTTATTCTCTTGTTGACATGAAGCCAGTGGAGGTCTTTCAGGTGGTCGGTAATGTGAGCTTGGCGAGGGATGTCCAATATGAGTCTGGCTGATGCATTTTGGATGCGTTGGAGTTTTTTCTGTAATTTGGTTGTGGTTCCGGCATAGAGGGTGTTTCCGTAGTCCAGTCGGCTAGTGACCAGTGCGTGGGTGACAGTCTTTCTTGTTTCGGTGGGGATCCAACAGAAGATTTTTTTGAGCATACGAAGTACGTTGAAGCAAGAGGATGAGACGGCGTTGACTTGTCTGGTCATCGAGAGGGAGGAGTCCTGGATGAAGCCTAGGTTACGTGCGTGATCTGTGGGTATGGGTGCTGTGCCGAGGGCCGATGGCCACCATGAGTCGTCCCAGGCAGAGGGGGATGACCCTAGGATGAGGACTTCCGTTTTGTCTGAGTTGAGTTTTAGGCGGCTGTTTTTCATCCATTCGGCTACTTCTTTCATGCCTTCATGAAGATTGGTTTTGGCGGTGTTAGGGTCTTTGGTGAGGGAAAGGATCAGCTGGGTGTCGTCAGCGTAGGAGATGATGTTGAGGTTGAGGTTGTGTTGTCGCGCGATGGATGAGAGGGGACTCATGTAAACGTTGAAGAGGGTGGGACTGAGTGATGATCCTTGTGGTACTCCGCAGATGACTTCGGTGGCCTCTGATTTGAATGGGGGGAGTCGGACTCTCTGGGTTCTCCCGGCGAGGAACGAGATGATCCAGTCCAAGGCTTTTCCTTGTATTCCGACGTTTCTGAGGCGTTGTATGAGGGTGCTATGACAGACTGTGTCGAAGGCGGCGGAGAGGTCGAGTAGGATGAGGGCAACTGTTTCTCCGTTGTCCAGTAGCGTTCGGATGTCGTCTGTCGCTGCAAAGACGGCGGTTTCGGTGCTGTGTTTGGCTCGAAAGCCGGACTGTGAGGAGTCGAGGGAGTTGTTGGATTCAAGGAAGGCGGCGAGCTGGCTATTGACGGCTTTCTCAATGACTTTGGCAGGGAATGGGAGGAGGGAAATGGGGCAGTAGTTCTTAAGTTCAGAGGGGTCTGCTGTGGGTTTCTTCAGGAGGGCGCTGAGTTTGGCGTGTTTCCAGCTTTCTGGGAAGGTAGCGGAGTTGAAGTAGCAGTTGATGACATCACGGAGATGGGGTGCGATGATGGAGTCTGCTTTGTTGAAGATGTGGTGGGGACAGGAGTCGGTTGGCGAACCTGAATGGATGGAGTTCATTAGGCGGATAGTGTCTTCAGTGGTGATTGGGTTCCAGGCGCTAAGGTTGTTAGAGAGCGGTTTAGGTTCGGAGGTGGGTGGAGTGGACTGTTCTTTGGAAATGTTCTTAAAGCTGTTATGTATGTCGGCGATTTTGTTGTAGAAGAAAGAGGATAACGAATCGCAGAGGTCTTGGGAGGGAGTAATGTCGTTTGAGGCTGCGGTGGGGTTGGTAAATTCTTTGACGATGTTGAAAAGTTCCTTGCTGTTATGGGCGTTGTTGTCGAGTTGATCCTTGAATGCTGATTTCTTGGTGGATCGGATCAATTGGTGGTGTTTGCGGGTGGCTGCCTTGAAGGTGGTCAGGTTGTCAGTGGTTGGGTTTTTTTCTCCATATTTTCTCGAGAGTACGGCATAGTTTCTTGGATTTCCTAAGGTCATCGTTGAACCAGGGGGCCTTTTTGCTACCCTGTTTGGTTTGGCGGTTTTTCAAGGGTGCTAATTCCTCAACGCTGTGAGTGATCCATTGTTTGAGTTTGGTGGCAGCTTTGTTTGGGTCAAATGAGAGGGTGGGAGGGTTTTGGTTGAGCGATTTGAGGAGTTGGTCGGTGGTGATTTTGTTCCAGTTTCTTTGAGGAACAGGTTGTGGGGGGTTGTGGATCGTGGTAGTTTTGTAGCTGAAGTGAACACAGCTGTGGTCCGTCCAATGGAGAGCTGTGGTGTGATCGAAGGAGATGTGTTTGCAGGAGGTGAAGATAGAGTTGAGCGTATGCCCGGCTAAATGGGTGGGAGTGTCAAAGAGTTGTTTGAGTCCGAGATTGGCCAGGTTGTCCAGAAGGGTGGTGGTGTTGCTGTTGTTTTTCTTTTCTAGGTAGAAGTAGAAGTCTGTGGACCGAGCGGGTGTTCAACAGGATGCACTTCAGGTGGTTAGAGTCGGAGCTGTGTTTGGAGTTCGTGGATTTGGTGTGGGTCTTGATGCAGGCGAACTTGCAGGAGTGGCAGGCGAAGGGACCGTGGGAACGTCCTGGGGCAGCTGCGTAGCATTGTGGTGTGCGTCCGGGGTTAAGGGCTAAGAGGGTGGCGGCGTCATACGTTATGCGGGAGGAGTGCAGTTTGCGGGGACCAGGGGGTCTGGCGCTGGGCGCGGTCCAGGCGCGGACGGGCGTAGACCGGCTTACCTTTGGCGCACCTTTGGATAGTGGGAGGGAAGGGGCGAGGGAGGATCATCTTGGAGGTGGTAGCGGGGCGGAGATCCGGGCAAGGGAGGCACCACAACTACAACAAAATGGCCGCAGGCCGAAAACAAAACCTTAATGGGACACAGACAACGCAATGTCAATGGCAGTGGCACATGTACATTCAAGCACAAAATGTTTCTACAGGTAGCACATCAAATTTTTCTAATCTTAAACAAGCGCTCTATGGCAATCTAGCGCTGAGGTCTAATTGTGGTATGCAGTATAATTACAATGGATTCACGAAGCAAAAGCAATGTGCAGCACAGATCGTGGGCAGACAGACAGTCAGGCACTCTAGCGCTGCGAAGATTGCAGAGGCGAGGAGGCAGGCAATACTCTAGCGCTATGATACCAGGCTTCTTGTGGGTCAGGGAGCTGCGTGTGGAGCGGCCGCTGCTGATGGATTCAGGGCGGTCACCTGTAATGAATCAGACAAGGTATCAGTTATGTTTGTGATGGAGTACCTACCTTCCTGCCAAACTCTAAATCAGGCCCTAAGTTCTTCACTGGAATTTAGCATTCTATGGATGTGGACCACAATCTTTAACAAGCATTAGCAAAGCCAACAGCTCTGGTGTTTGTTGGCAGCCTTTTGGCTTTGTCAGTGCTTGGTTTGTTTTGTCTTGGTTTTTTTTCAAAACTTGATTGTTGGTGAAACTCTTTGTCTCAAAAAGTACACTTTGCCATAAAAGTCCCTGCTCTGAAGGAAACTAATATGTATGTGGATGTGTGCCCTGCGATAGGGAAGGATGTTGTCAATTACCCTGAAGTTAGCCAATGGCTGAAGTGGGCTGACCCATTGCCCCAACCTGTAGGATGGAGTAGGAGGGAGAAGAATTTGACTCACACAATAACAGACCAATGGACGAAGTGGGATGAATGAAAGCCTCTTATAACTTAGCATTCTATTCCGCGGCGGCCGGCACAGGTAAACGTGGTGAGGCAGGGCAGTGTGTGGGGGGAGTCGACAGATGACGGAATATAATTAAATAAATCAATAATATATTTCCTGCAGTCTGTCGGCATTCCCTCGCCGCCCCCTGCCCTGCCCCACGTCACAGAGCTTACCTGTGCCGGCCGCCACTGATTTTATTAATATACTTTTAGTAAATTCCAAAGGCCTTACCTATAAAAAAGATATCTCTAGGGAAGGTGTGAGTGGCCCACTGCATCAGAGTGATTGCTGTCCTACTTCACAGAGGGGAGTGGGAGTCCACTCCCCTGCTACCAGTAGGGCCTAGGACACAAGGGGCCTCATTTATGAGGCCTTGCGTCACTTTTGCGCTGCGGATGCGTCACTTTTTGTGACGCATCGGCAGCGTAAAACATGCGCCATATTTAAAAAGTGACACATCTAGGTAGATGCGTCACTTTTTAAACCCCTGCGCCACAATATACCTGCGTCAGGTATAATGTATGCAGAGGGGGCGTTCCCCCGCAAAAAGCCTCGTAATAGTGACGCAGTGAAATCTATGGGATTTCACTGCGTCACTTTTAGGATGCGGTTGCGTCAAAATCTTGTGCCTGCCTCACAGCAGGCGTAAGACTGACGCAAGCCCTTTCACATGGGGCTTTCCCCATGTGAAAGGACGCATTGCTGGAGTTGCGTCACTTTTGTGACACACTCCAGCAATGCGTCACTTTTGCGCTTACAGATGCGTCAGAAATACTGACGTATCTGTAAGTCCTTGCGACATGATGCGTCATACATTAAATATGACGCATCATTGGTGTCGCAAGGGGTGCGCAGTGAAAAGTGACGCATCGCTGTTTTGACGCAGCGATGCGTCACTTTTCATAAATGAGGCCCAAGGATTGTGTACGTTTGCTGCAGTCTTTGAAGTCTTTTCTTTGTTGACAAAGGGCATGTCAGCCTATCTCAGGCGACAGGCTTAACATAGAATGCCTGGCGTGCCTGGCAAAGCCATAGATCTCATTGGTGCAGCAGGTGCAGTGTCACCGAGGTTCCAGGGTGATCCTTGCTTGCGTTTAAAGGCAAGGCACTCTAGTTTCACCAGTGCTTGGCCTCAGAGGAAGGACCAAGCAGACATTGAAAACAGAGGCTGAGGGGAGCAAGAAGTTGTTTTTTTGACAAAGGACAGAAGAGAGCCTCCTTCACAGGACAGCAGCTATCATTAGTGCAGCAGGTGCAGTGGTACCGAGGCCAGATGTGTGAGGGGCCCCCTGAACCTCAATTATGGATGTTTTACTTCACAAAAAGTGGGCACGCTCCTGTTTTCGATGGTAACATTAGGGTCCAGGGCAATCTTGCTGTGGAGAGAGAAGTAAGCTGAGGGGGTTTGTTTTCTGTCAAAGGGGCACAGACAGCCTGAATCATGCTTGGGACTAGCCAGGGTTAAGGGACAGGGGCAACCGAAGCAGAGGAGGCAGCTGCTTCACCATTAATGCAGGCGGTGCAGTTGCATTGGGGTCAGGGGTGCGTGGGGCTCACTGCAGGCCAATGATGGGGAGCAGTGGTTTGTGGTCAATTTCTGTTTTCTTATGATGCATTTGCTTTGTTTAAACTCTCAAATTAGTTGGAGATTAGGGGACACATGAAAAAGTAGGCCCTAAGTGAAATTATTTTAAAGGTACCGCTTTATGGCCTGCCCTTTCCTTGCAATAATATATTGACTTGCATCCACAACGATACATTTTGCTCTGGGGTATGTGAACACAAAAGTTTAAAGACCTCTGATTTAGAGCCTTAGACTGTGATTTCACTCTTGGGAACATCAGATTCCAGTCGTAGATGTAGTAGAACTTTATTGTTTGATTAATTAAAATCATTACAATAGAAAGCATAAAATAACCACCAACAGCAAAACACTTGTCAATTCTGTAAAAAAAAGTATTAATTCCTCTTTAAAAAACGTTCCTGTGAGTGCCTATTTTTCCATCCGTTTGTATCATCATAGTAAAATAAAAAGTGGCATTCATCTAAAATTGTTTAAGAATAAAAGAATTAGGGGCATATTATCAAGGGGGTTTATCTCCGCTTTTTTGTCTTTAAAAGCCAAGAAAGCGGAGAAAAAATTATCTCCCTATTACCTAGCTGTCGCTAACACCAGTTAGCGACAGCTAGTAGGAGATAGCAACCATCTTGGGCCCCACTTTGTCAGTGATATTTATCACTAATGACATGCAAAGTGGGCGTGCCAAGATGTTAGCGTCTGGAAACAGTCGCTAACATCGCTACTCCTATTTCCAACTAACACCTGCCCTGAGCAGTTCTTAGCCATAATATCCAATGGGAGGTGGATAACATGGCTAAGAGCATTACCTCGCTAATGCATGAATATCGCTGCCTTTTCAGCGATATTCATGCATTGCGGCCGATTTTTATCGCATTTGCGATAAACCTTGGTAATACCAAGGTTTATCTGCGATAAAAATCGCCAAAGCTCGGCGATAATTTTTTCACGCTAACAAAGCAATCGCTATGGCCTGGTAATATGCCCCTAAGTTCGCATGGTTGAACAACTTATTAGTCATATTAAAAAGGACACTTGGGAGCCATTGTTGTCCCATATGAGTTAACATCTGCTAAAAAAGAACACAGGGCAAAAACCAGGGTTGTGAAGATACATAATAGGTACTGCTAGAAGCGCAAATCTGCTAATACAGTAAGAACACTACATATGGTGACTTAATGGTCCTGAAACACGCGGGGTCCATAAATTGTCTATATAAAGAATGCGGCCTTGGCCAGCTGCTATTCCATGGTGCAAAGGGGTAGATCATCCCATTTATTGTTGACCATAGTTTACTTGTTGGCATCTCCGGTTGTAAATCTTCTTACTGCTCTTGTCATGAACTTGGTAAATCGAATGTTGAGCATTGGGTTGTCCGGATTCATTGATGTGAGTATGGCTTGTCTGCATGTACGTATGCCGAGTTTGTTCCATTCGCTTTTTAACATGATCTTCCGGTCGTCGAAAAGTTCTTGACAGAGACATGCCACATGCTCGATTGATTCCTTGTCACTCCCACACCCCGTGCACGCTACTTTGGTGTTTACACGTTGCCAGCTCGGCAGGTGGTACAGGAGTGGCCATTCGCCCATTCTAAGGGCCATGAATCTTTTTTTCCATAACACCGAGTAGGTACATGCCAGGTATGGGGCCATGATCCCTGGCTTGAACCATGATACGATTGTCCAAGCATGCTTACGTTCAGCAAGTTGAGCTCTGTCTGAGTGAAAGGACCAGAGGCGAACATTCCGTTTGATGTAAATTTTGAGTGCCTTCTGCGATGGATTCAAGTTCCAGATTTCCTCGGAATCCAGAAGTTTTAACGAATCTTGTAGATGGCGCCGGTATGTTCTACCAAGCTGACCGACTGAGATTTCCTACCTCAGGAGTGCTTCCAGGCTTCCTTTTCTTGAACTACGCAACTTGTTACACAGCCTGATGAATGCTCCAGCCCCTACCGCATGGTGATCTTGAAGGCCGAACTCAAGACGTATTTGAGCAGGGGATGAGGATTTCGGTAGGTTGAACGCTTGTTTGAATGTTCTTGTTGTTATTTTATTCAGAAGACTGTTGTCCTTCCCTTGCATAATCTCCTGGCCGTAGGTGAGGAAGCTGGTCATTTTTGCCTTCATGCCGGTAATGAGCGGGGTCAGGGATGGCCCGGAAAGTTGTCTGGCAAGAGTCTTAAATGCAACCTGGATTGACAGAGCTTTGGCTTCTACCTCATCTCTGTGTTTAGAGGAGCCCCTTCTGTCCATGTGGACCCCAGGTACTTGTAGGAGGTTGCTTTATCTACGCTCTCACCGTTGTATAACCAACCGCCGCCTCTGTATTTCCTTGACCCAAAGGTAATTGTCTTTGTCTTTGTTAGATTCAGTTCTAATTTGTTTCTGATGGTATAAAGGTACAATTGATCGAGGAGTCTCTGCAAGCCAACCCTGGTGTGGCTCAGCAGTACCAGATCGTCGGCGTACAATAGATTGCTACTTCTTACCCCGGCGAGTTTTGGTGGATGAGAGTTAACTTTGTCGAGTGACTCTGACAGGTCAGAAATAAAGAGGTTAAAAAGAAGGGGCGCTAACACGCAGCCTTGTTTCACTCTGCGTGATGTTTGAGGTCATTGAAATTTTTATGGTCAAGTGTGTCCCCTAACGTGTACCCCATCGACTCCATGTACGAGTTTAAAGTGCATGTAACTTCCCTCCACAACCGAATCTGATGACGCAAATACATTTGCGTCCAACGTTAACATGTCCTCTATCAGATCCACCATGAATGGATCGATAATTCAGTTCCTAAATATGCTGTGCCACCGTCTTTACATGGTGCACTTTCACGTTTTTCCTGGCTCTGCCGAGCTAGGCCCTGATTTCTGCCTTCGAGCCACTTCTGTCTCTGCCTCTGAAAGCTGCAGCATGGAGATGCATCCCTGACCTCTGCCTTACTTCCTGCCAAGCGAGCGGTGCCCGGCTCGGCCTGGCCTGCCTGCCAAAAACAGTATTTTACCTTCAAGTTATCAGCGTAGCCAGCTCAGCCTCCTCGAAAACACATTCCTGTCTAGTGAAATAGGTAAACATATCCCCGGCTGCAGAGCAAAGGGCCAAGCCTTCCTGTCTCCCTTATGAAATTCATTGCTCCCGTTACCATGGTAGGCCCCTGGCTCCGTGCATTGCACTTAGACACATATGCATTCAGTATAGAATAGCCTCTGCCCGAGAGACCTTTTACTTCAGATTAAACATACTCCAAATACAAGATATCAGATATGTTATAGGAACAGGTCGATCTGACATGCCAGACTTCTGTCTCCTCTACTAGTGCTAAAAGTCAGACCCTTCGCTTCCTCCAGATGCACGTCAATCACACGTCATATTAGCTGCGCGCGCATTCAGGCCACAGGTTTCAGCTGACTCTGCAGAATTCTCTATGCATCCACCCACTTATGACACTTTTCTGTGACGTTTCTAGTACACGCCTCTGTGCACACCCTTGTTCACGCCTTTTTGCTACGCACATCTGTTCTTATCATATACATTTCACTTGTCACGCCTACTGTATTCACTGCCATTGTGTCATTTTACTATATATGTCATGTACTGTTAATAAATCGTTGACATCTTTCTGCCATCATTGCATATACCCCCGAACCCTTGTATTGATAGAATTGATTTCCATGACTCGAGTCATTTTGATTAAAGCCCTTATGACTCAGACACCACGGACTCTGCCTCTCATTTGATTGATTCAGAAAAGGGGGTGGTGATGAACAGAGTGTCTGAATTAAGCAGACCACTCTTACCCAGTCCAAAGATCAGGGCTTTATCCATCACCGTTTTTTAGCTCACTGCACCATCCCAGCTCAGAACTTGGCTATATGCAAATTAGTCTGACCCTGGCCCAGTGCATCATGGGAACAGGGCAGACCAAACTACCAAGCCAATTCTTACACTGGGAAGGAAACAAGCTACCGGGGACCGGTTTCTGGCATTTCATCCGTCTTCGGCCCAGCTTGCTTGAATCCTGATGGTGCAATGAGCTAGGGACTCACATCTGAGTATACCCTTCCACGCTTATGGTGGACAAAAATGATTCAGAAAAGGGGGTGGTGATGAACAGAGTGTCTGAATTAAGCAGACCACTCTTTCCCAGTCCAAAGATCAGGGCTTTATCCATCACCGTTTTTTAGCTCACTGCACCATCCCAGCTCAGAACTTGGCTATATGCAAATTAGTCTGACCCTGGCCCAGTGCATCATGGGAACAGGGCAGACCAAACTACCAAGCCAATTCTTATACTGGGAAGGAAACAAGCTACCGGGGACCGGTTTCTGGCATTTCAGCCGTCTTCGGCTCGGCTTGCTTGAATCCTGATGGTGCAATGAGCTAGGGACTCACATCTGAGTATACCCTTCCACGCTTATGGTGGACAAAAATGATTCAGAAAAGGGGGTGGTGATGAACAGAGTGTCTGAATTAAGCAGACCACTCTTACCCAGTCCAAAGATCAGGGCTTTATCCATCACCGTTTTTTAGCTCACTGCACCATCCCAGCTCAGAACTTGGCTATATGCAAATTAGTCTGACCCTGGCCCAGTGCATCATGGGAACAGGGCAGACCAAACTACCAAGCCAATTCTTATACTGGGAAGGAAACAAGCTACCGGGGACCGGTTTCTGGCATTTCAGCCGTCTTCGGCCCGGCTTGCTTGCATCCTGATGGTGCAATGAGCTAGGGACTCACATCTGAGTATACCCTTCCACGCTTATGGTGGACAAAAATGATTCAGAAAAGGGGGTGGTGATGAACAGAGTGTCTGAATTAAGCAGACCACTCTTACCCAGTCCAAAGATCAGGGCTTTATCCATCACCGTTTTTTAGCTCACTGCACCATCCCAGCTCAGAACTTGGCTATATGCAAATTAGTCTGACCCTGGCCCAGTGCATCATGGGAACAGGGCAGACCAAACTACCAAGCCAATTCTTATACTGGGAAGGAAACAAGCTACCGGGGACCGGTTTCTGGCATTTCAGCCGTCTTCGGCCCAGCTTGCTTGAATCCTGATGGTGCAATGAGCTAGGGACTCACATCTGAGTATACCCTTCCACGCTTATGGTGGACAAAAATGATTCAGAAAAGGGGGTGGTGATGAACAGAGTGTCTGAATTAAGCAGACCACTCTTACCCAGTCCAAAGATCAGGGCTTTATCCATCACCGTTTTTTAGCTCACTGCACCATCCCAGCTCAGAACTTGGCTATATGCAAATTAGTCTGACCCTGGCCCAGTGCATCATGGGAACAGGGCAGACCAAACTACCAAGCCAATTCTTATACTGGGAAGGAAACAAGCTACCGGGGACCGGTTTCTGGCATTTCAGCCGTCTTCGGCTCGGCTTGCTTGAATCCTGATGGTGCAATGAGCTAGGGACTCACATCTGAGTATACCCTTCCACGCTTATGGTGGACAAAAATGATTCAGAAAAGGGGGTGGTGATGAACAGAGTGTCTGAATTAAGCAGACCACTCTTACCCAGTCCAAAGATCAGGGCTTTATCCATCACCGTTTTTTAGCTCACTGCACCATCCCAGCTCAGAACTTGGCTATATGCAAATTAGTCTGACCCTGGCCCAGTGCATCATGGGAACAGGGCAGACCAAACTACCAAGCCAATTCTTATACTGGGAAGGAAACAAGCTACCGGGGACCGGTTTCTGGCATTTCAGCCGTCTTCGGCCCGGCTTGCTTGAATCCTGATGGTGCAATGAGCTAGGGACTCACATCTGAGTATACCCTTCCACGCTTATGGTGGACAAAAATGATTCAGAAAAGGGGGTGGTGATGAAAAGAGTGTCTGAATTAAGCAGACCACTCTTACCCAGTCCAAAGATCAGGGCTTTATCCATCACCGTTTTTTAGCTCACTGCACCATCCCAGCTCAGAACTTGGCTATATGCAAATTAGTCTGACCCTGGCCCAGTGCATCATGGGAACAGTTCAGACCAAACTACCAAGCCAATTCTTATACTGGGAAGGAAACAAGCTACCGGGGACCGGTTTCTGGCATTTCAGCCGTCTTCGGCCCAGCTTGCTTGAATCCTGATGGTGCAATGAGCTAGGGACTCACATCTGAGTATACCCTTCCACGCTTATGGTGGACAAAAATGATTCAGAAAAGGGGGTGGTGATGAACAGAGTGTCTGAATTAAGCAGACCACTCTTACCCAGTCCAAAGATCAGGGCTTTATCCATCACCGTTTTTTAGCTCACTGCACCATCCCAGCTCAGAACTTGGCTATATGCAAATTAGTCTGACCCTGGCCCAGTGCATCATGGGAACAGGGCAGACCAAACTACCAAGCCAATTCTTATACTGGGAAGGAAACAAGCTACCGGGGACCGGTTTCTGGCATTTAAGCCGTCTTCGGCCCGGCTTGCTTGAATCCTGATGGTGCAATGAGCTAGGGACTCAAATCTGAGTATACCCTTCCACGCTTATGGTGGACAAAAATGATTCAGAAAAGGGGGTGGTGATGAACAGAGTGTCTGAATTAAGCAGACCACTCTTACCCAGTCCAAAGATCAGGGCTTTATCCATCACCGTTTTTTAGCTCACTGCACCATCCCAGCTCAGAACTTGGCTATATGCAAATTAGTCTGACCCTGGCCCAGTGCATCATGGGAACAGGGCAGACCAAACTACCAAGCCAATTCTTATACTGGGAAGGAAACAAGCTACCGGGGACCGGTTTCTGGCATTTCAGCCGTCTTCGGCCCGGCTTGCTTGAATCCTGATGGTGCAATGAGCTAGGGACTCACATCTGAGTATACCCTTCCACGCTTATGGTGGACAAAAATGATTCAGAAAAGGGGGTGGTGATGAACAGAGTGTCTGAATTAAGCAGACCACTCTTACCCAGTCCAAAGATCAGGGCTTTATCCATCACTGTTTTTTAGCTCACTGCACCATCCCAGCTCAGAACTTGGCTATATGCAAATTAGTCTGACCCTGGCCCAGTGCATCATGGGAACAGGGCAGACCAAACTACCAAGCCAATTCTTATACTGGGAAGGAAACAAGCTACCGGGGACCGGTTTCTGGCATTTCAGCCGTCTTCAGCCCGGCTTGCTTGAATCCTGATGGTGCAATGAGCTAGGGACTCACATCTGAGTATACCCTTCCACGCTTATGGTGGACAAAAATGATTCAGAAAAGGGGGTGGTGATGAACAGAGTGTCTGAATTAAGCAGACCACTCTTACCCAGTCCAAAGATCAGGGCTTTATCCATCACCGTTTTTTAGCTCACTGCACCATCCCAGCTCAGAACTTGGCTATATGCAAATTAGTCTGACCCTGGCCCAGTGCATCATGGGAACAGGGCAGACCAAACTACCAAGCCAATTCTTACACTGGGAAGGAAACAAGCTACCGGGGACCGGTTTCTGGCATTTCATCCGTCTTCGGCCCAGCTTGCTTGAATCCTGATGGTGCAATGAGCTAGGGACTCACATCTGAGTATACCCTTCCACGCTTATGGTGGACAAAAATGATTCAGAAAAGGGGGTGGTGATGAACAGAGTGTCTGAATTAAGCAGACCACTCTTTCCCAGTCCAAAGATCAGGGCTTTATCCATCACCGTTTTTTAGCTCACTGCACCATCCCAGCTCAGAACTTGGCTATATGCAAATTAGTCTGACCCTGGCCCAGTGCATCATGGGAACAGGGCAGACCAAACTACCAAGCCAATTCTTATACTGGGAAGGAAACAAGCTACCGGGGACCGGTTTCTGGCATTTCAGCCGTCTTCGGCCCGGCTTGCTTGAATCCTGATGGTGCAATGAGCTAGGGACTCACATCTGAGTATACCCTTCCACGCTTATGGTGGACAAAAATGATTCAGAAAAGGGGGTGGTGATGAACAGAGTGTCTGAATTAAGCAGACCACTCTTACCCAGTCCAAAGATCAGGGCTTTATCCATCACCGTTTTTTAGCTCACTGCACCATCCCAGCTCAGAACTTGGCTATATGCAAATTAGTCTGACCCTGGCCCAGTGCATCATGGGAACAGGGCAGACCAAACTAAGCATGAGCGGATTTTGCGGATTGGCAATCCGCGAATTTTGCGGATTTGCGGATTCGCAATCCGCAAAATCCGCGAATTCCCGCGAATTTGCGGATTTTTTTTTTTTTGTGTTCGCCCGTGTTTCTGCCAGTTCGCGAGGGTTTTTACAATTTCGCAATTTGCGAACTTACCTGTCGGGTCGCAAGTTTTGCGAACTTGTTGTTTCTACGTGTCCAGCCTGTTTGGGACACTCTTCTTCATCACTGCCACTCTCTGTCACCACTGCCACTCTCTGACTACTCATGCCACCCTCTGGCCCACCCATGCCACCCTCTGTTTCATCACTACACCCTCTGGTTGTCCAGTGTACATTATTTTCGGCAAAGCAAAGCACACCTTCCCTGCCTCAAGTGACCTGAATTAATTTGGGGCTGATTAATGTGTCACAGAATATTTTTTTAGCTGGCACCTGCTTCCTTAGTGCGCCCTGATTAGTGATCTTTTGCACTTGCTAAGTGCTTTCATTGTTGCAAAATTAGTTACAACACCTGCCCTGCCCCAACTGACAATAATGAATTAGGGGCTGATTAATGGATTTTAACTTCCAGCCTGGCTCCTGCTTGTCTCCCTTAGCTGTAATTCAGGACCTTTGTGGCATATGTGTAACTATTCTGAGGTTCAGAGCAGGGTCACATAATAGTTTCAACTGGCAACTGAACTCTGGAGGGGCCCCTCAGGAAGCCCTACAGGAAATGGCTACTAATGATGTGCCTGAACTTTTGAACCTGGTAAGTAGTTACTTTCAGTTTTGCCAAGATCGTATTTCTGCAATTTCGCACTTATTCGCGGGGCGCGAACTCACGCTAACAGTGCGAGCAGTGCGAGCAAAATCCGCTGCTCGCGGATTTGCGGATTTTGCGGGAAATTCGCAAATCTCGCGGATTGCGGATTTCCCGAAAATCCGCAAAATCCGCGAGCGGAACGGATTTTCCGCCCACACCTAGACCAAACTACCAAGCCAATTCTTATACTGGGAAGGAAACAAGCTACCGGGGACCGGTTTCTGGCATTTCAGCCGTCTTCGGCCCGGCTTGCTTGAATCCTGATGGTGCAATGAGCTAGGGACTCACATCTGAGTATACCCTTCCACGCTTATGGTGGACAAAAATGATTCAGAAAAGGGGGTGGTGATGAACAGAGTGTCTGAATTAAGCAGACCACTCTTACCCAGTCCAAAGATCAGGGCTTTATCCATCACCGTTTTTTAGCTCACTGCACCATCCCAGCTCAGAACTTGGCTATATGCAAATTAGTCTGACCCTGGCCCAGTGCATCATGGGAACAGGGCAGACCAAACTACCAAGCCAATTCTTATACTGGGAAGGAAACAAGCTATCGGGGACCGGTTTCTGGCATTTCAGCCGTCTTCGGCCCAGCTTGCTTGAATCCTGATGGTGCAATGAGCTAGGGACTCACATCTGAGTATACCCTTCCACGCTTATGGTGGACAAAAATGATTCAGAAAAGGGGGTGGTGATGAACAGAGTGTCTGAATTAAGCAGACCACTCTTACCCAGTCCAAAGATCAGGGCTTTATCCATCACCGTTTTTTAGCTCACTGCACCATCCCAGCTCAGAACTTGGCTATATGCAAATTAGTCTGACCCTGGCCCAGCGCATCATGGGAACAGGGCAGACCAAACTACCAAGCCAATTCTTATACTGGGAAGGAAACAAGCTACCGGGGACCGGTTTCTGGCATTTCAGCCGTCTTCGGCCCGGCTTGCTTGAATCCTGATGGTGCAATGAGCTAGGGACTCACATCTGAGTATACCCTTCCACGCTTATGGTGGACAAAAATGATTCAGAAAAGGGGGTGGTGATGAACAGAGTGTCTGAATTAAGCAGACCACTCTTTCCCAGTCCAAAGATCAGGGCTTTATCCATCACCGTTTTTTAGCTCACTGCACCATCCCAGCTCAGAACTTGGCTATATGCAAATTAGTCTGACCCTGGCCCAGTGCATCATGGGAACAGGGCAGACCAAACTACCAAGCCAATTCTTATACTGGGAAGGAAACAAGCTACCGGGGACCGGTTTCTGGCATTTCAGCCGTCTTCGGCCCGGCTTGCTTGAATCCTGATGGTGCAATGAGCTAGGGACTCACATCTGAGTATACCCTTCCACGCTTATGGTGGACAAAAATGATTCAGAAAAGGGGGTGGTGATGAACAGAGTGTCTGAATTAAGCAGACCACTCTTACCCAGTCCAAAGATCAGGGCTTTATCCATCACCGTTTTTTAGCTCACTGCACCATCCCAGCTCAGAACTTGGCTATATGCAAATTAGTCTGACCCTGGCCCAGTGCATCATGGGAACAGGGCAGACCAAACTACCAAGCCAATTCTTATACTGGGAAGGAAACAAGCTACCGGGGACCGGTTTCTGGCATTTCAGCCGTCTTCGGCCCGGCTTGCTTGAATCCTGATGGTGCAATGAGCTAGGGACTCACATCTGAGTATACCCTTCCACGCTTATGGTGGACAAAAATGATTCAGAAAAGGGGGTGGTGATGAACAGAGTGTCTGAATTAAGCAGACCACTCTTACCCAGTCCAAAGATCAGGGCTTTATACATCACCGTTTTTTAGCTCACTGCACCATCCCAGCTCAGAACCTGGCTATATGCAAATTAGTCTGACCCTGGCCCAGTGCATCATGGGAACAGGGCAGACCAAACTACCAAGCCAATTCTTATACTGGGAAGGAAACAAGCTACCGGGGACCGGTTTCTGGCATTTCAGCCGTCTTCGGCCCGGCTTGCTTGAATCCTGATGGTGCAATGAGCTAGGGACTCACATCTGAGTATACCCTTCCACGCTTATGGTGGACAAAAATGATTCAGAAAAGGGGGTGGTGATGAACAGAGTGTCTGAATTAAGCAGACCACTCTTAACCAGTCCAAAGATCAGGGCTTTATCCATCACCGTTTTTTAGCTCACTGCACCATCCCAGCTCAGAACTTGGCTATATGCAAATTAGTCTGACCCTGGCCCAGTGCATCATGGGAACAGGGCAGACCAAACTACCAAGCCAATTCTTATACTGGGAAGGAAACAAGCTACCGGGGACCGGTTTCTGGCATTTCAGCCGTCTTCGGCCCGGCTTGCTTGAATCCTGATGGTGCAATGAGCTAGGGACTCACATCTGAGTATACCCTTCCACGCTTATGGTGGACAAAAATGATTCAGAAAAGGGGGTGGTGATGAACAGAGTGTCTGAATTAAGCAGACCACTCTTACCCAGTCCAAGGATCAGGGCTTTATCCATCACCGTTTTTTAGCTCACTGCACCATCCCAGCTCAGAACTTGGCTATATGCAAATTAGTCTGACCCTGGCCCAGTGCATCATGGGAACAGGGCAGACCAAACTACCAAGCCAATTCTTATACTGGGAAGGAAACAAGCTACCGGGGACCGGTTTCTGGCATTTCAGCCGTCTTCGGCCCGGCTTGCTTGAATCCTGATGGTGCAATGAGCTAGGGACTCACATCTGAGTATACCCTTCCACGCTTATGGTGGACAAAAATGATTCAGAAAAGGGGGTGGTGATGAACAGAGTGTCTGAATTAAGCAGACCACTCTTACCCAGTCCAAAGATCAGGGCTTTATCCATCACCGTTTTTTAGCTCACTGCACCATCCCAGCTCAGAACTTGGCTATATGCAAAATAGTCTGACCCTGGCCCAGTGCATCATGGGAACAGGGCAGACCAAACTACCAAGCCAATTCTTATTTTGGGAAGGAAACAAGCTACCGGGGACCGGTTTCTGGCATTTCAGGCGTCTTCGGCCCGGCTTGCTTGAATCCTGATGGTGCAATGAGCTAGGGACTCACATCTGAGTATACCCTTCCACGCTTATGGTGGACAAAAATGATTCAGAAAAGGGGGTGGTGATGAACAGAGTGTCTGAATTAAGCAGACCACTCTTTCCCAGTCCAAAGATCAGGGCTTTATCCATCACCGTTTTTTAGCTCACTGCACCATCCCAGCTCAGAACTTGGCTATATGCAAATTAGTCTGACCCTGGCCCAGTGCATCATGGGAACAGGGCAGACCAAACTACCAAGCCAATTCTTATAGTGGGAAGGAAACAAGCTACCGGGGACCGGTTTCTGGCATTTCAGCCGTCTTCGGCCCGGCTTGCTTGAATCCTGATGGTGCAATGAGCTAGGGACTCACATCTGAGTATACCCTTCCACGCTTATGGTGGACAAAAATGATTCAGAAAAGGGGGTGGTGATGAACAGAGTGTCTGAATTAAGCAGACCACTCTTACCCAGTCCAAAGATCAGGGCATTATCCATCACCGTTTTTTAGCTCACTGCACCATCCCAGCTCAGAACTTGGCTATATGCAAATTAGTCTGACCCTGGCCCAGTGCATCATGGGAACAGGGCAGACCAAACTACCAAGCCAATTCTTATACTGGGAAGGAAACAAGCTACCGGGGACCGGTTTCTGGCATTTCAGCCGTCTTCGGCCCAGCTTGCTTGAATCCTGATGGTGCAATGAGCTAGGGACTCACATCTGAGTATACCCTTCCACGCTTATGGTGGACAAAAATGATTCAGAAAAGGGGGTGGTGATGAACAGAGTGTCTGAATTAAGCAGACCACTCTTACCCAGTCCAAAGATCAGGGCTTTATCCATCACCGTTTTTTAGCTCACTGCACCATCCCAGCTCAGAACTTGGCTATATGCAAATTAGTCTGACCCTGGCCCAGTGCATCATGGGAACAGGGCAGACCAAACTACCAAGCAAGGAAACAAGCTACCGGGGACCGGTTTCTGGCATTTCAGCCGTCTTCGGCCCGGCTTGCTTGAATCCTGATGGTGCAATGAGCTAGGGACTCACATCTGAGTATACCCTTCCATGCTTATGGTGGACAAAAATGATTCAGAAAAGGGGGTGGTGATGAACAGAGTGTCTGAATTAAGCAGACCACTCTTAACCAGTCCAAAGATCAGGGCTTTATCCATCACCGTTTTTTAGCTCATTGCACCATCCCAGCTCAGAACTTGGCTATATGCAAATTAGTCTGACCCTGGCCCAGTGCATCATGGGAACAGGGCAGACCAAACTACCAAGCCAATTCTTATACTGGGAAGGAAACAAGCTACCGGGGACCGGTTTCTGGCATTTCAGCCGTCTTCGGCCCGGCTTGCTTGAATCCTGATGGTGCAATGAGCTAGGGACTCACATCTGAGTATACCCTTCCACGCTTATGGTGGACAAAAACGATTCAGAAAAGGGGGTGGTGATGAACAGAGTGTCTGAATTAAGCAGACCACTCTTACCCAGTCCAAAGATCAGGGCTTTATCCATCACTGTTTTTTAGCTCACTGCACCATCCCAGCTCAGAACTTGGCTATATGCAAATTAGTCTGACCCTGGCCCAGTGCATCATGGGAACAGGGCAGACCAAACTACCAAGCCAATTCTTATACTGGGAAGGAAACAAGCTACCGGGGACCGGTTTCTGGCATTTCAGCCGTCTTCGGCCCGGCTTGCTTGAATCCTGATGGTGCAATGAGCTAGGGACTCACATCTGAGTATACCCTTCCACGCTTATGGTGGACAAAAATGATTCAGAAAAGGGGGTGGTGATGAACAGAGTGTCTGAATTAAGCAGACCACTCTTACCCAGTCCAAAGATCAGGGCTTTATCCATCACCGTTTTTTAGCTCACTGCACCATCCCAGCTCAGAACTTGGCTATATGCAAATTAGTCTGACCCTGGCCCAGTGCATCATGGGAACAGGGCAGACCAAACTACCAAGCCAATTCTTATACTGGGAAGGAAACAAGCTACCGGGGACCGGTTTCTGGCATTTCAGCCGTCTTCGGCCCGGCTTGCTTGAATCCTGATGGTGCAATGAGCTAGGGACTCACATCTGAGTATACCCTTCCACGCTTATGGTGGACAAAAATAATTCAGAAAAGGGGGTGGTGATGAACAGAGTGTCTGAATTAAGCAGACCACTCTTACCCAGTCCAAAGATCAGGGCTTTATCCATCACCGTTTTTTAGCTCACTGCACCATCCCAGCTCAGAACTTGGCTATATGCAAATTAGTCTGACCCTGGCCCAGTGCATCATGGGAACAGGGCAGACCAAACTACCAAGCCAATTCTTATACTGGGAAGGAAACAAGCTACCGGGGACCGGTTTCTGGCATTTCAGCCGTCTTCGGCCCGGCTTGCTTGAATCCTGATGGTGCAATGAGCTAGGGACTCACATCTGAGTATACCCTTCCACATTTATGGTGGACAAAAATGATTCAGAAAAGGGGGTGGTGATGAACAGAGTGTCTGAATTAAGCAGACCACTCTTACCCAGTCCAAAGATCAGGGCTTTATCCATCACCGTTTTTTAGCTCACTGCACCATCCCAGCTCGGAACTTGGCTATATGCAAATTAGTCTGACCCTGGCCCAGTGCATCATGGGAACAGGGCAGACCAAGCTACCAAGCCAATTCTTATACTGGGAAGGAAACAAGCTACCGGGGACCGGTTTCTGGCATTTCAGCCGTCTTCGGCCCGGCTTGCTTGAATCCTGATGGTGCAATGAGCTAGGGACTCACATCTGAGTATACCCTTCCACGCTTATGGTGGACAAAAATGATTCAGAAAAGGGGGTGGTGATGAACAGAGTGTCTGAATTAAGCAGACCACTCTTACCCAGTCCAAAGATCAGGGCTTTATCCATCACCGTTTTTTAGCTCACTGCACCATCCCAGCTCAGAACTTGGCTATATGCAAATTAGTCTGACCCTGGCCCAGTGCATCATGGGAACAGGGCAGACCAAACTACCAAGCCAATTCTTATACTGGGAAGGAAACAAGCTACCGGGGACCGGTTTCTGGCATTTCAGCCGTCTTCGGCCCGGCTTGCTTGAATCCTGATGGTGCAATGAGCTAGGGACTCACATCTGAGTATACCCTTCCACGCTTATGGTGGACAAAAATGATTCAGAAAAGGGGCTGGTGATGAACAGAGTGTCTGAATTAAGCAGACCACTCTTACCCAGTCCAAAGATCAGGGCTTTATCCATCACTGTTTTTTAGCTCACTGCACCATCCCAGCTCAGAACTTGGCTATATGCAAATTAGTCTGACCCTGGCCCAGTGCATCATGGGAACAGGGCAGACCAAACTACCAAGCCAATTCTTATACTGGGAAGGAAACAAGCTACCGGGGACCGGTTTCTGGCATTTCAGGCGTCTTCGGCCCGGCTTGCTTGAATCCTGATGGTGCAATGAGCTAGGGACTCAAATCTGAGTATACCCTTCCACGCTTATGGTGGACAAAAATGATTCAGAAAAGGGGGTGGTGATGAACAGAGTGTCTGAATTAAGCAGACCACTCTTTCCCAGTCCAAAGATCAGGGCTTTATCCATCACCGTTTTTTAGCTCACTGCACCATCCCAGCTCAGAACTTGGCTATATGCAAATTAGTCTGACCCTGGCCCAGTGCATCATGGGAACAGGGCAGACCAAACTACCAAGCCAATTCTTATACTGGGAAGGAAACAAGCTACCGGGGACCGGTTTCTGGCATTTCAGCCATCTTCGGCCCGGCTTGCTTGAATCCTGATGGTGCAATGAGCTAGGGACTCACATCTGAGTATACCCTTCCACGCTTATGGTGGACAAAAACGATTCAGAAAAGGGGGTGGTGATGAACAGAGTGTCTGAATTAAGCAGACCACTCTTACCCAGTCCAAAGATCAGGGCTTTATCCATCACTGTTTTTTAGCTCACTGCACCATCCCAGCTCAGAACTTGGCTATATGCAAATTAGTCTGACCCTGGCCCAGTGCATCATGGGAACAGGGCAGACCAAACTACCAAGCCAATTCTTATACTGGGAAGGAAACAAGCTACCGGGGACCGGTTTCTGGCATTTCAGCCGTCTTCGGCCCGGCTTGCTTGAATCCTGATGGTGCAATGAGCTAGGGACTCACATCTGAGTATACCCTTCCACGCTTATGGTGGACAAAAATGATTCAGAAAAGGGGGTGGTGATGAACAGAGTGTCTGAATTAAGCAGACCACTCTTACCCAGTCCAAAGATCAGGGCTTCATCCATCACCGTTTTTTAGCTCACTGCACCATCCCAGCTCAGAACTTGGCTATATGCAAATTAGTCTGACCCTGGCCCAGTGCATCATGGGAACAGGGCAGACCAAACTACCAAGCCAATTCTTATACTGGGAAGGAAACAAGCTACCGGGGACCGGTTTCTGGCATTTCAGCCGTCTTCGGCCCGGCTTGCTTGAATCCTGATGGTGCAATGAGCTAGGGACTCACATCTGAGTATACCCTTCCACGCTTATGGTGGACAAAAATAATTCAGAAAAGGGGGTGGTGATGAACAGAGTGTCTGAATTAAGCAGACCACTCTTACCCAGTCCAAAGATCAGGGCTTTATCCATCACCGTTTTTTAGCTCACTGCACCATCCCAGCTCAGAACTTGGCTATATGCAAATTAGTCTGACCCTGGCCCAGTGCATCATGGGAACAGGGCAGACCAAACTACCAAGCCAATTCTTATACTGGGAAGGAAACAAGCTACCAGGGACCGGTTTCTGGCATTTCAGCCGTCTTCGGCCCGGCTTGCTTGAATCCTGATGGTGCAATGAGCTAGGGACTCATATCTGAGTATACCCTTCCACACTTATGGTGGACAAAAATGATTCAGAAAAGGGGGTGGTGATGAACAGAGTGTCTGAATTAAGCAGACCACTCTTACCCAGTCCAAAGATCAGGGCTTTATCCATCACCGTTTTTTAGCTCACTGCACCATCCCAGCTCAGAACTTGGCTATATGCAAATTAGTCTGACCCTGGCCCAGTGCATCATGGGAACAGGGCAGACCAAACTACCAAGCCAATTCTTATACTGGGAAGGAAACAAGCTACCGGGGACCGGTTTCTGGCATTTCAGCCGTCTTCGGCCCGGCTTGCTTGAATCCTGATGGTGCAATGAGCTAGGGACTCACATCTGAGTATACCCTTCCACGCTTATGGTGGACAAAAATGATTCAGAAAAGGGGGTGGTGATGAACAGAGTGTCTGAATTAAGCAGACCACTCTTTCCCAGTCCAAAGATCAGGGCTTTATCCATCACCGTTTTTTAGCTCACTGCACCATCCCAGCTCAGAACTTGGCTATATGCAAATTAGTCTGACCCTGGCCCAGTGCATCATGGGAACAGGGCAGACCAAACTACCAAGCCAATTCTTATACTGGGAAGGAAACAAGCTACCGGGGACCGGTTTCTGGCATTTCAGCCGTCTTCGGCCCGGCTTGCTTGAATCCTGATGGTGCAATGAGCTAGGGACTCACATCTGAGTATACCCTTCCACGCTTATGGTGGACAAAAATGATTCAGAAAAGGGGGTGGTGATGAACACAGTGTCTGAATTAAGCAGACCACTCTTACCCAGTCCAAAGATCAGGGCTTTATCCATCACCGTTTTTTAGCTAACTGCACCATCCCAGCTCAGAACTTGGCTATATGCAAATTAGTCTGACCCTGGCCCAGTGCATCATGGGAACAGGGCAGACCAAACTACCAAGCCAATTCTTATACTGGGAAGGAAACAAGCTACCGGGGACCGGTTTCTGGCATTTCAGCCGTCTTCGGCCCGGCTTGCTTGAATCCTGATGGTGCAATGAGCTAGGGACTCACATCTGAGTATACCCTTCCACGCTTATGGTGGACAAAAATGATTCAGAAAAGGGGGTGGTGATGAACAGAGTGTCTGAATTAAGCAGACCACTCTTACCCAGTCCAAAGATCAGGGCTTTATCCATCACCGTTTTTTAGCTCACTGCACCATCCCAGCTCAGAACTTGGCTATATGCAAATTAGTCTGACCCTGGCCCAGTGCATCATGGGAACAGGGCAGACCAAACTACCAAGCCAATTCTTATACTGGGAAGGAAACAAGCTACCGGGGACCGGTTTCTGGCATTTCAGCCGTCTTCGGCCCGGCTTGCTTGAATCCTGATGGTGCAATGAGCTAGGGACTCACATCTGAGTATACCCTTCCACGCTTACAGTGGACAAAAATGATTCAGAAAAGGGGGTGGTGATGAACAGAGTGTCTGAATTAAGCAGACCACTCTTACCCAGTCCAAAGATCAGGGCTTTATCCATCACGGTTTTTTAGCTCACTGCACCATCCCAGCTCAGAACTTGGCTATATGCAAATTAGTCTGACCCTGGCCCAGTGCATCATGGGAACAGGGCAGACCAAACTACCAAGCCAATTCTTATACTGGGAAGGAAACAAGCTACCGGGGACCGGTTTCTGGCATTTCAGCCGTCTTCGGCCCGGCTTGCTTGAATCCTGATGGTGCAATGAGCTAGGGACTCACATCTGAGTATACCCTTCCACGCTTATGGTGGACAAAAATGATTCAGAAAAGGGGGTGGTGATGAGCAGAGTGTCTGAATTAAGCAGACCACTCTTACCCAGTCCAAAGATCAGGGCTTTATCCATCACCGTTTTTTAGCTCACTGCACCATCCCAGCTCAGAACTTGGCTATATGCAAATTAGTCTGACCCTGGCCCAGTGCATCATGGGAACAGGGCAGACCAAACTACCAAGCCAATTCTTATACTGGGAAGGAAACAAGCTACCGGGGACCGGTTTCTGGCATTTCAGCCGTCTTCGGCCCGGCTTGCTTGAATCCTGATGGTGCAATGAGCTAGGGACTCACATCTGAGTATACCCTTCCACGCTTATGGTGGACAAAAATGATTCAGAAAAAGGGGTGGTGATGAACAGAGTGTCTGAATTAAGCAGACCACTCTTACCCAGTCCAAAGATCAGGGCTTTATCCATCACCGTTTTTTAGCTCACTGCACCATCCCAGCTCAGAACTTGGCTATATGCAAATTAGTCTGACCCTGGCCCAGTGCATCATGGGAACAGGGCAGACCAAACTACCAAGCCAATTCTTATACTGGGAAGGAAACAAGCTACCGGGGACCGGTTTCTGGCATTTCAGCCGTCTTCGGCCCGGCTTGCTTGAATCCTGATGGTGCAATGAGCTAGGGACTCACATCTGAGTATACCCTTCCACGCTTATGGTGGACAAAAATGATTCAGAAAAGGGGGTGGTGATGAACAGAGTGTCTGAATTAAGCAGACCACTCTTAACCAGTCCAAAGATCAGGGCTTTATCCATCACCGTTTTTTAGCTCACTGCACCATCCCAGCTCAGAACTTGGCTATATGCAAATTAGTCTGACCCTGGCCCAGTGCATCATGGGAACAGGGCAGACCAAACTACCAAGCCAATTCTTATACTGGGAAGGAAACAAGCTACCGGGGACCGGTTTCTGGCATTTCAGCCGTCTTCGGCCCGGCTTGCTTGAATCCTGATGGTGCAATGAGCTAGGGACTCACATCTGAGTATACCCTTCCACGCTTATGGTGGACAAAAATGATTCAGAAAAGAGGGTGGTGATGAACAGAGTGTCTGAATTAAGCAGACCACTCTTACCCAGTCCAAAGATCAGGGCTTTATCCATCACCGTTTTTTAGCTCACTGCACCATCCCAGCTCAGAACTTGGCTATATGCAAATTAGTCTGACCCTGGCCCAGTGCATCATGGGAACAGGGCAGACCAAACTACCAAGCCAATTCTTATACTGGGAAGGAAACAAGCTACCGGGGACCGGTTTCTGGCATTTCAGCCGTCTTCGGCCCGGCTTGCTTGAATCCTGATGGTGCAATGAGCTAGGGACTCACATTTGAGTATACCCTTCCACGCTTATGGTGGACAAAAATGATTCAGAAAAGGGGGTGGTGATGAACAGAGTGTCTGAATTAAGCAGACCACTCTTACCCAGTCCAAAGATCAGGGCTTTATCCATCACCGTTTTTTAGCTCACTGCACCATCCCAGCTCAGAACTTGGCTATATGCAAATTAGTCTGACCCTGGCCCAGTGCATCATGGGAACAGGGCAGACCAAACTACCAAGCCAATTCTTATACTGGGAAGGAAACAAGCTACCGGGGACCGGTTTCTGGCATTTCAGCCGTCTTCGGCCCGGCTTGCTTGAATCCTGATGGTGCAATGAGCTAGGGACTCACATCTGAGTATACCCTTCCACGCTTATGGTGGACAAAAATGATTCAGAAAAGGGGGTGGTGATGAACAGAGTGTCTGAATTAAGCAGACCACTCTTACCCAGTCCAAAGATCAGGGCTTTATCCATAACCGTTTTTTAGCTCACTGCACCATCCCAGCTCAGAACTTGGCTATATGCAAATTAGTCTGACCCTGGCCCAGTGCATCATGGGAACAGGGCAGACCAAACTACCAAGCCAATTCTTATACTGGGAAGGAAACAAGCTACCGGGGACCGGTTTCTGGCATTTCAGCCGTCTTCGGCACGGCTTGCTTGAATCCTGATGGTGCAATGAGCTAGGGACTCACATCTGAGTATACCCTTCCACGCTTATGGTGGACAAAAATGATTCAGAAAAGGGGGTGGTGATGAACAGAGTGTCTGAATTAAGCAGACCACTCTTACCCAGTCCAAAGATCAGGGCTTTATCCATCACCGTTTTTTAGCTCACTGCACCATCCCAGCTCAGAACTTGGCTATATGCAAATTAGTCTGACCCTGGCCCAGTGCATCATGGGAACAGGGCAGACCAAACTACCAAGCCAATTCTTATACTGGGAAGGAAACAAGCTACCGGGGACCGGTTTCTGGCATTTCAGCCGTCTTCGGCCCGGCTTGCTTGAATCCTGATGGTGCAATGAGCTAGGGACTCACATCTGAGTATACCCTTCCACGCTTATGGTGGACAAAAATGATTCAGAAAAGGGGGTGGTGATGAACAGAGTGTCTGAATTAAGCAGACCACTCTTACCCAGTCCAAGGATCAGGGCTTTATCCATCACCGTTTTTTAGCTCACTGCACCATCCCAGCTCAGAACTTGGCTATATGCAAATTAGTCTGACCCTGGCCCAGTGCATCATGGGAACAGGGCAGACCAAACTACCAAGCCAATTCTTATACTGGGAAGGAAACAAGCTACCGGGGACCGGTTTCTGGCATTTCAGCCGTCTTCGGCCCGGCTTGCTTGAATCCTGATGGTGCAATGAGCTAGGGACTCACATCTGAGTATACCCTTCCACGCTTATGGTGGACAAAAATGATTCAGAAAAGGGGGTGGTGATGAACAGAGTGTCTGAATTAAGCAGACCACTCTTACCCAGTCCAAAAATCAGGGCTTTATCCATCACCGTTTTTTAGCTCACTGCACCATCCCAGCTCAGAACTTGGCTATATGCAAATTAGTCTGACCCTGGCCCAGTGCATCATGGGAACAGGGCAGACCAAACTACCAAGCCAATTCTTATACTGGGAAGGAAACAAGCTACCGGGGACCGGTTTCTGGCATTTCAGCCGTCTTCGGCCCGGCTTGCTTGAATCCTGATGGTGCAATGAGCTAGGGACTCACATCTGAGTATACCCTTCCACGCTTATGGTGGACAAAAATGATTCAGAAAAGGGGGTGGTGATGAAGAGTGTCTGAATTAAGCAGACCACTCTTACCCAGTCCAAAGATCAGGGCTTTATCCATCACCGTTTTTTAGCTCACTGCACCATCCCAGCTCAGAACTTGGCTATATGCAAATTAGTCTGACCCTGGCCCAGTGCATCATGGGAACAGGGCAGACCAAACTACCAAGCCAATTCTTATACTGGGAAGGAAACAAGCTATCGGGGACCGGTTTCTGGCATTTCAGCCGTCTTCGGCCCAGCTTGCTTGAATCCTGATGGTGCAATGAGCTAGGGACTCACATCTGAGTATACCCTTCCACGCTTATGGTGGACAAAAATGATTCAGAAAAGGGGGTGGTGATGAACAGAGTGTCTGAATTAAGCAGACCACTCTTACCCAGTCCAAAGATCAGGGCTTTATCCATCACCGTTTTTTAGCTCACTGCACCATCCCAGCTCAGAACTTGGCTATATGCAAATTAGTCTGACCCTGGCCCAGCGCATCATGGGAACAGGGCAGACCAAACTACCAAGCCAATTCTTATACTGGGAAGGAAACAAGCTACCGGGGACCGGTTTCTGGCATTTCAGCCGTCTTCGGCCCGGCTTGCTTGAATCCTGATGGTGCAATGAGCTAGGGACTCACATCTGAGTATACCCTTCCACGCTTATGGTGGACAAAAATGATTCAGAAAAGGGGGTGGTGATGAACAGAGTGTCTGAATTAAGCAGACCACTCTTTCCCAGTCCAAAGATCAGGGCTTTATCCATCACCGTTTTTTAGCTCACTGCACCATCCCAGCTCAGAACTTGGCTATATGCAAATTAGTCTGACCCTGGCCCAGTGCATCATGGGAACAGGGCAGACCAAACTACCAAGCCAATTCTTATACTGGGAAGGAAACAAGCTACCGGGGACCGGTTTCTGGCATTTCAGCCGTCTTCGGCCCGGCTTGCTTGAATCCTGATGGTGCAATGAGCTAGGGACTCACATCTGAGTATACCCTTCCACGCTTATGGTGGACAAAAATGATTCAGAAAAGGGGGTGGTGATGAACAGAGTGTCTGAATTAAGCAGACCACTCTTACCCAGTCCAAAGATCAGGGCTTTATCCATCACCGTTTTTTAGCTCACTGCACCATCCCAGCTCAGAACTTGGCTATATGCAAATTAGTCTGACCCTGGCCCAGTGCATCATGGGAACAGGGCAGACCAAACTACCAAGCCAATTCTTATACTGGGAAGGAAACAAGCTACCGGGGACCGGTTTCTGGCATTTCAGCCGTCTTCGGCCCGGCTTGCTTGAATCCTGATGGTGCAATGAGCTAGGGACTCACATCTGAGTATACCCTTCCACGCTTATGGTGGACAAAAATGATTCAGAAAAGGGGGTGGTGATGAACAGAGTGTCTGAATTAAGCAGACCACTCTTACCCAGTCCAAAGATCAGGGCTTTATACATCACCGTTTTTTAGCTCACTGCACCATCCCAGCTCAGAACCTGGCTATATGCAAATTAGTCTGACCCTGGCCCAGTGCATCATGGGAACAGGGCAGACCAAACTACCAAGCCAATTCTTATACTGGGAAGGAAACAAGCTACCGGGGACCGGTTTCTGGCATTTCAGCCGTCTTCGGCCCGGCTTGCTTGAATCCTGATGGTGCAATGAGCTAGGGACTCACATCTGAGTATACCCTTCCACGCTTATGGTGGACAAAAATGATTCAGAAAAGGGGGTGGTGATGAACAGAGTGTCTGAATTAAGCAGACCACTCTTAACCAGTCCAAAGATCAGGGCTTTATCCATCACCGTTTTTTAGCTCACTGCACCATCCCAGCTCAGAACTTGGCTATATGCAAATTAGTCTGACCCTGGCCCAGTGCATCATGGGAACAGGGCAGACCAAACTACCAAGCCAATTCTTATACTGGGAAGGAAACAAGCTACCGGGGACCGGTTTCTGGCATTTCAGCCGTCTTCGGCCCGGCTTGCTTGAATCCTGATGGTGCAATGAGCTAGGGACTCACATCTGAGTATACCCTTCCACGCTTATGGTGGACAAAAATGATTCAGAAAAGGGGGTGGTGATGAACAGAGTGTCTGAATTAAGCAGACCACTCTTACCCAGTCCAAGGATCAGGGCTTTATCCATCACCGTTTTTTAGCTCACTGCACCATCCCAGCTCAGAACTTGGCTATATGCAAATTAGTCTGACCCTGGCCCAGTGCATCATGGGAACAGGGCAGACCAAACTACCAAGCCAATTCTTATACTGGGAAGGAAACAAGCTACCGGGGACCGGTTTCTGGCATTTCAGCCGTCTTCGGCCCGGCTTGCTTGAATCCTGATGGTGCAATGAGCTAGGGACTCACATCTGAGTATACCCTTCCACGCTTATGGTGGACAAAAATGATTCAGAAAAGGGGGTGGTGATGAACAGAGTGTCTGAATTAAGCAGACCACTCTTTCCCAGTCCAAAGATCAGGGCTTTATCCATCACCGTTTTTTAGCTCACTGCACCATCCCAGCTCAGAACTTGGCTATATGCAAATTAGTCTGACCCTGGCCCAGTGCATCATGGGAACAGGGCAGACCAAACTACCAAGCCAATTCTTATACTGGGAAGGAAACAAGCTACCGGGGACCGGTTTCTGGCATTTCAGCCGTCTTCGGCCCGGCTTGCTTGAATCCTGATGGTGCAATGAGCTAGGGACTCACATCTGAGTATACCCTTCCACGCTTATGGTGGACAAAAATGATTCAGAAAAGGGGGTGGTGATGAACAGAGTGTCTGAATTAAGCAGACCACTCTTACCCAGTCCAAAGATCAGGGCTTTATCCATCACCGTTTTTTAGCTCACTGCACCATCCCAGCTCAGAACTTGGCTATATGCAAATTAGTCTGACCCTGGCCCAGTGCATCATGGGAACAGGGCAGACCAAACTACCAAGCCAATTCTTATACTGGGAAGGAAACAAGCTACCGGGGACCGGTTTCTGGCATTTCAGCCGTCTTCGGCCCGGCTTGCTTGAATCCTGATGGTGCAATGAGCTAGGGACTCACATCTGAGTATACCCTTCCACGCTTATGGTGGACAAAAATGATTCAGAAAAGGGGGTGGTGATGAACAGAGTGTCTGAATTAAGCAGACCACTCTTACCCAGTCCAAAGATCAGGGCTTTATACATCACCGTTTTTTAGCTCACTGCACCATCCCAGCTCAGAACCTGGCTATATGCAAATTAGTCTGACCCTGGCCCAGTGCATCATGGGAACAGGGCAGACCAAACTACCAAGCCAATTCTTATACTGGGAAGGAAACAAGCTACCGGGGACCGGTTTCTGGCATTTCAGCCGTCTTCGGCCCGGCTTGCTTGAATCCTGATGGTGCAATGAGCTAGGGACTCACATCTGAGTATACCCTTCCACGCTTATGGTGGACAAAAATGATTCAGAAAAGGGGGTGGTGATGAACAGAGTGTCTGAATTAAGCAGACCACTCTTAACCAGTCCAAAGATCAGGGCTTTATCCATCACCGTTTTTTAGCTCACTGCACCATCCCAGCTCAGAACTTGGCTATATGCAAATTAGTCTGACCCTGGCCCAGTGCATCATGGGAACAGGGCAGACCAAACTACCAAGCCAATTCTTATACTGGGAAGGAAACAAGCTACCGGGGACCGGTTTCTGGCATTTCAGCCGTCTTCGGCCCGGCTTGCTTGAATCCTGATGGTGCAATGAGCTAGGGACTCACATCTGAGTATACCCTTCCACGCTTATGGTGGACAAAAATGATTCAGAAAAGGGGGTGGTGATGAACAGAGTGTCTGAATTAAGCAGACCACTCTTACCCAGTCCAAGGATCAGGGCTTTATCCATCACCGTTTTTTAGCTCACTGCACCATCCCAGCTCAGAACTTGGCTATATGCAAATTAGTCTGACCCTGGCCCAGTGCATCATGGGAACAGGGCAGACCAAACTACCAAGCCAATTCTTATACTGGGAAGGAAACAAGCTACCGGGGACCGGTTTCTGGCATTTCAGCCGTCTTCGGCCCGGCTTGCTTGAATCCTGATGGTGCAATGAGCTAGGGACTCACATCTGAGTATACCCTTCCACGCTTATGGTGGACAAAAATGATTCAGAAAAGGGGGTGGTGATGAACAGAGTGTCTGAATTAAGCAGACCACTCTTACCCAGTCCAAAGATCAGGGCTTTATCCATCACCGTTTTTTAGCTCACTGCACCATCCCAGCTCAGAACTTGGCTATATGCAAAATAGTCTGACCCTGGCCCAGTGCATCATGGGAACAGGGCAGACCAAACTACCAAGCCAATTCTTATTTTGGGAAGGAAACAAGCTACCGGGGACCGGTTTCTGGCATTTCAGGCGTCTTCGGCCCGGCTTGCTTGAATCCTGATGGTGCAATGAGCTAGGGACTCACATCTGAGTATACCCTTCCACGCTTATGGTGGACAAAAATGATTCAGAAAAGGGGGTGGTGATGAACAGAGTGTCTGAATTAAGCAGACCACTCTTTCCCAGTCCAAAGATCAGGGCTTTATCCATCACCGTTTTTTAGCTCACTGCACCATCCCAGCTCAGAACTTGGCTATATGCAAATTAGTCTGACCCTGGCCCAGTGCATCATGGGAACAGGGCAGACCAAACTACCAAGCCAATTCTTATAGTGGGAAGGAAACAAGCTACCGGGGACCGGTTTCTGGCATTTCAGCCGTCTTCGGCCCGGCTTGCTTGAATCCTGATGGTGCAATGAGCTAGGGACTCACATCTGAGTATACCCTTCCACGCTTATGGTGGACAAAAATGATTCAGAAAAGGGGGTGGTGATGAACAGAGTGTCTGAATTAAGCAGACCACTCTTACCCAGTCCAAAGATCAGGGCATTATCCATCACCGTTTTTTAGCTCACTGCACCATCCCAGCTCAGAACTTGGCTATATGCAAATTAGTCTGACCCTGGCCCAGTGCATCATGGGAACAGGGCAGACCAAACTACCAAGCCAATTCTTATACTGGGAAGGAAACAAGCTACCGGGGACCGGTTTCTGGCATTTCAGCCGTCTTCGGCCCAGCTTGCTTGAATCCTGATGGTGCAATGAGCTAGGGACTCACATCTGAGTATACCCTTCCACGCTTATGGTGGACAAAAATGATTCAGAAAAGGGGGTGGTGATGAACAGAGTGTCTGAATTAAGCAGACCACTCTTACCCAGTCCAAAGATCAGGGCTTTATCCATCACCGTTTTTTAGCTCACTGCACCATCCCAGCTCAGAACTTGGCTATATGCAAATTAGTCTGACCCTGGCCCAGTGCATCATGGGAACAGGGCAGACCAAACTACCAAGCAAGGAAACAAGCTACCGGGGACCGGTTTCTGGCATTTCAGCCGTCTTCGGCCCGGCTTGCTTGAATCCTGATGGTGCAATGAGCTAGGGACTCACATCTGAGTATACCCTTCCATGCTTATGGTGGACAAAAATGATTCAGAAAAGGGGGTGGTGATGAACAGAGTGTCTGAATTAAGCAGACCACTCTTAACCAGTCCAAAGATCAGGGCTTTATCCATCACCGTTTTTTAGCTCATTGCACCATCCCAGCTCAGAACTTGGCTATATGCAAATTAGTCTGACCCTGGCCCAGTGCATCATGGGAACAGGGCAGACCAAACTACCAAGCCAATTCTTATACTGGGAAGGAAACAAGCTACCGGGGACCGGTTTCTGGCATTTCAGCCGTCTTCGGCCCGGCTTGCTTGAATCCTGATGGTGCAATGAGCTAGGGACTCACATCTGAGTATACCCTTCCACGCTTATGGTGGACAAAAACGATTCAGAAAAGGGGGTGGTGATGAACAGAGTGTCTGAATTAAGCAGACCACTCTTACCCAGTCCAAAGATCAGGGCTTTATCCATCACTGTTTTTTAGCTCACTGCACCATCCCAGCTCAGAACTTGGCTATATGCAAATTAGTCTGACCCTGGCCCAGTGCATCATGGGAACAGGGCAGACCAAACTACCAAGCCAATTCTTATACTGGGAAGGAAACAAGCTACCGGGGACCGGTTTCTGGCATTTCAGCCGTCTTCGGCCCGGCTTGCTTGAATCCTGATGGTGCAATGAGCTAGGGACTCACATCTGAGTATACCCTTCCACGCTTATGGTGGACAAAAATGATTCAGAAAAGGGGGTGGTGATGAACAGAGTGTCTGAATTAAGCAGACCACTCTTACCCAGTCCAAAGATCAGGGCTTTATCCATCACCGTTTTTTAGCTCACTGCACCATCCCAGCTCAGAACTTGGCTATATGCAAATTAGTCTGACCCTGGCCCAGTGCATCATGGGAACAGGGCAGACCAAACTACCAAGCCAATTCTTATACTGGGAAGGAAACAAGCTACCGGGGACCGGTTTCTGGCATTTCAGCCGTCTTCGGCCCGGCTTGCTTGAATCCTGATGGTGCAATGAGCTAGGGACTCACATCTGAGTATACCCTTCCACGCTTATGGTGGACAAAAATAATTCAGAAAAGGGGGTGGTGATGAACAGAGTGTCTGAATTAAGCAGACCACTCTTACCCAGTCCAAAGATCAGGGCTTTATCCATCACCGTTTTTTAGCTCACTGCACCATCCCAGCTCAGAACTTGGCTATATGCAAATTAGTCTGACCCTGGCCCAGTGCATCATGGGAACAGGGCAGACCAAACTACCAAGCCAATTCTTATACTGGGAAGGAAACAAGCTACCGGGGACCGGTTTCTGGCATTTCAGCCGTCTTCGGCCCGGCTTGCTTGAATCCTGATGGTGCAATGAGCTAGGGACTCACATCTGAGTATACCCTTCCACATTTATGGTGGACAAAAATGATTCAGAAAAGGGGGTGGTGATGAACAGAGTGTCTGAATTAAGCAGACCACTCTTACCCAGTCCAAAGATCAGGGCTTTATCCATCACCGTTTTTTAGCTCACTGCACCATCCCAGCTCGGAACTTGGCTATATGCAAATTAGTCTGACCCTGGCCCAGTGCATCATGGGAACAGGGCAGACCAAACTACCAAGCCAATTCTTATACTGGGAAGGAAACAAGCTACCGGGGACCGGTTTCTGGCATTTCAGCCGTCTTCGGCCCGGCTTGCTTGAATCCTGATGGTGCAATGAGCTAGGGACTCACATCTGAGTATACCCTTCCACGCTTATGGTGGACAAAAATGATTCAGAAAAGGGGGTGGTGATGAACAGAGTGTCTGAATTAAGCAGACCACTCTTACCCAGTCCAAAGATCAGGGCTTTATCCATCACCGTTTTTTAGCTCACTGCACCATCCCAGCTCAGAACTTGGCTATATGCAAATTAGTCTGACCCTGGCCCAGTGCATCATGGGAACAGGGCAGACCAAACTACCAAGCCAATTCTTATACTGGGAAGGAAACAAGCTACCGGGGACCGGTTTCTGGCATTTCAGCCGTCTTCGGCCCGGCTTGCTTGAATCCTGATGGTGCAATGAGCTAGGGACTCACATCTGAGTATACCCTTCCACGCTTATGGTGGACAAAAATGATTCAGAAAAGGGGCTGGTGATGAACAGAGTGTCTGAATTAAGCAGACCACTCTTACCCAGTCCAAAGATCAGGGCTTTATCCATCACCGTTTTTTAGCTCACTGCACCATCCCAGCTCAGAACTTGGCTATATGCAAATTAGTCTGACCCTGGCCCAGTGCATCATGGGAACAGGGCAGACCAAACTACCAAGCCAATTCTTATACTGGGAAGGAAACAAGCTACCGGGGACCGGTTTCTGGCATTTCAGGCGTCTTCGGCCCGGCTTGCTTGAATCCTGATGGTGCAATGAGCTAGGGACTCAAATCTGAGTATACCCTTCCACGCTTATGGTGGACAAAAATGATTCAGAAAAGGGGGTGGTGATGAACAGAGTGTCTGAATTAAGCAGACCACTCTTTCCCAGTCCAAAGATCAGGGCTTTATCCATCACCGTTTTTTAGCTCACTGCACCATCCCAGCTCAGAACTTGGCTATATGCAAATTAGTCTGACCCTGGCCCAGTGCATCATGGGAACAGGGCAGACCAAACTACCAAGCCAATTCTTATACTGGGAAGGAAACAAGCTACCGGGGACCGGTTTCTGGCATTTCAGCCATCTTCGGCCCGGCTTGCTTGAATCCTGATGGTGCAATGAGCTAGGGACTCACATCTGAGTATACCCTTCCACGCTTATGGTGGACAAAAACGATTCAGAAAAGGGGGTGGTGATGAACAGAGTGTCTGAATTAAGCAGACCACTCTTACCCAGTCCAAAGATCAGGGCTTTATCCATCACTGTTTTTTAGCTCACTGCACCATCCCAGCTCAGAACTTGGCTATATGCAAATTAGTCTGACCCTGGCCCAGTGCATCATGGGAACAGGGCAGACCAAACTACCAAGCCAATTCTTATACTGGGAAGGAAACAAGCTACCGGGGACCGGTTTCTGGCATTTCAGCCGTCTTCGGCCCGGCTTGCTTGAATCCTGATGGTGCAATGAGCTAGGGACTCACATCTGAGTATACCCTTCCACGCTTATGGTGGACAAAAATGATTCAGAAAAGGGGGTGGTGATGAACAGAGTGTCTGAATTAAGCAGACCACTCTTACCCAGTCCAAAGATCAGGGCTTCATCCATCACCGTTTTTTAGCTCACTGCACCATCCCAGCTCAGAACTTGGCTATATGCAAATTAGTCTGACCCTGGCCCAGTGCATCATGGGAACAGGGCAGACCAAACTACCAAGCCAATTCTTATACTGGGAAGGAAACAAGCTACCGGGGACCGGTTTCTGGCATTTCAGCCGTCTTCGGCCCGGCTTGCTTGAATCCTGATGGTGCAATGAGCTAGGGACTCACATCTGAGTATACCCTTCCACGCTTATGGTGGACAAAAATAATTCAGAAAAGGGGGTGGTGATGAACAGAGTGTCTGAATTAAGCAGACCACTCTTACCCAGTCCAAAGATCAGGGCTTTATCCATCACCGTTTTTTAGCTCACTGCACCATCCCAGCTCAGAACTTGGCTATATGCAAATTAGTCTGACCCTGGCCCAGTGCATCATGGGAACAGGGCAGACCAAACTACCAAGCCAATTCTTATACTGGGAAGGAAACAAGCTACCAGGGACCGGTTTCTGGCATTTCAGCCGTCTTCGGCCCGGCTTGCTTGAATCCTGATGGTGCAATGAGCTAGGGACTCATATCTGAGTATACCCTTCCACACTTATGGTGGACAAAAATGATTCAGAAAAGGGGGTGGTGATGAACAGAGTGTCTGAATTAAGCAGACCACTCTTACCCAGTCCAAAGATCAGGGCTTTATCCATCACCGTTTTTTAGCTCACTGCACCATCCCAGCTCAGAACTTGGCTATATGCAAATTAGTCTGACCCTGGCCCAGTGCATCATGGGAACAGGGCAGACCAAACTACCAAGCCAATTCTTATACTGGGAAGGAAACAAGCTACCGGGGACCGGTTTCTGGCATTTCAGCCGTCTTCGGCCCGGCTTGCTTGAATCCTGATGGTGCAATGAGCTAGGGACTCACATCTGAGTATACCCTTCCACGCTTATGGTGGACAAAAATGATTCAGAAAAGGGGGTGGTGATGAACAGAGTGTCTGAATTAAGCAGACCACTCTTACCCAGTCCAAAGATCAGGGCTTTATCCATCACCGTTTTTTAGCTCACTGCACCATCCCAGCTCAGAACTTGGCTATATGCAAATTAGTCTGACCCTGGCCCAGTGCATCATGGGAACAGGGCAGACCAAACTACCAAGCCAATTCTTATACTGGGAAGGAAACAAGCTACCGGGGACCGGTTTCTGGCATTTCAGCCGTCTTCGGCCCGGCTTGCTTGAATCCTGATGGTGCAATGAGCTAGGGACTCACATCTGAGTATACCCTTCCACGCTTATGGTGGACAAAAATGATTCAGAAAAGGGGCTGGTGATGAACAGAGTGTCTGAATTAAGCAGACCACTCTTACCCAGTCCAAAGATCAGGGCTTTATCCATCACCGTTTTTTAGCTCACTGCACCATCCCAGCACAGAACTTGGCTATATGCAAATTAGTCTGACCCTGGCCCAGTGCATCATGGGAACAGGGCAGACCAAACTACCAAGCCAATTCTTATACTGGGAAGGAAACAAGCTACCGGGGACCGGTTTCTGGCATTTCAGGCGTCTTCGGCCCGGCTTGCTTGAATCCTGATGGTGCAATGAGCTAGGGACTCACATCTGAGTATACCCTTCCACGCTTATGGTGGACAAAAATGATTCAGAAAAGGGGGTGGTGATGAACAGAGTGTCTGAATTAAGCAGACCACTCTTTCCCAGTCCAAAGATCAGGGCTTTATCCATCACCGTTTTTTAGCTCACTGCACCATCCCAGCTCAGAACTTGGCTATATGCAAATTAGTCTGACCCTGGCCCAGTGCATCATGGGAACAGGGCAGACCAAACTACCAAGCCAATTCTTATACTGGGAAGGAAACAAGCTACCGGGGACCGGTTTCTGGCATTTCAGCCGTCTTCGGCCCGGCTTGCTTGAATCCTGATGGTGCAATGAGCTAGGGACTCACATCTGAGTATACCCTTCCACGCTTATGGTGGACAAAAATGATTCAGAAAAGGGGGTGGTGATGAACACAGTGTCTGAATTAAGCAGACCACTCTTACCCAGTCCAAAGATCAGGGCTTTATCCATCACCGTTTTTTAGCTAACTGCACCATCCCAGCTCAGAACTTGGCTATATGCAAATTAGTCTGACCCTGGCCCAGTGCATCATGGGAACAGGGCAGACCAAACTACCAAGCCAATTCTTATACTGGGAAGGAAACAAGCTACCGGGGACCGGTTTCTGGCATTTCAGCCGTCTTCGGCCCGGCTTGCTTGAATCCTGATGGTGCAATGAGCTAGGGACTCACATCTGAGTATACCCTTCCACGCTTATGGTGGACAAAAATGATTCAGAAAAGGGGGTGGTGATGAACAGAGTGTCTGAATTAAGCAGACCACTCTTACCCAGTCCAAAGATCAGGGCTTTATCCATCACCGTTTTTTAGCTCACTGCACCATCCCAGCTCAGAACTTGGCTATATGCAAATTAGTCTGACCCTGGCCCAGTGCATCATGGGAACAGGGCAGACCAAACTACCAAGCCAATTCTTATACTGGGAAGGAAACAAGCTACCGGGGACCGGTTTCTGGCATTTCAGCCGTCTTCGGCCCGGCTTGCTTGAATCCTGATGGTGCAATGAGCTAGGGACTCACATCTGAGTATACCCTTCCACGCTTACAGTGGACAAAAATGATTCAGAAAAGGGGGTGGTGATGAACAGAGTGTCTGAATTAAGCAGACCACTCTTACCCAGTCCAAAGATCAGGGCTTTATCCATCACGGTTTTTTAGCTCACTGCACCATCCCAGCTCAGAACTTGGCTATATGCAAATTAGTCTGACCCTGGCCCAGTGCATCATGGGAACAGGGCAGACCAAACTACCAAGCCAATTCTTATACTGGGAAGGAAACAAGCTACCGGGGACCGGTTTCTGGCATTTCAGCCGTCTTCGGCCCGGCTTGCTTGAATCCTGATGGTGCAATGAGCTAGGGACTCACATCTGAGTATACCCTTCCACGCTTATGGTGGACAAAAATGATTCAGAAAAGGGGGTGGTGATGAGCAGAGTGTCTGAATTAAGCAGACCACTCTTACCCAGTCCAAAGATCAGGGCTTTATCCATCACCGTTTTTTAGCTCACTGCACCATCCCAGCTCAGAACTTGGCTATATGCAAATTAGTCTGACCCTGGCCCAGTGCATCATGGGAACAGGGCAGACCAAACTACCAAGCCAATTCTTATACTGGGAAGGAAACAAGCTACCGGGGACCGGTTTCTGGCATTTCAGCCGTCTTCGGCCCGGCTTGCTTGAATCCTGATGGTGCAATGAGCTAGGGACTCACATCTGAGTATACCCTTCCACGCTTATGGTGGACAAAAATGATTCAGAAAAAGGGGTGGTGATGAACAGAGTGTCTGAATTAAGCAGACCACTCTTACCCAGTCCAAAGATCAGGGCTTTATCCATCACCGTTTTTTAGCTCACTGCACCATCCCAGCTCAGAACTTGGCTATATGCAAATTAGTCTGACCCTGGCCCAGTGCATCATGGGAACAGGGCAGACCAAACTACCAAGCCAATTCTTATACTGGGAAGGAAACAAGCTATCGGGGACCGGTTTCTGGCATTTCAGCCGTCTTCGGCCCGGCTTGCTTGAATCCTGATGGTGCAATGAGCTAGGGACTCACATCTGAGTATACCCTTCCACGCTTATGGTGGACAAAAATGATTCAGAAAAGGGGGTGGTGATGAACAGAGTGTCTGAATTAAGCAGACCACTCTTAACCAGTCCAAAGATCAGGGCTTTATCCATCACCGTTTTTTAGCTCACTGCACCATCCCAGCTCAGAACTTGGCTATATGCAAATTAGTCTGACCCTGGCCCAGTGCATCATGGGAACAGGGCAGACCAAACTACCAAGCCAATTCTTATACTGGGAAGGAAACAAGCTACCGGGGACCGGTTTCTGGCATTTCAGCCGTCTTCGGCCCGGCTTGCTTGAATCCTGATGGTGCAATGAGCTAGGGACTCACATCTGAGTATACCCTTCCACGCTTATGGTGGACAAAAATGATTCAGAAAAGAGGGTGGTGATGAACAGAGTGTCTGAATTAAGCAGACCACTCTTACCCAGTCCAAAGATCAGGGCTTTATCCATCACTGTTTTTTAGCTCACTGCACCATCCCAGCTCAGAACTTGGCTATATGCAAATTAGTCTGACCCTGGCCCAGTGCATCATGGGAACAGGGCAGACCAAACTACCAAGTCAATTCTTATACTGGGAAGGAAACAAGCTACCGGGGACCGGTTTCTGGCATTTCAGCCGTCTTCGGCCCGGCTTGCTTGAATCCTGATGGTGCAATGAGCTAGGGACTCACATCTGAGTATACCCTTCCACGCTTATGGTGGACAAAAATGATTCAGAAAAGGGGGTGGTGATGAACAGAGTGTCTGAATTAAGCAGACCACTCTTACCCAGTCCAAAGATCAGGGCTTTATCCATCACCGTTTTTTAGCTCACTGCACCATCCCAGCTCAGAACTTGGCTATATGCAAATTAGTCTGACCCTGGCCCAGTGCATCATGGGAACAGGGCAGACCAAACTACCAAGCCAATTCTTATACTGGGAAGGAAACAAGCTACCGGGGACCGGTTTCTGGCATTTCAGCCGTCTTCGGCCCGGCTTGCTTGAATCCTGATGGTGCAATGAGCTAGGGACTCACATTTGAGTATACCCTTCCACGCTTATGGTGGACAAAAATGATTCAGAAAAGGGGGTGGTGATGAACAGAGTGTCTGAATTAAGCAGACCACTCTTACCCAGTCCAAAGATCAGGGCTTTATCCATCACCGTTTTTTAGCTCACTGCACCATCCCAGCTCAGAACTTGGCTATATGCAAATTAGTCTGACCCTGGCCCAGTGCATCATGGGAACAGGGCAGACCAAACTACCAAGCCAATTCTTATACTGGGAAGGAAACAAGCTACCGGGGACCGGTTTCTGGCATTTCAGCCGTCTTCGGCCCGGCTTGCTTGAATCCTGATGGTGCAATGAGCTAGGGACTCACATCTGAGTATACCCTTCCACGCTTATGGTGGACAAAAATGATTCAGAAAAGGGGGTGGTGATGAACAGAGTGTCTGAATTAAGCAGACCACTCTTACCCAGTCCAAAGATCAGGGCTTTATCCATAACCGTTTTTTAGCTCACTGCACCATCCCAGCTCAGAACTTGGCTATATGCAAATTAGTCTGACCCTGGCCCAGTGCATCATGGGAACAGGGCAGACCAAACTACCAAGCCAATTCTTATACTGGGAAGGAAACAAGCTACCGGGGACCGGTTTCTGGCATTTCAGCCGTCTTCGGCACGGCTTGCTTGAATCCTGATGGTGCAATGAGCTAGGGACTCACATCTGAGTATACCCTTCCACGCTTATGGTGGACAAAAATGATTCAGAAAAGGGGGTGGTGATGAACAGAGTGTCTGAATTAAGCAGACCACTCTTACCCAGTCCAAAGATCAGGGCTTTATCCATCACCGTTTTTTAGCTCACTGCACCATCCCAGCTCAGAACTTGGCTATATGCAAATTAGTCTGACCCTGGCCCAGTGCATCATGGGAACAGGGCAGACCAAACTACCAAGCCAATTCTTATACTGGGAAGGAAACAAGCTACCGGGGACCGGTTTCTGGCATTTCAGCCGTCTTCGGCCCGGCTTGCTTGAATCCTGATGGTGCAATGAGCTAGGGACTCACATCTGAGTATACCCTTCCACGCTTATGGTGGACAAAAATGATTCAGAAAAGGGGGTGGTGATGAACAGAGTGTCTGAATTAAGCAGACCACTCTTACCCAGTCCAAGGATCAGGGCTTTATCCATCACCGTTTTTTAGCTCACTGCACCATCCCAGCTCAGAACTTGGCTATATGCAAATTAGTCTGACCCTGGCCCAGTGCATCATGGGAACAGGGCAGACCAAACTACCAAGCCAATTCTTATACTGGGAAGGAAACAAGCTACCGGGGACCGGTTTCTGGCATTTCAGCCGTCTTCGGCCCGGCTTGCTTGAATCCTGATGGTGCAATGAGCTAGGGACTCACATCTGAGTATACCCTTCCACGCTTATGGTGGACAAAAATGATTCAGAAAAGGGGGTGGTGATGAACAGAGTGTCTGAATTAAGCAGACCACTCTTACCCAGTCCAAAAATCAGGGCTTTATCCATCACCGTTTTTTAGCTCACTGCACCATCCCAGCTCAGAACTTGGCTATATGCAAATTAGTCTGACCCTGGCCCAGTGCATCATGGGAACAGGGCAGACCAAACTACCAAGCCAATTCTTATACTGGGAAGGAAACAAGCTACCGGGGACCGGTTTCTGGCATTTCAGCCGTCTTCGGCCCGGCTTGCTTGAATCCTGATGGTGCAATGAGCTAGGGACTCACATCTGAGTATACCCTTCCACGCTTATGGTGGACAAAAATGATTCAGAAAAGGGGGTGGTGATGAACAGAGTGTCTGAATTAAGCAGACCACTCTTACCCAGTCCAAAGATCAGGGCTTTATCCATCACCGTTTTTTAGCTCACTGCACCATCCCAGCTCAGAACTTGGCTATATGCAAATTAGTCTGACCCTGGCCCAGTGCATCATGGGAACAGGGCAGACCAAACTACCAAGCCAATTCTTATACTGGGAAGGAAACAAGCTACCGGGGACCGGTTTCTGGCATTTCAGCCGTCTTCGGCCCGGCTTGCTTGAATCCTGATGGTGAAATGAGCTAGGGACTCACATCTGAGTATACCCTTCCACGCTTATGGTGGACAAAAATGATTCAGAAAAGGGGGTGGTGATGAACAGAGTGTCTGAATTAAGCAGACCACTCTTACCCAGTCCAAAGATCAGGGCTTTATCCATCACCGTTTTTTTAGTTCACTGCACCATCCCAGCTCAGAACTTGGCTATATGCAAATTAGTCTGACCCTGGCCCAGTGCATCATGGGAACAGGGCAGACCAAACTACCAAGCCAATTCTTATTCTGGGAAGGAAACAAGCTACCGGGGACCGGTTTCTGGCATTTCAGCCGTCTTCGGCCCGGCTTGCTTGAATCCTGATGGTGCAATGAGCTAGGGACTCACATCTGAGTATACCCTTCCACGCTTATGGTGGACAAAAATGATTCAGAAAAGGGGGTGGTGATGAACAGAGTGTCTGAATTAAGCAGACCACTCTTACCCAGTCCAAAGATCAGGGCTTTATCCATCACCGTTTTTTAGCTCACTGCACCATCCCAGCTCAGAACTTGGCTATATGCAAATTAGTCTGACCCTGGCCCAGTGCATCATGGGAACAGGGCAGACCAAACTACCAAGCCAATTCTTATACTGGGAAGGAAACAAGCTACCGGGGACCGGTTTCTGGCATTTCAGCCGTCTTCGGCCCGGCTTGCTTGAATCCTGATGGTGCAATGAGCTAGGGACTCACATCTGAGTATACCCTTCCACGCTTATGGTGGACAAAAATGATTCAGAAAAGGGGGTGGTGATGAACAGAGTGTCTGAATTAAGCAGACCACTCTTACCCAGTCCAAAGATCAGGGCTTTATCCATCACCGTTTTTTAGCTCACTGCACCATCCCAGCTCAGAACTTGGCTATATGCAAATTAGTCTGACCCTGGCCCAGTGCATCATGGGAACAGGGCAGACCAAACTACCAAGCCAATTCTTATACTGGGAAGGAAACAAGCTACCGGGGACCGGTTTCCGGCATTTCAGCCGTCATTTGATTGAGCTATTCTTTTATCTGTCTGAAATTATATGGCAAACTCGTATACGGTAAAATATTTACCACATAATTTGGCGCCCGAACAGGGACCCCTCCCCCACCCCACGCGCCGGTGATGCGTCGCAGGCCTTGCCCCCTACCACAGCCGTGACGGACCCCATACGCATCTGCAGGTTTTCCTGTATCTCCCTCAGGCCTACGGTGGAGACGGAGACTGCGGCCGACATCTAGACGAGGCGGTGAGGAGTGCGGAGGATCCCGACCAGAGCCCAGCCGAGAGAGCAGCGTCCGAGGTATCGAGAGGCCCACCTGTAGCGTCGAGGCGCATGCGTAGTGCGCAGCAGCAGCAGTGACGTCGTAGCGGTCCAGTCCAGTCGAGTTTCCGAGGCCTTCCGTTCTGTGCTTCCCGGTGAGTACCGCTGCTGGGGACGCATCAAGACGGGTGCATTAATTTGTGTCCGGTCAAGACGGGTTTGGGTACACAGATCCGGTCTGCACTGTTTTAGCAGTGTATCTGTACTGTTTAGCAGTGCGTCTAGTATTCAGTTCTCCAGTTATTCAATTTTTTTTGTTGAGTCAGTATTCGTTCGAAATGTTTCAATGTGTTTTAATGTCGTGGTATGAGTGATTGTTTGCCTTTCTCTACTGTGTTTATCGTGTTTGCGTCTAGATCGAGGTAGCAATGCCTTTGTTTTCAAAGTTACGACAGGTAGGAACTAGGAAAGGGATACTTGAAGTAGCAGTTCCCATCCCACCTATGGACACCCCCGGACATTTTATGTACCACAAGCATGGCTTAGATGCCATACTGTACTTAGACTTGTGGGTGGACTATACCAAGACTTGGCAGAGAATCAGAGATGGCCCGTTACAGGGACATGGGATGCCGAGTGCATCATGAGAGTAGAGGAAGCGTTATGGAAAAAGGAAGCCAGTCAGTCACAGAAAGATGCAATAGAATTATGGCGTAAAGGATCACATAGACGGACAGAGAAAGCACTCAGAAAAGCAGAGAAAAGTAGAGAGGATTCCGAAAAAGCTAAAGCTATTGATTCCGAAGCGACGTTCTTTACTGTAATCGATCTCAAGAACGCCTTCTTTAGTGTCCCCATTGATCCGGAAAGCCAATACCTTTTCGGATTCTGTTTAAATGGCCGAAGCTTCAAATTTGCACGCGCACCTCAAGGATTCACAGAAAGCCCCAGCATCTACAGCCAAGCATTAAAACGACAACTTGACAGTATTCACATGCCTGCCAACACTGCCCTACTCCAATACGTCGATGATCTATTGATCACCGCCCGTAGTGAACCAGAATGTGAACAAGCATCACTGACAGTTTTGCATTTCCTGGCGGACAAGGGACACAAGGTGTCTCCTTCGAAGCTACAATTCTGTGCCCAGCAAGTGGTGTACGTTGGGCACTTGCTGTCCAAGTGGGGTAGGCAGCTGACACCCGAACGGATTCAGTTAATTGCACATCTTCCGCAAACCAAGACACAGAAAGAAGTACGAGCCTTTATTGGACTCACTTCTTATTGCAGACAATGGATTCCACAATATGCATTTCTAGCTAAACCACTTATACAGTTGACAACACAGGAGGCAGCGTCTTCGACTGTTCTCCCTTGGACTCAGGAACATACACAAGCTTTTGACGAATTAAAGAAAGCCTTATGTCAAGCACCAGTTTTAGCAACACCATGTTACAGCAAACCTTTTACACTTTTTGTCACAGAACGCGATGGCACAGCGTTGTCGGTTCTCACTCAGCTTCAAGCAGACAAACACAGACCGTGTGCTTATTTTTCGAGTACATTGGATCCAGTAGTCCAGGCCTTGCCTGCATGCTTAAAGTCAGTTGCAGCAACAGCTCTAGCAATCAGACAAAGTGACTCCATTGTATTAGGACATCAACTGACAGTACAAGTTCCACATGCTGTGGAGGTTCTCCTAAACAGAACACAGACTCAACACTTGACTATAGCACGACTGACAGGTTATGAATTAACATTATTCCAACCACACATAGAAATCAGACGCTGCAATACACTAAATCCTGCTACACTTTTACCATCAAACACAACAGATCCTACTCCACATGACTGCGTGGATGTCGTTGACACAATTACGAAACCCAGACAAGACTTGACAGATGTCGCATTACCCAATCCAGACCTGACACTTTATGTGGATGGTTCATGTTTAAGAACAAGCACAGGAGAGTTAGTTGCCGCATATGCAGTGACCACTGAAACTGAAGTCATAGAAACACATCGCATTGACACCTTGTCAGCCCAAGCAGCAGAGCTCATTGCTCTGACTCAAGCCTGTATACGAGCCAAGAACCTGAAAGTAAACATATACACAGATTCACGTTATGCATTCGGAGTCGTACACGACTTCGGTGTCCTCTGGCAAGAAAGAGGTTTCTTGACCTCCCACGGAGCCAAGATTCAGCATGGTCCCCTCATTCAAGCTCTGCTAGAAGCAATACATTTGCCTACAGCCATAGCTATCATGAAGTGCAAAGCACATACAAAAGTCACAGACACTATTTCTCAGGGCAACGATTTTGCAGATCGAATAGCGAAACATACAGCACTGACTCATACCCAAGCGACTGACATGACAAAGACTGACGTAACCTCACTGACACATTGTATGACAGTCAGAGATCCTACACAAGATGTCATCGACATACAGACACATGCTACTCCAGATGAAATAAAGAAATGGGCTGAACAAGGAGGGGTCCAGACAGAACAGGGATGGATGACGAGGGGAAAGACCACATGGTTTCTTCCCGACTCTATGGTTCAAGTTATCATCAACACAGCACATAGCCCAGCACATAGGTGAAAAAGCCATGTTAGACAGTTTACAGAACCTCTGGTTCAACAAGCATTTACGGGCAGCAGCAAAACAGAAAGTGCATACCTGCATGATCTGTTGTCAGTTCAATCCAGGAAAAGGTATTCCCGTGGAACGAGGTGAATTTCATCCTCCCGACCATCCTTTTGAAGTCCTCCAGATGGATTATATCCAGATGGACAGATGCCGAGGATTCAAGTATGTCCTCGTAGTTGTATGTGCCCTATCCCGATGGACAGAAGCATATCCCGTCCCAGATTACACTGCCCCGACCACTGCTAAGCAGTTGGTTCGTGAGTTTTTCCCTCGATACGGTTTGCCCCGTGTCGTGTATTCAGATAACGGTCAGCCCTTCTCATCTGAGCTTATGAAGCAGGTTTCACTTCTATTGGGGTACCAGTGGAAGTTTCACTGTGTCCGACATCCCGAGGCAGCAGGTCTCGTGGAGCGACACAATCAGACTCTGAAAACTCGCCTTGCCAAAGTGTGTAAAGAGAAAGGAGTAGATTGGATAGTAGCTTTACCAGTTGCCCTTTTTTATATGTGAATGGTAGCCCATTCTAGGACAGGGCTATCCCCGTATGAGGTGGTCTTCGGTAGACCTCCTAATATGTGGGGGACGCCTCTGCCGCGCAAAATAACCGATGTTGACAGTAATATGCTGACAGATTACCTTGCTTCCTTGATGTCTGCACTACAATCATGTTGTTCACAGGTTGCGGCAGCCTTCCCAGACAACACCGAGGTGAAATAACATGAACTGGTCCCGGGGGACGTCGTTGTAGTCCGAAATTTCGACCGGTCGAGCCCTCTGGAGCCCCGCTGGAAGGAGCCGAAAATCGTCTTGTTAACAACCAGGACTGCAGTAAAATTAGAGGGGAGGAAGGGCTGGGTCCACTCCAGCCATGTGAAGCGTTTTTATGGACTTCCGCCAAAAACTGATTCCCAGAACTCTCACATTCCCGAGACTGATACCAAACTCCCCCTGTTAGAGACAACTCCCCAAGAGGAGTACCGGATGAAATTGAGGTCTAGTAAGTCAGACAGTTTAATTGTTTAAGTCCCCCTCGGGTGAAGCGGTTAGGCAGTTTCTGACATGTACAAGTTAGACCCAAATAGAGAGAGAGATAGACAGGAGACTAAGAAACAGAAATATTGTAAAAATCTCCGAAGCAGATGCGTCTGTACACTACTTATTATGCTTTTTCTGAGTCTTACGATTATTATTATGAGTTGGATGTTATACATGTATTTTCCTCTTGCACATTCTTTTTCTAATGACACTGCCGAGCACACGTTTAGTGCTCTACCTCCACACGAATTGTCTTATCGACTTGCGCTGCGCAACAATACATTCATTTGTATGTTACACCACTCTCACCAGATCAACAATGCTACTAATTGTTGGATATGTGGCCGACTCCCTCCCTATCAGAATTACAAGGGAGCTCTGCCCCTCTTTCCTTACCCGTTTACACATAATGGTTCCTGTGGTGCATGGTTTAGTTTAATATCCTCTATAGACACCGAATCTAGGGTTTCCCAAGGCAATTGGATATGGGGAAATCTGAACACAGTCATGAACAAAGCATGTTTCCCAAACGAGGAGGGTCTTCCACAAATGACAGGGACAGATCTAGAAAATGAAGTGTATGGATTAGGCAATTTTACACTTAACCTCATGATTCTAAATGTTCAGTCAGAGACCAGTCCAGACTTGCCATCTATATCAGTTTTACCAGCGAAAGGTGTATTATGTGTCAGAAAGAATGGTTCAGTACATCTAGGTCACAGTGACTGTACTACTGTGGTCGAATTTAGTGATAAAGGCAAGCCTACATTCAAAGCTTCCCGACATTCCTATTTTATATGTGGTCAGACAGCTTATGTCCGTTTACCTCTAGACTGGGATGGTACCTGTTTCATTGCATTCTTATTACCACCAGTTTTCCTAGCCCCATCTGACTATCACATGAATTCCCGCCTTAATATTGTTAGACACAAGAGAGATCTCCCAATAGTTGATCAGACTGAAACTACATGGGAATAATACACAGATTTCAATAAAGGATTCTTTCCCTATCTAGGCACTGTCTCCAATAGTAAACTGATACGCAAATTAACCAGAATACTCGAAGCGGTAGTGAATGAGACTACTTCTGCTTTGGGCAACTTAACAGAGGAGCAGTCTGCTATGAGACTTGTTGTTCTTCAGAACCGCCTTGTCCTTGACGTCAACCTGGCAGATAGGGGCGGAGCTTGTAGAGTCATCGGATCCAGTTGTTGCGTGTTTATTCCTAATAACGCGCCATCAGTCTATAAAGCCATTACCAGACCTCACGAGATTGCTCATCTGATACACCAGAATCCAGGCTCCTGGACTTGGTCCGGTTGGCTCTGGAGTGTAGTATCGGCCTGGGGATGGAAGCTACTGTCATTCCTAGGAATCATATTGACCATAGTGTTCAGTTGTTGTCTATGTCTACAATGTGGGCCAGCGATTTGCGGCTTGTGCGCCACAGCATGTGGTCCCCATCCAAGTTCACGTTCCCATTCCCGAAGTAAGAAAGAAGAACAGATAATGTTATATGAACAAATAGATGGTCTCATGAAAATTGATATATCTTAATGGGTCCATAGGGGACAAGGAGGGAATGAGGTAATTGAAATTTTTATGGTCAAGTGTGTCCCCTAACGTGTACCCCATCGACTCCATGTACGAGTTTAAAGTGCATGTAACTTCCCTCCACAACCGAATCTGATGACGCAAATACATTTGCGTTCAACGTTAACATGTCCTCTATCGGATCCACCATGAATGGATCGATAATTCAGTTCCTAAATATGCTGTGCCACCGTCTTTACATGGTGCACTTTCACGTTTTTCCTGGCTCTGCCGAGCTAGGCCCTGATTTCTGCCTTCGAGCCACTTCTGTCTCTGCCTCTGAAAGCTGCAGCATGGAGATGCATCCCTGACCTCTGCCTTACTTCCTGCCAAGCGAGCGGTGCCCGGCTCGGCCTGGCCTGCCTGCCAAAAACAGTATTTTACCTTCAAGTTATCAGCGTAGCCAGCTCAGCCTCCTCGAAAACACATTCCTGTCTAGTGAAATAGGTAAACATATCCCCGGCTGCAGAGCAAAGGGCCAAGCCTTCCTGTCTCCCTTATGAAATTCATTGCTCCCGTTACCATGGTAGGTCCCTGTCTCCGCGCATTGCACTTAGACAAATATGCATTCAGTATAGAATAGCCTCTGCCCGAGAGACCTTTTACTTCAGATTAAACATACTCCAAATACAAGATATCAGATATGTTATAGGAACAGGTCGATCTGACATGCCAGACTTCTGTCTCCTCTACTAGTGCTAAAAGTCAGACCCTTTGCTTCCTCCAGATGCACGTCAATCACACGTCATATTAGCTGCGCGCGCATTCAGGCCACAGGTTTCAGCTGACTCTGCAGAATTCTCTATGCATCCACCCACTTATGACACTTTTCTGTGACGTTTCTAGTACACGCCTCTGTGCACACCCTTGTTCACGCCTTTTTGCTACGCACATGTGTTCTTATCATATACATTTCACTTGTCACGCCTACTGTATTCACTGCCATTGTGTCATTTTACTATATATGTCATGTACTGTTAATAAATTGTTGACATCTTTCTGCCATCATTGCATACCCGAACCCTTGTATTGATGGAATTGATTTCCATGACTCGAGTCATTTTGATTAAAGCCCTTATGACTCAGACACCACGGACTCTGCCTCTCATTTGATTGAGCTATTCTTTTATCTGTCTGAAATTATATGGCAAACTCGTATACGGTAAAATATTTACCACATGTTGATACGTTCCTTGAGGTGTGTGATCCATCCCCAAGTTTTAGGCGGATCCAGGTATTGGTGTGGAGCACAATTATGGCTCGTAGAAGCATTGGTGGGATCCTCCATTTCCGTAGTTTGAGCCATAGTAGGCTTCGAGGCACACAATCAAAAGCGGCCTTGAAGTCCACGAAGCAGCCATGCATGAACATTTCAGAGGCAGACGTTTTGTCCATCAGGATCGATATTGCGAGCAAATTGGTTATAGTGCCTGATTTTTGCACAAATCCTGTCTGGTTAAAAGGTATTCTGTGTTTTTTTGTTGCCCAGGATGCCAGGTCATGAAGGAGCAGTTTGGCGTAGTATTTCGATTCTACATCCTGTAGTTTTTCGGATCTGATCTCTTACCTCCCTTGAAGAATGGATGTATGATGGCGCCGCGCCATGATTCAGGTAGTTCAGAGTTAAACCAGCAGTGGGAAAAGAGGGGTGCCAGTTGATGGACCCAGAATTCTGTATCTTGCTTAAACAACGCCTGTGGTAGACCATTCGGCCCTGGGGGTCCGTCAGCACGACCCTCGGTTATAGTTTGGGCTATTTTATCCATGGTGATTCTCAAGACTGTAAATGCGTTGTCCAGTGGTTCTAAGGTCTGAAATGAGGATTTAGTATTGATTGCCAGTGGTGTCCTTGGGTTACATTCAACTTTTTTATTTGATTGGACTGCTTCCGTAGTGCCCAGCGTTCGGTAGCGAATAGGTTGTTGGGCCACTGCCGGTGGGTTGACGGGTGAGCCAGCTTTTTTCTCTTGTTCCTCAAAGTGCGCTGTTAAATAGAGTACCCATTCTGCTTCGGAGATGTTGGCGCTGCTTAGTCCTCCTTGCTTTTGTATTTTGGAATTGAGGATTGGCCAGAAGGCTTTTGGGTTATGACTTTTGTTCGCGTGCATCAGTTTTGACCAGAACTGTTAAGAGCGTTTGTTTTTTTCGTGAAATATTGCTCGTCCAAGTGCTTTCTGGGCGACCTTGTACTTATGAACTTCTCCAGGACACCTACGGACTTGTCTTAACGTGCTGTTACATTTTTATTTTAATTCCTTGATTTCATCTGTTATTATTGCTGGATTTCATTTTTTAGTGTTTCCCGAGGTGCGGGGAAACTTTTTAAGCAGTTCCTCAGAAAAGTAGGCCCATGCCATAACTGGTGATAATTCGTTTATGTTCCTTTGGTTTTGCAAGTCTCTACATTTAGTCATTATTGCCGGTATTATTGGATCTGACCATTTCAACCTTTTGAGGTTTTCGGTGTAGTCTCCTCCTGAAGTTTGGCTGGTTACGGCATGATATGCTAGATTAGATGACATTGTGATCACTTGGGGACGATGATCACTGTCACCTCGAGAGACAATGGTGTAATTCTCGATCAGGGGGAGGATTCTCTTGTTACAAACTGTGTAGTCTAGAAAGGAATGAATGCGGCCGTTTGACCTTGTCCAGTTCGGTGGATTATCCTTAGGGAATTGATCGTTCAAGACTGTGTAGCCTACGGAACTGAGTTGGAGAACCATGTATTCACCAATGTTGCTATATTTGGTGCCGGAGGGTTTTATTTGTTCAAGGATGTTAGGCCACGGGGGCCACTAGATCTTCTGGGAGTTCTTGAAAAAGATTTGTATTGTAGTCGCTGGATACGAGACAGGCTGGGCTGTTGTAATTACTTTCCAGATTGCACAAGGTCTGAATTGGGTGATTGAACTTCGATTTTTTATCCTTGGTGCTTGATGAGATGTAAACATTGATCAGGAACAGTTATCAGTGTATTTGGTATTATCTATCCTTATCCCAGAGATCCAATCTTCCTTAAATGTAATTTTTACGATATTGACGTTAAGCTTCACTGAAGTGTAGATGGTAAGACCGCCACTGAGTCGACCGGATTTATGCAACTTCTTGGGCTGGGACTCTGTATTCCAGGTATCCTTCTATTGGGAGACTGACCGTGGACCATGTTTCCTGCACTAGTATGATCTCATGGGTTTTTAAGAAATGTATCACGTCGATGGATTGGAGTTTTGGGATGAGACCACTGATGTTCCATGAGCATACTGAGAGACCGGGCTGAATACTGGTTCAAATTTGGTTCCCCCTGTTCAGGGCCCCTGGCAGCCATGCCCAGTCAGGCGCCGTCGTTTTAACCTCTTCTGTTCCGGTGCATATTGCCTTTCCTGGGGATCGGCTTTTTGCAGATCCTAGTACTTAGAGGGTTGATGGGCCTGGTTGGTCTAATAAGGCCGGTGGTTTTGCAAGGACTGATGGGTACCGCGGTTCGGGTTGTTGCGCTATTTTGATTCCCATTGAGTTGAATAGGTCAGACATTAATAAAACTTGCTCCATGATTGCTGCAGATGAAAAAGTAATTAACGTTGATTCGGAGAGTTGGTTACCTTCGGTAGGTGTGAATTCGATTGAGATTATGTCATTGGATTCAATGTGGCGAAGTTCGGGAATATTTTTAAAGAGTTTCAAGATGTTCCCTCTATTCAAGATATCATGAGGTCCTTTGGTGTAGTATTCAGGAATGAATAGCAATTTTGTTTTTGGAATTGTAGTTGTAAAGACCTGACCTGGGGTCTTATGATCCTTTTTGTCCGTTACCAGTGGTAAATTAACTCTCCTTTGGGTATGGAGTAACTGTAGCTTCTGACCCACTTGTTCTACTTGGGGTTATGGGTCCTCGATTCTCGAGGGATGTTTACCTGTGTCCCAATTCTTGAATAGTGTTATTTGGAAGTTCTCCTTGCGTCTTGACTATGCTTGTGCTGGTCTATCATTGCCCTATTTTTGTTTTCCCTTGATATTTTGGCCGTGTTTGTTATAGCTGTCATGTTTTCTAATTTAATTATAGCCATATAGGGCAGTGTTTCTGGTTTTATAGTTCTCTCGAGGTTATCTAAGTCGGGTGGTGTGAAGACTTTGCTAGGACCTCGCCCCTAGCCGCCGGTAAATCCTTGTGGGTTTTGCTGAGGATGGGTGACAATAACGTCTTACTGATTGCCTCTGTACTTGCTTGCGGAGGGGAATTTTGTGATGATAAAAAAGTGCTGTGTGAAATCACGGGGTTGGTTGAACTGCGACGTGTAATGTCCTTTTCAACATGGCGGGGAACCTCTATGCTGTGTCTAATATGCTTTTTCCTTAGTCTCTTCCTTTCCCTTTTGCTTTGATGTTGGTTTTGAGGGGGTTTAGTCATTGGTCTCGATCTCGGGACCATGTCTCCAGTGTTGTTGTCTAGCTTTATCTCAGACATAGACGTTGTTTCTACTTTTAGCGTGATGTTGTTTTTATTGTTTGATTTGATGGTGTGAAAAATGCTGAACTCTTTAGGAGCCAATTGCTTATCTGGAGATGTTACTGAAGCTGAGGCGTGGGTTGGTTGAGTATCGGATTTTACTGGTAAGACCTTGATACCATTACTTGTTTTATTCTGGCTTGTGCTCTGATCGATAATTTTCTGACTGGTTACATTAATTGTGGGCAAATGTGTCCGATGTGGTGTCTCGTGTGAACCTGATGGTAGTTTCCTTATTTCTGTCAATACCATGGTGAGGAACTGGGGCAGCGTAGACAGGCTATCTATGATTGGAGAGCAGCAGCATATCGCTTGGCTCAAGTTGACTTTGGATTGTGCTTTTGTAATTAGGGCATTCAGGCCTTCCAATTTGTTGTCGATCCCTGCTGTGTAAACAGCTAGTGTATTTAGAAGGTCGATGTAGGAGAGTAGGGTCTGCTATCCTATGGTCAACCCAAATTTTTGCTTTTTGCTTCACTGGTTTATGACTTAATGTGGCTGTGGGCCTGCTAATCAGACCCACAGCCTGCTGTTCTCTCTCTAAATTAATGCTAATGCACTCTAGATGCATTATGAATTGGAACTGGTTCACCTTATTGGCCCCTGTAACAGTGTACCCTAGGTACCCAGGGCATAGGTGTTTCCAAGGCCTACCAGGGGCTGCAGCATGTATTGTGCCACCCCTGGCCTGGACTCCATATTTGACACAACTGGCTGATCACTCAGCTGGGGTAAGTTGGTGTAATCACCTCTTGCTTAGGTGTGGTATGTCTATACCTAACCTAAACTGGACACATATGTTCCTATCAGCCACTCCTATGGAAGGCCTCATCAATCCTGGAGGCAGAGTGCTTGGAAATATGTGAGATGGTGCTCTAGCATGAGCTGAGACTGTCTGCAGCTGTCGGGAACAACTCCCTTAGCTGTTCCGGGATATTGCCATACCATATACTCTTAAGTGCATTATAATCCTCGCGGTTACATGCTAACTTTGGTTTGGCTTTTTCAAAACATGTCGAGTAAGGTGTCATACGAATTGGAATACTATCCCCTCGACAGTTCTGTCGACGGGGATAAAATTCCACCCTTCTAGAGGGACACGACATGCACCTAACCTGAACCCCGGTTAAAGTTAATCAGAGCCTCAGCATCACAAAATGGATGCTGCCACACAGACACAAGTCTGACCTCCTGCTGCTGGGAGTCCTTCTAGCGAGGGAGGCTTGGACAAAGGGTTTCCTGCCTTGGGAGGTGCGAGCACCACCCCAGACAGGATTTTGTGTATTGGGTAGGACAGGGCTGAATAGAATCAGACATGCCCGGGCGCACAAGGTGTCCTTGTGCATAAGCCAGTCCAAACCGGTCCTGGGGCCTTCCAGCCCCAGTCCTGGCGAGGAGCTGGAATAAGGAAAGGGGGTGTAACCGCCCCCCCTTCCTGGTCCCACCCAGAGGAGGGACCTAGCAGGGGATCCACCCCTCAGATTGGGAATAAGAGTGGGAGCAGTGCCATAGCACATCAGATCATCCTGAATCATCTTGAAACTAAGAAGACGACTGGACTTCGACATTCTGCTGCACAGAAGACTGAAGAGCATCTCCCTTCAATCAATCAATCAATCAATCACAGACATTTATATAGCGCACTACTTACCCGGAGGGTCTCAAGGCGCTAGGGGGGGGGGGAGTGCTGCTACTGCTCGAATAGCCAGGTCTTGAGCTTCTTCCTGAAGGAGAGGTGGTCTTGGGTCAGGCGCAGGTCGGTCGGGAGGGAGTTCCAGGTCTTGGCGGCCAGGTAGGAGAAGGACCTTCCTCCTGTTGTCGTTCTCCGGATGCGGGGGACGGTGGCGAGGGCGTGGCTGGCTGATCGGAGATGTCGTTTGGGAACGTGGAAGTTGATGCGGTTGTTGAGGTAGCTAGGTCCTTGATCGTGTAGGGCTTTGTGTGCGTGGGTGAGGAGGCAGAAGGTGATTCTTTTGTTGATGGGGAGCCAATGCAGGTCTCTCAGATGTCCGGAGATGTGGCTGTGTCGTGGGATGTCGAGGATGAGTCTGGCTGAGGCGTTCTGGATCCGCTGGAGTCTCTTCTGGAGCTTGGCGGTGGTTCTGGCGTAGAGGGCGTTGCCGTAGTCCAGTCGGCTGGTGACGAGGGCCTGGGTGACCGTCTTCCTTGTCTCGGTGGGGATCCACCGGAAGATCTTCCGTAGCATGCGCAGGATGTTGAAGCATGACGAGGAGACGGCGTTGACTTGTCTGGTCATGGTGAGGGAGGAGTCCAAGATGAAGCCCAGGTTGCGTGCGTGGTCTGTCGGTTTGGGTGCGCTGCCCAGGGCGGGGGCCACCAGGAGTCTTCCCAGGCGGAGGGCGAGGAACCCAGGATGAGGACTTCCGTCTTGTCTGAGTACAGTTTCAGGCGGCTGGTCGTCATCCACTCGGCTACGTCTTTCATCCCTTCGTGAAGGTTGGCTCTGGCGGCGGCGGGGTCGTTGGTCAGGGAGAGGATCAGCTGGGTGTCGTCGGCGTAGGAGATGATGTTGAGGTTGTGTTGGCGTGCGATGGCTGCGAGGGGGCTCATGTATACGTTGAAGAGGGTGGGGCTCAGTGAGGATCCTTGAGGGACGCCGCAGATGACTTCGGTGGCCTCTGACTTGTACGGTGGTAGGCGGACTCTCTGTGTTCTTCCATCGAGGAAAGAGATGATCCATTCCAGTGCCTTCTCCTGGATTCCGACGTTGCTGAGACGCTGCACTAGGGTGCGGTGGCAGACAGTGTCGAAGGCCGCGGAGAGGTCTAGGAGGATGAGGGCCGCTGTTTCTCCGTTGTCCATCAGGGCTCGGATGTCATCGGTGGCAGCGATGAGGGCGGTCTCGGTGCTGTGGTTGGCTCTGAAGCCAGACTGTGAGGGGTCGAGGGATCCATTCGTCTCGAGGAAGGCGGCCAGCTGCTTGTTGACGGTCTTCTCGATGACTTTGGCTGGGAACGGGAGAAGCGAGATGGGGCGGTAATTCTTGAGTTCGGTGGGGTCCGCTGTAGGTTTCTTTAGTAGGGCGCTGAGTTCGGCGTGCTTCCAGCTCTCCGGGAAGGTGGCGATGTCGAAGGAGGTGTTGATGATGTCCCGCAGGTGGGGCGCGATGACCGCGTCGGCCTTGTTGAAGATGTGGTGAGGGCAGGGGTCGGTCGGAGATCCGGAGTGGATGGAGTTCATCATGTGGATGGTGTCTTCGGTGCTGATCGGAGTCCAGGTGCGGAGGGTGGTGGTGGGGGGCGGTGGTTCGGTTGTGGCGTGCGTCGGTTGAGTGCTGAAGCTGTTGTGTATTGCCGCGATCTTGTTGTGGAAGTAGGAGGCGAGGGAGTTGCAGAGGTCTTGCGAAGGGGTGATGTCGTTGTTTCCGGCGTTGGGGTTGGAGAGCTCTTTGACGATGTTGAAGAGTTCCTTGCTATTGTGTGCGTTGTTGTCCAGCCGGTCCTTGAATGCAGTTTTCTTAGTGTCGCGGATCAGTTGGTGGTGCTTCCGGGTGGCAAGCTTGAGGGCGGTCATGTTGTCCGGTGTTGGTTCCCTTCTCCAGGCTTTCTCGAGGGCTGGGCAGTTCTTCTTGGAGCTCTTGAGTTCGTCGGTGAACCAAGGGGCCTTCTTGCTGCCGGGTCTGCTAGGCGGGGTCCTCAGTGGGGCGAGTTCGTCCGCGCAGTTGTTGACCCTTGTGGCCTAGGAGTGGCCACCCTGTGAACACAGGTACATCCAGCAACTCGATGTCTGCTTTCCCGCCGCCTCCCACTGGGGCCCGTGCCCAGAGCCTGACAAGACCTAGATTCCCAGATATCTCAGAGCCCCATCCACAGTCCCTGAAAAGAAGAGACCCGTGGAGGCACCGAGACACTTAAGACTGGACCTTTTGAAAGACCCCCGAGAAGCTGACTGCGCAGCACCCGAGGCACCCTCGATGCTGTGCTTTGGGGATTTAGAAGCCCTACAACAGAGCAGCCCTTGCACCGGATATCAGCCCCGCAGCATCTCCACGATCTGCGTGGGGCCCTTTTGCATTGTGCCACTTGATGCGCCATCCCGGCCACTTGCCACGTGGTCAGCGGCCATCTTGGTGATGAAACCTACAATTTACACTGCGGGTCTGGTTGATCCAGACTGGCCCTCGCTCCTGTGAAAAGGAACACCCGCTCTGGCCTTGCTGGTCTGAGTGAGAAGCTTGCATCGATTCCTGTGTGGCTTGCATTAGCCAAGGCCTGTTTGCTCCGATCAAGAAGCCAACACTGCCAACAGCTAGAGCTTTTGTGGGACAGCTTGTGACCAATGCCTAGACGTCCTTGACCTCTTTGTGTCCACATGGCTACAGAGACAATCTTCACCTCATCGCCTGTGTGCACCCAACATCGCCTGGTTCCATCCTGGTTCCACAGTAGCCACTGGCTAGTGACTTTGAACATTGTCCCCTCTTCTTTCAGGTCTTCACCACTTCAGATCCACCCTTGGGTCCACCGGAACTCTTCACATCGAGATGCCTGCAGCATCTTCAGCTCCGAGCACCATCAACCTGCGTGACGAAACCCGACAATACTTCGCACCTGTGCAACCGCTTCCTGTGGGTGAGGTAACTCAGCAACGCTGGTATTCCCACACTGGTACACACCTCTAGTGCCTGTGTCTAAAGTTTCATTCTTCTAGGTCACTCAGAAGGTTCCTTAATAACTAACTTTGTAACTTTTACGCACCATTGACTTAACATTGGTATATGTGTGCACTTTCCGCACTGCACCCAAGTCCTGCGGGCCTTTCCCGACTTCATCACTGTTAGTCCCGAACATCTCCAGCGATTCCCCAGGCCCTAAGCCTACTTTCTTTCAGCTAGGTGGTTCTTATACCACTATTTTAGTATATGGTTTAGGTGGCCCCTAGGGCTCATCCATATTGTGCAACTTTTGTATATTTTAACTGTGTTTTGTTTTAACGCTTATGCTTCTGTGCTCATAAAGAGTATAGGGGATATTTGTAGTAAATAAATATATATATATTTTCAATATATATCTGTGTGGTGTCCTTTCATTTGGTATTCAAGGGGATTGTGTATGGTAAAACAGCTTGCTTCACATGCCTTTACAGAGTTTAGCCTAAGACTGCTTTGTCCACGCTACTAGGATAGCTGGTCTATAAGGTTGACTTACAACCAATCATCATAAGGGTTGCTTGGCATGGTACAAGGTGATCACTAGAACTAGTGAGCATCATATACCAGGCCAACTTCTCACATTGGTGAGCAGCGGTTGGGATTTGAGCTTGCTGTTGTTTTACCATTACAATCTTTGAGATTATCATTTGAAAGATCATACAGCTACCTGCTAGGTACATATTAAAACAAGACTAGTATACTTAAGTTCTACTGAACTTAGTTGTTGTAGAGGATAGGGAGTAGCACACCCTGACTACAACTACTGGATAGGTTTAGTAGGTAAACACCAGTGTAGGTAGATTGCAACACATCCCCCCACACTAGAGCAATGTCTGGAGCAGAGGGATCCACTGGGAATGTCTCTGTTGAGAGTCACCCTCCAAGGGCACCATCCAAATTTGCTATGTTAAATTTCAAGGAATTGAGGCAGCTTTGTGGCTCAAGAGGTCTTAAGACGGGTCCAACCCCTACTACAGACCACCTTAGAGAGCTCTTAGACCAGTCTGAGGCTCTAAAGACCTCCAAGGCAGACCCCACAGGGAATGGTGATGGAGGCTCTCCTACTGAAATGAAATGAAATGAAATAAAAAAGAAATTTATTTAGCGCACGTTCACCAACAGCTTCTTGGCGCTGTGGATGGCAGAAGAAAAAACTGCTAGTTGATAACCCAACCAAGAACCAACTAATCAAGGGCATCAAGAACATGACCAAATTCTCAGAGTCTGTCTAAAGATGGAATTTATAAAGGGAGAAGGGCTGAAAGACAGCTAATCAAAGGCTTGAGAAAACAACCAGGTTTTCAGGGCCTTTCTGAAGTTTAAGTAAGAGGGGATAAGACTAAGATCCGGGGGCAGAGAGTTCCAAAAGAGGGGAGCTTGAAAAGAAAATCTTAGTCCACCCAATCTTTTCCGTTTAAATGGGCATGACGATAGAAGATTAGAGCTCGACGAGCGAAGGACTCGAGATGGAATGTATCGATCCAGATGGCAAGAGATGAATGTCGGGCCTTGTTGAGCGAGGGCTGATGAGTAAGGCAACCCACCTTAAAGAGGCACCGCTGGATCACAGGGAGCCAGTGCAAACTCTTCAGGAGGGGCCTCGCTGAGCTTGTCCTGGGCTGGTGGAAGACCAGCCTGGCCGCTTGGTTCTGGATCAGCTGGAGCTGGCGGGACTGATAGAGGGGAATCCCCGCATAAAGAGCATTTCCGTAATCAATACGGGACATGACCAGCCCAAGCATGGTCTGAACCAGGGCCTCATGAGCGAGGAACCTGCTGATCTTCCTGATGCGGTGGAGATGGAAAAAAAAGGCAGAGAGCACCAATTTAATTTGTGGCTTCATAGTCAGGTCCTCACTGATGGTGACTCCAAGGCTCTTGACTGAGCTCGCCGGGTGAGGGGCACTACCCAGCGAAAGCGGCCAATAGTTGGAACTCCAGGGATTGGCCGGAGGCCCAGTCAATACAATCGCGGTCTTTCCAGGATTCAGCTTGAGTTGGTTAGCATTCATCCAATTGCCGATAAAGATGACAATACTAACACCCCTGTCCCTGTAGTCCAGATAGATGAGGATGACCAAGTCACTGGAGATACTCAGCCTGAGGAGGAGGAGGACGAAGAGGAGACAGGAGGGGAGAGTAGTGAATCTGATGATGATGGTAGAAATAGTCAGGTACTGGTCAGTAGGCTGAACCAGACTAACTTAAGCCTATTTGGTACTGAATCTGGGACCAACCCATTCAGACCCCCAGGTGGACTTACCCAGGAGCCTAGGAGGAGAAGGAATCACTCAGGTGACTCTAACAACTCCCATGCTTCTAGAGGCTCTCATGGTCACTCCAGAAGGGGGATGACTAGCCCTCAGAGAAGGGAACATGAGGCCAAAATGAGAGAGGCTGAGTTTAGGATCCAGAAGCAAGAATTAGAAGTTGCCCTGGCCAGAGAGAAGCTTGCTACAACAAAACAGCCTAGAGAGAGTGGTTTAGTACCCACTGGTGGCAGCATTATCCCCAGGGATAAAGACAGGTCTTTTGATAACAGAAACCTGAGTAAGATTGTGCCCCCCTACAAAGCTGGGGATGATATCCACAAATGGATGACTGCACTTGAGAGAGCCTGCAAAGTACAGCAGATCCCTCAGGAGCAGTGGGCAGCAATCTTGTGGCTCTCCTTTGAAGGCAGAGGCCGAGACAGACTCCTCACAGTTAGTGATGGGGATTCTAGAAACTACCTGGTCCTGAAGAGTGCTCTGAGTGATGGGTTAGGCTTAACCTCTGAACAGTACAGGTTAATGTTCAGAGATACCCAGAAGACACAGACTCAGGACTGGTCTGAATTTGTTGAATGTGCCACTAAGGCTCTGGAGGGATGGTTGCTGGGAAGTAAGGTTACAGATTGTACAGGATTGTACAATTTTCTTATGAGAGAACACATTATAAATAATTGTCAGAACCAGCAGTTGCATCAACATTTGGTTGACTCGGATCTGACCTCTCCCCAAGAATTGGGAAAGAGGGCAGACAAATGGGTTAGAACCAGAGTTAAACAAAAGAACCAGAACCAGAACCAGGGTGGTGACCAAAAGAAAACAGACCAGAAGGGTGGGGAGCAGAAAGCTAAAGACCAGACGTCTTCAACAGGGCCCCAAACTAATACTGAGGGTGGGTCCCAAACTTCCAAGAAGAAGAAGAAAGAAGGTCAAAGGAAACCCTGGTGTAGTACTTGTAAAAACACCTGTCACTGGACCAGTGAGTGTTAAAAGGGTGGAGCCCCCAACACTGCAGCCCCTAAGGCACCTGCACCCACTACTACAGTCAGCAGTGTTGGTCCACAAACTAAGGGGGTAGTGGGTATCACCTTGGGAACTGAGGGAGATTCTGGCCTAGTCAGAACCCCTACACAGGCTATTCTGGTTTGTGATGGGGACCTGGATTGGACCCCTACTGTCAGCCCCAGTAACCTGGGCAAGTACAGGCAGACGCCTTTGATTAATGAAAAAGTGGCTCAAGCATACAGGGACACATGTGCCAGTGTCACTATGGTGACACCTACCTTTGTGGACCCTGGACAATACATACCAGGTGATAATTACCTGGTGACCAATGCCAGCAATGTCACCACTACACATAGTGTGGCAATTGTTAACTTTTCCTGGGGAGGGGTAACTGGCCTAAAAAGAGTTGTGGTTAGTGCTGATCTCCCAGTTGAATGTTTGTTGGGCAATGACCCGGAGAGCTCTCTATGGTCAGAAGTTGAGTACAGGACTCATGCAGAGATGTTAGGGATATCATCACATGTCCTTGCTGTGACCAGGTCACAGGCCAAACAATGCCTCTCTGAACCTCAGGTCTTGGATCCTGGAACAATGGACCAAGCACCTTCCAAGAAGAAGAACAGGAGGGTAAAGGCTGTGCCTTCCCAACTGCCTACAAGTGAGGATCAGCCTTCACACAAAGATGATCTTGAGACCCCTGAAGGAACTGTCCCTGAAGACCTTGAACCTGATCAGGTTGAGTTTCTGGGGACAGGGGGACCTTCTAGGGCAGACGTGGGGCAGGCTCAGTTATCCTGTCCTTCCCTTGAACCCCTCAGACAGCAGGCTGCTGCTGAGGCTGCTGGAAATGCTCAAGGTACCCATAAAGTATATTGGGATGATGGGCTCCTTTATTCAGAGGCTAGAGACCCCAAGCCTGGTACGACCAGGAGGTTGGTTATACCTCTGCAATTTAGGGGCTTCCTTCTCACCTTGGCCCATGATATTCCTTTAGCAGGACACCTAGGCCAGAACAAGACTTGGGACAGGCTTGTCCCTCACTTTCACTGGCCTCACATGTATGAAGATATCAAGGAGTTTTGTCGCTCCTGTGTGACCTGCCAAGCCAGTGGCAAGGCAGGTGGTACAACAAAGGCCCCCCTGATACCACTACCTGTGGTGGGGGTCCCCTTTAAAAGAGTGGGGATTGACATTGTTGGACCAATGGATCCCCCTACAGTATCTGGGCACAGATTCATACTGGTGGTGGTGGACCATGCCACCAGGTACCCAGAGGCAATTCCCTTAGGACCACTACAGCTCCTGTTGTGGCCAGGGCCCTACTTGGAGTTTTCTCCAGAGTGGGGTTTCCTAAGGAGGTAGTATCTGATAGAGGTGCAAACTTCATGTCAGGATACTTAACAGCTATGTGGAAGGAATGTGGTGTCAACTACAAGTTCACCACTCCCTATCACCCACAGTACAATGGGCTTGTTGAAAGATTTAACAAGACCCTAAAGGGTATGATTAAAGGATTACCTGAAAAGCTCAGGCGAAGATGGGATGTCCTTCTACCCTGCCTTCTCTTTGCTTACAGAGATGTCCCACAAAAGAGGGTTGGCTTCAGCCCCTTTGAATTGTTGTTTGGGCACCCTGTAAGAGGACCCCTGTGTTTAGTGAGGGAAGGATGGGAGTTACCTCTCAGAAAACCCAAGCAAGACATAGTGGACTATGTACTTGGTCTCCGCTCGAGGATGGCTGAGTATATGGAGAAGGCATCCAAAAACCTTGAGGCTAGCCAAGAATTACAGAAAGCTTGGCATGACCAAAAGGCTGTCTTGACTGAGTACCAGCCTGGACAGAAAGTATGGGTGTTGGAGCCAGTGGGCCCAGCAGCACTCCAAGACTAATGGTCTGGACCCCATACTATTGTGGAAAAGAAGGGAGAGGTTACCTACTTGGTGGACATAGGAACTTCCAGGAGCCCCCACAGGGTGCTCCATGTTAACAGACTGAAGGCATATGTTGACAGGGCAGACATGGGCTTGCTCATGGCTACAGATGAGGGGCAGGAGGAAGAGAGTGACCCTCTCCCAGACCTGCTGACTCAGAACCCTGAGGATGGATCAGTTGATGGTGTGGCCTTAGATGGCAGCCTCACTGAACATTAGCAATATGACTGTAGACGAGTTTTGCAGTGATACAAACATATGTTCTCATTGACACCAAGTCAGACTAACTGGTGTACCCATGTGGTGGACACTGGTGACAGTCTTCCTGTGAAAAACAAGATTTACAGGCAACCTGACCACGTCAGGGACTGTATAAAGACTGAGGTGCAAAAGATGCTGGAATTAGGTGTTATTGAGCCTTCAGAGACCCCTGGGCTAGCCCAGTGGTTCTGGTCCCCAAACCTCACACCAAAGATGGCAAGAGAGAGATGAGATTCTGTGTGGATTACAGAGGTCTCAATGCTGTCACCAGGACAGATGCACACCCTATTCCAAGGGCAGATGAGCTCATTGGCAAGTTGACTTCTGCCAAATATTTGAGCACATTTGACTTAACAGCTGGCTATTGGCAAATCAGGTTATCTAAGGACTCCAAAGCCAAGACAGCATTTTCTACCCCAGGTGGGCATTACCAATTTGTGGGGATGCCCTTTGGTTTGAAAAATGCACCTGCCACCTTCCAAAGGTTGGTGAATCAAGTCCTTACTGGGTTGGATGACTTTTGCGCAGCATATCTGGATGATATTGCTGTCTACAGCTCCACCTGGGAGGATCACCTGGTCCACCTGAAGGTAGTGCTTGAGGCTCTGCAAAAGGCAGGCCTTACTATCACTGGCTACCAAGTGCCAGATAGGGCAGAGTAAGGTTGTGTACTTGGGCCACCTTGTAGGTGGAGGCCAAGTTCAACCCCTGGAGAGTAAGATCCAGACCGTAAATGACAGCACCAGAAATTCCGGGTAATGAGTAGCTTCGTCAAACTTTGTCATAAATTCCGCTGTTCCAACCCGGACACCCTGAACAAACTATGCTGGGATGAAATTAAGCACCAGATGAACCTAGAAACACCGAGCTCATGGGGAAGCTTTTTGAGAACAGCTTTGACCGAGCTGGAACTACAAACAGCGTGGGAAAACGGGGAAGATAGAGTAAGCTTCGGCAAAGCCGTAAACGCCGCAGCTAAAAAGAAATTCCTGCTGGCTGACAAAAAAGCAATCACCAAGCGCCGGCATGGGTGGACAGTCATCAACTCATATAGAACCCTAAGGCCCCAAAATTATCTATCCGCTCACTTCAGCTTGCAATTAAAAAAGAGCTTTACAAACTTCCGCATGGGCTTGCATGACTCAAAAGACCTGCATCCAACTTGGAAAAAGCCCTATCAATCCGCAAACTGTCGACTATGTGGTTTTAAATCAGAATCGGTAACACACTTATTATGTGCTTGTCCAGCAGTCCTGGAACAGAGGAGACAGTATTTAAAATTCATCTTCAATGATTTGAACATTCGTTCATGCAGACAAGCAGTTATAAGCTGGCTGGAAGGCGCTTCCATTATCTTGGTCTGCAGGGGCGTCAAATTCATGACAATGGTCAGAAACCTCTTGCGGCAAGCTGACGGAGAGTAAACGAAATAAGCAGGATCAACGTCACCTTTCAACAGCCGACCAATAACATTAATGAACGGACAGCATGCTTACCAGCGTCTAGCAGCAGGTCGCAAATAGTGGTGCACAAATATTAAAATTTGGAACACTGGGGCTTATAGTATACAATTATCTTTTCCAAAAGGTCCCCAAATTTTTAATAAAAAGTAACAATATCCTTTTATATAATTATGGAACCATGTCAAAATTAGGTGTATTTATAAATGTAATGATATTTTTACTACGTTTTTATGGACATTGGGGAGGTTTGTAATGATTTTAATTAATCAAACAATAAACTTACTACATAAAGGTCTGGTCCCCTCCAACTACCCAGACTCAGGTCAGAGCTTTCTTGGGCCTGACTGGGTACTACAGGAAGTTTGTTAAGAACTATGGGTCCATTGTGACTCCTCTTAAATATCTGACATCCAAGAAGATGCCCAAAAAGGTTCAGTGGACAGTAAACTGTCAAAAGGCATTTGATGACCTGAAGAAGGCCATGTGCTCTGCACCTATCCTGAAGAGTCCTGACTACTCAAGAGAGTTCATTGTCCAAACAGATGCTTCTGAGTTGGGAGTGGGAGCTGTGCTTTCACAAATTAATGTAGATGGTCAAGACCAGCCCATTGCTTTTATTAGCAGAAGGCTGGCCCCCAGAGAGAAACGTTGGTCAGCTATTGAGAGGGAGGCCTTTGCTGTGGTGTGGGCCCTGAAGAAGTTGAGACCATACTTGTTTGGCACTCACTTCAAGATTCAGACCGACCATAAGCCCCTCTTATGGCTTAATCAGATGAAGTGTGAAAACCCCACACTGCTCAGGTGGTCCATTTCCCTACAGGGGATGGACTTTACAGTGGAGCACCGCCCAGGGACTGACCATGGTAATGCAGATGGTCTCTCCAGGTACTTCCACTTAGAACATGAAAACACAACTGGTCAAGGTTAGTCTAATGTCCCTGCGTTTGGGGGGTTGTGTAGGAGAGAAGGGTCTGCTATCCTATGGTAACCCCAAATTTTTGCTTTCTGCTTTACTGGTTTATGACTTAATGTGGCTGTGGGCCTGCTAATCAGACCCACAGCCTGCTGTTCTCTCTCTAAATTAATGCCAATGCACTCTAGGTGCAATACAAATTGGAACTGGTTCACCTTATTGGCCCCTGTAATAGTGTATCCTAGGTACCCAGGGCATAGGTGTTTCCAAGGCCTACCAGGGGCTGCAGCATATATTGTGCCACCCCTGGCCTGGACTCCATATTTGACACAACTGGCTGATAACTCAGCTGGGGTAAGTTGGTTTAATCACCTCTTGCTTAGGTGTAGTATGTCTATACCTAACCTAAACTGGACACATGTGTTCCTATCAGCCACTCCTATGGAAGGCCTCATCAATCCTGAAGGCAGAGTGCTTGGAAATATGTGGGATGGTGCTCTAGCATGAGCTGAGCCGGTCTGCAGCTGTCGGGAACAACTCCCTTAGCTGTTCCGGGATATTGCCATACCATATACTCTTAGGTGCATTATAATCCTCGCGGTTACATGCTAACTTTGGTTTGGCTTTATCAAAACATTTTGAGTAAGGTGTCATACGAATTGGAATACTATCCCCTCCACAGTTCTGTCGACGGGGATAGCATTCCACCCTTCTAGAGGGACACGACATGTACCTAACCTGAACCCCGGTTAAAGTTAACCAGAGCCTCAACATCACAAAATGGATGCTGCCACACAGACACAAGTCTGACCTCCTGCTGCTGGGAGTCCTTCTAGCGAGGGAGGTTTGGACAAAGGGTGTCCTGCCTTGGGAGGTGCGAGCACCACCTCAGACAGGATTTTGTGTATTGGGTAGGACAGGGCTGAATAGAATCATACATGCCTGGGGCGCACAAGGTGTCCTCGTGCATAAGCCAGTCCAAACCGGTCCTGGGGCCTTCCAGCCCCAGTCCTGGTGAGGTGCTGGACAAAGGAAAGGGAGTGTAACCGCCCCCCTTCCTGGTCCCACCCAGAGGAGGGACCTAGCGGGTGATCCACCCCTCAGATTGGGAATAAGAGTGGGAGGAATGCCATAGCACATCAGATCATCCTGAATCAACTTGAACCTAAGAAGACGACTGGACTTCGACATTCTGCTGCACAGAAGACTGAAGAGCATCTCCCTTGTGGCCTAGGAGTTGCCAATCGGTGAACACAGGTATCAACCAGCAACTCTATGTCTGCTTTGCCGCCGCCTCCTGCCGGAGCCTGAGCCCAGAGCCCAACAAGACCTGGATTCCCAGACATCTCAGAGCTCGATCCACAGTCCCTGAAAAGAAGAGACCCGTGGAGGCACCGAGAGACTTGAGACCGGACCTCTTAAAAGACCCCCGAGAAGCTGACTGTGCAGCACCCGAGGCACCCTCGATGCTGTGCTTTGGGGATTAAGAAGCCCTACAACCGAGCAGCCCTTGCACCAAAGATCAGCCCCCCAGCATCTCCACGATCTGCGTGGGGCCCTTTTGCATCGTGCCACTTGACACGCCATCCTGGCCACTTGCCACGTGGTTAGCAGCCATCTTGGCAACGAAACCTACAATTTACACTACAGGTCTGGTTGATCTAGAATGGCCCTTGCTCCTGTGAAAAGGAGCACCCGCTCTGGCCTTGCTGGTCCGAGTAAGAAGCTTGTATCAATTCCTGCGTGGCTTGCATTAGCCAAGGCCTGTTTGCTCCGATCATGAAGCCGACACTGCCAACAGCTAGAACCTTTGTGGGACAGCTCATGACCAATGCCTGGACGTCCTTGACCTCTTCGTGTCCACGTGGCTGTAGAGACAATCTTCACCTCATTGCCTTGGAGTTCTGGACTTTTTGGTTCCGTCCAGAGGTGTCAGGGAACAACACCCAAAGACCCCGGAGTTCCACCTGCCTTGGTGCGCAAATGAACAGAAACACGGGCTTCTCGATGGTGGCGTCAAAGACCAAAGGTTTATTACTGCAGGGACACAGAAGTCACAGAATCTACACACGGGCAGAAACTAGGAGCCTGTTCGATTTGTACAAAGAGGGCTGCTCCTTAAATACTGTTTTTTATGCTAGGGGCAAATTCTTTACATGTAATACATTCCCAAAACCTTTGTGTCTAAAACAATAAATATTTGGCTTTACACAGGAACCGTTGATAATATCTGAGGCTAAACATTACGAAAAGAGGGGTTCCCACTAGTTTGTCACAATTCCCTGTCAATATTGCATTCAGGACCCGGACCGCCTCATCGTAAAGTTCGTTACCTCCCCCTAATAAAGATTCAGAAAGAAAGAAGCAGAGCCAGGTGTAGAAGATAGGAAAGCGGGATAAGGGATGCTTGTGGGTTGTAAATGGGCAAGGCTACCGGCTTCGGCCGCCTAATCATGATCAGGTACAATGGACACGAGGACCAGTTTGGCAGGACTGGCCTCGGGCAGAGGAGGCAGCCTTTGTCGAGTCATGCAGCTACAGCGTGATCTGGTTTAAGGTGCACGTGTCATGTAAGAGGTGAATCTCCGGCTAAGGCTACGTGTCCTTAATCAAAGTAGAGTGATCAGAGGCTATTGCATATGTGAGGGCAAGGAAACACAAAATGGCGACCATGATCTAAGATGGATGCCATGGGTAGATCAGAAATGTGTTCATAACAGGAGTGCTCTTGCTCGTAGCATAGCGAAAACACCAGGATATGCTAAATGGATCATTTGCGGTTCGCTGATACCAATATTATGTATATCCGACAATATTGAAAACACGGGTTCAAATTGTCACGGAACCGTCACGGAACCTCAGCCTGTTTGCACCCGATATCGCCTGGTTCCATCCTGGTTCCACGGTAGTCACTGGCTAGTGACTTTGAACATTGTCCCCTCTGATTTCAGGTCTTCACCACTTCAGATCCACCCTTGGGTCCACCGGAACTCTTCATATCGAGCCGCCTGCAGCATCTTCAGCTCCAAGCACCATCGACCTGTGTGACGAAACCCGACACTACTTCGCACCTGTGCACCCGCTTCCTGTGGGTGAGGTAACTCAGCAACGCCGGTGTTCCCACACTGGTACACACCTCTAGTGCCTGTGTCTAAAGTTTCATTTTTCTAGGTCACTTGGAAGGTTCCTTAATAACTAACTTTGTAACTTTTACGCACCATTGACTTAACATTGGTATATGCGTGCACTTTCCACACTGCACCCGAGTCCCGCGGGCCTTTCCCGACTTCTTCACTGTTAGTCCTGAACAGCTCCAGCGATTCCCCAGGCCCTAGGCCTACTTCCTTTCAGCTAGGTGGTTCTTATACCACTATTTTAGTATATGGTTTAGGTGGCCCCTAGGGCTCATCCATATTGTGCAACTTTTGTATATTTAAACTGTGTTTTGTTTTAACGCTTATGCTTCTGTGCTCATAAAGAGTATAGGGGATATTTGTAGTAAATAAATATATATATTTTCAATATATATCTGTGTGGTGTCCTTTCATTTGGTATTCAAGGGGATTGTGTATGGTAAAACAGCTTGCTTCACATGCCTTTACAGAGTTTAGCCTAAGACTGCTTTGTCCACGATCCTAGGATAGCTTGTCTATAAGGTTGACTTACAAACAATCATCATAAGGGTTGCTTGGCATGGTACAAGGTGATCACTAGAACTAGTGAGCATCATATACCAGGCCAACTTCTCACAGTCGACTTGTAAATCGAGTTTATCTGAGTGGTAATTTAATGCAGATACTGTAGATTGTAAGGTTTGCAAAAGCTGAGGCCAGACGGTAATGGAGTCAAACACTGTAGACTCGTGACCTTCAGTCTCAATTTTTGTATTGTTTGTTTCTGTTTTGAAAAAGGATAGGTCTAACAGGGAGCGATCATTAGGTTCTCCTTTCTTGGCTACAGGTGATTCTTGGTGAACCAAGACTGGTGGCGTTGTTGGTTTTAACAGTTTGATAGTACCGGGAGTAGTCCTGGTCCACTGTGCTGCTTGTGGAGTTAATTGTATTTTGTTTCATGAAGATATTGAATTATCTACGTAAGGATTGGTTTCCTGCTGCAGAGTTGATCCGGTGTTAAATGGGGTATCTTCGCTTGAAATTGATATTGGCAATAAGCACCGATCCTTATTTATTGATGAGCTTGTTGTAAAGTGGGGGACATGTCACTGGGCTGAGTGGCTGATGTTGGCCCCTTTTCTTCTGACATCCAGGGTTCGTCTCTTGGGTGGTGAATATCTGTGGATGTGATGGTAACCGGAGTATAAGACTGTTCATGGATCAAGGCCTGTACTTCAATCTGGACTGGGGTAGTATCAAGGAGTTTTTGAGAGGACTGGGCTGGTAGGGGTGATGATTCTTTATGGTTTGTTAGGGTTTGGACTTTAGATCCCGGTGTCTTAAAAAAGTCTCTGAGGGTCTTCTTTCTTGCGTCATTAGTAATTTCTTGCTGGGTGTTGAGATGTTTGATAGGGGGAGCTGGAGCTGGAGAGATTGAAGTTTCCGTCTTAGTAGTGTGGCCAGGTTCGAGGCCATAATGCTGTGAAGAAGGTGGAGATAGCACCTAGGGGGGTGATTGCACCGTCTCCTGCTCCCCGGGTGATTCTATGAGGTCTTTATTCGTCTTCATGAACGTTTTTGTTGTTTCTTTTTTAAGCCTACTAGCCCACATTGTAATGTAGGGCTCTACTTGTTTTGTTGTTCTTATTAGTTGTTTAATTATTTTTTGTTGTTTTTTTTGTGTGGTGGTGTGGGGGGAGGGGAGGGGTCGGGGTGGGAGAGCATGCACTATCCTGTGCAATGGGCCCTGCTCAATCCCTCTTCAATCCCTCTTCACGACCCCCTCTAATCTTCCATCTCCACTTCCAACTCCACTTTGCAAATTGTCTTCAGCCAGCAGTTATCCCACAGCGCGCCCCCCCACCTCGACTCACCTCCGGCCGCAATCACTCTCCCTGCAGCGTCGGCGTTCCAGTAATGGTAGCAGAGGTGGCAGGGGTGGCTAGATGGCCCGTCTGCAGTGGTCCTGGTGTGTCTCATTGCGGCGGTGGCACTGCTCACAAACTCTGATCGCGGCAGCCTCCACCAGTGCCCCGTCCTGTACCGCACTTTTGCGTGCTTCTCCCAAGCGGCTTGCAGCTCGCGGCTCGTTTCCCAGCTGCCTTGTGGTCACCTACATCTCGAAAACACATTTTTACCATTTCTTATTTACCGATTCGGTAAATTTTCCGATTCGGTAGATTATTCCGATTCGGTATTTTTACCGATTCGGTATATTTTTCGATTCGGTAAATTTCCGAATCGGAAACTTTACCGATTCAGTGTTTTTTCTGATTCGGAAATTTCTCCGATTCGGTACGGTTTCCGATTCTGTAACTTTACCGAATCGGTAAATTTACCGATTCGGATGTTTTTTGTTCTCCTATATTCCGATTGACCAATACCGGTCGGTAAAGGCCGAAAATCGGTAAATTCGGCCGTTACCGACCGGTATTGGCCTACCTACATCTGGCCCCTAGTGGCTATTGATAAAGCTATAATTATGAGCGTCTTTACTGATAAAACAGTTAAGAAAGCACTATCTCAGAAGGAAAAGTTATTGAAATGAACAAAAGAATGGGGCACCAACTGGCAGTACGTACAAGTCAGCGGATAACATCAAATCTGATTCGGGAAATTATTGACTCCCATGGGACTCGCGTATCAGACCCAGAACATATAAGACAGGCTTTTGGGCAGTTTTATCAAGTTTTGCATACAGAAAACGGTAGGGCGAACCAAGGAAACTGCGAGAAATATTGAGAGAGCGTTAGCTATAATAAATTCCAGGATAAGGATGCAGATCTCCTATAGGAAATCCCAACTCTAGATGATCTTTTAATCACCATCAGAGAATTGCCAAAGGGGAAAGCAGCCAGATTGGACTGCATCCCCTCAGAGTCCTATGCTGTCTTTTTAGATCAAATGAAAGATATTTTATTAAACCTTATTCATCACCTCTTTAAAGGGGGGTCGCCACCGAAATCATGGTCTCGGGCAAAAATAGTAATCTTTCTGAAAAAAGGCAAACCTCCAGACAAACTTGGATCATATCGCCCCATCACTCTTAATTATTCAGACTCCAAAATATACTCAAAAATCTTAGCAAATAAACTAGCGCCTATTCTCCACAAAGTGGTAGCACAAAGTCAACATGGTTTTATTCCTGGTAGATCCACTATCAACCACATTCAATGGGTAATTACCCTGTTTGATGGTATGGAGGTTACGGGAGACCCTATGGCGCTGGTTCTGCTCGATTCGGAAAAAGCATTCAATAGGGTCTCCTGGCCCTTCCTGTGGACGGCCATGGCCAGACTGTGTAGCGGGAATTCCGTTCTCCTACAGAACTGTGCATAGAGACCTGGAACCTCGGTGAATTAGGATGGCCCAAAACACACCTCAGTACCCAAAATCCCCTAGCTACAGTGTCTCATTGGTCATAACAAACTCCCAATGTTTCGACAGACCAGAACATGAATTAGAAATACCTCAGGTATCGTGGAACACATAAACACTCTTTCGTTATATAATCATTTCAAAACCAGAACGTGGAGTAAATGAGGACACGTGCATATTTGAAATATTTATTTACTAATGCAGAGTTCTCAAACGCAGTATCTTATATAACACTAACAAACATATTATGAAAAACAAAGTTATTAGCATAGCCACTAGTCCATAGAAAGCAAACGGTGACAGCATACTAAGAGATTGTAATGAATAGGAATTTACAATACCTAATTCTCACCCTTCCCTATTTAGCATAATATTTTATATCTATGAAGGTCTCATATGGGTTTTACCAGGGCGGGCCCATACCTCAAAATCTCAGTGGCAGGAGGATCACATCATCTTCCACCAGCTCTCTGCATGCGAACCATTTCAAGTGTGTTATTTTACGTTCAGCACAACAATATAAAACTCGCCTAGAATCAGATTTTGGCAGCAGCATATGTGTTATGTCTATAGGGGTGCGAAGATCAGACCTTACAACAACATTGGGTTAAGTTATCCATGTAGCCTTCAGCACTCACTGTGCAGACAGAGTGCAGAACAAAACTGATATCAGAGCAATAACATATTATTTCTCAAGTAAATCACGAAGCTCTTCTGGGTTGAAAGCTAAAACAACAATTATGTGTTGTGTGCAAAAGTGAAGCAAGAATGAAAATGGCATTCAAACATTTAATAAACTCATGCTAACTTAACACAGTATGTAGAAAAGAAGTAGCTATATGACACCCCCCCAATGATCAGAGCACTGTCAAAAATCATGTAAAGTTAGAACCAGAAAGGGGTGTAACCTGAAAACAGAGTTCAATAATAATGAGCTATTCTATTCTCCAAACGTATAAATGAAGGCCTATAGGGGCCAAGTGAAATTGTTCCAACCTTTGAAAATATAAGTCAATAGGACTGGGACGTATAAAAAATTGTATGTAAGAAAAAGGCACTGTCCAAAAATATAAACATGTACGTGCCGAAATAAGTAAAAAACTCCATGGCATCTCACGATAGAACTGAATATGCAAAGTATGCAGCCACAGCCTCCAACATGAAATCACTGTCATCATCCGAAAACAGTTCAGCCATCCAATTAAGCAGTGGGATGGAACACATGTGCTGCTCCAGCACTGGATCCTCTAGCATCATCAGAGGACAACTCGGTGGGGTCTCAAGAAAGCTCTGTGCCAAGAACTCATGCGCCGCTGCGGGTATATCCTAATGACCCATTAGTCCATGCATCGCTGCCAAGGCCATAATCCTTTCGCCAGAACAAACCAACTCGTGAGCAACTACGGGGCTCATCAGATGATTAAAATCGACGTCAGGAGACACCGTCAAGCAGAGACACAACTGGGTATAAGGGAAGGGTACATAAAAGCTATTCAAAAATTATATGTGAACCCTAGGGCGGTAGTCATGGTAAATAGTGGCCTAACTGACGAATTAACAATTTCACGAGGAACTAGACAGGGCTGCCCTTGCTCTCCATTGCTCTTTGCAATATATATAGACCCATTCATCCGCAAATTAGAAGACAATGTAGTAATTAAGCCCATAATCTCACAGGACTATGCCACCAAAACACTTGCATATGCGGATGACATTGCAATTGTGACAGCTGAACCAAATACTGCCATGACTGCTATTGAAGGAGAGGCGAATCAGTTCGGCCTGGTGTCTGGATATGCACTGAATAAAAGTAAAACACAGATTGTGTTAAATAGCAATAATAAAATGCGGGATGCACGGGTGGTGGAACAAGCTACCTACCTGGGTGTTAGTATCACATCTGATCTCGACAAACTGGCTGATATCAATTAATAACCGATGTTACCCTCTATACAGAAAGACCGTCAGCGCTTAGACAACCTGCAACTTTCCATCATTGGAAGGGTGAATGTAATAAAAATGATCTTGAAAGGGTAGAAGGCAACGCAAAAGAGGACTAGAAATTTGGTCCCCCTTAGTAGAATGGTGTCTGCTGCAAGACAACAATGAATAACTGTACTTTGATTCTAAAGAGAAGTTGGTACTAATGTAGATTGTCAACACCTGCTATTAATTGAAATGTATTAGTTATGAGATAATGTATATAAACGTATATGTAAATGACAAGCATTCTTGTCTGACCGGTGGGTGGAGGGGGTTGGGTGGGAGGTGGGGAAACTAGTGTATAAAAATCTGAATAAAGATATTTAAAAAAAAAAGAAGTTCAGGTGCGTCAGTATGAGACAAACAAGAAGTTCAGTCACAGAAATACAAAGTATTAACCGCAGAATCTGATGCTCAGTGAAGAGTCTTCAATCTTTTTCCTAAACATGAGTACTAACTAAAGTCCTCTAGTATGAATATAAAACCATTAAAGGTAATTCCATCTAAAGGAGTCTCAAACATCAGGGGAAATGCAAAAAACAGAGAACAGTGTGAGAAGTATGTGGGAAGGTGTCGGCATTTCAAAAACTTGGGCAACAGTCTTCTAGGGATATAGTGTTAGCCTAAGCCTCGCTCAGCAAAGAATCAAAGGGGTAAGCATTGAGGTCTGTCCCTCTAAAAGTCCAAAGGGATAGTGGCCAACAATGACCTGTGGGGACACCAGTTATTTCCACACAAATTTATTGGGTGACACCCCTTGCTCACACAATCAGTGGCTATATTGTCCTTTCCATTCTCACGTTGTGAGCAGGTACGGCTGGCAAGTTGACAGAGTGGCGAGGCGGGGAACAGGTTGGGAATAGGGACAGGGGAGACAAATAAAAAAAAACAGTGAACAGTCAAAATATTGAAAATTAAATATCGACTTACACTAATATTGAGTTGATAATATCAAAGGGACAGAAAATCGATGTCAAGAATATCGATGGACAGAATATCGACCCTAAGGTAAGTAATATCGAGTTTTTTTATATTGATGTAAGTAATATCGCAGTTAGTAATATCGATTTCAAATATATCGATGTTACTAATATCGATTTTACTAATATCGATATTTATATTATTGTTATGTATTTAAATATGTATTTAATATGTATGTGTTATATGTGTTTTGTTAAGTGTTCTACTGGTTTTAAAATATACGTATACAATTTTTATATGTTAATACTGTTTTTTTAAGTTCATTTTGTGTTCTAGTAACGTAGCAGGTTGTGGGTTTATAAGGGAATAGGGTGGAAGTAATTTAATTATACTAAATTATTTAATAAGTTTTAGGAATCATAAATTAATTTCAATTAATTTTTGCATTTAAGTTCTGTAGTGGGTTTTGGGTTTATAGGGGAATAGGATTGGAAGTAATTTTATTGTAATCCATACTAATATACTAAAGAGAGAGCCCAAACCTTTGAGGCGGGTAATCTCAGGAACCACAGCACCAATCACAACACCCAATACAGCGTTGGAAAGGGCAGTTGCAGCAGAAGGACATAGGCTATGCAGACGCCCACCATATACATTTAAAATGTAAGAGAACCATGCCAGCAAAGTAGTCCCTTGTGGGCGTGTCTGCATTGTGCTGTGGGTGTGCTGGGGGCGTGACAAACGCTGGGGGCGTGTGGTATGTTCCGCCCTTCGGGCTGGACTGTTCCCATGAGGCACAGGGTCAAGGCTGATTTGCATATGGCAATGTCTGAACTGGGGTGGTGTGGAGTGCAAAGAAAGGATGTATTTAGGCCCAGATCTCTGTACTGGGGTGAATGTATGACATTGTTCTGCATTCTGTCCATCAATTGTTGTTTTTGCATTTGTCACCCGGAGTGGGATGGGTATGCTCAGACGTGAGTCCCATGCTCTCCACACCACTGGAGTCAAGCTATCCTGGCTGAAGACGGCTGATAGCCAGAAATTGGTCCTAGGATGCTTAAGTCCGGTCCAGGAAAGACATGGCTTGGCAGTTTGGCCTCGAATGTTCCCATGAGGCACAGGGTCAAGGCGGATTTGCATGTGGCTATGTCTGAACTTGGGTGGCGTGGAGTGCATAAAAAATGATGGATTTAGGCCCAGATCGCTGTATTGGGGTGAATGTATGACATTGTTCTGCATTCTGCCCATCAACTGTTGTTTTTACATTCCGCCCTTCATGCCATGCCTCATATCATATGCTGGGGGTGTGGGGGTGTGGGGGTGTGCAGGGCACGCGTTGTGTCAAATATTTCATTGTTTTTTCTTCCCAGGTTCTGTACATTCCAGCTCCGGGTGTTCACCCTGATCCCTTTAAATACCCCTGCACCCCATTATCAAAACCCACCCTTACTCCTTAAAATACCCCAACACCCTTAAACACTAACCCATCTTAACCCTATAAATATACCCTGTACCGCAAAACCCAAACCTATTCCTAAATCCTAAAAATACCCCTGTACCCCAAAAACCAAACCTACCCCTAAACCCTAAAATACCCCTGTACCCCAAAACCCAAACCTAGACCATAACCCTTAAAATACCCCTGTACCCCAAAACCCAAACCGACCCCTGAACCCTAAAAATACCCCTGCACCCAAAACCCAAAACTAGCCCTGAACCATAAAAATAACCCTGTACCCCAAAACCCAAACCTACCCCTGAACCCTAAAATACCCCTGTACCACAAAACTCAAACCTAGCCCAGAACCCTAAAAATACCCCTGTACCCCAAAACCCAAACCTATCCCTGAACCCTTTAAATACCCCTGTACCCCAAAACCCAAAACTACCACTGATCCCTAAAAATACCCCTATACCCCAAAACCCAAACCTAGCCCTGAACCCTAAAAATACCCCTGCACCCCAAACCCAAACCTAGCCCTGACCATAAAAATAACCCTGTACCCCAATACCCAAACCTACCCCTGAACCCTAAAATACCCCTGTACTCAAAAATCCAAACCTAGCCCTGAACCCTAAAAATACCCCTGTACCCCAAATCCCAAACCTATCCCTGAACCCTTAAAATACCCGTGTACCCGAAAACCCCAAACTACCCCTGATCCCTAAAAATACCCCTATACTCCAAAACTCAAACCTAGCCCTGAACCCTAAAAATATGCCTGTACCCCAAAACCCATACCTATCCCTAAATGCTAAAACTACTCCTGTACCCCATAACCCAAAAACTATATCTGAACCCTTAAAATACCCAAACACCCCAAAACATATACCTCAGTACCCCAAAACATATACCCCTATACCCATACTTACCTTATCCAAACATTTAAAAAAAACATGCTTTTACCATTCATGCATTTACAACGAATTTTGTTGTAAATGTATGCTTGGTAAAAGCATATAAAATGTCATGCCATGCGTTATAATGGCATTGCGGAGTCATGGTACTTTCATAATGAAAGTATGCGGAGTGATGGTCTGATGAAAGAAAGTTGCGGAATACTGGGTGTTTACCCTCCCCCGGTAAGTACATTGGTGGCAAGGCGGCACACATCTCCAGCAACATACTCATATTTTTTCACCACCGATATGAAAAATGCATAGGTCTCTCTAATTGATTGTATAATATTTTAAATGCTATTGCATTTGCCTCTTGGGGACAACTGGGGAGAACGAGGTGAACTGCAGCTCTTTGTAGAATTATTTGGATACTATAATATTCACTTCCCACTGCTAATCTCGTCCCATAATGGTTTGCAGGGGCTTGATCTCAAAATCATCACCTCTCTCACTGCTTGCTGGAAGCTAATTTCACTTTTGTGAAATGACTATATGTATTTTAGCATGTAGAAATACTTATTTTACCTTGAATATATGAGGTTTCTGTTTTAATAATTGGAAATCTGACGGAACAAAATATTGCGGATTAATTGTACCAAGTTCACGCCAATTCCGCCCACCCCTACTTTAAATACCCCTGCACCCCATAATCATAACCCACCCTTACTCTATAAAATACCCCAACACCCTTAAACACTAACCCATCTTAACCCTATAAATCTACCCTGTACCCAAAACCCAAACCTATCCCTAAACCCTAAAAATACCCCTGTACCCCAAAACCAAAACCTAGCCCTGAACCCTATAAATACCCCTGTACCTCAAACCCAAACATACCCCTGAACCCTAAAAATACCCCTGTACCCCAAAACCAAAACCTACCCCTGAACCCTAAAATACCCCTGTACCCCAAAACCCACACCTAGCCCTGAACCATAAAAATAACCCTGTACCCAAAACCCAAACCTACCCCTGAACCCTAAAATACCCCTGTACCCCAAAACCCAAACCTACCCCTGAACCCTAAAAAATACCCCTGCACCTCAAAACCCAAACCTAGCCTTGAACCATAAAAATACCCCAGTACCCCAAAACCCAAACCTAGCCCTGAACCCTTAAAATACCCCTGTACCCCAAAACTCAAAACTACCCCTGAACCCTAAAAATACCCCTATACCCCAAAACCCAAACCCAGCCCTGAACCCTAAAAATACGCCTGTACCCCAAAACCCATACCTAACCCTAAACGCTAAAACGACCCCTGTACCCCATGACCCAAAACTATATCTGAACCCTTAAAATACTCAAACACCCCAAAACATATACCTCAGTACCCCAAAACATATACCCCTACACCCATCCTTATCTTATCCAAACATTTAAAAAAAAACATGCTTTTACCATTCATGCATTTACAACGAATTTCGTTGTAAATGTATTGTGGTAAAAGCATATAAAATGTAATGCCATGCGTTATAATGGCATTGCGGAGTCATGGTACTTTCATAATGAAAGTATGCGGAGTGATGGTCTGCGGAGAGAAAGTTGCGGAATAATGGGTGTTTAACCTCTAACTGTAAGTACATTGGTGGTACGGCGGCACACATCTCCAGCAACATACTCATATTTTTTCACCACCAATTTGAAAAATGCACAGGTCTCTCTCATTGATGGCCAGCACCGACATACACTTTTAGACACACCTCCCGCCACAAGTTCTAGAATTGCGAACTTTAGAGCTGGGGAGCTACGTTCGAATCTCGGCATCAGGTCTACATCCTGTGATTCCAGGCAAATTGCTTTGTCTCCCCGCGTCTACTACAAATTAATGTGTTCTTCTGTAATGTAAATTGTGCTCATGCCATGTTGTCAAGTTTGCGCTATATAATATTGCAAGGAAAAATAAAGTAGGGAAACTCGAGTTCACACACTACTGAATGCGCACTCTTAAGTGCATCAGCAGTGCACTGTGAATATGGCTGAGATACCCGCCACCCCCTCTCAACACAATCCCCCAAGGATGGGAAGACGGAAACGGTTCTGAACTTGTGGAAGGCGGGAGGGAGTTACCCTCCCGGCCGTACTTAATAAAATATGAAACAAAATTAAAACGGTAAAATAACAGTTTCATATCATGTACAATTTCATTTACACATTACGATGTTCTTGGCTGACCTTAACACATCTCTAATACAAAGGTTCTCCTAGCCGATACTAAACATCCTGCAAATGCATTACTCAAACTTTGAAATTGTACATCCTAACATTACGGGCCAACGGCAAGGTGGTAACCGGTGTCAGATCCCCAATACCAGAACTCCCCCCTCACTTGTGAGGGGCGGTCGCACAGAGGACTGTACCTCTGTGCCAACTTCCAATTTCCCTTGTCTTAGCGGGGGCCCCCTGTTAATTCGACGCCATCTTTAGTGGTCGTCCGAGGACTCGTGTGAGGTGTCTAGAAGGTAGCGTAGACCCCCCTCCCACCCCACACAACTTACCACATCTGCCGTCGCAGATGTCCTGGCCCCGGGAAATTCCCAGGAGGGGCCCTAGCCCCTCCTCCCCAGGGAGGGGCATATGGCCGCCTTCCCTTTCGGCGTCCCCATCCTTATAGGGGACCGGGTGTTTAAACAGGGGTTTGAGGGGCCAATGGCCGCCTCCCCCCAGGTGCTCCCATCCATAATGGGTGACGCCCCACCTCTAGGGATCTTCTAATTCCTGCTCACCGATCATGACCTTACCGCCCGACCAAAATAAATACGACAATCTAAGACTAAAGTGTAAAAAAACCATATATACTTAAGCAAATCAAAGTATAATCTCTACCGAGTATCCGGCGCAACTACTCTGCTGAATAAAACATGCTGAAAATGAAAAATTATCAACTTTATTACACACCAATTACCAACTTTATTCAAAACAACCTGTAAGAAAACAATATCACGACACTCGACTTTATTCCAACAAATCGCTGTCATCAGGGGCTGGTGGGTGGGTCAAAAATGGCTCTTCGTTCCGTCTTGAGCTCACGTGCAACGGGGAGGTGCAGCTTCAGAGCACAGGAACAAGAGGATGCTTCCTTGGCTTGTCGCTCCTTTTATCCTTCTTCGGGCGGGCGTGGACCCACCTCCAATCTGCCTCCAGGGCGTGGCTAGCGGTGTTGGTGTCTAGGACAACCCCCTCTTGGGCGGGAAAAGGCGCGCCCCGGCTACGCCGCTTCGGGCATACCAGCCGAGACTCGCCTCCCGCCCAAAATGGCTTCCCGGGGGGATCGGGGTACTCCACCATACGTTCGGGGGGACCGAGTGGTCGCCCCTTTCCATATGGCTGAGATACCCGCCACCCCCTCTCAACACAATCCCCCAAGGATGGGAAGACGGAAACGGTTCTGAACTTGTGGAAGGTGGGAGGGAGTTACCCTCCCGGCCGTATTTATTAAAATATGAAACAAAATTAAAACGTTAAAATAACAGTTTCATATCATGTACAATTTCATTTACACATTACGATGTTCTTGGCTGACCTTAACACATCTCTAATACAAAGGTTCTCCTAGCCGATACTAAACATCCTGCAAATGCATTACTCAAACTTTGAAATTGTACATCCTAACATTACGGGCCAACGGCAAGGTCGTAACCGGTGTCAGATCCCCAATACCAGAACTCCCCCCTCACTTGTGAGGGGCGGTCGCACAGAGGACTGTACCTCTGTGCCAACTTCCAATTTCCCTTGTCTTAGCGGGGGCCCCCTGTTAACTCGACGCCATCTTTAGTGGTCGTCCGAGGACTCGTGTGAGGTGTCTAGAAGGTAGCGTAGACCCCCCTCCCACCCACACAACTTACCACATCAGCCGTCGCAGATGTCCTGGCCCCGGGAAATTCCCAGGAGGGGCCCTAGCCCCTCCTCCCCAGGGAGGGGCCTATGGCCGCCTTCCCTTTCGGCGTCCCCATCCTTATAGGGGACCGCCTCCCCGTTTGAGGGGCCAATGGCCGCCTCCCCCCGGGCGCTCCCATCCATAATGGGTGACGCCCCACCTCTAGGGATCTTCTAATTCCTGCTCACCGATCATGACCTTACCGCCACAGGCCGGTTAGTTGACCGGCTATCCGGACCCCCCACAAAAACTCCTACTTAAAGGTCATGGCTGCAACTCTTTAACCAAGCTACGAAGTCTCCTATGAGTAAAGAATTCCCCACCCGGGACAAATGAACTCCATCCTCTAGATACATATGGTCCCCCCTGATACACCCATGCGGAATAGAATGCAATGTACTTGTATTTGGAGTATTTGGAGTATTTGGAGTAGTATTTATAAAGCGCAAGCGGTCGCTCCGGATGGAGCATCATGGCGCTATAGGTCCTGATTCCAGTCATAGAGGGGAGTGGGGGAGGCTAAATGGCGGCTTTGGACCAGTCGTCAGGGAGCGTGAAGATCCAGGTTTTGAGCAGCTTCCGGAATGGTTTCTCAGATGTTTGAAGCCTGAGATGCCTTGGCATACTGTTCCAGGCTTTTATGGATAGGTTGCTTAAAGTTTTGCCGCCTTTGGATTTTAGATTGAATTTAGACAAGGTCATGAGGTTGTCTTGTGCAGATCTTAGGGATCGGCACGGAGTGTAATGGGGGAAACGTTTGGTTAGGTAGGAAGGGCCGGTTTTGTTGAAGGCTCGAAAAGCTACAATGAGAATTTTAAAGAGAATTCTCTTGTGTAGGGGGAGCCAGTGCAGGGACTTAAGGGCTGCGGAGATGGAGGATTTTCGTGGAAGTTTCAGGACAAGCCGGGCGGCAGTGTGCAAGACACTTTGCAATTTGGCGAGGGTCGATTTTTTGGTCCCTGCCATGAGTCCGTTGCAGTAATCAACTCGGGACAGAATGAGGGCTACCGCTACCGTTTTTCTCGCTTCGAGCGGGAGGAAGTCAAAGAATTTCCTTAATGACTTTATTATGCCGAAGCATTTGCCTGCCGTGTTCGAAGCGTGGAGGTCGAAGGATAGCTCGGAGTCGAAGAGGACACCGAGGTTCCTAGCTGATGAGACGGTTTGAGGAGGGGCGGCAGAGTTGTCTGGCCACCACAGGGCAGGGCAGAAGGATGCATTTTTTCCGATGGGAAGAATCTCGGTTTTGTTCGAGTTGCAGCGCAAGTGATTGGTGTCCATCCATTGGAAGACTGCTGTGAGGCAGTGTTTCAGGTTGAGCTCAGCCGTGTTTGTGTTTTCCTCAAGGGGGATGATCAGCTGAGTATCGTCGGCATAAGAAGTGACAGTTATGCCGAACGATTCAATGAGGGTAAGGAGAGGGATAAGGTAGATATTGAAGAGGAGGGGACTCAGAATGGAGCCTTGGGGGACGCCGCAGAACACCTTTTTCTCCTTGGATTGGTAGGGGCCAAGTGAGACGGTCTGGAACCTGTCACTGAGGAAAGAACTAATCCAAGATAGGGCAGAGTTGGAAATGCCGATGTCTGAGAGTCTCTTGATCAGGATGGAATGGGAAATAGTGTCGAAAGCTGCCGTGAGGTCAAGAAGGATCAGGATAGCCTTCTTCCTTTGATCTTGAAGGGTTTTGATTGTGTCGGTCAGCTCGATCAGGGCCGTCTCAGTGGAATGTTTCGGCCGGAAACCGGATTGTTGGGGGTGAAGTAAATTATTTGAGTCCAGAAAGGTCTTGAGCTCCTTGTGGACCAGCTGTTCCGTTATTTTACCTAGTGCAGGTAGGAGGGTGATCGGTCGGAGGTTGGTCAGGTCGGTGGGGGGTTTGTTCGACTTTTTCAAGAGCGGCTTGACCACCCCTTGTTTCCAAGAGCATGGTACTGAACCGGATGAGAGAGATTGATTGATTATGGTGTTGATGGAAGGGTTAATTTCGTTGATGATAAGGTGGAGAATCCTAGGTGGACAGGGGTCAGAGGGAGAGCCAGATTTGCAAGCAAGGATCGCGTCTCTGGTCTGGGACAAGGTAACCGGAGTAAAGCTTTTGAAACTATTTGTAGGCTGGTTAACATGGTCCAGGTCCCATGGTAAGGGAGCTGGGGGTGGGGGAGGGAAATTTTTGTGGATGAGAGTGATTTTGTCATCAAA